>NC_139694.1:18399831-19015134 GCF_964106915.1 Podarcis gaigeae
CATTAATTCACAGCTTGGTAGCCAGAGTGCAGTTTTGCTCAGCGGCATTTTTTAAATAAAATAAAATAAAAAGAGTAGTGCTGAAATGTAAATGCATAAAAATCTGATGTGCGTTTAGAAATCGTGGCAATTCCATTTATTTCCCCCCCAATTGCAGTCATTTTCTAATTAAGGTTAAAATTAAAATCCTTTTTGCTGAACAGGTGAGCACATGTGTGCTTGCACATGCGAAAACACACCCATACCCAGAGAAACAGTTCGGCAAAGATTTGTAGCACAGTATTTAACTTGCTTTTTATTTTATTGTTCCAAGGAACACTGACTGTGTTACTGATTTAAAATGTACAGTATTGCTGTATTATGAATCTTCACGGTGTGAAACTACAGTGCTTGTAAATGTTTTTAAATGCACTTAAGTTTAGGTGGAAGACTGATTCCTCACACAGAAATAGCTTTAGAACACAAATAAAGAGTTTTGAACAAGATACAGATTTTTTTTTTTTTAAGTATCATGAGTGAATGGTAGTCTCATCCTAATGGTATATTGGGATAATAACAGTAGTATGTAAATAGGAACAAACTAAAATGCAATATATGTTTTAATGTATGGAGGGGAGGAAACACATCTTTAAGTAATAGAACTTGCTGAGATAATGTACGTATTCATATTGCATCTGGGTTTTACAGTGCTGTTATAAATAAAGTAGAGCTTTGCCGCACAATGGACAGACTCCTATGTTATCAGTGATCCAGACATAGGGCTTTCCCTTTCTGCTTTCTCTGCCCTCTTAGAAATATAATTGCCAAAGCACTTTGGAATGTGTGTGCAAAGTTTTGCAGCATCGTGCATTAAGGCAGAAAGAATAAGAGCATTTGTTTCTGAGCCCAATAGAACGAAACACTGAATCGCCGTCTAATAGTGGCTGGGGTGTGGGGTGGAGAAAGCTAACCCAACCTTTCAGAGTTTCTAGTTTTTGATTAAGCATACAGTTGAGCTGGCTAACCTCGTATGTTGCACTGAAATCAGTGCTGCTTGCTCGGTGAGTTTCAACTGTACGTATGCTTGAAATCTAGGCAGACAGATTGGTATGCGACGTCTTTAATAACTGTGCATGTTTATACCGGCAGTAGCATAATTAACATTGTAATTTCTTAACTTAATGTTGTCCCCCAAGACAAATATAAATATATACATATGTCTGGGATGTCGGGAGCAGGGGTGAAGAGCAAGTCTAAGTAGCCCAGTATTCTCTGCTATCTAGACATATAATTAGAGACAAATAAGGTATGTGGCTATATTAAAAAAGTACTTTTTGTACTATGGAAAGCTCTCTGTGGCCTATTTTAACTTTTGTTTCCTTTTCTTATTCACAAATGTCTAATCCTTCCCATTGCAGGAAGACTGGAGGTGTTCCACTGTAGTGCAGGCAATACAAGACTCTTAATTGGGTTCTCTCTCTCTCGCAGTATTCTGTGCTATCTTGGGTTCTGAGGACATACTTTCAAGTACTATTTAAGACAATGCTATATGTTTCATTCTCAAACGGACCAGCTAACTGACTGCTTATAGCCCTCCACAGCAGTCAAAATTAAAACTTGTTATCAGAAACCATTATAGAATTGTGGACATGAGGGAAACAGTTGCAGGGTTTTCATGTGTTTTGAGCACCATCAAAAGATAAATATTCCGAAACGGATGTGCATAAGAAAAGGAAATGTACTGAGAGCTACACAATTGGTTTCTTTAAGTCATATGGTACATTTGTGTAGAATTAAAGGAGAACTTGTTCTACATTTTCTGGCAGTGTATTCCTCATATTTGTCTTGCCTTCCTGTGTTGAATTATGCATACTTAAGTGCAATTTGCTATATTTTGCCTTCTGCAGAGGAGCTATCTCTCACAAAGCCTATTGCGTTAATTCAGCAAATGACACTCTACCATAAAATATCCTCCAGGAGCATGTTTGGGGTTGGCATGTGTGTGTTACCTGTTTATGCTTCTGTATATTCTTAAGTAATTACTGTACTTTGTATCCTCGGGAGAAACTTTCTAGAGCTGGTGAATGTTGCTAGCATGTGGTTATTATGCTTAGATTATTAAAGATGGGCATTCATTTAGATGAATCACAACAGACTTTCCCCTCCCTTCTGAAGGATGTCTTTATGGAATGGGCTTGGTTGCTCTTTGCTTTCAGTCTGGTTCCTGGAAAAGCCTGCAGTCGCACTGCTGTCTGTTAAGCTCGTATTGCTGGTTTGTTGGTGTGTCAGTGAGTGAATCTGTATCTGTCGGGCACCTGAGGACAGACATACAGTCATATTGTAGTTTTCAGGAGGCTCCCCATCCCTGCACCAGACGTCACTGAGCTCGTCTCTTACTTTATTTCCTCTTATGGGAAATGAAGATTGGTTATCTGGTTATCTGTGTTTTCACAGCTTTCTTACACTATGAATATGTATGTGTATGTATATGTATGTATGTATGTGTCCATATATATATATGGATCGCTTCCATAGGTGACTCTCCTCCCTTTTTTGTATTGTGATAAAGCCAGCAGCTGTGCACTTATCAGCTGTGCACCATAGCAATTAGCTTATTTAATTTACTTTTCTTGATGTGAACGAAAACATGCTATGGATGCTGTTCTTGCCACTGGTGGCATTTGGTTCCTGTGTATGTACATCTTTGGCGATTACGGACCAGAACACATGTTACTGTCACCACTGTGATACCTGTGGAAATGGCCTATCCCTAGTTTGAATGACTTAACCTATACAGCCTTCATGTTACAAAGCTGTGCACCCTCTCTAAGTGTCCAGCACGGATGAGTAGCTGGGCTATGATAGTTGAGTACAACACCTCAAGTGCTTCTAAACTGTGCAAGCAAACTTGGTGAAGTTGTCACAGAGTGATCAGTGCTACAATAACAACAGTATGGGTGCTCCAGGCCTTGGAAAGGATCAAACTAGCCAATGCAGTGTGATATACAATTGTAGATGGGACTGATCCAGTGCAAGTCTGGATATTTAATGTCAAAACGAAGTGAAACTTTCAATTTTGTTTCTATGTTGCGGTGTTTTCTGTTTGTTAGCGGTTTGAGATCTCCCTTCAAAATCAGTTTTGTACTGATTCACAATAGTTTTGGACAGTTTGGATAGGTATGATCTCCATCTTCAAATATTTCAATGGCTGTCGCATGGAAGAGGGAACAAGCTTGTTTTCTTCTGCTCTAGAGGGTAGGACTTGAACCAATGGCTTCATGTTACAAGAAAGGAGATTCCGGCTAATCGTACAGAAGAACTTTCTGACAATTAAGAGCTGTTCGACAGTGGAACTGACTCCCACAAGAGGAGGTGGATTCTCCTCCCTTTGAGGTTTTTGAGCAGAGGTTGGATGGCCATCTGTCATGGATGCTTTAGGTGAGATTCCTGCATTGCAGGGGGTTGGACAAGATAACTCTCATGGTCCCTTCCAACTCTATGATTCCATGTACTGTCATACCTCGGGTTTCAGACGCTTCAGGTTGCGTGTTTTTGGATTGTGCAATGTGCTGAACCTGGAAGTACCAGAACAGGTTACTTCCGGGTTTCAGTGCTTGCGCAGATGCGTTAAATTGAGCTTTACGCATGCCCAGAAGACCAAATCGCGACCCGCACAGATGAGGCACTGCAGGTTGTGAATGTGCTTCCTACATAGATCATGTTTGCAACCCGAGCATCCACTGTACCATGATGTTCACATTGAGAACGTAATTCTAAGATTGAAAACTACCTTGATCCACCACCCGCTTTCAGAGATGAAAGGAAGAAGACATTTAAATTGTATTCATTGTTATTACACAAAACTGATGGACTTGCTGCGAAAGTTCAGTTACATGGAAAAACAGAATTCTGTGCACATGGTGCATTTGAGGTGGTAATTATGGAACAATGGAACCATGTAAGTGGAAGTACTCTGCCCCTGCCCCCGTTAGGTGGCCCTTGCAGTCCTTGCATTCCTTTGACCCTGACATTCACATGTTAGGTGTGGACATCTGTACAGGTGAAGGCTATGCCTACATACATAGAGCTTCCCTGGAGCTGGAACCCTGACTGCACAGAGGTATTATAAAGACCTTCACTTAGACCCTCTGTGTCTTAACACATGTGTCAGATGTGGGGCCTGTTCAGCCTTGAGGGTGAGGACATCTGCACAGCCCTACCTCCCCTTGATCGCACGGAGACTCCTAAATGTGAGTAATGTGTGAGCAAAGAGCACTTCAGACTACCCAAAAGTTATTCTCATTACAACAGTCTTTCCAACAACCCTGTAAGGAGCTAAGTCAGCAGTATTATCTCTCCTGGACAGTAGCTTGTTCAAGGCCACCGAAAAGTTCATAGCTTGAAAAGAATGCTACAACCTGAGACTTCTGAGAGCACACAAGTGCAGTGTGATCATACGTGTTTACTTGGGTTCCCAATGGTCATCTGGTTGGCTACTATAAGAACAGGATGATGGATTAGATGGGTCACTGGGCCGGACCAGGAGGGTTTCTTGTGCTCTTATGGAACATCAGTTCCAATGAAACCCATTGGTCTTAGTTTGGGTTCAGGCCTGACCATGGGACTCATTCAGCCTTGGTTGCCCTAATGGATGACCATTACAGAGAGGGTCGGGGGAGTGTAACCAATCTTCTGCTTCTTGATCTCTCTTCAGCTTTCCATACGATTGACCGTGGTACCCTCCCCAACCAGCTCTGGAGAATGGAAATAGGGAGCACTGTAATACAGAGTAGTTCCTTCTGATCCTACTTTGGCTCAGTTTCCAGAGAGTAGCATTGGGAGAATGCTTTTAAGTCCCCTGGTAGCTATGTTATGGGGTGCTGCAGGTCACTATTTTATCTCCAGTGCTATTAAACAGATATATAAAGATTTTGGCTGCTCTGTGTGTGTGTGTGTGTGTGTGTGTGTGTGTGTGTATACACAATCTGGGTCATTCACAAAATTGCCATGTCTATATTTCAGTGGTTTGTGTGTGTGTGTGTTTTAGAAGGACTCTTGTTGTTCAAGAATCCCAACAGCTGAAAAAAGGTACGTTCAAGTATGTTGGTGAATTTGTCTTTTATGGCAGTTTAATGGAGGACACGCTGAATGTTTATTCACAAAGGAAACTTCAGGTCTTTAAACCAGAATTGTCACACCCCCTCGTCACCCTGTAGGCCTTAGAGCATTTTCTGATATTTTTAAAAAAATGTGTGTGATTCACCCCGAAATAACTTTATCGCATCTTATATTAGTGCAAAGCACTCTAAAGTGAAGTACTCTAAAGTGGTCACTTTACAGCACTCCTTAATAAGAGAGAAAAAAGTGTTATTTCTATGGGTTTACACCGATGGGAAGTGCACCTACAGTTGAGGTGGGCTGCCTTTGAAGGGTTAATCTGTTGGCCATAGCCATTTGCTTTGACATTACCTGCTTTGTACCAACCCCTCTCTCGTTTCCTCCCCCTCCCTCTGGCTTGTAAATTTATGGCAATTGCAGCTGCTCGACTTGGCAAGCTCCCCTCATTAAGAGACCCCTTTGAGAATGGGTTGTGTTTGAGTATTTCCCTAATGAGGACAGGACGGGGTTAAAAAGTGACCATTTCATGGTTGACTTGAACCTGCCTGCTTCTCTTGATGTGTCCTTGTGAAATGCCTGATGTGAATAAATCCCACTTTGCAAAAGGAAAAAAGAAAAGGGAAAAAGGAAAAGTCACTGGTCCCTTCAGGACAGTTTACACAGCGGGGGAAGGGGCTGGAGGGAGAGGCCAAGGAGGAAAGTTTACCTGAGGCAGGAGGCAGGCAGGCGTTGGCCTGGTGGAAGAGTCTCGCTTTTGCCTCTTTTGGTTCATCAGGTCAAAGTCTGCAGAATTTGAGGCAGGGCAGGGTGAGCCTTGGGCGCGTTTAAGCAAAGGAGTGCCGCTTATACAGCTGCAATGTTCTGGTGCAATAAGTTGGCAAATAAATTCCCCAGTTGGCAACCTAAGAAGGCTGTCCTTTTGCAACCTTTTTGTTGTCAACCCGCGAGGGGGGTTCCTTCGAGTCTGTTGCAGGAAAACAGCGAAGAGCCTTGCAGCACCTTAAATGCAAAAAATAATAATCTTATGGCACACAAGCTTTCATGGACTAGACTACACCATGCGTGGGGCAGCTGTCCTCAGGAGTTTATATATATAGGGATACATAATGAAAAGGGAGACGGGAGACGTTCCCAAAAGTATATTCCCGGATCTTCGCACCGTGTGAGAACCTGGTCGGCCTGCGTTGTTTTAATTCGCTTGCATTCCTTGAAGCGAAAAAAGGCTGCAACCCGCGCGCGCGCGAACTCTTTTCAGTTCCCTGGCACGAGTTGGCTGGCGAGATTGAAAGCAGACTAGTGTGTTGCTACCGCGGGCTTTTTTCCTTTCCTCCCCCCTCAGGAGGAACCCGCCACCCATTCCCTCCCTGAGCTGAGCTGGGGGGGGGGGGGAAAGCCCGCCGGAGAGGGACGGGAAAGCAGCCTATCCGAGCAGCGCACACGCGTGTGAGCGCGGCGGCTCCTCTGCCGCCGGGCGGGGGATAGGGGCCACGTGGAAGGGGCTCCCCGGGAGGAGGGCGTCTCCTCTCCTCCCCCCTCCCAACTCCGTTCCGTCACAGGGTCTCTGCAAGAGCACTCCCAGCCCCATATTGCAACGGGGAGAGAGCGAGAGAGACCCCCTCCCCACTTTGCCCCCCCCCCCAGCACTAGCTACACAATGCAGTGACCTTGGCTCCACATGCAAGGCGACAGGGTAGCGAGGTTTGCAGACGCTGCCCGTGCTGGGAATGCCTCTGCAAAGAAAGACCCCCCGGCGCACATTTCCTCCCCCCCCTCCATTCTTGTTTGGCTAATTAGTGGCGAGCTGGCAAAGTTTCCGGCTTTGTAGCCCCCCGCACGCCTCCCCCGCAACTGCTAGATCGAATGTCCACAGAGCGGCGGACTATTTTGTTTAAGGGGGGGGGTTGCTTTCCCTTGCACTTTCCCTTTTTTTTTGTTCTCTCCTCCTCCTCCCCACTTTTTTTCTGTGCGGGAATTTTCCAGCGGGAGCTTTTCAGGAGCGAAGTTGGGCTGTTCCCTTCTTTTGGCGCTCTCGGGGAACTTGCGCTTTGCAAATAATCTCTCTCTTCCCCGCCGCCGTCCAACCCCCCCGCCCCACCTCTCCCCAGTGTGCGTCCTCCTCTCCCAAACCCAGACGCACCCCACTCATCTCTCTTTTCCACCAGCACAGAGTTCCCCCTAACGGTTAACCATGGGGTGGGGGGGGGAAGGGGAGGGCGAGAGCAGGAGAAAGTGCAAAAGCATGTTTGCGAAATGGGCAGCAGCCGAGCTCTCGTACAGTGCGAGATGATGATTAATAAAGAGGAAAAAGGCACGGCGAGGGGAGGGGAGGGGGCTCAGAAAGGAATGTGTTTGCAGCGGCAGCAGCTGGGGGAGGAGGAGGAGGAGGGCGAGCGTCGATGGTGTAATGAAATAATAAACCGAAATCCTGAAGTCTGATGGGGGGGGGGAGCAGAGCTTGAGCCTGGGGGGGGGACGGGACGGACCCGAAGAAGTGCGCTCGGTGCCATGCAACCCCCCCCCCCAAAACACGCACATGGACACCCCCCTCCCCCCCTTCTTGAACGTCCAGGTCTTGCAGAGAGGAGATCATAAAGGAGGGAGGGGGAAGGGGAAGGAGGGAGGAGGAGGAGGACGGGAAGAAGAAGAAGGGTGGGGGGGGAGAAAGAAAGAGATTGATCGTTTTGAATTTTCAAGAGATCATTTTTATTACAGTGGGCGTTTGAAAAGCAGGCTCTGAACATTATCCACAGAGAAAGGGGGTGGAGGGGAGGGAGGGGAGAAAGAGAGAGAGAGAGGCACAGGCTGCTGCTGCTGCTGCGAGAGAAGCCCGGCGGTTGCGCGCTGCTGCTGCTGCGAAGTGTTTTGCAGCCTTGGGGGGACGCGCGCGCGCACACTCCCGGGCTGGCGCTCGAGCGCACAGGGCTCTCTCTTCCTTTGCAAACTTTCGCCTTGCCATCACCGCGCGCGCCAGGATTTCTTTCCTGCTCCGCTCCGCCGCCGCCGCCGCCGCCGCAGCAACCTTGAACTTTGGCAACGGGGTTTGACAGTACCGTGGTGTATCAACCCCCGCGCCGCGACAGCTTCTCCAAGAGCGATTGCAGATCCGGGAAAGAAAGAAGTGGGGGTGGTGGTAGTATTAGTAAGTGGTGGTGGTGCAAAAGGCAGCGCGAGCGAGGGAAGGGAAAAGTCTCGCCAACCCCCCTCCTCCTCCTTAACTCCTGCTGCATTCCATCCATCCAGCCCCCCCCACCATCCGGTTTCTCTCCCCCCCCCCCCGCAGTCCCAATCCACCAGCAGCAACTGCAGCAGCAGCAGCAGCACCAAGACGGAATCTCCGAGAACAAGAGGGTTAAAAAGTGTAGATTGGATTTCACCCCGGGAAATCCAGCGCTCGGAGTGAACTTGAATCTCTTTGGCTATTTAAGGAGGACTGGGGTTTGTCGGGAACTCGCGGCGCTCCGCGGTCGCTCCTTCTGATTCCGATTTCGCCCGATGACTGTAACATGAACAGATGAGACCGTTGCGCTTTTGATACTTTTTCTCTCCGCAGAAGTGCATTCTCAGAGCGAAGTCATGATGTATTCTCCCATCTGTCTCACTCAGGTAGATATTAATCGCCTTTTCTTACCAATCCAAAAAACAAACAAACCAAAAACACCACGAAACTTGCGCTCGGCAAGCGGGTGGGTTTGTAAGAGTTGCAAACTGTTCGAGCCGCTCGGACTTTATTTGCGGGGGGGGGGGGGGGACGGACCTCAACTGTATTGCATGTGCTTTGTTAAGTTGTGTAAATCTTAACGCTTCGAGGTGTGTGCGGGAAGGACGCGGGGCGGAAGAAGGAATGCAACATTTTATTTTATTTAAATGCCGGTGATGTTGCTAAATATTGTTAAATTGTTTCTGGAGGAAATAAATCCCAGTGGTTATATATTAGAAATGTCTATAATGAAAATGTAGGTATGAATCGTATTGATCTAGACCAGAAAATACTATTGCTGCTACCATCGTTTCAGCTCTTCTGTTTAGGTATCTGAGTGACAAAAGGAAAAAGTGTCCCATTATTTTTAATTAAGCATTGACAGTGGAAACATAATATGATCCCATGCTGAATTTTATCATATACTGTATAGCCTTTCCAGTAATGTGAGGTTCGTTTGAAAAGAAAAAGTCTCTGAGCAGTAGAAGTTCTCATTTGGTTATCCAGTACATTTTTCCTGCTTTACTTCGGTTTTTGTAACTTTATAAAGTCGACGTCCAAGGTCAAAAACAAAATTAAACTTTTGCTGTCACTTTTGGCCTGCAGGATTGCATATTCTTTAGAACGTTAGAAAGAGTTATTTTATGTACTGCATATACATTCTACTACTTGGTAGAGCATTTGGACAAATAATGTTACAAAAAGATTTAACTGCAAATAGCTTTGATGCAAAGAAGGTATTTATAGTTTTAACATATGGTGAGTCTTTTGTGATGATTGGCAGGATAAAAGCTTCAGAATAAATAAATAAAAGAAACGGATTGCAGATTCTGATCCAATATAAATTGCAGCATAGCGCCATGTGAGATGTGAAGGGTCTATAGCGTGTAACATTAGTAACATTTATCGTGAAGTGGTCAGAGTATATTTCAGGTAAAATGTGAATCTCTAGGTCAGTTCTGAACAGTTCTAGTTCAAATCTTAGCAGGGTGCAATTTGAATGGTTTAATCTGCAATTATATGACTAATAGGTGTGGAAAGAACGAAGGCTCCAAGTTGTTTAATATTTCTGTGGCATACATTGCGATATAGTTAAATAATTAAGATTTCATTTGACAATTAGAAGCCATTGTGGTTCCAAAGGACTGAGGCATTCACAGCATTGTGAATGAAGATTTAAACAATGATAAGGCTTATTCAGTGATTGGATACAGTCATGTAGCTTTTTGGCTGACACGTTTTTTATTGTTTATATTTTGTTTGGCATCAAAGTGTGATTAACTTGGGGATCTTTTCAGCAAGTGAACGTAAACTTCACTGGTGCAAAACAGGTGGGAAAAGGTGTTGCAAGATATTTGAAACATGTCAAAAAAAGAAGTCAATATCCCAGCATATAGGTATATTGTAATAGATTTAGACATACAGCATTACCATATTTTTTTCATTCACTAGGTACTCTGCTGCATGCAAAATTTGATACTTCCACCTCCCTATTGGGAACATTTGTATAGAAATAAGTTTGGCTACTTTAAGTGGAATTTGCTTACAAATACATGAACGCTGCCTTGATTTCATTATCTGCTACTCTGTGCTGATACAAGATATGTATCATAATTTACCTTCAAAGTTGAAACTTTAAAAGGCACCTCCAGTTGTTATGTATATGTTATGGTCTGTTGTTATTTCCTGCCTATTTGCCTCCTTTCCTGTGCGTTTTTTTTTAAATACAATATTTTCACAAATGCTCTTGAGTGAGTTCTATCAGTTGTTTGCCATATGCATGGTTAAATATCACTTTTGGTTTATGCAAGATAAGTAGTTTGTTCAGGTTCAGTTTGTATACAACCCACTGCTGCAAACAGTTTCATGACAAACCTAGTGACACATCATTTTAATACTTCTTGAGTAGTTTTAAGACATACCTCCAAGTTTTGTAATGAAGTTTTGTACATCCAGCGTTTTTCTAAGTCCTATTTGCTCTGTCAATTTTTACGTCACTAATTTCTGAATACTGAATGGCATATTGCTGTGCTGTATACACATTTGTGGGAGGAAAAAAATCTAGCAAAATTAAACCCCAAAGCTGCCGTTCCCCCCACACTTGCACAGCAATTGATGTTTGTTGTGGTTGTAGTCCTGGCAGTGCTTTATAAAATATCTGTGCACAGAAATCTTAGGAGACATTGGAGTAAAAAGAATTCAGTACGCCTGACTTTTCCTCTTTTTCTTTGAAGTGGAAATGTTACTGTATTTTAAGATTGTGATCCGAAGCACACTAACTTGGGATCACACTCAGCTACACTCAGTAGGACAGAACAGTAAGTGAGATGTCAGCTGGAATTTCGTACCTATGAGATCTATATTTGTTATGCAGAATGGAGGATTAGTAATAGAATACTTCCCTCCTCAGTTTTGTACAATTAATAAAAGCTTTTCTTTTCTGAGGTCTGTGGCATAGATGTTAGATCCTTTTTAACGCTCAGATTCTAAGAAACTTTTTAATAGTTTGGCTGCAGAAGTAGTCCAGCAAACCTAAAGGTTTTGCTATAATTTATTTCTCCCCTACATTGCTTTTGATTCAGTTTAGAACAGAAAAGTCAGTTAAAGCAGTTTGCATACCTTTAAACATATTGTTATGGAGTCATCTTTTTGTGTGTGTGTGTGGGGAATAGTCTCCTACATCTACTAGAAAATGAATCGATGGGAAGGACAGAAGGTGTTATGTGAAAATACTTTTGCATGTTCCTATTCTGGAGAGGAAACTTGACCATTTTATACTACGGTTGCAGAATAGATATAAACCATTTTAAATAAACAATTTTTGTACAAATTGTCCATGCATACAAATTGTCATACAATGCGTACAATGAACAAATTGCCAATGCACGTTAGAACATTTGAAAAGCTTTTTCTAACTGTAGCTTGGTTGCAAAATGCAATTATGATTGCTGATTATTCATGTTCATTCTTGCCACATGCAATTGCAACATGCATCTTTATTTGCAGTGTTTTGTCTGTCAGTACTCTCCGCAAAATATCATCTTTTATAAATGACACTTTAAACAGTTTTGAGGAGAATGTCTGTGATGTCAGGTCTCAGCTAGAATAAACTTTGAGTTGTTTATTTTCAAGCATTTTTTAAAAAATATCCCAGGTGTATATTGAAGATTATAGAGTTATCCTATGCTACAGCAAAATGGCAGGGTTTGGTATTAGGGTTTAATTTTTATTTTATTAAAAAAATATATGTTCCATGTTTAAATAACATCGGTTCTTATTTCCACTTTCATCGCAGTAGATATGTTTCCTCATAGCTTTGTATCCATTATGCTTCTGATTTTAGCAGGTCCTTACATAGCTGAAATATCCAAAATTTAGGTGTATTATCTGGACTGAATTAGTAAGTTCCATTGAATTTGATGGGGTTTACTTAAACATGCTTAGAAATGGTGCTTTATGGAAGTATTTGGCGCATGCTGAAGTCCGAGGCTTCACAATTTTCTTGGTAAGATCCACAATACTGTACTTGGACTATATCACTGACAGAATAGGGCCCTTCCTTGGCATCAGTGTTACACTGTCTTAAATCTATTTTGCACAGTAATTTTAAAACTACCAGATACCACCACTTCACTCATTTCTTGCAAATCGGCCTGCTTTGCCACTTTCCTTGTAAATGCATTATTAAAGTCCAGAGTTCTGGAATAGCTGTTTCGCAGGTCAATTCTTTTCTGAAGGAAAGAAATAAACTGTAGTAGTTAACAAAAAAAAAAAAATAGCATTGAGATAAGGAAGTCTTATCATGGGCTGTGGTTGCTCTGAACTGTGCTGCCTTCCCACACAAAGAGCAGATTGTGGTTTAACTCTTTCCATGGTGTAGCCCTCAAAGTGACAGAAATCTTCAAAACACTACTGATCACTTTACTTAATGATTCTTTTGCCACTTTGCTTCACTTTATATTGTAATGATTTTGAGTTTCATACTATCCATTCTATTTTAGTTCATTTTCCTCTCTATAGAAGGGGAAGGTTTATGTTTAAAAAACCAAACCTGCAGTAATTCTGAAGACCTCTGTTTTCTTTACTTCTAAAAATGCAAGGCTTAGTATACAGAACATTAGGTAACAAAAATACAAGCATAGCTTTATTTGTTCAGTACTAACTCCTTGGGTCGAAAACCAGCAGCTTGCACAATCTATGCAGTAATTATAAAAGCAATAAAATATACTCAATCTTTTAATCTAATGTGCACCTCCATCCTAAATATATATTGTATATAAAATAGTTCATTTAGATCAGTTTGACCTGCTTTCAAATTTAACACGTGTTACTATCAGTGTGTATTAACATTTTGCCCGCTTGAAAAATACAGTTTGAATTTCTAAGGGAACAATTGTAGCATCAGCATTGTATTCCTTGTAACATGACTTCGACGTTTAGTTTGAAAGTACATGGAATGATTTTTTTTAAATTTAAAAAAAAACAGTTAAAAACAGTCTAAGAAGAAAAAAATAACTTTAGAACCACTCAGAAATGCATATACCAAAGGTTGGGAAGCAACAATAGTGCTCTTATTTTGGCACAGTTTTCTTTCAAAACCATACATTAACTTGCCATGTGTGTTTAGGCTGTTTTGGTTACAAAATAATTACGTATGTGACAGAAAGAAATGTCTGTAAGATGAAACCTTAGGTGAGCATCTTCCACTTCACGAAGTAACATAATTGCCAAAAGTAATGAATAGAATCTAAATTGCAATAAATATCAAAATTAGGAAAATAATGTATGAATCTTTAGGAATAGCCTGATGGTAGGAAGAGCTCTAGAACTATAAATAAATAACACGTATTTTAGAAAAGCAGGATTTACCCAACGATGCAGTGTTAATGTCACTCTGCCACAGACAGCTGAAGCACAAAGAATGCAAAGTTTGTGCCAAGTTGTCCATTTTCATTGTGTGCCTGAGATAGATTTTTTTTTTGGGGGGGGCGCCCAAATAGTTGCCACATACTTGTGACCAGCTAACAAATTAACTAACATGGTAAGGCATTGAACCCCCCACAGGAGAGTGGAGCAAAATTGCTGGGACAGCAATAATGATGCGATTTTAATTCTTGAGTGCGTAAAGTTTTGTTTCACAAAGTTATGAAAGGAAAGGTCGAATTGTGTGGTGCATAAAACTTAGGTGGTTTGGCTCTTGTTGTACATCATGTTCCTTTTTGCCTCCTTTCCTTAACTTCCCCATGCTTTCCGAAGGCATCATCAGCGCTGGAATGACCCTGTTTCAGCGCTGGAATGTTGGGCGATTGATAAGAGAAATGGATCAAATTTTATAAGCGCATGCTCTTTGCTGAGCTATCGGTCTCTCGCTGACAGCGTGCTCCCAAAGTGGGAACTGTATAGCACCGCACTTACCACGCATCTGCCTTGTGTTTCTGTGCCACGGGGAAGAGAAATGTGTGGTGCAATTCACACCTACCTTCTTAAGGGTTCTGCTGGGATGTCTTAGCAAAAATGGTACTGTAGCTGGTCGCACATCTGAACTGCAAATGTTAGAAGCCACTTATTGCTCTTATTTTAAGAAGCAGTTATATTTGAGTTGTCATTTGGGGGCCAAAGACGAAGGGCTCTGTCTGTGTGTGGGGGGGGGGGGCCGAATCTGATGCAAACCAAAACTCCATACGAATTCAAGAAATTAAATGTGGAAGTATTTTTAGAGCAGTTATTTATAATTTTTTTGGAAGTTGAAACTGTGGTTAAATAAAATGAAAAGCACCTAGTGCTCATGGTATTAAAGCCATATATATATATATATTCATTTTTTACTTTAGAAATGGAGGGGGGACTGTTGCTCTTGCCTTCACCATGCAAACAGAACTGATCTTTCAGTTTTTTCTCTCCCCCCCTACCTGTTTCTTCTCCTAACAGGATGAATTTCACCCATTCATTGAGGCACTTCTCCCACATGTCCGTGCAATCGCCTACACTTGGTTCAACCTTCAGGCTCGAAAACGCAAGTACTTTAAGAAACATGAAAAGCGAATGTCAAAGGACGAGGAAAGAGCAGTCAAGGATGAGCTACTTAGTGAAAAGCCTGAAATTAAACAGAAGTGGGCTTCCAGGCTTCTCGCCAAACTGCGCAAAGATATCCGCCAAGAGTACCGGGAGGATTTTGTGCTAACTGTTACCGGGAAGAAGCACCCGTGCTGTGTGTTGTCCAATCCTGACCAGAAGGGTAAGATTAGGAGAATCGACTGCCTGCGACAGGCAGACAAAGTCTGGCGTCTGGATCTAGTCATGGTGATCCTCTTTAAAGGTATCCCTTTGGAAAGTACGGACGGAGAGCGGCTCATGAAATCCCCCCATTGCACAAATCCAGCACTTTGTGTTCAGCCACATCACATAACAGTATCAGTCAAGGAGCTTGATTTGTTTCTGGCGTACTACGTGCAGGATCAAGGTAGGTTACTTGCCTTGTATGAATATGTTGAACCCCCTTTAGACCTTTCTCCTTTAAGCCAAAGAATATGCATATCTATTTCCCTGCATACATGTACACAGGTGCATGCTAATTTGCATATTTGTACATTTAAGTGACATGTATTTCTAAGAATGCACGCCAAGCTTTTGTTCCAAAAGGGAAGCTCGAAATATTGGGGAAGCTTTCAGCGTGTGTTGCAGAGCAGAAGTTTTAAAATGTTGGTAAATCTATTGATACGAGCAAATGAGCAAAAGCTATATGCACTTATTTAAACAGATTCATATCTGTTTATATCAAATCTTGCCTCCTATCTCTTTCATGGTTTTAGCAAGGAAACATTCTAACCTCTACAAAAAAGATTTAGTTTTAGAGTATGGCCTATGTAGCATCTGGATATTAATATGCACTAAGCGCTCGTTGTATGAACATCTCGTGTTGTTCAAGGCACAATTTGGTGTTCGTAGCTTGGTCTTTCTCCAAATATTTCTGCAAAATATAATTTCCATAACATACACAAACTTTAAAAATGTTGCTTCAATATGGAAATGTGAAGTTACATTAAAATGTAACAAAACACATAAGCAGTCACTATCGGAACTGTTTGTATACTTAGATTATTGCCTTCCATTTTATGTATTTTCAGTAATAAATCCCAGGTAAATGAATGTTTTGTTTTCAAGTCATACAACAAACATGTTTCAAGAAGTGAACTTACATCCCATAATGTTTGGAGCTGGTGGCTTTTTGCATAAATCGGCCTGGTGTTGGAAGGTAGTTAAAAGAAAGACAGGAGGTCATATTTTTGGTCCAAGTATAAAAGAAGGGTATGTTATGTAACTTAATGATGAAATTAAAAGTAAAACGGGTGGTGGTGGTTTGGCTTGTGATTTTCACCTACAATTTAAAATACTTCGAAAGTTGAATGTTCTGGTTCAGTTTACATGATTCCATCCTTGTTTGCCATGCTTAGTCCTATATTCAGATGGAATTGTTATATAATAAAATATGACTAAGTATCTATTTTAGGATTAATGTATACTAATGAAAATACTTTCCTGTTCTCATTTCTAGCAGTAAGAGACATAAACAGAATTAAGGGCCCCAATTCAGAGCAACTTCAATTGATAAAAGTCTCATTGAAATAACTGGACTTAAGTTACTACCAGTTTCAATCCCATTGGTTTCAATGCGATTTAAAGACAGTTAGCTTCCTTCCAGCTATGGGCCAGCTGTTTTGCTGTGATTTTCATCTGAAAATTATGATACATGACTTAAGACTGCAATCCTATGCAATCTTTAGGATTGTGCTGCAAATTAATCTTGGAAGAAGGAGGAAATAAGCTATGGTGTTTGCATATGCATTTTGTTAGGTATATGCTAACACAAATGCATTGTGTTAAAAATGAATTATTATTATTATTTGCACCTCAAAGTGTTTTTAAGGAAGGCTATAACCAGGTGATGTGTGCCTCATGCACACTGGAAAGTCAAATGCGGATGAAAATAATGTAGTATAGCATCTATTGTACCTGCCTACCTGTTCTTCTTAAGATGCTGTTAAAGTTGATACATATTCCACTTGAACTGAGAGCAGGGCTGAGATGGAGAACACCATTTTGCTAGTGATACCTAGTGGATGTTTTTGGTTTTCACTAAATCAGCCTGAATCATGCAATCATTCCGAATTTTTCAGCCTTTCTGCAGTTACTGCAAAAAATAACAGTGGATGTAAAGTTGGTACATATCTTTGTACCAAGTCACCTTTGAGAGAACCTTCCATTTATTGCATACTATGTGTCCTCTTTGTATGCTATCAGGGTTTTTTTTTGTGTGGGAGAGGGTGAAATCTGCTAAACGACTAGTATTTCTATGCTTGAAATAATATGTCCTTGGCTGTTTTCCTTTATATATAAAAAAGGATTCTCCCCCCCCCCCTTTAAAAATGGTTCTCAGAATAGTCCGCGCTCTCAATCTCATTTTTGTGTTTTGGCAGGCAAGGCACCAAGGGTTGCTAGGCTTGCAAAAGGTAGAAGCACAATGTCAGTCAGAGTAATGATCTCTTTTATAGCGGATTGGTCTTCTATTTTGGTATATGAAAAATCTATTTGGCAATGCCTCATCAATAAGGCGTAGTAATCTAATCAGTTGTTGGACAAGGTGGGGGATTTTTTTAAAAAGGACAAAGTTCTTAAATGAATGAAAGGATAAAATAAGGCACATGTTTAAACGTTGGCGAAAAGCATGTGGAAGAACAGTTTGAGTGCCAGTAATGGTTGCCAGTGGCACCAGGATTGGCATCGGACCCTCTTTGTTTAGCCTAGAATGCTTGTGATTTGTTGGTTGGCATCCGCATTGCAGAGCACAGAGCAATGTTACAATATATTGAGAATTTCCTGATCTAGAAATGTCAGCCCTTTTTGTGTGTGCTTTGACAAAGAGGATTTCTTCTACTTGCTTCCCAGATCTGTACTGGAAGAAGAAATATAGACCAGTCTATCAAGTTTCTGTTGACAAGCTTTATCTGACTCTCCTTCCCAGCCATTCCCCTCAAAACTCTCCCTGTCTCTCCTTCACTTCACTTCCTTTTTTTTTTTTTGCTACGGGTCTACTCTTAGAATTTGCAGGACACAAGCGAAATTAAAGGTTACTTGATACGCTTGCTTGTGTTCGTACCACTTTTATGGGGAAACAAATTAGGATAAAATGATTTCCTAGTCCACAGGTGTTCGAAACACGCAGCACAGAATAAATACTTTTTAAAAAAAGGGAAGAAAGAAAGGTTTTCCTCCTTGTTCCAGTGTTTCTTGGATTCATCTTAATGTTAAATGTTGTGAAAGCTATACATCGCTTGAAGGAAACAGGTTTCGTGGGCTTGTTTCTGATGTTTGGTTCAAGCTGTGTTTCAGTCCATAAAATCATTTGGTAGTATTTGATTCAATCAGTGCAGCTCTTGTGCTGTGTTCCGTTTCTACAAGAACCGCCATTTTGTTTGTCAAGTGCCGGCAGAGTGGGGGAGGATAAAGCAGACAATGTGCTTGATGCCAATAATGGTTGCCAGTGGCACCGAGGTTGGCATCAAACCCTCTTTGTCTAGTTGCTGAATGCCTTTGATTCGTTGGTTGGCATCTGCATTGCAGTGGGCACATTGGAAAGTTTTTTTGACAATCGCTGAATGAAAGCTGTTGTATTTGTTTGCCGCAGTAGAACTTCAGATAATAGAAATCCTTCGTCTAATAGATAACTTTTTTTTCCAGTTCTGTAGTAGCAGATTGTTAAAGTTCCAATTCTTTCTCCCCCGAAGCACACTTTTTTGTTTGTATTTCTCTTCTACAGAATTTAATTCTTCCGTTGTCTGCTATACTTTTGACACTCAAAAGACATTGTATGGCATTATTATACATACTGTAAGCTGTATTGTACAGCTCGAAATTATGGATGTGTTCAGTTTATCTTTTGTTGGTCTGTGACCGAAATAAAGTTTGATACTGATACTGATCACTAAATAACAACAATGACATCATCTATCTATCTACAGTATCTATCTATCTAATCTATCAATCTAAGCTTGTGTAGGTCTTGGTATGTGTCACATAATTGCCACATGTTTTTCATTCTGGTTATATTACACCGTTCCTATTTTTGCACATTGTTTAAAAGTAAGATATTAAGAGAGTTGTGAAAAAGCTTTCATTTCCAATCCAAGAGTTCAGTAGAAACTCACCAGACTTTCTAGCAAACAGATGCAGTTCTGCCAAGTGTGCTTACTTCTGATGCACTTGAATGTCCAGATTTCAAAACATCTAAATACCTTTCTGTTTAGCTGCATGGGTTGGCTACCGGAAACCAGTGAAAAGGCCAAGTCATTTCTGTTGATGTTTCCTAGATGGTTAGCATTAATACTGTTTTCTGACTAACCACCATTATCTTGTTAATTAGTAAGATGGATTAGCAGTTCTACCCAAAGGGCTGCACTAAAGGAAGTCTGGCTTGCGTGAGCCCCTGAATCGCCAGACTGTGTCCTGTCTGGTATTAAAAAAGGGAGGGGAAGAGGGTGATTGCTGGAGGGGGGGGATGGTGGACGAGGAACTGCTCTGTCCCTAGAAAAAAAAAGCAAGGACTGCACATGAGAAAAACTTGATTATCACAACTCGCTAAGAAATGCATAGATAGCAACTCTTTTGTGTTGGCAAGCCACATAACTTCAACATCTTGTAGTTTATGTGATGTTTACTGGTATGTGTATTATTTTGGAGGAGTGGCACTACCTGACAGCATAAAGGCATTTTTTTCTGACCATTTTACTCAGAGCTGAAGTTTCAGCGGCATTCAAGTTTTGCATTAACTTGCACTTCACTGGTATTCAGCCTTGCTTATTCAGTGGTGCTTATTTGAAACTTAACTAACTCTCAGTTTAATGAGATTTGCTTCCAGGTGCTGTGGTCTAAACCACTGAGCCTCTTGGGATTGCCAATCAGAAGGTAGGCGGTTCAAATCCCCACGACGGGGTGAGCTCCCGTTGCTCGGTCCCAGCTCCTGCCAACGTAGCAGTTCGAAAGCACACCAAAAAAGTGCAAGTAGATAAATAGGTACCGTTCCAGTGGGAAGGTAAACAGCGTTTCTGTGTGCTGCTCTGGTTTCGGTGTTCCATTGTGCCAGAAGCGGCTAAGTTCTGCTGGCCACATGACCCAGAAAAACTGTCTGCGGACAAACGCTGGCTCCCTCGGCCTGTAAAATGAGATGAGCACTGCAACCCCAGAGTCGTCTGCGACTGGACTTAACTGTCAGGGATCTTTTTAAAGTGACCAGTAGATTGCAGTGAAATTGGCAGCATCTTTGGAAAACCCAGGCAATTCAGTTATCTGTGTTTTGTTTTGGGCATTTCTTTTTTGGGAATTGTATTTAAAAAAATTAATTCGGATTGACAATGAGTGTGAAGTGAAGAACTTTTAAAACTCAATGCAGTCTTCTAAACAGTGGCGGGTAACCTATGGCTCTCAGAATGTTGTTATACTGCAGCTCTCGTTTTTCGTGACCATTGTCCATGCTAGTCGGGGCTGATTCCAAGCTGGAAGACCATAGGCTTCCTCCCTCCCACTTGTAGACACAGTACTTGAACACAGCTCCGGTATTGTAAAAGGCTTGATTCCAAACTTTACTACAATGCCCAAACATAGATCAGATTACACATTTCAGAAGCTCACAACAGAGTAAGCTGCATGGGTAGATATGGACTAAGATGTTGGCCCGGACACTGATATTCCCCCGTGCTCCATATCTGAAGAGCTGGGTAGGCTCAATCGTTCATGCACTTGTTGTCCTAAGCCAAAGGACTAGGCAAGCAAGTAAGCATTTCTGCCAGTGGGCTGAGTCTGCTTCTGCTGTCACCATCATCACAGTGTCCTTGGTGTTGAAGGCAAAGCTGACATGCCTAGATCGCCATCTGATCTGGTCTCAGCCACTGCTCCTAAGGATGGGAAGTAAAGGTAAAAGGTATAGGACCCCTGGATGGTTAAGGCCAGTCAAAGGCGACTTGGTTTGTGGCGCTGATCTCGCTTTCAGGCCGAGGGAGCTGGCGTTTGTCCAGAGACAGCTTTCCGGGTCATGTGGGCAGCATGACTAAACCGCTTCTGGCACAATGGAACACCATGGCAGAACCCAGTGCGCACAGGAATGCCGTTTACCTTCCCGCCGGAGCGGTACCTATTTATCTACTTGCACTGGCGTGCTTTCAAACTGCTAGGTTGGCAGGAGCTGGGACAGAGCAACGAGAGCTCATCCTGTCGCGGGGATTCAAACTGCCGACCTTCTGATCTGCAAGCCCAAGAGGCTCAGTGGTTTAGACCAGAGTGCCACCCGCGTTCCATAGGATGGCAAGTACTTCACTGATGGGAGGTGTTGCTGGAGTCATGTCTGGTGGCTCTGCTATCACATTAAGGTCATCTGATGACAGGACTATCTCCAGACAACCCACTTGGCCCTTCCCCAGCACCCAAATCACTGCCTTCTAGACAGCCGGCCCCCTCATATAATCCAACTTCATACTTTCTTCCTAATCCTCTTCCTACTCTCACCAGCTCTGCCAAGTAGCCTTCACAGGGCTCTTGACAATCGGTTTCCCATCCCTACTTTAAAATTACACGCACCTTTGCATTATAGGATGCCTAAGAAGGATATGTAGTAATAATTCTTTTTAATGCATCGGAAGCCATCTTTTACAGCTGTGAAAACACTTAAGGTATAAGCTTCTTGCTCTGAATTCATCTTTTTGTCTTTATTAGGGAATTATTAGTGGTACTCAGGTTTAGTGGTATTAACAGCATTACCTGTTACTGCTTACTAATGCAGCTGTTGTAGTATCAGGTCTGCATCTCCACCACTGCAACTTTAAGTAGGCCCATTTAAGACACTGAAAGGATGATACTGAATTAATAATCTCGCCCATGGAAAAATGCCAGGGGAGGAATGAATACATTTGAAAGACTGTATGAATTCAATATCTCTGTTGTATTATGGAACAACAGTTGAGTATTTGTTTTTGGTCTGTTGGCTGTAAAGTTGATATTATTTGTATGATTTTTATCCCACTCCTCATCCAAAATAGGCTCCCTGAGTAGCTTATAAATGTCAGTGATAAGACAGTCCCTGCCCTTAGGTGTAGAATCTAAAAGACATGACACAAAAGGAAAAGGTGTGGAGAGCGATGATAGAAAAAAGCAAACCCAGGCACTGTTTCTTATTTTATTTATTTAAAAGCACGCAATGCAACATGAAAACAATTAACAGTATAATTAAAACAAAACATAAAACCAGTTATACAGTAGCACAAAGCCATATCAAAACAGGAATCTAGAGAATTCAAAAAAATAAAAACGGAACCGTCTCATGAGTCAGGGAAGACCTGGACTAGATGATATATCTTTACAAGATGTGTAATGGAACTGATGATTGCTGATTCATGTATGACAAAAGGAAGGTCATTCCAAAATATGGGGAAAAGTGGGAAATGCACACGTTGGGTCACAGCCCTATGATATTTTGTAGGATGCAGTAGCAGGACCAGAATATTCCCCCAGATGATCTAAGCGGCCTTGCAGGTCAGTACAGGAGCAGGTGCTCTTGCAGAATTCTTGTAGTGACCAGTTTGAATGGAAAGATTTCAAGATTATCTTGCCAGAGTGGTGCATCTTTTGGTTATCTTCCACTTGGACAACTGCAATGTGCTCTACGTGGGGCTACCTTTGAAGGCGACTCAGAAATTACAACTAATCCAGAATGCAGGCGCTAGACTGGTGACTGGGAGCGGCCACTGGGACCATATAACACCAGTCCTAAAGGATCTTCATTGGCTCTTGATGTTTCCGAACACAATTCAAAGTGTCAGTTCTGACCTTTAAAGCCCTAAATGGCCTTGGCCCTGTATACCTGAAGGTGCGTCTTCACCCCCATTGCTCAGCCTGGACACTGAGGTCTTCATCCGAAGGTTTTCTGCTGCTTCCCTCACTGCAAGAAGCAGTTACAGGGAACCAGGCAGAGGGCCTTCTTGGTAGTGGCGCCCTCCCTGTGAAACTTCCTCCCTTCAAGTGTCAAGAAAGATAAAGAACTACACAACTTTTGGAAGACATCTGAAGGCAGTCCTGTATTGGGAAGTTTTTAACGCTTGATGTTTTACTAGGTTTTTATAGGTATGCTGTAAGTTACCCAGAGTGGCTGGGGAAACCCAGCCAGATTGGGGGGGGGGTATAAATAATAAAATTATTATTATTATTATTATTATTATTATTATTAGGAGAAACCAAAAGTTGAAGGTCATTCATCATGGTGAATAGAGAGACCCTGCGGTTCCATCTCTGGTAGCCTGATTGAGTGATGGCTGATGACAATTGAGAGAGGAGTCTAATGGAGCTGGTCTTTCAGCAACTAAGAAATATGTGTTTTCAAGGAACATATATTAATTTTGCTTCCTGCCCCAGAGGACTCTTAGGGTCAAACTACACATACGTAACGTTAAATGCATCTGTGTGCAGATTTTTTTTTTTTTAAATACAAATTGCATCCGCAGTGGGGGGGGGAAGGGGGCTGATAATTAGTAGGATCAGGGAAGGCACAGAGAGAGAACTTGGCGCCAGTGCCAAATTTGCTCTCAATACAAATAAGGGTAGGGTAGGGTTAAATTTCATGCCTGCTCTGATGCTGTTAATTATCAGCCCCTCCATGCTGATGCAATTTGCATTTAAAAACAAAAAAAACCCTGTATGTTAAATGAAAATATATCTTTAAAGCATCCAGTTTGGCCCTTAGTTCTTGAAATATCTAACGGTGTCAGTCCAATCAACTCTTTAGACAAGATGCATCTTATTCCCTTTGCATTTGAAATATGATGTGTGCCACACAGTTGCATTCTGGATAATTTTATAATTTTTAGAATGCTGCCTAACTTTTTTTTCTTCCAAAAATGGGAAGCGTGATATGATGGTGAACACACAGATAGGGAGTTGTGGCCCACACTAGATCACTTGTGCCATGCACACATATGCACACATATCTGAAAGCATGCACCGTTAGTATTTTATGCATACATCTAAGAAAAATGACAACAAATTGGTCCCAAATAATTGTGACAAGGCATTTCAGGGATGACCTGGCTCTTTCGAGATCTGCATTTGCAGAAAGTTCAAGGCACTCCCTCTACTATGAATATGGGCACGCACGTGCAGATTTCTTAATTCGGAGGAGGGACTAGACAATCCTGATTGTTGGACAGTAATGCAATACTGCAACTTTTGAAAAATTCACATTTTTTATGTTAGCAAGCTTGCATAGTCTGAGTACAATCCTATGCTCATTCCATGTACTTAAAGACAATGGGGCTAAACAGACATAACTGTAAGTGGGTGAAGGTTTTAAGGCTTCATTAGGCAAGTCAGGCTGTCATCTTTAGAGGCCTGAAAGCTATAATACGAAGAAACAATTTGCATAATTGTGTTTTGAAAGGAAGAAGACTGTTTATACGGAATGGCTTAGATCCAGAGATGTCTTGCATGAGCAGAATAGTACTTCTGCTTGTGCAGGGTGTAGCCCCATTTAATTCTTTTGATATTCCAATCCTGCTGTAGACCCCTGGGCCCCTTTCCATGCTTTTCCAGAGGGGTACAGCGGGGTTTAGCGGAAAAGCCCATTGCAGAGGTTGAATTCTACTTAGTCTTCTCTGGATCCAGCCTAATGCACTTTTTTGTGTGAGGACAGTAAGAATTTTGATGGGTAGCAGAAACTGCACATGTACTAAGAAGTAAATCTAACTGAATTCAGTGGAGCTTACTTTTGAGAAGATATGCACTGTTAACACTATAATCCAAAAATATCTATTAGTTAGTATGCACTACCAGACATAATGGGACTTATTTTAGAGCAGGCATAGGCAAACTCTGGTCCTCCAGATGTTTGGGACTACAGTTCCCATCATCCCTAGCTAATAGGACCAGTGGTCAGGGATGATGGGAATTGTAGTCCCAAACATCTGGAGGGCTGGAGTTTGCTTATGCCTGTTTTAGAGTAAACTTGTATAGGATTGTGGCCGTATTTTCCCTGAGTTCTTACTTTGGGTACTGGGATTAATCGCAGATTTCCACCTAATTCCACCTGATTTTGTTGCATATTAAGACTTTACACAGAACTGAATTGAAATAATTGCATTTTAATTATTATTTAAGTAAGTGGGAGGGAGGAATGTCAGAGGTATAGCACTGATATCTGATGTTTAGTCTGTTCTTTCGAAGTTTAGTAATAAAACTTTTTTTTTTTAATGAAGTATGTGAGGCATTAAATTTAATTGATTCATGCCTGGGAGAAAAACAGTTCAATAAAAGTTACCGAAAGTAATCT
Organism: Podarcis gaigeae; assembly: GCF_964106915.1. Classification (NCBI taxonomy): domain Eukaryota; kingdom Metazoa; phylum Chordata; class Lepidosauria; order Squamata; family Lacertidae; genus Podarcis; species Podarcis gaigeae. Next base: position 18,424,986 of record NC_139694.1, read on the forward strand.
CAATAATTGAGAGGCATTTCTGCCAACAAATATATTTTAATATATGATAAATTACCAAGCTATATCTATCAGATCGACCTTCTGTTCAAACATTTCAGCATAGAAACCTGTAGTTAACTAGTTCGTAACTAGGTAAAAAGAAGTCATATTTGGGTCAAATTCTTCTTAAATGCAATTGGGGAGGGTGAGATCCCTGCTCAGTTCTTTTGAGATTAAAAAGTGTGAAAACCATTCTTAGTCAGGGCAACTTGCATTTCATCATGTTGACATCTGCAGTTTCTGGATGGATTACCTTAGATTTGTTATGCCATGTTAAAAGCCTTGTTTTACGAGGCCAGTCTCAGTTCCTGGCCTCAGTGTCAGGAACCCTGCTATGTGATGCAACATGTCGCGTTAGGTTTAATTGACCAAAGCTGATTTGTTAAAACAATTCATTTGAGCAAGTAACTTATGCCCAGACCAAATTGCTACCTGAATCTTTTGACCTTGACTTGTCTGGGTCACGAAATGGCTACGAACTCCTTGACCTTTCCGTTTGTGTGGAAGTGTCGCTATTTCTTCTGCTTCTTTTATGGTAATAGCTGACAAGAAGACTTCAGCCCTGACTTCACACCCCAGTGGGCTTCAAGGCAGCCTCTGGTATTGCTATGTCTTCTATTTGATGCGGTCTGGCTGCAGCCTTTAAGTTTGCTTTTGTCTGCTGACAATGATGGGGACAAATTGGCAGCCCTTGTTTGTGCAGAAGGGATAGGAAAAGGACATTCTTCCTACTGGAGGGATGTGGCCGTCGCTTTGTCCCCCCCAGCCTACAATCTGGCACAATTTTAAGATGTGCATTTTTGTGTCTGGGAGGGAAGCAGTTAGGTGTTTTGAATTCTCTTTTGTGTACATTATCATGATCATCTGTGTTGAATAACTGCGCAGTGAAATATGGTCAGAAACGAGTCAAATCTTCAAAAAGATTCCATCTTTTAAAGGCTTCTGCTTCCTTTAATACACAAGTGTTTGCATCACTTCAAGTTTAGTAGGCAAATGAATTTGGGATTAGTGTATAAGGTGATTATCAAATACAGAGCTAGTAATTAGAGCTTCATGGGACGTTGGCTTGGGAAAAAAATGATGGAACGCTTTAAAAATGATACCCAAACTTAGCTGTGGTGATACCAGTTAAGGTAGCATCAAATGGGGAAGTTTAGGTCATGAATATTCTTACACAATTTCAAACAAACTTGAATTTTCTTATATTGGAATTCATAATAGTGATCACCATTAATATATTTCAGCCCTTGTTTGAAATCTATAGAAAGGTGTAGGCAGTATTTATTTTCCTGCCTTTGGAAAGACTTCAGCTGTTTACCTGTCCTTTCAACCATCAAAGTCCTGCTCAAATAGCTGGTTTCTGGCACGCTGTGGCAGAATCATGCATCTTCTTCTTTGCTATTCTAAGGAACTCCCAACAAAGACCTTGAGACTCCCTGCAAAGCAGAGAATCCACATAAGTGGTGCTGTGTCAGGGGTGCATCTTAACCCTCTGGAGCCCATGTGCTACCAGTGGGTGTGGCCACCATATGCTGTCACATGGCCAGGACACACGCAGCCTTCGAAATCCACCAGGAGCTAATGCACATTGCGCACCTGGCTATCAGCCACTCGCAACCAAGGTAAGATACCCGGGGGCCAGGATGCCACCTGATGTCTCCACCATCTGGAGATGCCTGGGGGTCCTCGGATCTTGACTGTTTTCACACACCAGCAACACATCCTGTTATATTTTATTTGTGCAATCAGAATGAATTTCAGGGACTAAAAAGTCATGTTTGAGCCACCAGGCCCCCAAATGGCAACTGGGCATTCTTGTTTTGGCGACTGTAACCCTGGTTTAAGGAGCCATTTGGTGCTTAGCTTATATATCTGAGTTTCTAAAACTGGACACACACAGAGCTCTTCGCTCACTGCAGTTCTCTGCCTATTGTTTACTTTTGGCAGATTGCCTCTGTCAAAATCTGTCTGGCGTTGAGAGTGGGGCAGGAAAAAAATGATCATGGGGCCCAATGAGGCCCCTGCACTAGGGGTTAGTCACCCTTCTGCTACAGGTTGAATCTGTTTAACAGGTTGGAGAATCTGTTTATGCTCTTGGCAGAAGGGTTTACGTGGAGACTGTATCGTTAAATTATTATTTACTACATTCAGTCAAACGTGCCTGTCCCTTCCTTTGGCCCGTGACAATAAAGATGATCTTGTTGCCACCATTGCAGTCTAAATGCACAAGACATGTGCCTTTTCTTTTGCATTGCATGTGAAGATCCCAAGACCTCCCCCAATAAATAAAGACACAATTGACACGGAATTTAGTTCTTGGAATAATTTTGGCCACAACTTTACTGATTATAGATTGTGAGTGGTTAGGCATTGGTTCCTGACTAACTGCACCTGACCTCAGCAGGGCAGCACTGACACCTGGACTCCAGCAGACGTCAGTAAGGGAAAACATCCTGGGGGAGCATTGGACCAGGCTCAGACTCAAGCTCACCCCAAATGCTCCCAGGGGCTCTGGTGTGGCCCTAACCCCTGGAAGCGGATCGGACAAAAGCAAGGCGAGCCCCTGGATTCCTTTAACGGAGTACCCTAGCATTGGAGGGGCAGGCACAGCCTATCCATATCCCCTCCACCACCATTGAACCAATTCCTAACCACCAAACCTTACAAAGTTGTGACAATTTGCTACACAGCAGGTGAAACCCAAGTAGCACCAGCCAGTCAGCCAAATGGGAAAATTCCTACCGGGCTCCTGCCCCAAAAGCAGACGACCCACAACTACATAGCAAGGTTATAAAGAACCCTAAATATAGGGAGGGTGGGCGGGTGATCCGATGCACGAGGTGAAAAAGAGGAAGCTCAACACAACTTTGTCAATGCATGAAAACGATCCCATTGGCCAGATTTACCCCAGCAACTGAGGGACCACCAATCGGGTTGTGGCTATCCAGTCGCTCCCATCCACAACAGCAGTGAGGTCAGTCTTGAGGATCTCACTGCAACACGTGCTTTCTGGGAGAAGGATACAATTTGATGTTGTAGCAGCTTTTAAACAGGACGAGAGAGGGAGAGAAATGGATCTGCAGTCTGAAATGGTTGACACAGCAGCTGGGTATTTGTACCCTTAAGTGCAAAGTGAAGAAACCCAAATTGCCAAGGTGGCTCCCTTATCTGGATTCAGATCCTGGTGTGAGGTTAGCGGGGCAGTTTTACCTCCTCCCACAACTTACGGCCACATTTTAGAAGGGTCCCTGCATGTTTTGCAATTTGTGCTGGGAAAATCTCCCATAGAAGGGACAACCTGGCAGCGCTCAGCCAGTTGGCACCGTCAGTGAGCTACTCTTGCAAAGGAACAATTTCAAACTCACTTTAAGCTCCTGAATTGTTCCTTTGTAGCCGCAGGTGGGCATGGCTTAGGGAACAAACCTTTTGGGCCAACTCACGGCCTGTACTGGGCTTGGCAGGTGCTTTCTGTGCCAGCTTTTAAATACCTGATGAAAACTTTTCTGCCAGGTGTACACAGATGTTTAATAGGTGTCTATTTCTAACTTTATTATATGATTTTTATTGTACTGGTTTATGTTTCCTTTCCTTAAACCACTTTTATTTTTATTTATTTTAAAAAATGACAGAGTGGCATATAAATACTTCTCATGAATAAATATTTTTATAAACCTCCTGCAGGCTGGAGATTTCCCACCCCTGATTTAAGAGTTCAGATATGTAACTTACACATTGTACTGTTTGTCACTAATCTTGGTTCTCTTTAAGAATTATTTAGTATTACCTCAGTTGCTGCCTCCTAGGCAGGCAGTGGTTTGCACTGGGCAGAAGAGGGGGCTGTATCCTGAACCACTTGAGCATCTGATTGAGCTCTGTGCTACTAACAGATTACAACTGAGATATATACCGGTACATGCTTGACTGCTTGTTTCAGTCTTTTGCTTTATAACAGAAGTACTTAACTATGGTACTTTGAAGCCCTTTCCTATTTGCCAGTATTCTGAGGGTAATTGCTGAAAAGCAGAGGCAGTACTTTGTTTGTTTGTTTGTTTGTTTTAAAAGTATAAGATGCTTAATACTTTGAAAACCTCTAAGCAGTGTACATTCTGAAAAACAAACAGTATATCATTAAAACAAAAACAGAACCTAAAACCAATAAAACAGTAGGATAAAAACACATACAGTGGTACCTCAGAACTTGAACGGCTCCCTTCTTGAACATTTTGGCTCCCAAATGCCAAAAACCCAGAAGTGTTTTGGTTTTCGACCATTCCTGGAACGTCTGACATGGCTTCTGCTGTGCAAAATCCTAGCTGTCGGCCAATCGGAAGCTGCGCCTCGGAACTTTAACGTTTTGGAAGTCGAACAGTCTTCGTGGAATGGATTACGTTCGATTTCCAAGGTACCACTGTATAAGCGTATGAAAGCAAATAACACTGAAATTCAGAGGAGTCAAACACATAAAACAGGGTCCCGTCTTGTGTGTCAGAGGAAGCCTGGTCAAAAAGACACATCTTCATATGGCATCTTAACCCGATGCCGAACTGATGATTGCTACTCCATGTGTGACTGAGGGAATGCCATTTCACAGTACAGAGTAATAGCAATAAATTAAATTAAATTAAATTAAATTTAAAAAATGCCCATTTTGGGGTCACTATGATTTTCTGTAGAGTACAGTGCAATGAGTAGAATTTGCCCAGATGATCTAAGCGATCCTTCAGGGGCAGGCAGTCTTTCAGGTAACGTGGTCCTGAGTTGTTCAGGACTTTCTTTGTTAACAAGACCTTGAACGTGCCCAGTAGCTGACAGGCAGCCCACTATAGCACTGAGCTGGGAGGAGATCATACCCTCCGACATTTCTCTGATGAAAACAGGAAGGTCCTATTCCATAATAATAATAATAATAATAATATTTATAACCTTCCCTTCCAACTGGGTTGCCCCAACCACTCTGGGTTGCTTCCAACATGTATAGAAACATAACAAAGCATTTAACCTTAAAAATCTTCCCTATACAGAGCTGCCTTCAGATGTCTTCTAAAGGTTGTATAGTTCTCTTCTTGGCTTGGGGGTTGCATAACTCCACACCCTCTAACATTTCTCTGATGAAAACAGGGACATCCTAAGGAAAAGCGGGACATTCCAGGATCACGTCAGAAACCAAGATGGCTTCTGTAAATCCGGGACTGTCCCTGGAAAATAAGGGACACCTGGAGGGTCTGGATCTCTTCTTAATGCCCCCTGCTATGATAGGGAGATAAACCACTCTCACTGCCCTTTGGAGAGTGATTTCTGGAGAGTAAAGAGAGCGCTTTAGCTTTCTATCACAACAGTGTGCATGGAGAGCTATCTCCGAGGAGAGTTATTCCCCCCATTGCATATTGGGAGAGTCACCTCTCTCCACAGCCCTGTGCAAAACCCTCTTCTTGCTTTGCAAAGTGGGTGGGAAGAAGAATGTTTGCAAGAGGAAGAGCCAATTTTACTGATTTTTCCAGAGACTGGTGGTCACTTTAAGATGCTGGCCAGACCTGAGTTTGCCCACAGGCTCACCCCCCATGCTTTTGCAAACCCTTAAAGCTAGGAAAGTGAGAGTACCTACCCAGGGAACCCCAACCCCCAGTTTATACAGTTTGCTATTTAAGCGCTTGCCTGAGAGCAGTTGACACTTGCTCCAGGCTAGTGGCAAACTGCAAGCCTGCAATAAAAGAGTCGTTGAGTGATGAAGTTGTCTTGTATGCCTGGTGGAATTAGTTGTTGGCACTATTCCTAAGCGATCCATGCAGAGATGACTGGGCAACTCGATGCCCAGAGATAGGAAGTCTAGTTTCTCTGGTTGTCCTCCCAGCCCTTGGTTGCTTTTTAATAGCATTGTGAAACCTGTGGTGGGCTGCTTTGCCCCATCTAATGGCCCTGATCTTATGAGATAGCCACTGAACATTGGGGGGTAGGACGTCCCTATTTTCATTGGAGAAATGTTGGAGGGTATGGGGTTATCCAGCCCCCGAGCCACCTGCAGGCAGCCCTGTATGGGCTTTCTAGCTTTTTGAACTGCTACAAATATTTAACTTTCATTAAATAGTTGCTAAATTCTCTGAGTGGCTGGGGCAACACAGTTAGATGGATGGGGTATAGATAGTAAAAAATATGATGATGATGATGATGATGATGATGATGATGATGATGATGATGGAATAGGATGTCACTATTTTCATCAGAGAAATGCCATGGGTAGTTACCTGTGCCCTGCTGGTCCTGATTCTGGATATCACGCAATATTGATTCCCCTCCCCACCCCATATGCAATGATGCTGTATACCAGGAAAATATGCAAGGCATATACACACCACACTTTCTGTCTTGCACACACACAAACAGCATATGTATACACAGAAAGGTGTTTCAAAAGAAGTTTGCCTTCTGAAGGCCGTTTGAAGCTCTACTGGGCATGCCTAAACTAGCTATTGCATCATGCCCCATAGCTAGAAATCCCAAGTAAAGGATACATTTGGTTATTGCACTTCACAATTTGATAGACTTTAGTAAGCAGCTGTGAAACTTCTTACAGCTTTAGGATCTGGGTGTTGTACTTTGCTGTTGGGCTTTGCTAACAGGAATTCGTTTTCCCCCCTGGCTTCTCCAGCAAATAAATTAATAATAAGAATTGGAAGTGAAACAAAAGCCTCTAATTAGGAACCTGAACCGTGGGGGCTTGGGCCATTTGGCTTCTTTCTCCTCTAACTCCCCCCTTTTAATTCTTTCCTCCAAAAAATGTTTTGGGATTCTTAATAAGGTAATGTGTGAAAGCTCAAAAAAAGATATAAGTAATAAATACACACACATGTTGCAATGGGACCTTCTTTCCGTTCCTTTCACTGCTTTATCAGAACTGCTTCTGTTCAATTAGTTGCAGCCAAAGAGTTAATGTGAAAAATTATGCCATTGTTTTCTTGGTAGTTAAAGAGTAACTCGCACTGTTCAGAAAACAGAATTTGAATAGTTATTTGGCTTCCTGGATGAAACCACAACTTTTAAAATAATTTGTATAATTTCCTCGCTCCCCCCCCCATCAGAAACAAGTTTTAATCCTGCAATCTGATTGGTATATTTTTGTGATTAAAGTATACATTATAGAAATATTTAGGGAAAGTATATAAATTAATTACAGTGTTACCTCAGATTACATACGCTTGTACCAGAATTGTTATCACGGTAACCAAAGGATGCAACTTAGTCTTTGTGCATCCTATTGATTCTTAATTGTTCTTAGGCTTGCAGTTGAAATCATGAATAAAGGATGCAAATGTAACATTATTACAAATTTGAACTATGTAGCTTAAGTAGCATTTCTGCAGAATACTCACATCTCATATCTATTACCATATACAATTATTTGTAAGTGACGTTTAACCTAGATTCTTTTTTTCCCTTTTTACATGATCTATAGTTATGCCTAAACATTTTTTTGCTCTATTTATAGACACTACATAAAGGGGAAAGCTGCTTATAGTAATATGAGGATCACTGGTCTCTCAGTAATTAAATAGACTTGTTATACTGCATTAATCCTTTTTGGAACATTTGGAATGACTTCTTAGCACTAACAGGCAAGCTATTAGGGCCTTCAATTAATCTCTCTTTCTCCTTCAACATTTGTCTAATACAAAACAGGAACCTGGGAAGCCATACTTGGAGATCAGATCAAAATTTAAACTGCCACACAGAGCTATTGAATACTATGAGTTGCAGAATGGGCAGGGGAACGTTCAGGTTATGGTAAACAACTAAGTGCGGGAGTGTGAAAACCTTATCTATCAGTTGTTTTACCAGATTGCGCTAAGAGAATAGGTTTGACAGCAGTCTTATGGTTCCAAGTGCACCAACGACTGACGTCGGTGGAACATAGTTGGATTCTTAAGGACTCTTAGCATCAAAATGCTGTCAATTTAAACTACAAAACACAGCAACTCCAAGATGCACTCCCCAACACCATTGACTTCCTCCAATCGTTTGAGCAGTTTGCCAAGGACACCCCTATTATTAGCTATGCAGGTCAGATAGGCAAGCGGAGCTGCAAGAGACAGTGGTGTCTGAAGGAGGGGTTTAGATTTATTAGGCACCAGGGAGATATTTTGGAATGCGTCAAGCTTGTACGAAAGGGATGGGCTCCACTTGAACCAAAATGGAACCAACCTCATGGCACTAAATATCAAAAAGCTCACACGGCAATTTTTAAAGAGGCTTATTGGTATGGGGGGAAGGCTGGGGAGTATCTGTCTCGGGGCTGGTGCAACTCTCTGTGCGAAAAGGCTGCAATGTTTGGGGCTTTCTTAGTTTCTTTTTTCAAAAAAAGCTATTGACAGGGAGACATGGTAGAAGTTTATATAATTATGCATAGGGTGAAGGCAGTGGAAAGATAATCCACCTTTCCTCGTGGAATACTGCCAATTTAGGGTCATCCAATGGTACTGATTTTCAGGAGAGTCAGTATAAACAAAAGAAGTTGTGGGTTATATCTTCATGCAACACAATTTATGCAATTCACTGATACAAAGCGGGGTGGTGACTATTAGATAAGATGTCTCTCAAAAAGTATTAGAGAAATTCCTTCAGAATTTATCAATTCATGTGTATCAATGGCTACCACTCATGGTTTTCTTTATCGTACTTACAGTAACCAAGTTCTTAAGACAGCTTATAAGAAGAAATAAAGCAATTTAAAGTTCAGTAACAACAAGAAGGAGCCTTCAGTGTGGGGTTTCTCAAGGTTCATCTCCCATGTTGCTTAACATCTACATGAAAAGGCTGAGTAGGGTTGTCCAGAGTTTTGGAGTATGTTGTCAGCAATCAGCTTTACTTCTGCAAGTGTGGCAGTGGAAGTGCTGGACCAATGTCTTGCCTTGGTAATGGACTGGATGAGAGCCAACAAATTGAAGCTCAGTCTTAGTGGGCGGTTGCCTGCTCTTGGTGGGGTTACACTCCCTCTCTAGGAACAGATAATGCACAGCTTGAGGGCACTTTTGGATCATTGCTGTGGCTTCAGGGGTGCAGAGTACCTTACAGCCTTAGCTGGTGACCCAGCTCTACCCCTATCTGGACAGGGATAGCCTAAGTTCTGTTGTCTATGCTCCGGTAATATCTAGGCTGAATTACTGCAATGAGTTATACATAGCAACGCCTCTGAAGATAGTTCAGAAGCTTTAGCTGCTGCAGAATTTGCAGGCAAGTTGCTCACTGGGTCAAGATGGTTGGAGTACAGTGGTACCTCAGGTTAAGAACTTAATTTGTTCTGGAGGTCTGTTTTTAATCTGAAACTGCTCTAACCTGAAGCACCACTTTAGCTAATGGGGCCTCCCGCTGCTGCCGTGCTGCTGCTGCACGATTTCATCCTGAAGCAAAGTTCTTAACCCGAGGTATTATTTCTGGGTTAGCGGAGTCTGTAACCTGAAGCGTCTGTAACCCAAGGTACCACTGTATATTACACCGGTCTGGGACCAATGAGTGTCCCCCAATGAGCTTCATGGGTGGAGCAGGAATTTGAACCTGGATCTCCCTGATGCTAGCCTGACACTCTCAGTCACAACATTACACTGGACATTGGGTCACTTCTAGCAAGCTGTATTATTCACAGTGATGCTGGAAATGATCTGTGATGTCATTATTCCCTGTTGCATGCACAAGACACACCCTGAAGGACACAAGGATACCCTCAACAGTGGAAAAAAGACACTGTGGTGAACCCACTGATTGGTCAGTAGATGACATGCTTCAAAAATCCTTGTGGACAGGCGTTGGCATCACTTTATATCACAAATGCACCCAACCCTTAAAATATCTGCTCTTTTCACTCATTTACAGCTAGGGGATGAAGGAGGGGCAATACAGAATAACAGTACTTCCCTTGAAATGACCCCTGTTTGGGGAACACACAGACCATTCCCTTGAATAAAGCAAAACCCAGCTAAGGTGAAGGAGCCTTTTGCAAGAAAAAGCTTTTTGCCAGGCAGGAAAAGGGAGGAAACGGCGAGGGAAGCCATAATTGCACACTCACAAGACCGAGCTCCATCAGCTTATTCCATAGACTGACATGGGTTTGGGAAACAGGAAATGCAAGTTGAGTTAAACAATAGTTAGCCTCTGAAACACATAATTCAGATGCTCAGTAGAGAATGAATGAGGAAGTATTCTGTCTTCTAGATGCTTGCCCAGTGCCCTAGTCTCTGCCTCCCCGCCCCCTGTTGTGAGTAGAGAGCCTAATCACTTGCAGTGGAGCTGTGCTTCTCAATTGTTGGTGGTTCTGCATGTGCCTAGGCTACAATCTTGCAAAGCAAAAGAGATAATGAGTGTTAGCAGTCGGTAATTGTTTTAATGGCGTGCCTGACATTCACCAACAGTGTCTCTGCATGTGGGGTCCACAATGCAGGCTTCCCTTTCTGCAGAGCACATATTTACCCTCTGTTCAAGACCTGCTACTACTAGTTTGGGACAGAGGAAGGATTAGTTAGCAAGCAGCTTGTACACATTGCATGGGGTCACGGGAGACATTTGCATCAGACATATTTCGAGGCACGAGTTTCCCCTTCCTTGGCATACCTGTGTTGGAAGTTTTGTCCCTGCATCTTCAGTTGCAGGAGTGAAGTTGAGGATCCTGCTGGATGTGTGGAGTCCTGAGATGCGTGATCTGTATGGTTTGAAGAATTGGCAACTTTTCCTGAAAGTGAGCAAGTAGCCAGTGGCAAGAATCGGGATTTGTCATGGCTCCATCCCCCCCACTCCCCTGAATATGTTGCTGGTGTGGTGCAAACACATTCCTCATTTGACTGACCAGGGACGATTTAGTATGAGTTTTACATGAGCGTGAAAGGAAATGAACTTTAATCTGGTGGGTATAATGAGAGTTCAAGCATTTTACATTTAAAATCCTCTTCTTTCTTTATTCGTACTCTCCTTGGTGTCGACAGATATCCTTAAAACCAAGTTGTGACCATGTAATTGTTTTGGATCTTGTTTTAGACATTGGCAGCATGTGCGTCTTCTCCCTAATCAGTTGTAATGCTGTTCTGTTTGGAACAGTTTGATACTATTTTAATTTTTTAAAATAATTTTCATTTATATACGCTACAAGAATTATTTTACCAAGTTTTAACATTTTCAATTTCGACTCTCTTCCCCCCTCCTTTCTGCGGTTCCTTGCATTTATTTTTGTCCTTTCCTGCATACTCCAAATCACCTTAACTTATTCTTTTAATTGTCTATTCATATATATATATATATATATATATATATATATATATATATATGCTTTCGTAGATTTTCACGGGTACAGGAATGCAGGTTTTGGTGTCCTCGGGTGTCTTCCCGTGTAAAAGTTGGGGTGTCTAGGCGACGTTTCGACGAGGTCTCACTCGTCATCTTCAGGCTGGTGCTTTCGGCTTCTTGTTACTGGAACAGAGCGGGATCTCAATGTTTGAGTTCCTATAAATACTGTAGAGGGGGTGTGGTGTCTAGCCTCCAATGTTCTGGGCAGAGAGGAAGTTCCCAGGCTAGTGTGCCTTTTCTTCTTTTGTTCCTTAATTACTTGAGAGATACCTTGAGTGATTTCTTGAGTGATATCCTGAGTACCACTTAGGTGGGTCATTAGGTGTGGATTAGTTGCTAAAGTCTTTGTGTCTTGACCTCTTGAACTTTGTGAAGAGTTTTCCTGAGAAGATGGCTGTATTGCACTTAGTTGTGCTTTGGCTTGGCTTCGTGTATAGGGGCGAGCTGTGGTTTTGTGGCTTGTGTCAGCCAGATCTGTGTAGGGATTGCAGGGGGGTGCAGCATCACTCAGGATATCACTCAAGAAATCACTCAAGGTATCTCTCAAGTAATTAAGGAACAAAAGAAGAAAAGGCACACTAGCCTGGGAACTTCCTCTCTGCCCAGAACATTGGAGGCTAGACACCACACCCCCTCTACAGTATTTATAGGAACTCAAACATTGAGATCCCGCTCTGTTCCAGTAACAAGAAGCCGAAAGCACCAGCCTGAAGATGACGAGTGAGACCTCGTCGAAACGTCGCCTAGACACCCCAACTTTTACACGGGAAGACACCCGAGGACACCAAAACCTGCATATATATATATAATATATACATTTTAAACTATCTTATAGCAATCCTGCCAGTGTCTTGATCTGTTTACAACTTGTTTGTAAATACCTTTCCTTTCTAAATGTTTGATACTATTTTAGGCCATGTTCCTGGGACCAGTCAACACAGCCAGAAGCAACGCTGTAAGGGAATTGACTTGGATCATGCAAATGAGACTACTGAATAGTAATAGTTATGGGCAATATTTTGGAAAACACCAATTTAGTGACAGTTTTATTGCTGCAAATGTATGTATGAAGTCCCCTGATTTCATTGTAATGCACTGGAAACAGATGTCAAAGTGTCCCAAACTGAATTTAATAGTTAATCTACATATCACAAAGAAACTACAAACAAACCATTTAGAATTTGGTTGTTTAATCCTGTTAGAGGCTCTGAAAAGACACCCCATAGAGTAAAACCATTTTATACTCCTCTTGGCTTTTTTTTTATGAGAGCAGGACAAGATGCTCATGATAAATAGTAATTTAATTTGTAAGCATTTTGAATTCAGACAGTGCGGCAGTTTCCCATTCATTGCTTCACTGAAGTCAAGCCTCAGGGCTGAATCTTTTGTTTTTCAAAAAGAATATTGGACAGGAACTGGAGAGGGCAGATTTAGGGTTAGGATATCATATCTCAGGACAAGGGTTGGGCTTGATCATTCACTAGAATCTCGTTCTATGGCATGGCTCAAGCATCACATTAAACCATAGCTATAGCTCAGAGAAGCTATGGTTTAATGTGAATGTCCAGGGTGCTTGTGCATGCTGTTGAAAAGTTGTTGCTCTTTTCCTGCCACTGCTGAAGCACGAAGAAGCAAGCCATGACATCCAAATCTGGTTTTGTGGTTTATTTCCCTCAAACAAACTGTAAGCATCAAGCCTAGAACAAACCTTGATTTGTCACCGGCGGTTTGTTGTTGAAAGGTGAAAAAAGCTTCCCCCCTATTCTCCTTTTCCTGCATATATTGTATTTTAAGCATCTACCCAGTGTTAGAAACTGAGTTATGAAAGTTAGGAGCTAAATGGCACCTTAAACCTAGGTTATGGGCACAACAACGGAATGTCTAGGCACACTTTTAAATAGCAAGAATACAAAGCTTAAAATGAATGAACTGCAGCTAAAATCTTCCATCTGAAGACTGCAAAAAAACCAAGGTCGTTCTCCCCCGTGCCCAGCCCCCTAATATTCTTAAGAGGGTCCCTTCTCCAGTCTTCAAAGAGTGGCTGGATGTGTGGAGGCAGAAAAAGATCCTCATTTCCTTCCACTCTGCAGTTTTAATCTGAAGTCTTAGGCCCAGCACTGTGCCCAAAGTTCAGAAACGGCTTGCGCAAATGAAAATCCCTGTTGCAAAACGCTCCTAGAACAATGGGAATTTCGAACGCTGCATCTACTACCTCTGCAGCCAGTTTTCTTTTTGTGGGGAAAATAAGACTGTATTCTAGTGATCCCTGTTGGTCCTTCCTATTGGTTAGGCTCTGTTATAGAGGACCTATAAGGCTGAGGGATTTTTAATAGGTGATTTGGAGAGAAGTCTCATTTCAATGGTTTCTTTAAGAAACGAACAAGTGTGTTATTGCCGGTTCCACAAATCTTGGCTTGACTTTGTAGCCGGATATTATTTGTGGAAGCAGCGTCATCTGTGTGTACCAAAGAACTTGAAGTGGAGAGGAAGGCTATTTTGCTTCATGCTGATTTGGCAGAAGGCTAGAACAGCAAGCTTATGCAAAAGCACTGTGCAAAACAGAATGCCCAGGCCCCAGCCTGGCGGGTGCACAGAACCTGAGGGAGGGGTGCAGTCTTGTTTCACCTTGTGCAGAGTTCTGAATAAAACAAAAACAAAGAACACCCTGCTCGAGTCTTTTTCATCACCTTCCTCTTGTGTTCTGGGATATCTGAACTGCTTTCCTTTCCACTGGATTCCTATTTATAATTTCTAGGCAAGGCCAAATACAGTGGTACCTCAGGTTAAGAACTTAATTTGTTCTGGAGGTCCATTCTTAACCTGAAACAGTTCTTAACCTGAAGCACCATTTTAGCTAATGGGGCCTACTGCTGCCACCGCGGGATGACTGTTCTCAACCTGAGGTAAAGTCCTTAACCGCGGAGTCTGTAACCTGAAGCGTCTGTAACCTGAAGCGTTTGTAACCCGAGGTACCATTGTACGGGCATCTTTCACCCTGTATATGGCTCCTTTTTCTTTCTTATGCAATACAACCCCAGGCTTGGCCCAAATGCTTAGAAAGCACAAAAATACTGTTGCATGGGAAGACCCCCAAGACCTCCCAAATAAAGACATAGTTGACACCAATATTAGTTTAAGGTTATTGGCATAATTTTGGCCACAGCTTTATTGATTACAGAATATGAGTGGTTTGCTTAGGCATTGGTACGACTAGCTACACCTGACCTCAGCAGGGCAACTTTGACAACTGGAAACCCACAGAAGTCAGTAAGGGTAAACATCCTGGGGGAGAATTGGTCCAATCACAGATGCAACCTCACCCCAAAATGCTCCCATGTGCTCTGGCGTGGCCCTAACCCCTGGAAGGGGATTGGACAAAAGCATGGCAAGCACCTGGATTCCTTTAACAGAATACCCTATGCACAGTGGGAGGGGCAGGTGTGACAACCTCCCCTCACCACTCCTTGAACCAATGCCTAACCACCAAACCTTACAAAGTTGTGACGATTTGCTACGCGGCAGGTGAAACCCAAGTGGCACCCGCCAATCAGCCAAATGGGAAAATTCCTACTGGGCCCCTGCCCCAAAAGCAGAGGACCCACGATGGCATAGCAAGGTCAAAGCAAGACACTAAATATAGGGAGGGTGGGCGGGTGATCCAATGCACGAGGTGCTAAGAGGAAGCTCGACGCAACGTGCAGTGGTATAAATAGGTCCCCCAGCTGCCAATTCTCTCAACCCCATTGGCCACATTTACCCCAGCAACTGAGGGACCACCAATCGGGTTGTTGTGGCTATCCAAACGCTCCCACCCACCAACAGTGAGGTCATTCTTGGTGATCTCACCGCAACACGTCCTCTCCATGATGAGGACACAATTAATCAGAAAGGCGGGTGGGGGGGAAAACACATGCAAAATTGTCAAACCAAAAGCAAGGTAAATCGCAAATCTCTTTTATCCAAAGTGGAGTGCCAAATGAATCTAAGCTCCCCTGAGATTTGATTGCGTTCCTCAGGAGAATGCATCTCAGAGGACCTGTTTTTAGTGTCGCATCTCATGTGACTAGTATTATTAGTACCAAATATTGTCAGCGCTGCAATAAGTACTAAATGGCTTTCTAAAAGTGTTCCTATGCATTTGTTTCAGCTGTAATTTGAATGCAAAACTTGTATGGACCTAGGGTGACTTCAGAATTCATCTCTAGAGACCATCTCATGTTGACTCAGAAATAGTATGAGCAACATGGCCTTAACAATCCTGGGGTGCAACAATGAAGAGAGGGAGAAAGAGATAGCTGGACATCACTCATTATTAAGAAGAATCTCTAGTCCTACTGCTGCAGCTGAGGTTACTGGCAGTGTTCAGGAAGCAAAAACATCCAAACCCAAAATTACAAATCTAGTGCCAAATGCTTAAATTGCTCTGCCTTTTGAAAAGAATATTTCTTGGACCACAGTTCTTCGCATCCTTTAACACGAATGTTTAGTCTGACTCTGTAGATCTAATGGAAAAGGCCCGTTCTCCAAAGCAGTTGACTCACCAGCCATTGCCCACTTTCCATTCAATCAACAGTCATTGTTCGCTCCCCATCCGCAGGGGGCTAAGTGAATTTGAGCCACGCCTCCTGACCTGATTGGCTACCATAGTAGCTTGGAGGAACTAGCTAAGAGGATAAATTTGGAGCCAGCTAGCAAAGGAACCGACTTGCACAGCAGGCTCTTCTTATGCTCTTAAGACTCTAAGAGCCGATATACAGTGTTTGCTTAATTAGCAGCATAATGTAGTTGTTTCTTAGACAATTTGATACATTTGTAGAAGTTCCAGATTTCACTATTTAATTATTTTACAGAATTATATATACTGCTTAAAATAGAATCTCAAAATGGTATGTCCCCTACAATATACAATCAATAAAAGCTCATCATATAATATTATTAAAATAATAATAATAATAATAATAATAATAATAATAATAATAATTTATTAAAATTGTATGCTGCCCTATACCTGCAGGGCCTCAGTAAATAATAGTAATAATAATAATTTTTATTAAATTTGTATGTCTCAGGGCAGTTCACAGGGTAAAGCCACAACCTAAAATCACAAAATAAAAACAAGAACAACCCAATAACCCTCCCTCCATCACATTTTAAAAGGGCATTGTATGTCATTGAGCCAAAGACATAGTTAAAATACAACGTTTTTGCCCGGCGCCTAAAGGTATATAATGAAGGTGCCAGGCGAACCTCCCTGGGGAGAGCATTCCACAGATGGGGAGCCACTGCAGAGAAGGCCCTGTTCTCGTGTTGCCACTCTCTGGACTTCTCATGGAGGAGGTACATGAAGAAGGGTTTCAGAAGATGATCTCAGGGTCCAGGTAGGTTCACATGGAAAGACACAATCCTTGATGTATTGAGGTCCTGAGCCGTTTAAGTAGGGCTGCCATATTGCAATCCGGACAGAAAAGTTGTTGAACTTTTTGGGGGCAAAATCGCAAAAAATAAATAAATGCTGGACATACGGCAATAGCAACCTTAGGTAAGGCTTTGTAGGTCAAAATCAGCACTTTGAATTGGGCCAGGAACAGTAATTAATATAAGTAGCTGGAGCCATATTGTGGGAAATGCCTGAATGTACAGAAAACTTTGGAGCAGGCTTCTGAAAATGGCCACTGAAGGAGGCTCTGCAATGCAACATGCCCTGCTCCTGTCAACCACAGAGTGGACATTGGGAATGTAATGCGGCACCACCAAGATTGCCTCCAACAATGACCAGAGTTACTGGGTTGGAACATAAGGGTCAAGGTGATTCCTGAGTTAAACGGGACCCAAGGTTTTCAGGACTTTGTATACCAATAGACCCTTAAATTTGGTCTGGCAGCCAGTACCGCACCTTCAGCCAAGGTTCTAGATGCTGTCAGTAGGCTGTTCCAGCCAGTAGTCCAGCAACAGCATTCTAAAGCAGAGGCAGCTTTTGGACTAACCTTAAAATAGCCCAACGTATAGTGCATTGCAGAAATCTAGCCTTTATGTTACCAGTTCCTAAACCAACATGGCAAAATTATCCCAAACCAAAAGCAACAAAGCTGATAAAAGTTGCTCCTAGCAGCTGGTTTCACCTGAGCTTCCAGTGGAAAAGATGGATCCAGGAGCACCCCCCAGATTTGTTCCTTTTAGAGCAGTGTTTTCCAAACTTGGGTCTCCATCTGTTTTGGGACTATACTTCCCATCATCCTTGACCACCAGTCCTGGTAACTGGGGATGATGGGAGTTGTAGTCCAAAACCAGATGGAGACCCAAGTTTGGGAGACACTGCTTTCAAGGGAGTGCAGCCTAATCCAGAACAGGTAACTCACTCATATAGGAAGCACAGAACATCTGTCTTGACAGGATTTGAAGGCCAACTTGCTGTTGAGGTTCTGTGGCTCTTGTTATTGTTGATGACAGCTGATTTTAACAATTGTGTGTTCACATAAGAAGCTGCCTAGGCCCAGACAAGACCATATTTTCTGGAATTGTTAGTGGCTCTTGAGTGACTCGGGCAAAAATCTTTTCAGCCTTTTCACCTGAAATTTAACCTTCAAATTTGTCCATTCCAAATGTGTTCCGTACTCCTTTTGGTTTTGTTGCTAATGGATTGAAGTGGTTACACGCAGGTAAGCACATAATTTTGCCTGAAGTAACTGAACATTTAAAAGTTACTGTGACGTACTGTTTCAAAAATATTTTTCCAGAACTCCACATAATAATTACTTCTTAATTTTTAAAAAATGCATCTTTGGACCATGGAAATCAACATAAGCCTTTTGTTAATCTTCCTAGCTGTGCTATTCAAGCTGTTATAATTCCATGTTCATAAATAACCCTTCCATATATCTTCATGCAGCAACACCACTATAATTAGAAAGTCTATAATAGAAAGTTACTTTATATTCTGGAAGATGTTTTCAGTGATAATTTCATAAACCAGTATTTGTGTTTTAATTCCTGCTGGAGCTCTGAAATCATTACATCAAATATAGTAGATACGTGTAAATACCTTTAACTCATATATTTAAAGCCTTGGACTTTATGCCTGTTAATACTAGAAATACTAATAATAGTAATAAACCCTAAAAACATTTTTAGGGTTTCCTGCTCTCAATTTTTTCCCCAGGCAGTGGTAACACCACATCCATTTTCAGTAATAGCATTTAGCAGCTGGTATTTAATAAAAGTTAAATATTAGTAGCATCTCAAAAAGCTAGAAAGCCCACATTTAGGGTTGGCCCTGCCCATGCCATCTGTACCAACTATTTGAGAAGCAGTGAATGGCAGTTGGTTTCATAAATGAAACATGTCCCAGGATATTGTTACATGCATAGAATAGAGGTCTTGGTGGCTAGATAGACATTTGTTTGTTTTAATATGCAGAATTACTGGCCTTTAAGAGCAGTCTGGCCTTCATCTGTGCCCCAGTTGAAATTGGCCGGCCTACTTGGAATTGGCACCCATTCTCTAAAACCATGCTCACCCTAAGCTGATTCCATGCTGATAATCTATGCAACTAATGCATGGTCAGTTACATGGGTTGAAGCCAGGTAAAGTTACCTATTGGCTAGCTTCACGTTTTTTTCCTGCATCATGGTTTTTGCATAGTGTATTCATGCATGCACGCACACACACACACACACACACACACAATTTGTGATATATTGCCAGCTCAAAAATTACCAAACCGATAACGCAATATGGACTTCAGACTGGCTTTGGACGATATATCAATATATCGCCAAGCCCTAGAGGTGTCTCATAGTATCAAAATGACCAACTGAATACCCTTTACCCTTTCTTTACCCATGTTGGAATTATATGATTTGATGCATAGCTTGGTGGAAGCTTCTTTGAATGTCTTTGATAGTAAGAAACTATTTTGCAGATAAGTCCAGAATAGGTAACAATAAAAACTGACCTTTGATTCTGTATGTATTTTTAAAGTAAAAAACTAACAGCTTTAATCCTCTTGATGCTTACGTAATAGTAAGCTTTTGCATAAAATGGAACTTTCCCCCAACAAGTGAGCCTAAACAGGAATTAAAAAGTGTGTGTGTGTTTAGGAAGAGTGGAATCCCCTTGGTCACAGCCGCAATTGACCTGGTATGCCTGTAGCTGTATCCAAGTTTTCCCTCCTCATTATGTTTGTTGCATCTTTTACCTATAATGTCAAAACACAATTATTGAGATTGGGTATGCTTACTAATAGCAGTTTATCTTTGCCTGCCTTGCAGACAGTTTAAAAGCCAACAACTATAATTATATCCATGTTTTTTAACGTAGTAGTGAGCTAAGAAAAAAGAAGTTGTCGTAAGCAGTCAGTGCCGTATATTCAATCTGAATTACAGGGCAGAATTCTCCCAACGCATTCTTTTGGTTTTGCAATGATTGTAACTTAAATTTGGTTTTGAGGATTTTACTACTGCCTGTTGTGTTTATATGACCACATAAAGAGCAGTTAAGTCCTGTCATTCTGGACTGCTTTCCCTTTCTATATTGATGTATGTTTGAATCTTTACCCTCTCATTCCTAACCATGTGATTCAGCAAAGACATGAAATGCAGATTTTGGGCTGGCTGCAGTCCTCAAACTACTCGTGAGTAGACTTCCATAGGATTGCACTGTATGCTATGTATAATATAATGAACACCTATAGTTGAAGACTTTTTTTGTCTGTGTATGTTTTTATGCAATGAAAGGAGATAACATTGTATTTATCTATCACTGTGGTAGTGTCGTCACTGGGATGAAAATGTATTATTTTGTGAGATGGAGATGCATTTAAACGTATAATGGAAATTACTATTCTGCCGCTCTAGCCAAACATTCATTGCGAACAGTGAAAGAAATAATTTAAATGCTTTGTGAAGTTTTGCATATGGTGGGATACCTTTTGGGCAAATCTTCAGTGTTTAATCCACTAAAAAACTGTTAGCGGACCAATACCTTGGGGGGGGGGGGATCACTGATGAAGGAAGGAGTTGTGCAAAACACAAACAAAAGAGATGAATAATGAATTAGAATAATATGAACTACTGAGTAGGAGTGAAGGCAAAATATCCAGGTTGCTAAATGAATTAATTTATAGTACACAGGCTGTTTAAAATTAAATCTGTGGATGCAGTATTGGCCGGAATCCAAGGTGCTGTGTGTAGCATTCTGCATGTACACAGTGATGTAGCATAGGTTGCCAGTGCCCGGGGCCATGCGGAGAAGTGGGAGGGAAACGGACGGAGTATGCATGTGCATTCAACTGCCTAATGGCATCCACATCACCCAGGAGATTGCAGCTGCTGAGATGAGAAAAGGAGAGTTGTTCCGTTGTTTGGAGAGGTCACTTCCGGTTTCGCATCGAGAAGCCGTTCTCAGTGGAGGCCAGAGACTGAAGTGCACAACTGTATTGAGGCAGTACTGAAGTGTTGAAATTCTGAAGATGTGAAGAGCATAAAGGGCTTGAATTCTAAATCCCACAGAATCAGTACTGTCTTCACTGTAGAACCTGTTTTGCATTCTTGCTGAATTCATTGTCATGCTAGTGAGGAAAACAAATTCAACTCTCAATAAGACAATTATTTTCTATTAACACATGCCCCGGAATTGAGTAATGGTCATTCTGTTCCGTGTTTTAAAAGAATGTCCAGATTTACCACATGTACCTTTTTAGCAGCGCCATGACAAATAGCAGCAGCTGTATAAACTAATTTTTCTGTAGCTTTGACACATGGGAGTCAATTAACAATAGACCATTGTCAGTGTTGTTCCAACTTACAAATAGGCTTCTAGATCTATTGCACTTTTTCCATGTGTAACATTATTATTATTATTATTATTATTATTATTATTATTATTTCTGCCTTATTTAAGACTGCAAGTGGTTTAACTTTCCTTAGCCTTTTATAAGCAACATTTATGTTTTGCCCTTTCTGTCTCCACGAAGCATCTTAAAATGCATTTTAAGATTTCAAAATGAAAAGCCTGTGATTTGCAGGTGGTGTAGCAACTCCTGTATCTAAAATCAGTTCCCTTCAGAAAGGCATATAGAGCTCTTTAAAAGACTGTGACCATCACTTGAGGCAAAAGACAGGAATGGATGCATGTTCTGCAAATGCTGGCTAGGGTGGCAAATGTGGACAGGGCTCTCAGAAGGTAAAGCTGTGCATGACAAGCTACACCTGCTGAATGTCTGTCTTCTACACAGCTCTTAAAGGTACAGGAGCCCTGTTCTCTCTTGGATTTGACAAGTCTGGTGCAGCCCTAATGGACCTTTTAAATCCCTGGTATGTATTCAGTTCCATAGCTGTCAAGAAGTAGAGGGCATACCATAAATTCCTTGAGGGTTATTGTTCTTACAGTAACACTGAATGTAAAGGTTGTGTGCAGTTTAAATGTACCATATTTTTCCATGTATAAGACGATGCTATTTGCTTAAAAAAGAAGGCAAAAATTGGGCATCGTCTTATAAACGGATAGTGAATTCAAAGGGCGGACATGCGATTAAAGGCAGCAGCAAGCAGGAGATTGACAGCTGTGATTGGGTGGGTGATTGGTGGCTGCGGCAAGTGAGCGGGTGAGCTGTGGGTGGCGGTGAGCAGGCAGACAATTGGCGGCTGCGGCAAGTTGTGCTGTGGCTGTGGCAAGTGATTGGCAGGCGGGTGAGCCATTGTCAGAAGTGACCTCCCCCACCCCCAAAAAGCTAAACAACTTAATTTCTTAATTTTGGGTTAAAAAAAATAGGGGTCGTCTTATACATGGGGGGGGGGGTCTTATACACAGAAAAATGTGGTACTTCATATCTGAGCCTTTGTCAGGGAACCAATTCAGTAGTACCAATAGAAGACACTTGAAAATTCAGTGGTTCCTGATCTGTGGCAGATGATAAATAGTGGATGACGGGCTGATATACAGCTCAGATAAGTTACTCTTAATTATTTCACCTAGTAAGTCTCATGAAAAACTTTAATTACCAAATTCAGACTAGACCATTGTCATCACTTGCCAAATCTGCCGTCCTCGCACATCTGTCTAATCCGCATTCAAATGCCAAAAACAGAAGCACATAATATGGCACAACACCAAAAACATGTCTTGGCACACTTCTGGAAATTCTTCTAAATGACTGTGTTTTGTGTGTGTGTGTGTACATGTGCATACATGTGAGCCTGAGTAGATTTTAAAACGGTTATGCCAAAAAATTACGTGCAGCGACGTATGTTTGAACTTGTGATTTGATCATTTTGATAGTGATTTTGCAAGTCACTACTGGGTTAATATCACTGTGTAGCTTTCTCTTGTGCTACTCAGTGATATAAAAGTTGGTACCTTAAAATTATAAACAAACAAACAAACAAACAAACACGCAATGCGCTAATGTTGAATGGTCAATGCATGTCTACTAGTTCACATGATTTTTCATCAAGCACAAAATACACAATGCATATATCACGAACTCCCACAGTCAGAGCAATGGTTTTTCTTCTTAATTGCAGCCATTAATTGTTACTCCCATCCGTTTTTGATGTATTCACATGAAAAGCCATGAATCCCAAGGGCTCTTGGATATACTTATCTCACTCTGCAATGAACTTAACAATAAATTCCTTCTTTGTGATGTGGCTTTCTGTCCTAAAGGTATACTGCTTCTTGAATATTTTTCCTCTCTCCAAGGAATGTTTGTGTAAATACTTAACATGGGCAAAGGACCCCCGGCAGGTTAGAAGACATCCATTCCCAATCTTTGCAAAAATTTGCCTGCAATTTACCCATTCAAGAGGTGCATTGTCCAGAGGCTTGCTTTTAGTATAAACAGACATACAGTTATTGCAATATACTTGAAACGGTTTAGGCATTTAAATTCATTCAAGCATACGTAGCATATAGAGACACGTAATATATTGCGAAAGACACCCAGGGTTGTATTTCAAAGAGGTCTTGAACTTGGCCTGTGTCGCGGCAAGTGCAATTTTATTCTTTCTGTGCTCCGCCCTCTGGTGCAAAACCAAAACTAACCAGGCAAGAATTCAAAGGTTGCCCATGTGCATTGCAATTGTATTTCTCCCATGTGTAAATTATGTGTATGGGGTCCACACATTGGCTCGATAGGTCCTCCTCTTTTATCGTCAGCAATTACAGGAGCCTATGGGTCTCAGCAAGGGACACAGGTGGCGCTGTGGGTTAAAGCCTCAGCGCCTAGGACTTGCCGATCGAAAGGTCGGCGGTTCGAATCCCTGCGGCGGGGTGCGCTCCCGCTGCTCGGTCCCAGCGCCTGCCAACCTAGCAGTTCGAAAGCACCTCCGGGTGCAAGTAGATAAATAGGGACCGCTTACCAGCGGGAAGGTAAACGGCGTTTCCGTGTGCGGCTCTGGCTCGCCAGAGCAGCGATGTCACGCTGGCCACGTGACCCGGAAGTGTCTCCGGACAGCGCTGGCCCCTGGCCTCTTAAGTGAGATGGGCGCACAACCCCAGAGTCTGTCAAGACTGGCCCGTACGGGCAGGGGTACCTTTACCTTTACCTTTATGGGTCTCAGCGCCTATGGCATATCTAAGCAATCTGGATCTGCCTAAATATTGTAGGGCATTCATCCTGGCTCGTTGCCATGCTCTCCCCTCTGCTGTTCTTGAAGGTCACTTTAGAAAAATCCCATATCTGGAGAGATGCTCTACCTGTGACTTCGGCCAAATTGAAACTGTAGAACACATGCTCCACCAATGCTCATTTTACAGAGGTCTACACTCTGGCCTTATTTTGCTTATACTCCAGAAATATACAGTTGTACCTTGGTTCGTGAACATTTTGGCTCCTGAATGGTGCAAACCTGGAAGTGAGTGTTCTGGTTTGCGAATGTTCTTTAGAACCTGAACACCCGATGCGGCTTCCAATTGGCTGCAGGAGCTTCCTGCATCCCATTGGAAGCCCTGCTTTGGTTTCCAAACGTTTTTGAAGTCGGACAGACTTCTGGAACGGATTCGGTTTGACTTCTGAGGTACGATTGTGCTGGGAGTCCTGAACAGTTTCTTGCTTCTCTGCTGCTCTTAGATAATAACATATAAGGTGGCCAAATTCTGCATAGCAGCAATTAAAGTGCGACATATAATGGCAAGTACTCAGTAGTAGTATATATCGACGGATGGTCATCTCTAGATCAAAAGCGTTTCCCCTCTGACGGATAAATGACCAACTAGAACTGCTTTTTTAAGTATATGTAATTTTATTTATTTTAATCTGTTCTGTGATTTTAAACTTTGTAATTGGTGGTTTTATCCTGATATTGGTCATTGACTGCAATAAAATGACTTACTTACTATGGCTTGATAGTGGATATTGGCCACAACCTAATTTGGTCTGAGAGATTTAATTCCCTCTGTTCAACATTTTCTGCTAATCCCTTGCTATTACACATTCAGAGGAAAGGAGAAGTGAAATATACTTTTGTATATTGCAGACCTTAAATCTGCTTTAACTACTTTCTGCGCATTAAAAATGCATGGCAGCTTATATCACAAGCTTCTCAGAAATGTCCTAAGTTATATTCTGCTGCACATATGGATTTCCCATACATTTTGTAATTAAATTTTTATGTGCAGCATTTATTTAAAAAACCCCCACACATAGTCTTTTACTTTGCGTACTGATCTTACACTACCTCTGGTTTTACTTATGATTTTTAATTGTCCACATTGTCTCAAAAGACTTTGTTTTGCTGGTTTTGTGTGTACACAGTATAATTCCCTCTCCGTACAAAATATGTACATGCTTTTGGTGTTCAGAACCCTTTGTTTGCAGATAACATCTTTAGTTCATGGTCTTATCTGCTGAATGTCATCAAAGGTGAAAAAAGGGCTGTTTCCCCCATGGTTAATTGTGGTGAATTGCGATGTTATATTTTACTGCATTTAACAGCTCCAGGGCGCCAAGATCATGTAGCTCTCCCTCTTGGGAATGGGACTTTTCCTCTTTAGCTTAGCTCCAGGAAACTTGAACATTTGTGTTTTCAAGCCTGCATACCATTGGGAAGGAAGCAGGGGTGGAGATGTGTACTGAGATTAAGTGGATATGAGAATAAGTTTGTTGTGTGTGATCTAGGATCTGCAGAATTTTATGAAACACTCACTCCTTCTGGCATGCATTCTGGTTTCTTAAAAAGTATGCCGACAATAGCTGCAAAGTGATTCATCTTAAAAGAGGGAGAGAGTATAATCTATCTAAAGATGCCTTAGCATTCATGCGCACGCACCCACCCACACCCACACCAGCATTACACATAGCCAAAACAGAAAGCAAGAAATAAAGAATCAATTAGAAGGTAATCTTTTATTGCATCAACTAATCGCATAGTTTAAAGATTTCAGCGTACGGTTTCTCTAAAGCCAGCGTGACCTACAATCATCCCTACACACTAGCATCTTTTAATTTTTCTGAATGATGTTTGGAGAGGTAAACTGTATAATAAAAACATTTTCCCTCCTATATGCAGAGCTACATGTGGCAGCACCAGACCACTGTGTCTGCAAATATACCAACAGCAGGCTGTGGGTGCTGAACCCTTTTCATGCTCACTTTTTGCCCTCCATAATCCCTTCAGTCAGACTTGGAAAAACGTGAAATTGCTTTCCATGTGAGAAAGGGGTTCCCCCCTTTCAAATGATATCTATTGTCAGCTTGTCAGAGACCAAAAGTGCAGGCATAGGAAGGGGTAGAAGCTGTGAAATTCTCCTTGATTTTTTTTCTGTGGACTACATAGTTGTCATAAGCCATTGTGAAAGAATTCAATAATTTGTGGGAACCAGCCATTAAAAAGACTTTAAAAATATTTTGAAGGGTGTAACAGTTATTCTTCCTACACTCCCTACTGTGTTTAAAAGTGGGAGTCCTATTTTATAGTTAAGGCACATGAATTCTGCACATATGGTTTACTTTGATGAATAAATTTAAGGGGGGGGGGGAGAATTAAGAACTTTATAAGCTGATACTTGTGACCTCTTGCCATTATGAATATTATAGCATTATGGGAACAAGGGGAGATTGTGCGCTGGAAATGGATTCCAGATTTATCATGCAGGTTGGAGCATGACCATCTGATTTCTAAAGGCTTCAAGAATTTTGAGGGTTGTTTCGGAGATAAATTTAGGGTTTCCGTCCCAAACAACAAGCTGACCTTTAAACCGATTGCTCAAGCTAGCAGTTCCAGAATGCACCATTTTTGTTTGCCTCTTCATTTTTCTCGATATCTTAGGTGCTTAGTGCGAATTACACACAACTTTTTTTTACCACTTTTCAACAAAACTCCATGTACATTTGTACTTTGTAACAGGACTGCTTTTTTGTTTAGCTCCTGTTTTTAGACCTAGAACTTGTGAGATTTCTAAACTAGAGAAGAAATCAAACGCAACTGATGCTTTTACCACTAAAATAGGTAATTTTGTGCTTGGTTTTGCTTTCTGCATTTTGTAATGTGTGAGACCCAGTGCCCAAATTTTACCCTTGGCAGTTTTCCACTGCAGAGCCATTCCTCATAGCCAATTCCTATGTTGCATTGGTTCTGCAGAGGTATCCTGCAAAATTTGGGTAGCTTGCATCATGCTCCCTTTGCCGGTCTATATCAGGAGACCTGGTACTGGCATGAAAATATCCATGCAACCCTGATATAAAAATGCTTTGGTTTGAGACCACTGCTAGTGCAAGCAGAACAGAGTCTCATGCAAGGCAACTCCATAGCCCCTCTTGCATTCTCCTACATCTCTGGAAAAGACTTTCCTGACCCAGCAGCTCCCCTTCCCCCATCCTAAACCACACGAAATGCCGCAGAAATGCAGTTGAGGAGGGTGCAGAACAGATAAGGAATGTGGCTTGGGATAAAGAGGTCTGGAAGCTTGCATTCAGCTCCCGGTGTCCTAAGGTTTGTCCCTTACTGTACAGCAAAACAGACACACAGGTGTGCTTTCGTTCTAGCAGTGCTTTGAACGAGCAAAGTTTTATTTTACAGGACAGCAACGGCTGCTTACCCAAATTTCTCACATGGGGAATTGCGCACGAATGACTATCGCATGAATGATGTGTGCTCCAAATCGCATATATCTATAAACGAGCTTACCGAAAGGTGAATATTCCAAAGAAAAGTCAAGTTTACTAAACAAGTGTGGCTTTCCGTTGCAGTAAGCTATACTCTGGTTATACAGTTTCAGAGCTTTGAATTTGGTTGTGCTTTAAAGTTAAAGCATCGGTACGCCTGAGGGTTGCTTTATTTTGACGTGAAAAATTAGATGCACGATGCACATATCACAATTCAGATCTGAAGAACGAAAGTTATGTCTTTTATATATTAAAAAACCTTAATCAAAGTATACAAGAAATTTAGATACCTAGAGTAAATTTAGGTTCTAAAAAGGATAGTCTCGTCTGACTTTTTTTGTGGGGGAGATAGCTTAGGAAAAACATATGGATATGTATTTTGGTTTTAATTTTCATGTGCATATGTCTTAACATTCCTTTTTGTTTTGGAATCACATCCTCTTATCATTCATAAAACACAAGGGAAAACTATACAGAGCTTAAGGACATCAATTATTGGTGTAGTTTTTGCATTAGATTCCCCCAAAGTGCATATTAATATATGCACTGCTGTGGTTAAAGCAGTGGTGTTGATCATTTCTCGTCCTTCCTCTTAAAGTTGCACAGTGTTATAATGGAGATTCAGATTCTCCCACCCTCTCTCTTTCACCGTGGTTTCATTGGAAAATAAATGAACAACCAGATTATTATTAATCTGGAAGGTCATTGTCCCCTGCTGGCTTTATAGCCTGGTTGTAATTTATTTTTGGGGTTGCAATGTACAGTATGTTTATTCCTGCATGTGACAAGCCTTCAGTCGTGTGTTCTCTCTGAGTTATAATGACTCAGATGTCATAATTAATTTGATG
Source organism: Podarcis gaigeae (assembly GCF_964106915.1). Classification (NCBI taxonomy): domain Eukaryota; kingdom Metazoa; phylum Chordata; class Lepidosauria; order Squamata; family Lacertidae; genus Podarcis; species Podarcis gaigeae. The sequence goes on from NC_139694.1 coordinate 18,453,291, forward strand.
AGCAGGTGGGGGTTATTAGCCTTGTGCTTCACTTGCTAATAGCTGCACAGCTTTTCTAAAGTACTCTTTCAACTAAAGAGGCATTTCTCCACACAGAATAAACACTGCAGCACAAAAGCCTCAGTTAGATAACTATCCATGGGTTTGAAAAGCTGCCAAGCAGATGTTGTTATTGGAGCTGGCCCAGAAGAGATTGGGCAAGGCAGATGCGAGGTGGGGTGGGGGTGGGGGTGCAGAGAGAAGAGGTTACTTATAACCGAGACACTTTCTTTCCAGTGGTTAAATAATTTTTGTGGAAATGGGAGGTGTCGTCCCACAAACCAAATCCATAGTTAGCCGGCCTCATGTTCACTCTCGAAGATCCGCCCTTCAACTGTAAATAAATGAGATGGGAAAAAGCTCGCTCTCCCCCCAGCCTCTCAGCATATCCATATGGGAATGAATCTGAACGTTCACCCAGCAGCCAGAGACTTCTGGTTTGCATTAAATCGGCTATGTGCAATTTTTGAAAGGCCTACAGAGACTTAGCTTCATACCTATCAACATATGTAATGAGTGCTGCTGCTCTGACATTTACCAGAACTCATAGGTTCTGTTGTATTACTATAAATTAGGTTGTGCAAATTCAGGACAAAATTGTGTTATGTTTCCTGTCACCTCTTGCTTTATTTTTATTTTTTTTCTGTCGAGGCTTTTCTTCCTTATTAAGATATGACAAATATCAAGTGTTAGGCTAATTTGTTACGGTTGGACAGCTGGAGGTCGGAAGAAAAAGTGGGATTGCATGGAAGAGACAAATAGACCGGGCTGAAAATGAAGCTGATCTGTTTCTGGCCTCTGCACATTATCCCCTCTGTGTGCTTTCAGGTTAAAAAGCACCCCTCTCGCTCTCTTTTCCTTCATTTCTATAATATCATTTGTCCAGGAATTTTAAATGCAGGTTGAATGTTGCGGAGATCTGCTGGATCCTAACTTACATATCCTGGAGATCTTGGGTTTGGATTGCTCCCTTATTTGATGACCAGTAAATTCATACCCTCCAATATTTCTCTGATGAACACAGGGACGTCCTATTCAATCATGATGATGGGGGAGATCATCATCATCATCATCATCTGTCCATCTCACTGGGTTGCCCCAGGTACTCTGGCTTCCAACTTGTATAAAAATAATAATATAACATTCAATGCTAAAAGCTTCCCTATACAGGGTTGCCTTCAGATGTCTTCTAAAGGTTGTATAGATACTTGTCTCCTTGGCTTGGGGGTCGCATAGCTCCATATCCTCCAACATTTATCCAATGTAAATAGGGACATCCTAAGGAAAAGGAGGACATCCCAGGATTAAATCAGAAACTGGGACGGTTTCTGTAATTCCTTCACTGTCCGTAGAAAATAGGGACACTTGAAGGGTTTATCAATTGTTTTAAGTTGTTTTATTGAATTTCATAACAGTTTTCTTTGTTACAATGTGATATTATAGGGGTATCTATTTCTAGAATATAAAAAAATGTTAGAAGTTCTGTTGACAATAACAGGAGAAACCAGCAAAACCCCATTTAAAATGTTCAGAGAGACGCCACTACCTTGTTGAAGCTAAGGAGGTTTGGGTCTGATCATTCGTGAGCTTGGTAGCAACAACTGAAAAGGTCCTGCTCTTGGTGGAAATCAGCTACAGGAGAAACTTTTGGGCAGATATTAAAGCCTTGGGAAGTTCATACAGGAGATAGTTTTCCTAGCAATAGGGATCAGGCAATATACAGTGGAACCTTGGTTCTTGAACTTAATCTGTTTCAGGATTCCGTTTGACTCCCGAAACGTTCAAAAACCAAGGAGAACCTTCCGATTGGCACAGGCGCCCCAGAAACAATAGCCGACAGCCGTATCAGACATTCGGCTTCCAAAAAACATGTGAAAACCGTAACACTTCTGGGTTTTCTGTGTCCGGGAGCCGATCTGTTCGTCAACTAAGCTATTTGAGAACCAAGGTTCCACTGTTTTGGATATTGAAAAAAACTGGAGGGAGACTAGAGAAAGGACAGTGTTGTGGGTCTGTTATGTTGTTATGTTTGAGGAAGAGATGGTGGTGGTTGCAGTGTATGAGTGTAGTTGCTGGGGTGGGAAACTGGATGATTTTCTTTTTCTTGCACGGCTCTTGCAGAGTACTTTGCAAAGTGAAGTGCAACAGAATGCTTTGCAAGGGGCTTCTCAGGACCTGACAGTCATCTGATTGTTGGTCGCCTTTCAAACTGCTGTCTTGCACAGGGCTTTGGAAGGGGCAGTCAGCAAGACCTGAGACTCAGCGGTGACTCTACAGATCCTTTCTCCCTCCTTCTCTGTAGTGCAGTAGTTAAAAAAGGAAAGCAACGCATGCCATGCTGTTGCACGTTCAAGCCACAGCCTAGACGAGAGGAAACACATATGTAACTGCTTACATTTTCTCTGCTCTACTTTGTGGGATGAATCTGCAGTTCCCAATTTTGGGGTAGATTTGCCTTCTTTCAGAAGGTCTGCTTTGTTCATAGAACCCATTCTGCTTCCAAGGTGATTGACGTGTGGGCACTTGAGTTGGGGGCTCCTACATCATAATGTTGCAGTATGTCCTCACCTCATAGCAGCGGTGCTGTTGTTCAAGTTTCCAACCAGCCATCCATTTTCGATGCTACCAGATCATCCACACTCATACCAGTTATCAACTCTTCTGTTCCAATTGGCACTCATCATTCTTTGGCTATTGGGCACCCTCAGTTTTCATTGGTCTGTCTTTTTGGTGTCTTTTGCCCCCTTAGGCTTTTAAACCTTGTGGTTCCCCCTAAATGCTGATATTGCTTGGTGTCAGTGACCACATATCGGTTTTAGTCCCATTGCTACTCACCACCTGAGCTCACTGTCAGAGGACGTGGTGATGTTTCTGCTTACCTCTACCTGACAATTGGTGGTATTTTGCACCAGCTGAAGTTTCAAAAACTGCACTATTTGGAATATACCACCAGGGTATGAGTGGCAGTGCCTGTCTTCTAACACTGAATCCGTCATAATGCACAAAAGTCACCTGGTCTCCTTATTGTGGCTCAGTCGATGAAGCACCTCTTAGATCTTACAGCTCATGAGCAAATAGTTTAAATTAAGAGGGGGGGGGGGAAATAAGACAAATTTTCAGATATCAGACAGAACTTCCTACAACTCACTGTAGACAGAGGAATAGAATATGAGTCCCTCATCCACCTGTCTACACCATCAACATAGGGTTTTGTTTTTTCTTTTCTTCGTCACCCCCCCAATTTTCCCTTTTCAATCTTTTTGTATTGTTCAATTTATTACTCGAATAGACAAATCTGTATATGAGTAAGCAAAGGGTGCAGGAATTGCAGACTCATGGAGTTTCCCCTCCCAAGCTGCAGGGGGTGATACTGCTATGTGGGAACCAGCGGGTGGGAGTTTATAGCTGGGAAGGAAAGTGTTAACCTTCCCCAGTTCTGTGATCTGCCCCAAAATCTTCCTCCACATCAATTTGGCTAAAAAAAAGGGGGGGGAGCTTCCACTGGTGGCAATGGAAGTGTTTACAAGGAGGGAGGGAACTGGGAACAGTAAGAGAGAAAGGGGAGAGAAATGAATAGATGCTTTTATAATTTTATGATTGTATAATTATAACTCAGTGGAGGAGAATTTCAGGAACCTTTTAGGAAACAACCTATAACAAAAAATAAAACAAAATTGGACTTTGGTATAACTGAGTTGGGTTTTTTTTATTTTTAAGGTAAAAAGCTCTACCAGTTGTGAATTGGGTCATCACTCATCTCGACCAGATAGAATCATTTTTAGGAAATCCCTAGGAGATGTTTCCTGAATTGTTACTCTAGAGCTGTTAGCACTACAAGCGCTAGGATTGGTTGCTTGTGGGTGATTCTATGAATCTATTGTTCCTTGGGCGTTGCGGAACGTGCTAGTGGAGACTTGCTTTGCTTTTCAAGTATGGAAGAATCAAATTCAAGCCGTTTTTTTAAAATCAGATAAATGAAGTATACATGAATTGAAATAAATCTTATTTCTTTTCTTTTTTAAGACCAGCTCGCCTGATGCTTAAGCAATATGGTAGCATTCAGAAATGCACACTTCTGGAAGGCCTTGGGAAAAAAAGTTGTGGCAGGACCCCCAGTGTTTAACAGTTTGAGACCCTTGACCTACGAACAGTTTTAACAGATGTTTCGTTGAAGAGATATGTGTTGACACTGTAATTCTCCCCCCCCCCTCCTGGAAGTGCCTTTCTGGAATATCAGGAGAACCCATTTATTTAACAACAACAACCTATTTAGTTCATCTACAGCCATTCATAACTCTCCCAGAGCCAGTGATCAGGAAGTCCTTTGCAGGTTTCATGGCATGGGCTGTGCAGACTTACTCTCCCCTCAAGATACACTTTAATTTTAATGTGAGATATCTTGATTTGAGAAGTGCGGCTTTCTAGGCCGGCCGACAGAATGCAGAGGGGGGAAAACGAGGATTTCTAATTGAGCTGGCTCTGACTTCTCGAGACTTACCTAACTGCTGTGCTATTCTGAACTCCAGCCTCCCCCCAAAAAAATCCTCCCTCTCCCCATCAGCTTTGATCCTGGCAACTAAAGTTCATTCCATAACTTAGGTCAGACAGAAATGATGCATTGCATCACAGCTGCTTTTATGAAAGTGTTTATTTCATATCTGAAATGTTTTTAATATACATTTGCTTTGCTATGACTTGCAGGAGGAAAAAGAGAGCAGTTTTACTGGAGGCGAAACAGGCCACCTGTGAAAACTAATTGCAGAGGTTGCATTGTGTCGGTATCTGTAGGAACAATCCGGCAGGAAGAAAGTAAATGTTCTTAATCGGGAAGCAAGATTACCTGCATGACAAAATGTCCTCCTTAAGTAATACAGTGATTTGAAATGGCCCCTTGTGAGGGTGGGGGGTGGAGGAGAGTTCATTCACAAGCAGGCTTCTTATCCCACTAAAACCGCACAAAAAAAGAGATTAATTATTTGATTGAAGATTGCATTTCGGTACATTTGCGAGAGTGTAATTTGAACGGAGAAAAATAGCTGCCAGTTGTGATCCCCACCGTTGTTGGTAATTTCAGTCGGTAGAGCACGAGACTCTTAATCTCAGGATTGTGGGTTCGAACCCCACATTGGGCAAATGATTCCTGCATTGCATGGGACTGGACTAGATGACCCTTGAGGTCCCTTCCAACAATACAGTTCTATGATTTTATGAATCACAAAACTTGGTTGGAAAGCTTTGTGGAAGAATGTTCAGAACTACTAGGAGTTTCAGACGGGATATCTTGTGGTATAGTGGTTAAGAGCAGTAGTCTCATAATCTGGTGAACAGGGTTCGATTCCCCACTCCTCCACATGCAGTTGCTGGGTGACCTTGGGCCAGTCACTCTTCTCTGAAGTCTCTCAGCCTCACTCACCTCACAGAGTGTTTGTTGTGAGGGAGGAAGGGAAAGGAGAATGTTAGCCGCTCTGAGACTCCTTAGGGTACCGATAAAGTGGGATATCAAATCCAAACTCTTCTTCTTCTTCATGAATACACCCAACATGTGGAGGAGGAAAACCCCATACACGTATCATGTGCTTATTTTATGTAAACTTAAACTAAAATTATGTTGCATCGTGAAGTTATTTACTTGGGGAAGGGCTTGGGGCCTCGGGGCGCAAATGGGACCCTCTTTAACAAGGGTCCTGGTTGCGCACGGGCCCCTGAGACAACCCCTGCCAGATTGAAGGTGCTGGGCGTGGCCCAGGCCTTGTCTGTATGGCCCCACAATCACACCAGGCCATTTGAGCCAATCAGTGCAGGTGGCGTGATTGGTGGGGGCCTATAAAAGTGGCAGCGTGACGTGGCTGAGGCACTTGCTTCGCACTGCTGAACACCCGCCCTCCCATCCCTATTTGTAGGTGTTGCTTGCTTTGGATGTTGGTCAGTTGCCTGTTTTGGAACAGGGGCTGGCTAGAAATTTTTCCATTTGGCAAGTTGGCAGTGGCCACTTGGTTTTCGCTTACCCCTTTAGCAATCACCATAATTTTGTAAGGTTTGACGGTTAGGCACTGGCTTAGTGAAGTGTGTGGGAGGGGAGGTGTAGCCGTCACCTGCCCCTCCATGAATAAGGGTGTTCTGGTAAAGGTCCCTTTCCGTACTGCAATTCTGTGATTCTATGAAGCTATACGGAGCAAGCGTAGTCCCTAGGCAAACAAAAGCCAACTCAGTTAGTGCAGCGGCTCCCATTTTGCTGGAGTGACACAAGCAGCCAGCCTTAAATTGAAATCCAGGGCTGCTGCTCGCCCTTGCTTTCCTTATGCGCACAATGAATTGCATCCTTGGACCACTCTGCATGGGCCACTACACAGGTGTGCATTTTGTTCTGCTGCCACCATCACAGAAAAATGCTGCTGTTTCTTGGATCTGACAGAGGGGCAATTCTGCTGTGGCATTCCTCATATCCACACAGTTCTGCATGTGGGAAACGGTAGGAGGGGTTACCCGGAGAAAAGAAGTGGCCTGGTTGCAAAGATAAAAAGGTAAAGGACCCCTGGACAGTTAAGTCTAGTCAAAGGCGACTATGGGGTTGTGGTGCTCATCTCACTTTCAGGCCGAAGGAGCCGGCATTTGCCCACAGACAGCTTTCCGGGTCATGTGGTCAGCATGACTCTAAACTGCTTCTGGTGCAACGGGACACCGTGACGAGTACCAGAGCGCACAGAAACACTGTTTATCTTCCCGCCTCAGTGGTACCTATTTATCTACTTGCACTGGCATGCTTTCAAACTGTTAGGTTGGCAGGAGTTGGGACAGAGCAATGGGAGCTCACTCCATTGCGGGGATTCGAACCGCCGACCTTCCGAATGGCAAGCCCAAGAGGCTCGGTGGTTTAGACCACAGCGCTACCCGTGTCCCGGTTGTATGTGTAAACTGGCTGTTAGTATTGGGGTATGATGCTTCTGCTAATACAATTGCTTCCGTGCAGATGCTTTTCTAAAGCGCTGCTTCCTCCTTAATACTGCTGCATGTTCAGCTTGAGATACCTCATTACAACTCTCAGTTCTTTTCATTATTATTTGCAGTTCAGATGCCCAGATGGCTTCTTCAGGCCTGTGTTGATGAATTTGCTTTCCTTTTCCTTTTCCTCATACTTTACACATGTATTTCATTTCATCTTTTGTGACTGTGGACAGTTTACACAGATTTTAATAACACGGGGTTGTTGTTGTTTTTGCCACATTTTCTTTCTTGATGGTTGTGTTTTGTCATATTCTCTTTTTGTTCCTTAGATTACTGTGTTTCATACTAGGTTTCCTGGGGCACTTAGTACACTGCCTGGCACAATGTTGTCCAGCTCCTTTCTGGAGTCTGTGGGTGGTATTGTTATGTAGAAGCTAAATAGTCAAAAGTCTTGTGCTATGTTATAATAAGCTACCATGCAACAGAACAAATGTATCCCTTGATCCAGCCGTTTCATTATTCCAAGGTCACTTGAGTTTTCCTTTCTCTGATTTGCTGTTCCTGAGGGAGTGACCAGCCTGAGATTTCATGGCCTTGCCTTTAACTAATTGGAAACTTGCAGTTTTGTGTGTCGTCTTGGGGAAATTATGCAGAATGTGCATCTTGGCTTTGGCCCTCTTTTCTCTTGTAGGTTGCAGAATACTTTTCTGGAAATTATTTTTCTCTGAGCAATACCTAGCGTATCACTAATGTTTGGTTCTTGCCTTAGGTATTGTTAAGTGCCAGCCACTGAGCTGCAATTAATTACTAGCACAATGCTTAGGCTTAATTCCTAAATGACAAATACCAATTTCTTGGACATCTCATCTTTCCTGGTAGATCACATAACAATTGTTGTTTTCTACAAATATAATTTCCAGAAAAGTATCCTCCAAATTGTATTTTGACAAAGCTACAAGCATTGATTAGTTGTAGAAAACAACAATTGTCATGTGATCTACCAGGAAAGATAAGATGTCCAAGAAATTGGTTCTTCCAGGGCTGAGACCATTTTGTGTTATCGAAACTATAGTGTCTTTAGGAGAAAACCTGTTTAGCACCTTCTTCCTTTGATGTATAAGAGTTGGATTGTTATTGTAAAATATGTCACAAAAATATTTTTATTGTTCATAGGTTGTAATGACAGGTAGATAGCAAATGCTATTTGTCACTTAGGAATTAACCCTAAGCATTATGCTAGTAATTAATTGCAGCCCAGTGGCTGGCACCTAACAATACCTAAGGCAAGAGCCAAACGTTAGTTATACACTAGGTATTGCTCAGAGAACTAATTGATGCTTGTAGTTTTGTCAGAATAAATGAGAATCATGTCAATGCTCCATATCAGCTACATTCCCATGGCCGCTGTAATAAACTATATGAAAAATGAGAAACATGACAAATAATCTTACACACGGCAAGGTGTCTTTGGCAAGACAAGAAACTTTACCCCAAAGTCCTAAATATTGTTTTTGAACTTTGCACACGTTAAGTAACTGTTGTGTTCAGTGTGTGGCTGTCCGTCATTATGTGTTTTGTATTTTTATATGAATTGTAAGCTGCTTTGTTCTCAAAAAGCAGATTAGAAAATCTTTTAAATAAATAAAACCTGGACTTGCCACTGACTTTACACTCAACAGAGTGTCACACAGATAATATGGTCCCCAAATTAATGTATCAATATGATCCAGGTATTTAAGCAGACATAAGAACCAGGCTTCCTCAACCGGATTCCTTTGAGATGCTGTTGGACCCCAATTTCCATCACTCTTATCATTGGCCTCACTAGGGCTGATGAACATTGTAACTCAGTAACTTCTGGGGAAAAAACAAGTTGGAATAGGTTGAAACTATCATGTTTGTGAAGAAATCCTTTGTGAGTTGTTGAGATGCACCTGGGCAAGTTAGTTAACTAGAGAATTTATGTGTTCTCATAAGAACAAGGCATTCTGGGAAAGCAAATGTTTGCTACTTTACGATGGCTCTTGCTGGTTGCACTTGACTTATTGGAAATTAGGAGTCCTGTACGGGCATATATCTGTGGACCTCCAGCCTGATTCACATAAACCAGATTAATTTGCACACTTGCTGGGTTTTTTGGAATTATTGTTATCCAACTCACACAAGAAGCAATACAATTGTTTTAGAATCCTTTGAGACTGGGTAACTTCAGAATACAGTCGTATATTGGAAGTCGAACGGAATCCGTTCTGGAAGTCCGCTCGACTTCCAAAATGTTTGTAAACCAAAGTGCGGCTTCTGATTGGCTCCTGCAGCCAACTGGAAGCCATGGAAGCCTCGTCGGACGTTCAGCTTCCAAAAATAGTTCACAAACCGGAACAGTCACTTCTGGGTTTGCAGTGTTCGGGAGCTAAAATGTTCGAGAATTAAGCTGTTCGAAAACCAAGGTATGGATGTATAGGTTTCAGTTTTTGTTTTTGACCCATGCATAATTGCTGTCTTGAATGATTCTCATGTTAAAAAAAATAGCAAAAAATGAGCTTTCTGCAGGTAGAAAAATAGCACATTGGTGCAAAGAATAGGCTCATTCTCCCTGATAAGCTTCCAGGTTTTATGGATACAGGACACACTCTAAAGCGAGAGTTTCCCAACCCACATGAACAGCTTTTCAGGAACTTCATGCAATCTTCCCTAACTTTGTGTTCTCCAGAGATTTTGGATCCAAAATATTTGGAAGTCACCAGGTTGTGAAAACCCACAGCTATAGGAGATCAGTGAAAACCAGCTGTCCTGCCTTACCCAAGTAGAACTGTATTGCACTTGGTGCAATTTTTAGTTTGGATCAAACTGAATGCCTTTGGACCTGTAACTTCTCATAAACTGACTTCTAGCCTATGCCTTAGAATCTATTTCTACAACTTTGGATTTTTTGTTGTAGGCTTTCCCAAGTTCCTTCCTCTGACAATGTGGTTAGAGCCAACTACACCAGCCGTTTGCCAACTGGGGATTCCCCTGCATAAGAATGATCACTCATCTGGTTCAGTCACATAGGACAATGGCATGTAACTTGAGATAAATTGCCCACTATAGTTTACACAGGGGTCAACAAACTTTTCCAGCAGGGGACTGTTCCACTGTCCCTCAGACCTTGTGGGGGGCCGGACTATATTTTGAAGAACCATTTCCTATGCCCCACAAATAGGAATAAAATAAATAAAAGCACACATTCTACTCATGTAAAAACACCAGGCAGGCCCCACAAATAACCCAGAGATGCATTTTAAATACAGTGGACCTGCTGGATACGAACTTAATTCGTCCCGGGTGTCTGTACCTACCCCAAAAAGTCCATATCCGGAGGTGCCACTTCTGCGCATGCACGCGGAGTGAAACATGGCAGTATACACTTCTGGGTTTGCCATTTTTGTAACTCGAAACTACATTACCCGAAGGTAACATATCCCAAGGTACCACTGTAAAAGGACACATTCTACTCATGTAAAAACATGCTGATTCCCAGACCATCCGTGGGCCAGATTTAGAAGGTGATTGGGCCAGATAAGGCCCCCAGGCCTTAGTTTGCCTACCCCTGGTTTATAGTCTTCAGCCAAGTTCTGTCAATTGGCATAGCGGTTATGAGTCAGGGAAGGGCCTTCAAACTGTCACTTCCAAGATTTTTAAGGAAGGGAAAACACACACAAAAAACCTGTTTAGATAACCAAGTCTTAGAGTTATAGGGATAAAAGAACGTAACTTGGATTGTCAGCATTCAAAGATAGATAAAAGAAAAGAGTAGGAACATCAGGGGCATAGTGGGTTCTAAATTCTTGCTGTGTAGAACTGGCAGAGAAATAAAAAGCCCATGGGACATTTCTTCCTGATGCATGCCAGTCAGATAAACTGGTAGCACATCTGTTCATATTTCCCTTCATTTCACTTTTGATTTGTATACTGCCTTTCTATATTACTATAAAATTACCGTTGAAGTTGTTAGCTGGTAGTGCTCAGTCAGACTTCCCCTCCTTCACTGTTATTGCACATTGATCTGAGGTAGAGACCCAGAGAAGTGTAAGACTTTATGAGGAAAATCCACCTGCATTTAGAGAATTGTGTGTTTTGATGCAGCTCATCGTATTGCAGTGGGTTTCTTTTGTTTTGCTTTTTAAAAAAGTTACCTACTTAATGAGAATTTGGCTGCAACCACCTGCAGGTGTTCTTGCTAATGTTTATTAAAGAGAGGCATTTTATGGGATCTTTGCAGTTTGACATTTTATGGGACTTTCTGATCCCTCGCAGATTGCAAAATCCCTTGAGCGTCGGAAGAAAGTACTTTCTAGGACAACATAGAAATGTGGCTCCCTTCTGCACAGATATCTGTGTCTGTTAGCACTTGACATTAGAGTCTAATCTTGCAGAGGTGTCACTGTGAGTATTGGACTTGCTCCCAGGTAAGCCTGCATAGGACAGAAGCCAAGTTTTATTTGTTTTCTGGCTCTTTCTGTGCTAAAATGCTTGCCCGATCGTTTATAATGCGATCCTTCAAACCATAGGGAGATGTGTGGTTTTTTCCAGTAGCTGGATTCATTTGCAATTTTCGTCCTGTTAGGGTAAGCCTAGATAAGTACTAAGGAGGCTTCAAGAGACTTCCTCCCTTCCCCGAGTAAACTGGATGGGGGGGGGGGGTAAAGTACGCAGCAGCACCTTTTGTGTGTGTAACCTCTTGAAGTTAAGCACAAGGCTTGTTGATCTGATAGGTTGTTTGCATATCATTTGCTGAAACCTGAATGACTGGTTATTCTGGTCAGGAGAAAATAGCACTGACATCATGTGATTCTGGCAGAATAAAAGCCACATTGGAACTTAGCCTCCAGATACCCAAGGGGGCTGGCAGCAGTCTCAGGGGTTGGCTGTGAGCCCCATTGAGCTCACTAGTATAATCAGTTAACTGCTGAGCTGGACAAGCTACCCTGTTTTATTATTTTTTTTCCTTTTTTACAAGCTCTGTCTAAAAGAATGACGGGCAGTGAGCCACTAGTATTCTTCCTAGAGCAGTTGCTGGAGATTAACTGTTTAGCTGCTTCTCCTCCTAAACAAAGGAAATATTGTGAAATGGAAAAAAAGCCTTTCCCCCTCCTGTCACTTCTTGAATGACTTTATCTTAAACAAATATATTTAATAACATTAGGTTAGAACTTCCGGCTGATTCCTTTCTCTGAAGTTTCTTTTATATTTTTTTAAACCACTGTTGTTGTTTAATATTTAAATCTTGCAATCTGCTCATTGCTCAGGCTGTTAAAAGGAGCACCAGATTATTATTTCTTTTTAGCATGTGCATGTGCATTTTATATTTCATAGAACTGCAGAGTTGAGGTGGGACTGTGATGATCATCTAGTCCATGGGTAGGCAAACTAAGGCCTGGGGGCTGGATCCGGCCCAGTCACCTTCTAAATCCGGCCTGCGGATGGTCTGGAAATCAGTGTGTTTTTACATGAGTAGAATGTGTCCTTTTATTTAAAATGCACCTCTGGGTTATTTGTGGGGCCTGCCTGGTGTTTATACATGAGTAGAATTGCTTTTACTTAAAAGGCACCTCTGGGTTATTTGTGGGGCATAGGAATTCGTTCATCCCCCCCAAAAAAATAGTCCTGCCCCCCACAAGGTCTGAGGGACAGTGGACCGGCCCCCTGCTGAAAAAGTTTGCTGACCCCTGATCTAGTCCAACCCCTTGCAATGCAGGAAAATTTCCCCCCAAAGTGAGGCCTGAAACCACGACGCTGAGATTAAGTGTCTCATGTTTTACTGGCTGATTTGGCTCACACCTTTTCAACTGAGACTCTGTGAGACAAATAACATTAAAAGCCAAGTGAATAATAAAGCAGCAACTGAAACTTCAATCTTGGGGGCAACCTGGCGCCTTTGCCCAGCAGTGTACCAGCAGTGTACCAGGGAAGGAGGTATCTTCCAACTCAGAGAGGCTCAAATGTGCTGTGTGGAACATTCAGCAAAATTAACTGCGATGAGGTAAGATGTACTCCTTCAGGAGAGAGTTCAAAGCACCTGTGGCCCAGTTGAGAAGACTCCATCCAGTCTACTTCATACACTCAGGGGATCCAGAGCAGGGTCTCTGAGGATGATTGTGAAGTGAGGACAATGTTCATATAAGGGGAGGTGATCCTTTAGATTAGCTTTCACTAGGATGTTCTCATTAGCTCCAGTCAACGTGGCCTTGCTGGCTGGGGCTGTTTGGGCTTGTAAGCCAGAACACTTGGAAGCTTTCCGATTTAACGAAGGCTGCTTTAGACACTCTTGCAAGTTTCAAAACAGTTTTTCCACCCTGAACTGCTTAAGACAAATGGTGTGATATGGTATGACATATCCACCAGGTAGCTTAAATCACTCCTTTTCTATCTTGAACTCCATCCTTAACTTTTCCTTAGTGTTGTTGACTAGATATTGTGATACAATAACGCTCAGAGGAAATCTTGCTTGACGGTTATGTTTTTTTATTTCTCTGGTATAGGGATACAATGGTACCTTGGTTGTTGGACCTAATCCATTCTGGGAGTCTGTTCAACTCCCGGAACCATTCAAAAACCAAGGCACGACTTCCAGTTGGCTGCAGGGGCTTCCTGCACTTAATCAGAAGCTGCGTTGGACGTTCAGCTTCCAAAAAACGTTCACAAACTGGAACACTCACTTCTGGGTTTGTGGCGTTTGGGAGCCGATTTGTTTGGTAGCCAAGCCATTCGAGGACCAAGGTACCACTGTACTAGCTTAGATGGACGGATGGTTTGACTCAGTATGTGGTGGCTTCTTATGTTTCTATATTCTTATTGACAATTAAGTGTTTTTTCTCTCATGAAAATCATGCTATGGGGAGTACTTTTAATGTTCTGCCTCTGTATTTGCACAGGGGGAAAATCTGTTGGTAGAAAGCATCATTTCGAGGCACCAACCCAGCTCATGCTTTCGATAGTCTTGTCATCTCTGATTTTTAGCTACTGGGTTTTAAAAACTGACAGCTACCTTTTATTTCCTCATTACTTGATATTGTTCGCAGCATGTTGTTTTGAATCGTAAATGGCACAACTTGTCTGTTTGTAGGCTTGGATCCTAACTGTTCACTCCTTTTACAAAAAAAAAAAAAAGTGTTGTGGTCAAGAAGGCTTATATAAATGCAACACTCCTTCTCTGAATGGAAATTCCCACTAGAATGAAATGATTTCATATAGTAATCTTACATCGTTCTTTTGGCAAGTTCTTCCTTTGCAGAGTCACGATAAGTCATCAATAGGGGCAATCATTTTGGATTATTTCCCATGTTATAGCAATTATTTATTTTCCGGCTACTTATTTCCCTTATTTAACTTTGCACCCCATTAGTTTTATGTATATACATATAAAAAGTGGAGCACTTTGGAATAGAAGAGAAAATCTGAGCCCATAGTACTAGAATAGAACTACGATTTGTTTCCAAAGCATTTCTAGACTTGACGTGGCACTTTCTTGACTTGTGCATACATGTACATACGTGTGCCAGTGATTCATTATTTGCTGAGCAGAAAAGATACCCTTGCTATTTGCATGCAAATTATTTTTGGAGATTACTTAAGGGATGAAAGCGGCGGAAATTATTGGAAATATTTGGAGCAAATCCTGTTAGTTGGCTCCAGATCTTTTGCACCTGCAAAGCCAGATAATGAGCAGTTTGCCTCCTGGTGTTGTGAAGGTGGCCTCCTTGCCAGACTTTAACAAATCCTGGGATACTCTTTCCCGCTTGCTTCTCAGTCCTCACAACATTGATGCCGTTGTCAAATTGCGCAGCTACTAGAATGGAAAATGAGTAGGTAAAGAAAGCAGCAAACGACCTATGGCCAGATCACCTTAGTACCCCCATGGAGACTGAATAGTGATTTAGAGTTTTGTCCCTACCAGAAAAGAATGGCAAACCAAGCTGATGGACTATGCTGAAATGGCAAAACTGACCAGAAAACTCAGAAACCAAGAGGACAAAAACTTTATTAAAGAATGGGAAATTTTTATAAGTTATTCAGGTGACCAATGTAAGCAGATGGAAACAAGAGCAGGATTCTGAATCACCCTTATTACTAGGGATAATAAGCTTTGATACAAAATTTGGAGCATGGATGAATCTGCCATTGTAGATGTTTAAACTGAGATTCCATGGGGGTGGGATGGGGGGAAGTCCCAAGATTCAGAGAATCTCTCTGTATAGATATGTAAATATTAGTTTGTTTATTTACACTTTGTCTTTGTAAAATAAATAAACAAAAATTCATTAAAAATTAGTGATTTAGAGTTTTGTGACTTATGAAAAGTGAGGGAGTAGATAGGCCACCTTATATACTATAATTAAATTACCATAAATCTCAAATCTGGGTTAATTTGCAATAAACCTGGAAAACTAAGTCCTGTTAATGCATTCATGCAGTGGCGTAGCGTGGGTTGTCAGCACCCAGGGCAAGGCAAGTAATTTGCACCCCCTAACCCGTGGATTTGCGCCCCCTAACCCTAACCCCCAGATGTTGCACCCGGTGCGGCCGGCCCCCCCTGCACCCCCCACGCTACGCCACTGCATTCATGTGTGTTTCATGCCATATGAATGTGATACAGGCTATCCTCACTTTTATATGGGATTTATGTCCAGGAGAAAACGTTGCAAAATTTACTGCCGGTGTAATTTTTAAATATTTTGATGTATATGCTTCCACTCACTGCCAGTCCTTCATTATTAGCAATGCTTTTATTATTGCAGAAAGTCTGTTCTTACACACACTTACCAGGGAGTAAGTTCCACTGAACTCAAAGAGGTTTGCATCTAACAAGACATGTTTAGGATTACACAGTTCTGCAGGCACATCTCCCAGAAGTTACTGTTTGATAGCACACTACCTTCAAAACATTGAGCTTTGGCCAATTGCCCCTTCTAGCATTCCTTTTCCAACTTTTTTGCCCATATGATCATGAGAGCTATGTGCTTGGAACATATTATTCTGACATTATATCAGTTGCACCAGCTACCTGTCTGGTTCCAAGCCCAGTTCAAACTGTTGGTTTTCACCTTTAAAACCCCAAACTGCTTGGGACCATATTGTGGCTTGCACTCATATGTGCCTTACCAGACTCTCAAATGGACCATAGAGGCCCTGCTGTCAGACCCACAGATACTAGGACTTCTTGGTAATGACTGCTCATTCATGAAACTCCCTCACCCTCCTGTGTGAGGTACGTTAGGTTGAAAGGTAGAGGCTAGCCAATAGTGAGCTTCATGATCAATTGCACATTTAAACCATGACTCCACAGCCACCTGGTGTCAAACTCTTAAGTACTACTACACCACGCTGCCTGAATCCTAGAGCTCAACTGTGGATTATGTGAAAAAAAATTATACAGTGCCTCTGAGCATGTGAAGAAGACCTCTACCTTACACATAAGAACAAGAAGGCTCCCTTTCTGCAAAGAGGTTCTGGCATCCTTTTATTCACAGAGCAAACTGGTACTTTTGCATGTTCAGACCCAGAAACCTCCCCCCTAAATAAATTCACACTTGACTCAAATTTTGGTTTCGGTTTTCGGCAGAATTTAGGCCACAACTTTATTGATTACAGAAAGTGACTGGTTGCATAGGCTCTGGTTCGACTAGCTCTCTGCCATGCAGGTAGCTCTGACCCAGGGTTCCAGCATAGGTCAGCCAAGGGTGAACACCTGGATAGGCAGAAAGCCAGGAACGGGCTATCTCTGCCACCCAAATGCTCCCCTGAACTCAGGCACGGGCACAAGCCCCTCTCAGGGGTTGACCAAACCAAGCTGAGTCCCTGGATTCCTTTAACGGAATACCCTTCACATAGGGATGGCGAGAGCATTCTTCCATCCCTATCACCTGAACCAGAGCCTATCCGCAACCTTACAAGTTGTGACGATTTGCTCTGCAGCAGGCAAAACCCAAATGGCAACGGCCAATCAGCCAATTGGGGAAAATTCCTGCCGTGCCCCTGACCCAATGACAGACAACACAGGACGGCATAGCAAGGTCAAGTGCAACAAGCCCTAAAATTAGAGAGAGGTGGGCAGGTGTTCCAAATGCACGTGCCGAAAGAGGAAGCTCTAGGTCATGTGCATGGGCATGAATAGGTCCCTTAAACCATTTGGATTGTGTCCCATTGGCCAGATTGCACCCAGCTTTGAGGGACCTACCAATCGGGTGTTGTGGCTGGCCAATCGTACCCACCCACAATGCAGGGTGTTGGTTATCCAGGTCTCACCGCCATACGTGCCCTCTTTAAGGGAGGACCCGATTTATGGCTTCATCTTTTCAGTCCTTCTGGATTGTTTCTGTTAGAATCGTTGGAAAATAATGTCAATACTTTGAACAGTTCCTTAAACTTCTATATATGATTTTTGTTCAAGTCTCTCAACATTTTATGTAAACCAAATTCTCATAGAAACTGTAAGTTGTACAGTCTGTGACTAATAATGAAGAAATGCTTTGTTGATTGTATACCAATGCATGATAAAGGCATAACTAGAAATCTGGTACAGAAATATAAATAATACTTATCTTTAAGACAGCATCTGTCATCTGCCTCAGCAGACAGCATTTCTTTCATTCTGCAAAAAAGAAGAAGCTGAAATATTTGAGTAGCTTTGTTTTGTGCTCCATGAGGCTTAATCAGTTTTTATTAAATTCTAAATTAAAATTTGGCTTTCATAGTCTCTGCCCCTCCCCTTAGTTGTTCTCTGAAATATGGAACTGGAAGAAGGATCACGATGGCTTCAAAAGTATAAACAGAGGTGGCAGAGTCCTGCTAAATTTTATTTCGGCGGGACTTCAGTCATTTTTCAGGAGCTCCTTTGAAATGTCTGTTTGCGTTGTGGCGTATCGAAGAGCAGTTAAAATGCTGTTGGTAAATAATTTCCCCTGAGAACCTCCTTTTAAGTGTTGCTTAAAAATAACAGTCCTGAAAAGGCTTTTTACTGGCATTCATAATGTGCGGTTGTACTAATTAGAGTTTCGTGGTAGCTTTAAGCATGAACTCGTCTTCATATCTTCCTTGGAGTTATGCAAACCATACTCTCTAAAATGCAGGGAACTTTGGGTTGTGGTTCGAGGACCCGACCCCCACGAAGTAAAATGAAGACACAGGGACATGCGATATAAGGTTAATGGGCTAGAAAAGGCACAACTTTATTGATTACGGCAATGAAAAGGTATTGGCTTAGGCATTGGATCGCGAAACAAGTGGGTTTATTCACCAGGGGTTCATCACCTGTTGATGCTAATCCAACTATAGGCTCACCCCTGATGTCACCGAGGGTCGTGCCATGGCCTCCCGCCAAGCAGGCTTCAGACGGAATACACAACCGCCAGATTCCTTTAGCGGAATACCCCTAGAGATTGAAGGCATAGGCGATGGCCACACCTAGCACTTCAACACACCACAACACATTATTCCAATGCCTAACCTACCCACTAATACCACCAAAAAGTTGTTACTATTGCTACGAGGTAGGCGAAAAAACCAAAAAGCCTAATGCCAAATGGAAAAACTCCTACCAGGCCCCCCGGACAACCAGGGCGACCAACCTAAGGTCCATAGCAAGGCCAATGACCTAAGCCCTAACTCAAAGGGAGTGGAGGGTGGGTGACTTGCACAGGACGACAAAGAGAAATGAGGCCGGGGAAAGGCTGGCACTGCAGCATAAAGGCTGCTGGACACGCCCCCCCATGGCACCTGGTTGGGCGGCCACCGGGGGGGGGGGGGCGTGAGTGCCAGCCAGGTGAGCTGGAGGCAGGGGGCAACGCCTGCTAGGAGCGGTAGCAGGGGGCAACCCCTGCTAGGAGCGGTGTTCAGGCTCCCGCCCACAACCACTCCCCTCTCTTTCAGGGAGGAGAGTCTTTGGCAGTTTAGCCAAGGGCACATGACCAGTAAATTGCAAAGCATGAAGTTTAAAAATGCATCAAATTGAGATTGGGTATGGTTCTAATCTAACCAATATAAGGACTTGTAACCAGATAGCATAGTTAAGCTTGTGTGTATGGAAAAGATTGGGGTTTTTTTGTTGCACCCATGTGTATGCTTACGAGGGAGTAAGCCCCACTGCATACAGTGGGGTTTACTTCTGAGTCAACCTGTATTGCATTTCCTCATATGCCTCAGACTTCCCTTGCAGCAAGGCTATTCATCCTCCCCGTTCTATGTGGTCTGGAGGACTTTTCTTGCCTTTGAATCTAGACTACCACAACAGTTGGGATAGCTCAGTTGGGAGACAATGAGACTCTTAATTTTGAAGTTGTGGGTTCGAGACCCACAGCGGGCAAAAGATTTCTGCATTGGTTTAGAGGACCCTTGGAATCCCTTCCAATTTTATGAGTCTATGTTCTGCAAAAGCTAAATTGTAGTAGGCACACATGGTTGACTGATCTTCCAAGTTGAGCTGTAACTTTTCTACGCTTTGTTTGTTTTTTAAAGTGAGAGTTTGCAGTGTTTTTCTTCAATGCACCCAAATTCTGTGGCGAATGGATTTTTAGTATTCCTCTTGTGAATCTTATGTGATCGTATAATATAGTTCTAATAAGGTTGGTGCGTATTTTAGTATGGAGATGTCTGAGTTTTTTTAAACTCTCTCCAAACCGGGGGCGATATTGGCTAAAGAGCATTGAAGTTTGGAGGGGTGTGTTTGTGTGTTTCTGGCAGGTGGATAGTACATATTGTATCAGCGTTTGACAATACTGCCTTAGACATACTGCCAAGCATTTGTAACAAGATAGGGCTGTTACTGTATTTGGTTTTTCAACTTTCCTTTTGCATACTCTACATTTCTTTCCTATTCTATAAACAATGTGTTGCATGCTTTTTGTACTTGTGTAAACAATTCAAAGTTGTAACTTGAGAGGGACCTAAAGTCCTCCGTGAGCTGCTTCCACGTGATGCTTTTATTTCAAAGCAGTTCTCCTGCACAGCACTCCCCAGAGTAAAAATGAAGTAGAGATTTGTGCAAAACTTCTGTGTATCTCATAAAAAAAGAGAGATTTATTGCTTTGTGCAATTGCAATCACAGCAAGCAAACCTTTGGAATTGCAATCACGGCAAGCAGACATATCTATTACGTCAGTGTAAAAGAACTCAGGCTTCCACTCATTATTTTAGGTCAATATTGATTAACAGCAGCCTGAGCAGGAGCAGTGAACAACATTATAGTTAATGGTTGCAGCTTGAGTTCACTTACCCCACCCCACCCTACTGCCCTGCTCATAGTTGTGAAGAATATCCCAAATTATGAATAGTCCCTGTCACCGTTAAGAAAGGTAGGAATAGGCCATTGTATATATTTGGACTTTTCCTGCTTCAAGTGACCTTTCTTCTTGGAAGTTCTGAAAGTTCTTAACCTAGCCCAAGGTTGTCATCTGAACTAGCCAGATGTTTAACTGAGAATCAGTCACAGTCCATCAGTTGAAATATGAGACGTTAGAGCTGTCTTGCCCCAAAACGGCAACTAGACATCTATCTATCTATCTATCTATCTATCATCTATCTATATCATCTATCTATCTATCTATCTATCTATCTATCTATCTATCTATCTATCTATCTATCATCTATCTATATCTATATCTATATCTATCTATCTATCTATCTATCTATCTATCTATCTATCATCTATCTATCTAATCTATCTATATATCATCTATCTATCTATCTATCTATCTATCTATCTATCTATCATCTATCTATGTATCTATCTATCTATCATCTATCATCTATCTATCTATCTATCTATCTATCTATCTATCTATCTATTATCTATCTGTCTATCTATCTATCTATCTATCTATCTATCATCTATCTATCTATCTATCTATCTATCATCTATCGATCTATCGATCTATCGATCTATCGATCTATCTATATCTATCTATCTATCTATCTATCTATCTATCTATCTATCTATCTATCTATATCTATCGCCTATCGATCTAATCTATCTATCATCTATCTATCTCTATCATCTATGATTTTTCAAATATTTTCACAAAATACTTCAAATCCAATGTTACATTGCTGACTTCCCACCCTCAGCTCCACAGTGTTTTTATACTCAAACCTTTTCCACTGCGTTATATCTTTATTACGAAAAGTTTCTCCATTACAATTATTTTACTTTTTTCTTGAAATCCTGCCTGTGATTTCATTTGACTGTATTTTTTTTTTTTAAAAAATAGTCCACGAAGTGCCTCCATTCTTCTATAAAGCTCATCATTTTGATCTCTTAATTTCGCTGTCAACTGAATTTCGCTGTCACAGCGCTAACTTGAACAATTCTGTTCTAATTTATGGTGTGGAGGAGATTGTGGCATTTTCGCAGAACTCAGGGTTTACATGTTTTGTTTTGTTTTAAAACAGGAAAAGCTCACCATGAGTGGAGAAATCCTGGTTAGTTCTTGATTACTTCTTTCTTTCAATAGTCTCTCCCACATGATGAAAGAGATATGTGCTGTTACATAAGATTCTGTTAACATTCAGTGAAAGAATTTCACATAGTTAACCAAACTCAGATACTGAACTTAAAAGGAATGCAGGCAGCGTGGTTGTTTCTGTAAGATCACCTCACATAAATAAAACTTTAAGTTAACAAATGTGTAGTATGCACAATTAAAATTACTTCTGGAAAAGTTTAGCCCATTTCTTTGAATATCAGGTGTAGGTTGTGTTTACTGAATTTTTAATCTTTTGAAATAAATAATTGGATCTAGCAGTGATAACTTAAATCGTTAAAGATGTCATGATACCTTTCACAAGCTGAAATTGCATTAATTAAAAAGATTCTTAGCTACCCAGTTTTGGCTATATGTCAATTAGATAATTATATTCTGTCAACATTAATTATCTTGCTGTGTTAGTTAAATGTGATATTCTTAACTTCCTGTCCTAAGTACCCATGCCAATTTCCTCTGCGAATCTAAATCCATTTTATATTTTACCTCAAGAAAACTGCATTTTAGGTGGGGGATTTTTATTTTTTAGAAATAATAAAACAATACGATGTTTGTATAATAACTAACTATGTACATATCCATATATCATTACATCTAATTCTGAGCTCAGGCGAAAAGTGCTGATGGGATTAGATAACTGACTAATCAGAGGTATGTATAGACCTGCTCAGGGAGCCCCTGAAGTTTTCAGTTGTTCAGTAAATATTTGAAAAACAAAAACAAAACCTTATGTGGTAAATAGCTTTCCAAAATAGCTAAATGAAGAGTGAGCATTCCCAGTAAACCAGGCATGCACAAAGTCCGTTTTTGGGGCCTAATTCGGGCCCCCGGACGGTTTAATCCGGCCCCCTGTGGCAGTTTATTTCCTGGGGTAAAATCCTAAAAATGCCCTCAACAACTGCAATCCTTCAATCCCCCCAAAAGGCTACCAACTGTACTTGGCCCTTTGGCTGCCCCTCATGGCCCTTCACTTCATCAAATGTGGCCCTCTTTGAAAATTTTGGACACCACTGCAGTAAACCATGAACTTGAGTGTTAACTGGAAAAGAAAACCAGAAGATATATGTTTACAATGGGGTATCCTAGACTGGTTGGAACCTCAAAGAGGAATTATTCATGTTAGGAGGTGAGTGTATTGCCGTGAGTCTTAATTTCTCTCTTTCTCCTCCCATCTCTGCCACCTGAAGTGATAACTAGAAATAACTACATGAATCCATGTGGGTTTTGATATGCATTGAGCACCACTGCTAAGCTGTGGTTTGTTAAAAAAAACCCATGGTTTATTGAGCAAACCACGAGGTTCCTCACAGACAAGCAAAGAAGGCACAGCTTGCTTCTTCAAAGCTTGGTTTGTTTTCCAGATGCTCTTGCCTTGTGTCTTGGTTGCTTGTTGAGTGTTTGCTGCTGGGTGGCCAGCCAAACCGTATTTTACCAAGGCTGTTTGGTTCAGACATAACACCAAGGCATAGTTAAAACAAGCTATAGTTTTGTAAGCCAACAACAAACCGTGGTTTCACATCATCATTTCGTTTCTGTGAAACGAGCCCCAGTCAGCCTGCTGGACTGAGTTCAGATTCAAACAAAGAAAGAAACTTCACTAATTAACCGTGGCTTAGCATTAGGTTAGGATCTGGTCGGTGTGTATCATCTTGCCTAGATACGCCTGTTGGGTCCTTAATTTCCCAAAAAGGGCCAAAGGGAAAAGGGTACAGTAAGGGCAGAGGTGAATCTGGGTGAGTCTCAAGAGCAAAGAAGAATCGTAGCAGTAGGAAATGGAGGAACACCCACCTCACCCAACTTAAGGAATTTCATGGGCAGTTCAGAGAAAAACAGCCTCTCAGATAACAAATCATTCCGTTGCAGGATATATTTGCAGCAAATCTGTATTTTTTAATTTAGATTTCTTCCCTGCCCTGTCTCGGAGGCCTGGAGCTTATGATAATATTACTGTATCTCGTTTTATCCTCCAAATAACCTTATGAGTTAGATTATGCTTCATAAATGGTGAGGCACATTCCAGTGAGCTTAGTGGCTGAGTAGGGCTTTGAAAACAGGCCTCTTGGCATTCTGTCCCACATCATATTCCAGATGTGGGGATAAGGGCTGAGTGACAGGGCCATGTCTATCAGCACATTGTGTGTTGATGGCCGGGCTAGGATTTTAACTGGGGACTCCCCAATCTTACAGCTTCTGGCTCCTCAGCACACTCTCTTCACGACGGCAGCGAAAAATAAAGGCTGGAAAAGCTTTGGAGCTAAGGCTTTATCTCAATAGCCGGTGGTGTTTATCAGCTTTTTTCTTTTTTTCTTTTTTGAGTGAGGAATAGAGATGTAGTTCCAAGGCACTGACTCATGTGGCCACAGCAAAGTACTAGGGATACAGCCATTTCCTACTTTTGTTTCAAAATGAACTCACTGCGCCTGGCGGATGCAAGTTCTCAGCTGCAGGGCTTTGCGGAAGGAAATGCTTTTCGTCTTTATCGATCACTGAATACTATTTACTCAGTATTTTGTGCTTGTATGTGGTAAACAATGCACTGCATTGCTTTCGGTGTGCTTGCATGGATAGTGCAGTAACCTGTGGTGATCAGAAGGTGATCAGAAAAGGAAAGCTTACTTTGGGATGGCAGGAGTACAGTGTATTTCTCCAGGAGAATTTCAGGCAGATCTGGACATACTAAGTAGCCTGGATACGTACAACTCAAGTAAATCACAGAGAACCATTTTTGTTAAAATCCTAACATGCTAGTTTCTTTTTAAGCCATTCTCTGCCAACCTCTTTCCCCTCTCTGCTCCATAATTTGTTGTTTCTTATCTTCCTTTCTGCCTGCTGCTGAAGATCTCTGTGTGGACCCATTCTCCACTCTGCAATCCAGAATGCAATCTTTTTTTTTTTTTTTGTTCTCTGCACAAAGAATAATAGAACTGTAGAATAGGAAGGGACCCCAGAGGACTTAACTTCTGCTAAGTTCAGTGGCAAGAGCATTCATGGCTTTCATTCAAAGTACCTTAAGAACTTATTTGCTTGTTTACTTTTCTTCAAAAAAAGTTTCAAACTTGTGATAATATAGCCAACCTAATTAAGACATAAAAAGCAAGTTTTTTTTTTTAAAAAAAAACAGCAACCCTCATCATAGCTTTTACTTCCTAACCACACAGCTAATAGTATAAATTGTGCTATATTCATGTTGTGTAAATCCAAAGTAAGTTACCAGTACTTATTATTAAATTATTATTTAATAGATGGGGGGGGGGGAGGATAAAACAAAGTTGTAAGCATAGATCTGGAAGCCATGCAGTGAAGAGCTAGGAAGCTATTGAGGAGCAGAAGCTCCTGTTTTGAATGTATAATGCCAAATTGTCCTTCCCCACCCACTTTTTTTTTGCTTTCTGTCTGGCTTTTCTTTTTTTTTTTAAGCCAAAATTAAACACAGTGGAGTTTACTGTTTTCTAATCGCCATGTGTTTACGTTCCCTTCCAAAACTTTAAGTTGCCAACCAATACATTTCCTACCCGGCGCTGTGAATCTGTCCAAATAAACATGGGAAGTCGTGAAACAATGACACTATAAGAAAATACATCCTCATTCATGAAAGTGTACCAAGATTTTCATGCAATTTGGTTGTGAAAGCTGAACGTCATGTCAGTTCATAGGAGGGGGACATGGATATGTTATGATCTGTAGTTGTGAAAGACGGGAGCATTCATTACTTTGTAACCTGTTAACCTCTTTTTTGTTCCAATGAAACAGCCCTTTCAGATGATCTTTTTAGTGTCCAGTTGTGAGGAGCTTGCCCAATGTTGCTTCTCATTTCCTACCTCAGTTTTCCTGGTTTGTCAGTGTCTCCTTCAGCTTGAAGAGTCATTTGCAGGAAAAAAATGGCTGAACTTGCCATGCAAATTACCCGCTTTGCAGTGTTCGAGTTCTGGATTTTGGCGATGTGAATGGGGAAGGTGTCATACCATTCTCTCTTATTTTTGAAGTTCTGCAGTGACTTGAGGATTATTATTCATTTTATTGAACTAAATCAATGTACCACTTGATTGCAAGGAAATCTCTAAGCCAACGGTTCTCAACCTGTGGGTCCCCTGATGTTGTTGGACTACAACTCCCATCATCCCGAGCTCTGGCCTTGCTAGCTAGGGATGATGGAGTTGTAGTCCAACAACATCTGGGGAACCACAGATTGAGAACCGCTGCTCTAAGCAGTTTACATAATCCAATGGCATCATCCATGCAGAAGAGCTATTAGCAGGTGGGAGGCATCCTATGTGGACCGAGCTTATTTAGTGCCAAGAAATAAAGATTGACTGGTGGGGGAATTTAGGAGGAAATAGAAAGGTGTATTCTAGAAAAGGGCGTGGCTGACTAACTGGAACAATGATTAGGATGGGGATGATTTATAAAATTTGAATACTGCCCTTCACCCGAAGATCACAGGATGGAAAAACTGCAGTTTAGACCGTGTATAAACAAATGGTGCAATACATGCAGTATTTAGTATTCTGGTATCAGAACCCTAGCCACACAATTTAGCGGTTGCCCATCTTTTTGAGGCTCTTCTGGGTATACAGTACACAAGCTGTGAATGGTCTCATGGCAACAACTAAGGGAGAACATTTTGTGGTCCCTAGCTTCTGCAGTCATCTCTCCCCTGAAATAAGATGGGCACCAACTCTGCTGTGTTTTAGTGCTCTCTGAAAATGTACCCATCACTGATTGTAGATACTATGTCATTGAGAATCATTTGGCTACTGTTTCTGTTTTTCATTGCAAATGCCTGTGAAATTTTAAATGAAGGGAAGTATAAAAATGTTTTAAATAAACAAAACAGGGGTGGTTAATTCATGGCCCTGAGAGGTTGTGGGACTCCAGTTCCCATCATCCATGGCAATTCGCTATCATGGGCGTAGCCAGGATTTATGTTAGGGGGCAACAGGACACCCACTTGCCGTCATCTGTCACGTTCGAGATTCTGAATGAAATGTTTCAACAACAGTTGCTTTAAACACTTTCTTTTGACCCCCAAATGCTCAGAAAAAAATCTGTCAAAATCTTCAGATGTTTGAAAACCATGAAGTTAAATTTTAAAAAATTAACACCAGGGAGTAACTTTTATGTGGTTAACGAGTATATTTTGCAAAATTACAAAGAAGACACCTGTTTTCATCTTTCTAAACTAAACTAAAACAAGTTTTCTTGGATTTGCTGAAAACCTTTCCAGCACTCCCTTCTCAAATTTCTCCTTTTCCCCCAATGCAGTTTTTCAGTAAGCATGATCCATTGACATGCTTCCTAGTCATCATCGACATTACCCAGGTCTTAACCCTCTTCAAGGTACCAAATGACTGCTCTAGGGTGCAAGTGGTGCATGGCTGAGTGAGGGAGATGAGCAGAGTCTTTTTTTTTTGCAGCAGGGCAAAAGATTTCTGCCTCTTTTACTAGGTAAAGGACCCCTGACCATTAGGTTCAGTCGTGACTGACTCTCGGCTTGCGGCGCTCATCTCGCTTTATTGGCCAGGGGAGCTGGCATACAGCTTCTGGGTCATGTGGCCAGCATGACTAAGCCGCTTCTGGCAAACCAGAGCAGCGCACAGAAACGCCATTTACCTTCCCGCCAGAGCGGTACCTATTTATCTACTTGCACTTTGATGTGCTTTCGAACTGCTAGGTAGGCAGGAGCAGGGACCAAGCAATGGGAGCTCACCCCGTCACGGGGATTCGAAGAGCCCACCTTCTGATCGGGAAGTCCTAGGCTCTGTGGTTTAACCCACAGCGCCACCCGCATCCTAATCTCACTTTCCTTTTCTTTATTCTGACTGCTTAACAAGCTCATTCCAAAGAGCAGGGAATGTTTTTGAATCTCAGCACTGTTATAGTTAAACAACAAACTTTGCCTTGACCCGTGTGCTTGGGCAATACGGCAAGCACAGAGTTAAACAGGAAATCGGTTCATGTTGATCTTGCCATTCAGAGCTGTAGGGTCTCTAATCCCAGGCAGATGCCTTCACAACTGTCTCATTATAGTTCAGAAGTGGTCCAAGTGCGAGATAATTCATCTGAGCAGAAGTAGCCCAAACTTCCCTACAACTGACTGTGGAAAAGGGTCCGGTCTATCGTTAAGTTCAAAATTATGTGCATCTAGATTTCGTACCCAGGGAAACCTGAAAATATAATGTTTCTTCTCAAGAAGGTGATGACTTACTGGAGTAGCTATTTAGTTTCACAGCAGGCTTCGTGATGATATTTTGACATAGCTTATTTTTTTAAAAAAACATAGATGGGTAAAACTTTGATACAGCTTTCAGGCATATCCCAGCATAAAAAAAAAGCACTTATGTTCCTGTAATACTATATTTAGCGAGTAATAAAAGGGAAAAGAATTTAGTCGTTTGCTTTTGTTAACTCCATTTATTTTCTTCTTCTTCTTTTTTGTTCATGGTAGAAATAGAATAGGGTTTTGTTAACAAGAACGGAAGATCTGCCGCCTTCTAGAGCATAGCTTCTTAATGTGCAAGAGATTAAGTTGTCAGTTTATATACCCTGCTTTTATGCATATAGCTCTCCTGTATGCACCTTCACACGGCTTGTCATAAAACATATAATTAGCTGTATTTCACCACCAGCAGTCATTCTTTAGTTGCAACCTGTTGTAAAGCTCTTACCAATTTAAGCAGGGGAATCATACAAAGAAGATGGAAAACACACCTTTGGGGTGGGAAACAAAAAGCATTTTAATTAATTTTTGCATTGCACAATTGAGTAAATTGAGTATATTTGAAAATACAAATAAAAACACGAAAGGATGCCGAAGGCAAGTCATTTCCAGACAATTCAAATAGCTTAGAGGAAGAATTCAGGATATAACAAGCATATTTTGCTCCCTGTTAAGATTTACCTTAGTAATACAGGTAAGTATCTTTTTAAAAATACTCAGTGAGACTGAGGCAGTCTCCCACCATGTGTACATATGTCCATAGATATTACAAAAGGAAACTGGGTTAGTTTGCACCACACCTTGCAAAGCTTTGTGGTCAGCTTTACCTAGCCTTCTCAGTAAAGGAGGGCTGAGACCTCCATCAGCAACTAGTTCCCAGGTGGCTTCAGTCTGAAGAAATACTACCAGACCTTTTGGACAGATATTGTCCTTCATATCTTGGAAGGTAGACAAAAAAGGCCAGGAGCTAATGGTCGCCCTTATAATTCAGCAAAATGAGTACAGTCGTACCTTGGAAGTCGAATGGAATCTGTTCCAGAAGTCTGTTTGACTTCTAAAACTTTTGGAAACTGAAGCACGGCTTCTGATTGGCTGCAGGAAGCTCTTGCAGCCAGTCGGAAGCCGCAGAAGGCCCGTTGGACGACTCTGGGGTTGCAGCGCTCATCTCTCTTTACCGGCCGAGGGAACCGGCATTTGTCTGCAGACATCTTCCAGGTCATGTGACCAGCATGACGAAGCCGCTTCTGGCAAACCAGAGCAGCGCACGGAAATGCCGATTACTTTCCTGCTGGAGCAGTACCTATTTATCTACTTGCACTTTGACATGCTTTCGAACTGCTAGGTTGGCAGGAGCTGGGGCTGAGCAATGGGAGCTCACCCCATCACGGGGATTTGAACCACCAACAGCAATTGAAGGCAAGCCTGTGCTTGTTAGCACTGTGATGAGTTAATGAAATGGGAAGAAATGCGTAAGTTCAGTAATCACATAATTTAAGGTGGTCCGAATTGAGTGTGAACTTGTTTTGAGTATTTGGCAAGTATATTTAGGAGATGAGCACAACTAAATTGCAGGATTCCCTTAAACATTAAAGGGTGGGCCACCTCACATTCTCCAGATTTAGATCAGTAGATCAGTAGCAATACTTCTACTCTGTTGAAGCATAGTTGTGTTTTCAAAACCTCTTCTAACCTGCCCACCCAACCACAGCAAATTCCCTTTTGCCAGCTTCACATTGGTGACCTGCTTAGTTCTGAAGGCTTCTATGAAGCCATTTTGGTTAGCTTAGCTTAGGTGACACGATACCATTGAAAACTGGATGCACACAGAAAGCAACTCTGATGAGTAAATTTTGAACATGGTTTTCTGCATCAGTGGCATAGCGTGGGTTGTCAGCACCCGGGCAAGGCAAGTAATTTGCGCCCCCTAACCCGTGGATTTGCGCCCCCTAACCCTAACCCCCAGATGTTGTGCCTGGTGCGGCTGGCCAAC
Organism: Podarcis gaigeae; assembly: GCF_964106915.1. Taxonomy (NCBI): domain Eukaryota; kingdom Metazoa; phylum Chordata; class Lepidosauria; order Squamata; family Lacertidae; genus Podarcis; species Podarcis gaigeae. Next base: position 18,482,995 of record NC_139694.1, read on the forward strand.
CCTGCACCCCCCACGCTACGCCACTGTTCTGCATGGCCTGGCCTCGTGATATATAAATCCAACAGTGAATTCTCTGTTCCATTTTTAAAAAAAATATTTGTAAGTTTGTGTCCCGCTGCTGATGGAAGCTGCATTTATCCAGGGGAGATTTTTGTCAGCAGAACAGAGAGGAAGGCTATATTTGCTTATTTCTCCCCCCCCCCCCCCGAGCCCCAATCTGCTCCAGGGAAACCATTTCAGAGGCACCCTTCAGAAGAGCATGGTAGCTGCTTGGGGGGGGGGGCTACAGGAGGGAGGGAGGGTGAAAAATTCATCGTTCCAGATTCTACCCAAAGTAGCTTCAAAGTGTTAGTGGAAGAGGGACCTCATTGGATACAACCTATAAACACTTGGAACTTCATTTCACCTTACAGATAATGGAAAGATATAGCTTGCATAGCTATAATGATGTCCTTTTGAATTTCTTGAATAAAGATGGTAAATTGCCCTTACCCAGAGGCTGTGTTGCCTATTGGGCTAAGTTGTGAATAACACTAATTTATTCTGAGCTGTACTGTATACTCGTGTTGAAAGGTTCAAAATAAATTAGTGCTTGCCGAAGTCATGCTCTCAAAAAACACTAAGTGAGCCAAACCACAAGCCTTTATAACATCTGTATCTTAAGACATAAGCTTCAGCTGGAATGTTGCCCATAGCAAGAGTACGGCTAAAAGCAATGCACACATACACGTTCGCAGCCGTTTTCCAATTATGCAGATAGTTGTATCATTTTAACCAACGCGAATTAGCAGCTCAAAAGGAATGCAAGCATACATTTGAAACTTTCACATAATTCAAAAAAAAATGTGAAATTTGTGCATGAAATTTTAGATGGGGAAACCCTAAAATAAAGGGCATAATTTGAGACAGCAGGTTTGTATCTCGTAAGGCAGTCTCAGTTCCCCTTTCCCTGCTTTTTAATGTCACTAGGAAGACTTGCACACTGTGCCTTTAAAAAGGATTGCCAGGGGAGGAAATCTGATTACAGTGGTACCTTGGTTTACAACCATAATCCGTTCTGGAGATCCAGTTGTAAACCAAAACAGGTTGTAACCCAAGGCACGCTTTTGCCAATGGGGCCTTAAAAAAAAAATGGGTTGAAATCCAAAAGAAGGGACACACACTTCCTGGTTAGATGTGGTTGTAATCCAAAATGGTTGCACACCAAGGTACCACTGTAATACCAAGTGCAGCATCATATGTGTTCAGGTACAGAAGTGGTAATGATACAGTAGAATATTCATGCAAGTATTTCATTTGGGGGATGCAGGTGGCGCTGTGGGTTAAACCACAGAGCCTAGGACTTGCCAATCAGAAGGTCGGTGGTTCGAATCCCTGCAATGGTATTGTGTGCCACTTTATAATGTCTTCTGTCCTTTTAACTATGTTCTTAGTTTTGAAAATGCACTTTCTCAGATTTGTATGACACAATATTACATTACACTGGGGTGTGTGAACAATTGTGTGAACAATTTTATCATTTAACCTTTCCACTCATCAAAATACTTTTTTTAAAATAACAGATTGCTATCCTTTATTATATTGTGATAAGAGATCTATAATTCTGGGGTGGGGTGGGGGTATTAAATCTAGACCTGGCTGTGCCTTTGTCTATGTATTGTTCCATTCACTATGTATAGTGCCTTTTCACTTAAAGGACCCAAAACACAGAATCCATTTTCCAAAGGGAGATATTTCTAATGTCATGAAACAAATTAGGAGAGAGCGAGCAGATGGTATTATAAAGCTTAGGGGGAAAGTATAGCACTTTAATACAAATTGTTAGCCAAATGTAAAGACAGCCACTTAACTACCAATTGTTGAAATTATTTATGTCTTCATAATAAGACTATTGCAGAAAGGTAGGATTCACTTTTTAAAAAAAAAACACCAAAGGGGGCGGGGAGAAGTGCATTGTTTTGCATTTAAAGTAGGCTTAGTGTAGCTTAAGCAGTTGTAGCAAAACAGTTTGTAATAATTGAAAATGCATTGTGTAATTTCTGGTTCTCGCACTGGGCAAGTTAGCCCAGATGCAGTGCGACAACCTATTAGCAAAATAAACAGGTCTTCATTACTTGGAATCTTTTACAGTTTTTCCTTCCACTTTTAACTACATTAGTTTTGCAAAGCATCAGGGTTTTAGATTGTGATTCAATGCGTTTCAACTTATCCCCATCGTGCTTTGACTGAGCATCAACGCATCCGTTACCAGTTCCCTATCCAAAGTGACGTTTCCATACAGGCAGCCTGCTGTTTCATTCTTAACCACAAAGCAGGCTGAAATGACTTTACTTCTTTTTACAACTTGCAAGGAGTTAATGGACTGTGCTGGCCCCCCGCCAAAGCTTTTAAGAAACTTTATTAATGTATTATGAGGCCGGGACACCATAGTGGGGGATTTAATTTGATTATTCATCTTAATGAATAAAAATATGTGTGTACAATTAAAGTCGTATTATCAAGTAGTTGCCTTCTAGTAAATGTTTGGTCTGCCATGGTCCTTGGCCTGTTGTTCCATTTGCAGCTCAAGTTTTGTCTTTGTCCCAAAGATGTGCGTGCTATTTTAAAGGGAAGTCTTCAACTTTTTTTATATTTGAGATAGATCTTTTGAGTACTTGTACTGTTAAGAGTCTTAGCAGCGTCGTGTAGGAAAGAGACACAGCAAAGTTCACGTCGGGTGACAAAGTGTAAGACAAATGTTTGGCATTTGTCTGTTTCTCACCCCTTCAGCACAATGGCATGACAAGTGAAACCTCCTAACTTTCCCTCTTCTGTACACCAGTAGGGGCATAGCAGGAATCCTTGTTTGCATCTGGCACATGGAAATTTTTAACTATCATCCACATTATTGACAATATTCCTAGGTCCTTTCTTTGCAATGTCTGCTAGCATCTTTTTAAACCGTAAGGTTGAGATAAGTTAAAGGTGTCCCTTTCCTTTCCCGCACAAGGAAAATTGACCTTTTAATGTAGCATTTGTCAGATTTTCCTTGACACCTTTTTCTTGGAAGCTTTCAGGGTTCTGGAAACTTCAAACAGAACTCTCTGAAATGTTGCTTATTCTCGATGGAAGCTCCCAGTTGCTCCTCGTGCTTGGAATGGTCTCAGGGTTTTGAAATGGTTGCACTTTGTGAAGGCAGGGATGACAATGCGTTCACAAGGAATATGAAGAGCACATCTGTTGCATTTGGACAGCCTTTGCCAACTTGGTGCTCTCAGATGCTTCAGACTGTATTCCATCATCATCATCATTTATTTATTTATACCCCACCCATGTGGTTGGGTTTCCCCAGTCACACTGGGCAGCTCCCAATTGAATATTAAAAACACAATAAAACATCAGTCATTAAAAACTTCCCAAAACAGAGCTGCCTTCAGATGTCTTTTAAAAGTCAGATAGTTGTTTATCTCCTTGACATCTGATGGGAGGGTCTTCCACAGGGTGGGGGCCACTACCAAGAAGGCCCCTGCAACCTCACTTCTTGCAGGAAGGGAACTGCCAGAAGGCCCTCAGAGCTGGACCTCAGTGTCCAGGCTGGACGATGGGGGTAGAGGCGCTCCTTCAGGTCTACTGGGCTGAGGCCATCTAGGGCTTTAAAGGTCAGCATCAACATTTTGAATTGTGCTCAGAAACATATTGGAAGCCAACGTAGGTAGTTAAGGACTGGTGTTATATGGTCTCAGTGGCCGCTCCCAGTCACCAGTCTAGCTGGAAGGCACCAAGTCAGAGAAGGCTGCACTAAACCCTTGTCTGCTTTTACTGTTGTTTAAACATAGCTTGTTGAAGAAGCCACGATCCTGCTTATGCTGCAGTTCTCAGCTAATGCTAGCCAGTTGACTCTTCTTTGACCATCCAGCTGCTATACTGAACTGCTTGGTGGCAGTTGTGGTAGGGCAAAGAGTCAGCATTTTACCAGTTTCCTTGCCATTGGACAGCTGCAGAACCAGAGCAGAGAACTGGGGCATCCTCAGAGATGTTTGGCAGCTCTTGAGAAGCCCCTAGGCAAAAGAAAAACACTCTTGTTTTTATGAAACCCTCCCTCCCCAACCAGCTCAAGAAAAGGTCATTCCTGCTGTGACCACTTTTCAACAATATAGGATCTTTAAGATAGAGAAGGGAATGGTAAGATGAGTACCAAGATAGTATTTAGTGTGAAGGGAACTGATGGTGGTGGGAGTAGTTTTGGGGGGAATCTATTAGATCGAATGGGGCTTGCTAAGAGAGAAAGTGCAGCCAAGTTAGATATGAGTAAAATTGCCCATCTAACTTAGTTTCGCCATTAGGCTTCCGTGAAGCTAGGCCAGTAGGCTGGCTTACGATTAATTCTGATAATGATTTTTCAATGTAATGTTTCTCACTTATTTTTGTACGTAGATATGGTTGTACTGAATACAGGATGATTTTGTAGGAACCCTTTGTAGGAGCACAACACAATTTTGAATGATGGTTTGAACGAAATCTTCAACATTGAGAACATGGCTGACATTGTCCAAGGTCATAATTCATCGAAACAAACTGGCATGCATAAACGTATATAATTGCAGTCTCAGGGACATGTGTCTTTCTGTTTCTGTAAAACGGACATATTCTTAGAAATGTGATTTTTTTGGTTGCTGATTGCCATTTATTTTTAACAGAGAAACTGTATCTGGGTACATCAGCCAGACAGAATTGTCTGTCCTATCTGTGTACCCCAAAGTGGTGTGATATAACTGGAGATGCAACCATGTTTAATATTTGAACATGCAAAATGCAGCATAGTGTGATGCTGCAGAAAATATGCAGCCGTAAAGCAGTTTTTGCTAAAGGAACTTTTCGCTAATCTTGTTGATAATTTCTAAATGGCAAGAGATCATTTGAAGTCCACTCGATAAGATGAACACTTAAAATTTTACAGTTCTGGTTAGTTTATAGATGGAGACCGATTACAGATTAGCAGACTGTTTTTAATGGATGTCAGCGATAAAAAGCAAAAGTTACTCAGCATATCTAACTGATAAGGCTGCTGTTGAGATAAAAATGTGATTGGTTGCATTTTAGAGGTGGGGAAGAGGAGGGAAAGAATGCTTATTAACGATTAATGAAGAATACTAGAAGGAATTTGGGAACAACGAAACCCTGCGCTCTGTGGGACTTTAACTCCAGGTCACCAGTCACTTTCTTTACAAGGACAGTGAAGTTGGATAGCTCTGTGACTTTGAACCCGATTACTAATCAAACAGAGGGTTAAAGTCCTTTTATACAAATAATTGTCTTGATTGGACCATCACTCTGCAGCAGAATGCTTTATGGGGCAAATAACCTTAGTTTGCAGAGTGCTGGATTCTATTTTGTTTTTGGGGGTGTTTTTTTTTTTTTTTGAAAACCAATAGAAGGTAAACTAGTTTCTGCGACCAGAAGACTGAGAATGTGATAATTTTAAAAAGCCATGAATTTATGAAACTCCTTTATATTGAGTCAGAACATTTGCCAACCTAGTCCAGTTCTTTCTCTGTAACTCTCCAAAGACCTCAGGCAGAGAACTCTTCTCAGATCTTGCTACTTTTGATCCTTTATCTGAAGATGCCAGGATTGTATCCTATGAGTCACACTAACATTTGAAATTATACTTCAGTAATGCATTCGAGATAATTAATGCTGGTCCAGATTGGTGGTTCTACCCAAATTGCATGCTCTTATCAATCTCCATATGATAATAGCCAGCTGGGAAGGAGGAGCTGGAGTGTACAATCTTAATGTTACTCAAAAGAGCAAATTGGTAAATGTTTCTATACTGTTCGTTACACACCCTGTGTTCATCTGTTGTAATGTGGGAATATTCCTAACGGCTCCAGTGCAGCTGCAGTAATTTCTAAATCAATTGTTATCTAAAAGACAAATCAGATTGTCAACATCTCTGGGATCGTAGGGCCAAGCCCTATTCTTCCTCCAAAAGTACTTGCCTTGCAAGGAATAAAAATACATATTGCAATCCCATCTAATCCTAATCTCGATGCTCATTTTGATTTGCTTGCCTGTTCAACTCCAGGAGTAAACATTGCAAACTGAATGTTCCAAATCCTGCAGAAATTACCTAAGAAACTGTTCATTAATCCATAAAGAAAAGGGTTTGAGCTGCGCATTCTGTATCATTTGCTTTTACCGAACACAGATAAGAGTGTAAAAATCATTGCTTTGAAGCTCTGTCCATTTATACGCTAAAGTTATGATACAGTGAATCCATATGGGTAGAATAATTGCTTTATTACAATGTGGAAGGAAATGGGATCCTAAGAAAGAGAATAGCAGTTTCTCACTGAAATGAATAATTCGTTAAAAATCTTAAATCGTGTGCTTTCCCGTGATTTCGATATTGGGTGTTTTGGTAATTATTTCAAAGATACGTGCCATTTAAACAGAATAAAGGGTATGTGTCAAAAATGTCCAGCTGCTATAAACTGAAAGTCTGTTTGTCTTAAGCGATTTCCAAAAACAGGTTTTAAAATGGTGTATTCCAGATTACTGTTGTGTAAATCTAATGGAAAGTAGTACAGTGGTTCAGTTTCTGAGCAGTACAATTCAGGTTCTGTTTAGGAAATTCTTCTTCTTCTTTTTACAGCTCGTAACTTTTTAAACTATATTTTTTATATTACAGTGCATCAGAATCATTTCCCTCTTTTCTTCCTTTCTGCAGAAGCAGTGTTTCCCAACGTGATTCCGTACAATCAACACAGCTTTAAAATTAGGTTTGGCTTTTGCCCTTTGCTCAGGACGACACACTAGGTCGACGACATTTCAGGATAAACTCTTTGGCAGCCATTTTAGATGCAGCCTGCGCTGAGAGCACGCTGGCTGCCAAAAATTGCAGACGCTCTGTGCCAAAATACTCTTGGCAGTAGAGATAAACTTTGTCGAGATACACAGTCCAGAAATATCTTATAATTACAAAGCACAGGGGGCAGAATGTTTTTACAATACAGCTGTGCTAATGTAAACATTTAATTTGGCAGCCTCCTCCACCCACTTTTCAATTAACCGGGTTTATGCAGATACTTTAGGTCTGTAATAAACTTTATTGCTACTTCTCTTGGAGTACAGTTTATGAAACACAGATTTGAGGAGATGGGGGGTGAGTGGGTTCTGTTCGTTCTGCAGAGCAGGTTGAACACGTTACGATGCCCATAAAGGGGAAACGTGTATCCCTGCTTCGAAATGCCATAAGGTTTGGCATCGCTAAAAGGCTCGGCATTGAAAAAAGCGGGGGTTGTCTCCCTTTAGCTTCTCCCAAGGAAAACAAAAGGATATTATTAGAAAGAGGTGAAATCAATTGGAGTTGCCAAAGATAGCTTTGTATCAGGGATTGTTGCAAGAGACAAAGTGCCCTGCATTGCATAAGGGTATTTGCAATGCAAAGTTTTCATTAATGGTTCTTCCCCTGTTGTAAATTATAATAATTCTGCAATAGCCAGTGCCGGATTTAAGTATAGGCTAAACAAGCTATAGCTTAGGGCTCCACTCTCTTGAGGGCCCCCCAAAAAAATTGATAGGAAAAACAACAACTGGGTGTACATTTCCAAAATATAAGATAAAGAACAAATAAAACAAACCTACATTCGGCAACAGTGTTTTGTGTTGTGTATGGACCTAGTAGGTCCATAAATTACCATATAGCATATACTCAACACAAAAAACAACGGCAATTTGTTGTTGACAAAGGACAGCTGGACATATAAAGGGCCCCATTTCCTTCAGTAGCTTAGGGCCTCATCAAACCTAAACCTGGCCCTGGCGATAGCTGTGATAATTTATACTACATAGCAAAAGGAATACTGCTTCTTAATTCGTGGGGCAGTCCACATGTCTTTTTTTTAATTCCAAATTCTAAATGCAGAAGATTTTGGAAACCTTGCACAACCAATTGTTCAAATGAACACTTTGAGTAACTTCCTCCCCAACATTACATGCTGACTAGAACAAGTCATTTTAAAAAAAAAGTGGTTTTTTTGGGGGGGGAGATGTGGTTAAAACTGAGGAGGATATGTTGGGATTGTAGAGACTTGGGGCTTCTTGTGTTGCCATTATTTCTTAGCTGACCATATGATATGATGTTCTCCTGGAGTCACTGTCTTCCCACACTTTCTCCTCCTCAGCCCCAAATTTCTCACACCAGTGATACTCCAAAAAAAGGAAAGGATTCCTTATGAATCACTGTGAAGGAAGGATCACGGTTTGCCTTGCCCCACTGATGTTGGTAGTCGCCTTCCATGCTTCGTGCTTCTGCTGGCTTCCCACTTACTCCTCCAACACGGCTGCCATTGATTTCCAGCTGGCTAGTGATGGCTGCGGGCTAATTTATTTATTTCAGCTGGTGGACAGCCGATTGGTTGCAGCCACAAACTGGAGCTTGTCAGCAGCAATTGGGTGGGTTATTGGTGGCTGTGGCAACGGTTGCTGTGGAGTGCCTGCTGCGGCAACAATTGGGCATGTGATTGGGTGAGTGATTTTTGGAACACCCCCCCCCCCAAGAAGCTGAACAACTCTGGGCAGCCCTTCCCCCCAAAAGCTCAACAACTCTGGGCAATCTCCCCCATTTTCTTAAACCGGAGTCCCCCAAAATAGGTGTCGTCTTATACACGGAAAAATACAGTACATACATAAGAGTTGCAGATTGTTAAGCAGCCAATATGCTATAAATAAAAACAATGACCAGAAAGATATAGGCTCCTAGGCAGTATGCCCCATGGAGAAATTCGCAACGACTTATCTGTACATAACACACATGCCAAGATTCTTAGTTTTGGAAGTGATAATTACTTCAGCGATGTAAATCTTAAACATGCTGTTGATGCTACAACATGCCTTTTCCTTCCTTGACCCACAGAAGTCATGATAGTCAAACTAGATAGCAAGGCATCAACAGACGTCTCCTCCCGTTTTGATAGGTTTATTTCTATACATGTATGAATTAATGCAATTTATTTGAATGTGAAAGCTTCTTAGCATATGATGAAACATGACCTGTGTTTCGGAACAAACACCTCTATTTGCTGTGATTCATGCCAGATTCAAAATACAGTGGTGCCTCGCAAGACGAAATTAATTCGTTCCGCAAGTTTTTTCTTCTTGGGAGTTTTTCGTCTTGCGAAGCACGGTTTCCCATAGGAATGCATTGAAAATCAATCAATGCGTTCCTATGGAGACCGTCCGGGGACAGAGGGGAAGCGCCGTGCGCCTTCCCCTCTTTCCCCAGACCTGTTTTAAAGCAAGGGAAGGGTCAGCGGGGAGAATCGCTTCTCCCCATTGCCGCCCCTTGGTTCAAAAGGGGTCCGGGGACAGAGGGGAAGGCGCGCGTGCCTTCCCCTCTGTCCCCGGAGATTGCGGGGCTGGCAATGGGGAGAAGCGACCTTCTCCCCTCCGCCCCTTGCTTCAAAAGAGGTCCGGGGACAGCGGGGAAGACGCGCTGCGCTTCCTCGCTATCCCCAGAGCTTGCGGGGCAAGCTTCGTTTTGCGAAGCAAGCCCATAGGGAAATGCGTCTTGCGAAGCGGCTAAGAAAAAGAAAAACTCCTTCGTCTAGCGAGTTTTTCGTCTTCCGAGGCATTCGTCTTGCGGGGTACCACTGTAATAGCTCTGTTCTTGAAGGCAACTCAACTTTAGAAAAGAAAAGATGAGGAAAGTTAAATGCGGCCATTTTAAGGAAACGGGTGTCATTCAGAGTAGACAGCTGTTTTGAAATTTCACATGGGCAGTAATTTTGGGGAGGTCATCCAAGAATCTGGTTGTGTACATTTTGCAAAAAATTACTATGGATTTCAGAATTGAGGCGGAATACTGTCCTTAGCTTTTGGAAACTCCCTGTAATTTCATGTTGCAAAAGGTTTATATCTGTATTTCTGTGTGTACCTCCCTCCACACACACACACAAATGCACACACACACTTCATATGCTTTAGGGATTGCAGAGTTTGTCATTTTAGTCAAGTTGAAGTAAAAGGATTATTCTGCACTTTGTAGACCTGGATAAACCAGTATTGTTGGTTGATACCTACCCCCAAAATGCCCGATTATTTCATAGGTGCATAAGGATGATGAGAGTATTGGATTAAAAAAAGGAAAAAGTAACATCAACAATGCTTGCTGGAACAATATAACTACCCTAGTTCTTTTCATTTAGTTCATCGTTTTGTGTTTAAAAAATTGAGATTTGATACCAGATTTCAATTAAAGGGTGCCAGCAAGTGTCAGATGTTGAAAAAAATAATAATACATGCATGTAATTTGGACCTGTGTATGAGTGATCACACCAATAAAAATACAATGTCCTTGTAGTAGGAACTGTAGTTGGGCTTTAAGCAAATCAAGTCTTACCTTGAAGATCTCGCCTTTTGGTCTCCAAAATTCAGCATCTTCAGAAGCTGATGGATCTAATGGGTTTCCAGACAGCTCTGGGGGTTTTTCCTGATTGATATGACTGGTGCTTCTGTTCAACCCCTGGCCAACCTCTGGAACATCCAGCTAGGCTTGGTGTGTTGACACAATCACCCCAAACAGCCTCTTCTGCTTCGTGGAGCCCATTTGGCCTCCTGGCATATTTCAGAACTTAGGGAGGCAGCTTGAATGTGAGTGGAGGAAAACTCTGGTGGAATGCAGTCACCATCAACACTACCTAATGGCAATGAAGGTAGCAAAGAAGCCATACTTTGCTGCCTCCATTGCACCCTCATTGTGCCCTCTGGCAAAGCTTTTCTGGGTAGTACGAGGCCTCTTCTAGTCTGATCTTAAGGAGATGTAAGCTTGCTGTGACCTGTTTGCAAAGCATTTTGAGGAGAATGTCGCTTATATGCACTGAGCTCTTGGCTCCACTATTACAGCAGATGGATCTCTAAGGGTGCCCACAGCACTGTCTAATCTAGCTGTGTTGGATGAGTTTCATTTCGTAAGGCTCAAAGGTGTGGATAAGGCGCTTGGATCTGTCAGGGTGACCCCTTCTGCTTTGGACCCCTCTTGGCTGATAAAAACTAGCAAGGAGGGGGGGGTGGGTTGGGCCAGGGAGGTGATTAATGCCTCCCTCCCAGAAGGTGTGCTCCCATCCTGCTTGAATGAGGCAATGGTAAAACTGCTCCTCAAGAAACCCTCCCCTAGATTCAGAAAATCTCAGTAACTACTGGCCAGTCGCCAGTCTCCTCTTGGGCAGGGTTCTTGAGTCGAAGACCATATCCAGGTGCTCTTGGAGGAAACTGATTTTCTACATCTGTTTCAATTGGGGTTTAGACATGGTTTTGGTCACCCTGTATGATGAGAGAGACAGGGGAAATGTGTCTCTGTTATTTCTCCTTGACCTCTCAGCAGTTTTTGATACCACCAACCATGGTATCCTTCTGGAGTGGTTGTCTGAGTTAGGGGTAGTTGCCACCACTTTGCAGTGCTTCCGGTCCTACTTGGACAGTCATTTCCAGAAGGTGATGTTTGGGGAGTGCTCTTTAGCCCTGTGAAGCCTTCAATGTAGGGTTCCTCAGGGTTCAATTTTATCCCCTATGCTCCTTTAACATCCACATGAAACTGCTGAGTGGAGTTATCCAGAGTTTTGGAGCACATTGTCAGCAATATGCTGCTCTGCTTCTCCTTTACATCTGCTAGTTTGGTGGTGGATGTGCTGTACCATTGTCTTGCCTCACCAATGGACTGGATGAGAGCCAAAGAGGAAAATCAGTCCAGATAAGACTGAGGACCTATTTGCTGATGGTTCCCTAGAGTGGATGGATTGGAGGCTGCCTGTTTCTTGAGGATGTTACCCTGCCTCCGAAGGAGTGGCCACGTAACTTGGAGATACAGTCGTACCTTGGAAGTCGACTTCCAAAATGTTTGAAAACCAAGTCGTGGCTTCTGATTGGCTGCAGGAAGCTCCTGCTGTCACTAGAGGCTCAGGTGGCCTCAGTAGCACAGAGTGTCTTCCATCAGCTTTGGCTGGTGGCTCAGCTGCCCCACTATCTGGATAGGGATAGTCTAACTTATGTCCTGTATGCTCTGGTAACCTCAAGCGGTGGCTCTCTTGTTTATGGACTGCTCTTCCCAGTCAGGCCTGCCTGGCGCCTTCATTACATATCATTTCTCTGTACTCAGGTCTTTGGCTGATTACCATTCTATAGCTGTTTAAATGTGTTTGTTGGAGAGGGCGTTATTGGTTCGTTTTTGTTTTATTATGCATGTTGTATACTCATTTTTATGTTGTGGACCATACTGTGATCTTCAGATGAAGGGCAGTATACAAATTTAACGACTAATAATAATAATAATAATTTGTTGGGAAATACGCAGCATTTGAAACTGAAAGTCTGGCCCATATTCTGAGAGCATGGCATGGTTTGGTGCAAATTAGTTTTCCTTCTTCCTTGTATCTAATGCTAAAAATGCTGCTGTGTTCTTCCTTTTGAAAACACATAATAAGTAAGGATGAATTAAGTACTCCATGGTACAGTAGTATATGGTTTAAACAGATTAGGGTTTGGCATAGCATTCAGGTTTATCAGGCATTTAGAATTTCGGATGTACAATTCATCAGTCTTTTTCTTGGCAATTATATGGGCTTCCCCCACAGTTTTTGGTTTGGCAGTGAGATAGCTGGTTCACCCTGTTGCAGAATTGCCTGCCAAGGAGACGTGGCCAGCTCTCTACTTCCTGTCTTCCTCTTTGTCCTGGCCTCGCCTTTGCTGAAACTGCCAAGTCATAAATGCCAAAAAGCTTCTTGCAGAAAGGTCAAACTACTAGTTTGGAATCACCTGTGCCAATATTTGTAGTTCTTTTTTTATCTTTTTTATGTTTAGTGTCATGAAAAAAGTACAAAACAGTTGCCAGAAGAGTATCTAGGACTTTTTGGATAGTGTTTGCATGCTGCACCATTGCCAACTATTTAGGGTTAGTCAGCATAAGGTGTTTGAAGTTAGACTTCTACTTAAAACGGTGCCAGATGCAGAAAAAACTTTTAGTCTTCATTATGCAGAGTCGTGGCAGAGGTTTGCTGAAATAGTAAAGTGATGCAAAAAATGTCTGCCTCTCCCCAGTAGGCTACAGTAAAATGTAACAAAAGTTCTGGTGTGTGCAGATACGTTGTCATAACTTAGTAGGAGTCACATTAATAGGGAGTAGTGTTCTCGAGGCTATCATATGCTTGATGTACTGAGATTAAATTTTGTATTTAGGAAGGGATATAGATTGGCAGACATGCATTGTTTTTGTTGAACTGTACCAAGTTGAACTGTACAGTTCAAGATTCAGGTAGGTAGCTGTGTTGGTCTGACACAGTCAATATATATATAAAAAGTAAAATAATTGTCCAGTAGCACCTTAGAGACCAACTAAGTTTGTTCTTGGTATAAGCTTTTGTGTGTGTGCACACTTCTTCAGATACGAATCAAGGTGAAACAGTTCAAGGTGAAACAACCCTTCAAGAGATACCTATGCTCAAACCAGGATAATCTACGGCATTTTAAGAAGGCAATGTGCTTCTGAATACCAGTTGCTGAAAAATCACAGGAGGGGAGAATGCTTTTGCATTTAGTGTGCATGCACACGAAAGCTTATACCGGAACAAACTTAGTTGGTCTCTAAGGTGCTACTGGACAATTTTTTAAATTTATTAATTTATTAGGCCCTGCTTTTAGACTTCCCATGGGCATCTGAGAAAAGAATGCTGAGCTAAATGAGTCACTGGCCTGATCCAGGGAGGCTCTCCTTATGTTCCTGCTTTCTTTTCTTTTCTTTTCCAAATTTTATTTATATTTTTCAAGTTTATACATTTCACTAATTTTATACATTTTACTCGTTTTACAATCATTTTAACATTTCAAATAGTTTTTCAAAAGACACTGTCCTTGAGACTTTGGGTCATCTTCCATTGAAACTTTTGAAAAACTATTGAGAAAACTTTACTTTTTCAGACTTATGAGACGTATTCCGTTGAAACCTTTGAATAACCATTGTGAGACTGACCTTTGACACCTATCTTGAACACATGGCTTGATGTTCTGTGCCATCAGTCTGTTACATTGTATATATGAACTATAACAGATTTATTTCTACCTTTTGAATGATATCATTATTCTATTATATATGCTTGAACAGTTATTAGCCTACTTGTTGTGTCTATATTTCTGTGATTTGTTAGGACTCAGCCTTGTTGGTTTCAGACTGGAATGTTTCCATGTGGATGCTCTCATTTTAAACACCTGAGTTATGTTCATTCTAGATTATTGTTTACAGTGGAATGGTTGGGTATGACTATGGACAGTCATTTGTAATGGCTATGAATGCATGCTGTTCTGTGCATTTGTCCTGAAAGGGTCTTCAGCCTTGGTATGCAATCAAAGCATGTCCAAACAAAGAATTATTATTTTTTAGCATGCTCCTAGCAAGCACACACAAAATATTTATGGGTGCCTGTAAGGAACTTCTGGGCTTTTCCGAGGGTAGCGTCTTTCTCCCTGACAGAGAAAATCCAAAAGCAAAGCCTAAAATATTGCCAGCAGAACCATTGCTTCAGCCAGAAGAATGTTCCAGTCATGTAGCCATTTATAAACCCACAGTGAAGGAGTGAGGATGGCGAAAGATGGATAGCCTACATTGGACAGGCAGCTTGTATTGGCGCCATCTTGAGGTGGGATGAATGACTAAAACCCCAGCACTAACCAGGAGGGGAAAGTGTTGGAAACTCCTGAGGCTGACCAGAGTGCCCTCGGAGACAGTTCAAATGGGAGACTGAGGAGGAAAGTATGCACATAAATTCTGTGGGGTTTTCTTGTGTGAAAATAGTTTTAAAATGCATTTTTAAAAAATCCTAATTCTAAGCATTAGCAAGCCAAGCCTGGGCGGTGTGTATGGAGGTCCTGAGCTGCCCAGATGACAGGACCCCCTCTCAGCCTTGCTGATGTGGTCCAAAGGAAAGGAAAGCAGTACATTTGGCTCCGGCTTGGGTGCAGGAATTGCCGGAAGTTGCCATTACCCTCATCTCTTGACGGATGCCTCCTCAAAGGAATTAGACTGGCCTCAATTAGAAGCAGAATTCTGGATTAGTTGGACTATTGGTCTGATCTGGCAAGGCCGTTCCAATGTTGTGGCGATTGTAACTTCTGAAATGTCAGTTGGAACCAGTGCCAAGTCCAATGATTCAACAGAAAGAGAAGTGAGAGATAAACATATACAGTGGTACCTTGGTTACAACCATAATCCGTTCCGGAGGTCCGATTGTAAACCAAAACAGGCTGTAACCCAAGGCACACTTTCGCCAATGGGGCCTCCCAAAAAATAAAAATGGGTTCTAATCCAAAAAAAGATTGCAGACAGGGACACACACTTCCGAGTTTGAAGTGTTTGTAATCCAAAATGTATGCAAACCAAGACACATGCAAACCAAGGTACCACTGCATGAAATTTGTCGGGGGAGAGGAAAACAGAGGGTAGTGTGTTGATAAATCTTTTGCAAGAGGACATTTGTTTGCAAGTCACAAAATTGATGCTGATATTACTTGTGCATTTTGCAGTCTTAATATACGGACAAAGGTGGCTTACTGCCATGGCTGAGTCAGACATATATGTTCACCCCTTTAATTCCTGTACATATTATTACTTCCAATATACCATGTGGGCAGACTGAATTTGTGGAAATGCAGTCTCTGTTACAGTGTGAGATTCATAAGAGCTGTGCCATGTGTTTTAGATTTCACAAGATGCCAAACTCATTTTATTGCATACTTGAGGAAATATCTTTCTGGGAACATGTGCTCTCATCTTGATTATAGTTTTTTTTCTTTATTATTGTGCTACTGACTCATCTGACTAATCCTGCCTGCAAGTGTTAACTGACTTGCAGAAGTTGAAAGTGTGAGAAGAACATAACTCAGTGCAAGATCACTTTTCCCCCCAGCCAGTAATTTCATGGAAGATTTAGTAATAAATTTTTAAGCAGTGTGGATTGCATATGTCTACATAGATGCATGACTAACGAGAGTGCTTAGTTTCTTTTCAGGGTACCCACAGGTTGATGATCACCTTAACAGGGCTGTTTTGCTCATGGAACTAGACCTTGGGCCCAGAACGTTGATAGACAGAACGTTGATAGACTCAGTTTCACATTGCTATGTCAGCCATCGTGGGGGGTTGAAAAGGTGGTTGGGGGTGACATTTTTAGCAGTCAAGAAAGCTAGGTTCTGATGTTAATCCTGCTTTGATTGCACCACTCCCATGGGATGATAAAGCCTGGTTTTTTATTTTTTTATTTAATAAACATATCTCTTGTCATGTCCCATCATTGACCATATTCATTGCATCTCTTCTCTTAAAGAGCGAGATGCATTCTCATAACAAATGAGATGAACGGCTGCTCAGTATGTTATGTTGCATCTTTGGTACATAAGGAGATGTGCAGCTTCACTTGGCATCGGTATAAAGTTTGAGCTGTGTTGTTTTTTTTTTTGGGGGGGGGGGAATAACCAAGAAGATCTGTGTTTTAAAGTACCATATGTGTTTTATTATTTTGAAATATTTAGGGTGGACTTCTTGTGCGGTGCCTTGTGATCTTCGTCCAGATTTAATCTCTGGCTGAGGTGGTTGAGCCTGCTAGAGAACAAGCAATTGCCAATTCGTACTAGCACTTTTTAAAGCTTCTTTTTGCCCCCCTCCTCTGTCTCTTAGATGTGTTAAAGGCAAACACAGTTAATAGAACGTATGGGTTGGTTGTTACAATCTGTTGGCATGCTTGTTGGCTTGCTCTCTGCAAAAGGATCCATGGACTTTAGTTGTTCAAGAGGCACACAGCTGTGATACTTTCCCCCAGTGGTGTTTTTCCCAGGAAAAAAAGTGCCAGAACTCATTGTCTCAGTCACCAATGCAGGCGCCATCTTGAAACCAAAATCATGTGACCAAATGCCAGGCTACATCCAGTGGCAGAGCGCAGGCGGGGGCAGGGTTGGTGCGCGCCTCCCGCAGGGGGGTAGCCGTGATGGCACCCTACCGGGATCGTGCTGCGAGGGCGGTGCGCTCCCCCCACACTCCTCTTCCTCCGCCACTGGCTACATCTTACAGGGAGATTCAGCGCCTTCGTTCATTAATGGGGAGCAAGGCGCACATGTACTCCTCAGGGGTGCAACTTGAAATCCTGTTGTTTTATACCCTTGTTCCTTTGTGGCTGACTTACAGTGCAAAACCTTTGAAGCAGAGGTACTTGGTGGTCACAGCCATGCAGTGCAGACCCCCCACATTGCACGTGGCCATGGCAGCAGCCGGCCATGACCTCCTTCATCCTCCAGCCTCTGAGCATGCACCCCTGTGTCATCCTGGCCCACCCTGCGCAGGCACCCCTGGAAGGGCAAGCCTCAGCTGTTAGCTCTCTGCATCACAGTGCAACTGGGGTGACCAGCATGCATTGTTCCATGGCTCTCGCTGACCGCTTGGAGACTGACCGTGGTTTTTGCGGACAAGCAGCAGTATCATTGTCAGTAGACCTGCTCTCAATGGCGGCCAGCTGAGGGGTGCCAGAGCTGTTTTCACAGCAGTCCCCCCCCAAATCTCTCTCTCTCTCTCTCTCTCTCTCTCTCTCTCTCTCTGATAACAATTGGTATTAGTTTTCAATTACAATAATCCAATAATAGCCTCATTATATCAATACCAAATTGCAATACAATTCCCAATATCAATCATTCAGATACCCAATTACATAATTTAGGTGGCCCCACACATGCTAGAATTGATGGTTCGATGATTTACTTTATTTCTGCATTCCAAAATCGTACTGATTTCAACTGCATTCCTGTCATAATAGTAATCCCTTAAACAACAGCTGCAATATTTATAGCTTCTATTTGTATTGAAACATTTGATGATTTGTAAGTCTACAAATGAAGATCTGTATCCTTGATCTTCCTTTTCACAGCAATTGATCCAGGCCCAGCGTATCAACTGGTTGCCTGCATGTATGAACGAACCACCATCCTTAAATGCCATTGAAAAGCATTTCGTATCACCTGATGTTACCAACAATGAGAATACTTATGAAACGTTCCTCACAATAGCCGTTTGTGCATGTGTTACCTTGAATCTGGACAATAAATGTCACCTACGTGGATAAAAAGGGAAAAGTCCCCAAAGTGCTACTGTGAATTCATCCTCAAATTACACTTGCCGGCTTGACAATCCCACATTGCAGGGGTCAGCGAACCTTTTCAGCAGGGGGCCAGTCCACTGTCCCTCAGACCTTGTGGGGGTCTGGACTATATATTGAAAATAAAAATAAAAATGGAACAAATTCCTGTGCCCCACAAATAACCCAGAGATGCATTTTGAATAAAAGCACACATTCTGCTCATGTAAAAACACCAGGCAGGCCCCACAAATAACCTAGAGGTGTACACTTGTACCTCGGGTTAAGTACTTAATTCGTTCTGGAGGTCTGTTCTTAACCTGAAACTGTTCTTAACCTGAAGCACCACTTTAGCTAATGGGGCCTCCTGCTGCCGTTGCGCCGCCAGAGCACGATTTCTGTTCTCATCCTGAAGCAAAGTTCTTAACCTGAAGCACTATTTCTGGGTTAGCGGAGTCTGTAACCTGAAGCGTATGTAACCTGAGGTACCACTGTATTTTAAATAAAATGACACATTCTACTCATGTAAAAACACGCTGATTCCCAGACCATCCGCAGGCCAAATTTAGAAGGCGATTGGGCCGGATCTGGCCCCCGGGCCTTAGTTAACCTACCCATGGACTAAAGGGACACTCCATTTGCTGATATACAGTTCCTCTGAGGATGTGCTTCATGGCTTTCACTTACTGTTTTTATTGTCTTCATTTCTTGATCCCTGACACTCTGTGTTTATATTTACATGAGGATGATACTTGATTTACTGACAGGGTGGGAGGGAAATGCCATGACAAATACCCTTCTTTCCAGGAGGAAACAAAAAGTGTTTCCATAGTCTCTGCATACAAACAAGTGATACGTGGTGGGGGCAGCTGGACGAAATCTCTGCACTTAGTTTCTACATTTTATTCCCGTAAATATTGTGTTTTGAACAAACAAATGGAAATTTATCTGAAGATTGCTACTAATGCTCCAGAGTTAAGACATATTATACAACAAAATGTGATTCATAAGATAGAAATTCACCGTATTCTCCAACAGCTGACTTATCTTGCCTGGGAATCTAGCACATCTCTTAAAATGTTCCCCTTTTAAAGGATGGGACTTGAACCTAGGACCTAGAAAATAGCATGTTTTGCCGCTAAAGCTAAGTTCTGTCTTCTTCATGCGTGTTCATTTCGCTGTACATTGTTGCTTTCGTTTGTCAGGAAAATTATTAGAAATACTTTGTGCAGAATTCCCTCTCCAGCCGATTTAGGGGGTACAATGCAGCACTTGTGAGGGGCTGCAGTTGCATGTGGTAATGTGTCCTCATAGTTCCGCACATTAGGTAACCCCTTTTGTGTGCACAGTAAGAACAGGTTCGAAGAGGGGCTGGTCCATCATTTTTGCAGCAATTACATAGCCAAGAGAATTGAGAGAGTTGTGATCTTGACCCCAATTATACCCCAGTAACAATGCATCACATATCATAGAATTGTAGAGTTGGAAGGAGCCAAATGGTCATCTAGTCCAATGCAGGAATCTCAGCTAAAGCATCCATGACAGATGGCTATCCAACCTCAGTTTAAAAACCTCCAAGGAAGGAGAGTCCGCAACCTCATGAAGGACTCCGCTCCATTGTCAAACAGCTCTTTACTGTCAGAAAATGTTTCCTTATTTTTAGTCAGAATCTTCTTTCTTGCATAGCTGTCAACTTACAGATTTGAAAATAAGGGACCAGCAGCCAAAATAAGGGACCTGCAGCCTCACCTGTTCCAGGCACTCCAGTCTTCCTGTCCTCCTGCAGTCTGGTCAAACTCATGCTGGTAGCTTCGAGAACACTGTCCAAGCAACTTTGTAACCAGAGGTTCAACTGAATAGAATCTGAATCACATGGACCACAAGGCCTATGCAGCCCCAACTTAAGATGGCTCCCCGGCCTGGCTTTGCACTGCAAAGTTTGCAGCAGCACGTGCAACAAAATGGCATCCAGCATTCAAAAACCTCCTCAGCTTGCATTAACTAGCCACACACAAGGCATGCAAGCTCCACCCCCAGTCGTTCTTAGACTTCTTATTGAGTGAGTGACACAGCCAAGCAACACAGTTGGAGCCTCCCTCCTCCCTGGCTGGCAGGGAGGGAGGGAGAGGAGCTGCTTCCTTTGAAATTTAAGGGACATCATTTACGGGACATTTAAGGGACATCCATCAATAAGGGACAGCAGCGGGACATGGCGCTGGAATAAGGGACTGTCCCTTCAAATAATGGACACTTGACAGCTATGCTTTCTTGTAACTTGAAGGCATTGGTTTGAGTCCTACCCTCCAGAGCAGGAGAATACAAGTTTGTTCCCTCTTCCATGTGACAGCCCTTGAGATATTTGAAGAGGGCTATCATATCCTTTCATCATATCCTCTTTTCCAGGCTGAACATACCCAGCTCCTTCAACCGTTTCTCATCAGGCTTGGTTTCCAGACCTTTGATTATTTTGGCTGCCCTCCTCTGCACACGTTCCAGCTTGTCAAAAACCTTCTTAAATTGTGGTGCCCAGAATTGGACACAGTACTGCAGGTGGGGTCTAATCAAGGCAGAATAGGATGGTACTCTTACTTCCCTTGACCTGGACAGTATACTTCTGTTGATGCGGCCTAGAATAGTGGTTTGGTTTTTTTTGCAAGAACTCATTGCTGTGCACATTCACAAACAACTAGTAGGCACCTGCTTTGTTAGTGTTGAAATGCCTCTTATGTTACAAAATATGGACATGTGAACATTCACTTCCACGCCTGATAATCTGATGTTTGAAGACAACATGAACATATCTTGCACAGAGTAAGCTGCTGGTGCCTCTAGGCTCCCAGAGAATGTAAGATTGATAAAGACAAAGAGCTTTACATTTTTAGCCTTTGTCCCAGTGGCCATGAACACCTGTAGTTTCACAGAACCGTATTCTTCATTACGGTGGTACCTTGGTTCTCAAAGTTAATCTGTTCCGGAAGTCTGTTACAAAACCAAAGCGTTCCAAAAGCAAGGCGTGCTTTCCTGTAGAAAGTAATGCAAAATGGATTAATCCATTCCAGACTTTTAAAAACAACCCCTAAAACTGCAATTGAACATGAATTTTACTATCTAATGAGACCATTGATAAATAAATAGCAAAAACAGACAGACCTCAGTGTAACACTCAAAACGGAAGTGTAACACTCAAAATGGAACACGTTCGGCTTCCAAAAAAAAAGTTCACAAACCGGAACACTTACTTCCGGGTTTGCAGTGTTTGGGTTCCAAGTTGTTTGAGTACCAAGGCATTTGAGAACCAAGGTACCACTGTATAGCCACCCAAAAACTTGTGATGCGTATAGCAACATATTAGGAGAGGAAATGTTCTCCATGTTGGGAATGCATGATCTGCTCCCAGAGCAGGGCAGACTGCTGGAATGCTTTGCACAAGTTCTCCATTGTTCACATTGTACAGCTAGACCATCTTCAGTTCTTTCTTACAGTTCAATAATAGCAGCCAATACATTTTCTTCTTAATGACCCGGAATTGAGGTTTTGCTGGGATTTCCCTGTCCCCACCACCACACAGCAGAGTTTTAAAGCAGCATATTAAGAAGCAAGGGGAGGCTTCATCATAGAGGATAAGGGCAGGGTGCGATGTCGGGAATGAAGTTTCTTTTTCTCCCTCCAGGGTTCTTAAGTCTGGAGTATTTTGTTCCTTCCACCTGTGGGGTGTGTCTAAAAGAATCTCTATTGTGTGTCACACCCACTGGATTGAGAAACATTGCTCTAAGCTACCAACCTGTCAAAGTTGTTGTTCTCATCTACCTCCCTCCCCCCCAACTTAATTTCTGGATTATTTTCTTAGTTTGTTTTCTTCCTGTAGCAGATTTCCAGCTGCTGATGCTCAAAACCCAACATTACATTTTCAAAATAAAATTGTAAATACAGGATCTCTATTTAAGGCGCCGGGAGGCTCTCTGTCACGTCAATGGCTAGGAGGTGGAAATTTTTTAAAAGATTTGCCACTTCTTTTTCACTTTAAGGACTTGGTAAAGTAAGACATTGGTAAAGTCCATTGTCAGACAGAGAAGAATACAGTGAGGGGGGAAGTATAACATGTCCCCCTCCAAGTTTGATGGTGGGGATGGTGTTCTTGGGGTTGTAGGCAGCATTCCTCCTCCTCCAAACACGGCGAGTTGAGTTGATGCCAAAGAGCTCGATTTTGGTCTCATTTGACCACAACACTTTCACCGAGTTCTCCTCTGGGTCATTCAGATGTGCATTGACAAACTGCAGACCGGGCCTGTACATGTGCTGTCTTGAGGAAGGGGACCTTGCAGGCTCTGCAAGATCTCAGTCCTTCACAGCGTAGTGTGTTACCAACTGTTTTCATGGTGACTATGGTCCCAGCTGCCCTAAGATCATTGACAAGTTCCCGCCGTGTAGTTCTGGGCTGCTTCATCACCGTTCTCATGATCATTGCAACTCCTCAAGATGAGATCTTGTATGGAGCCCCAGACCAAGGGAGATTGACAGTTATTTTGTATTTCTTCCATTTGTGAATTATTGCACCAACTGTTGTCACCTTCTCACCAAGCTGCTTGGCAATAGTCTTGTAGCCCAGTCCAGCCTTGTGCAGGTCTACAATCTTTCCCTGACATCCTTGGACAGCTCTTTGGTCTTGGCCATGGTGGCTACTTTGGAATCTGCTGGATTGATTGCTTCTGTCTACAGGTGTCTTTTGTACAGGTACTGTAACAAGCTGGGATTACAGGTAAGACCTCTCCCTTGCATCAGGTGCTTCTAATCTCAGCTCATTACATACAGTGAAGATACCAGGTAGCCTGACATCTGGCTGGTTGATAGGGGATCAAATACTTATTTCACTCATTATAATGCACATCAATCTCTGACTTTTGTCTTCTGTGTTTCTGGGGGTTTTCCTGTTGTTATTCTGTCTCTCACAGCTACAGTAAACCTACCATTAAAATTATGGACTGGTCATTTCTTCATCATTGGGCAAATGGGCAAATTTAGCAGGGGATCAAATACTTTCCCCCCTCACTGTAGATGGAGGCAGGATCCAGAGCAAGAAAGGAGGATCTTTATTTTTTGATTGCAACAGAGTTTCCCCCCTTTGCAAAGGGGTGAGAACCCAGATCAGAGGTGTGCAAGAACCTTTAAAGATTTCAGAAATTGCCCAGCCCCTTAGCCAAAGGCCACCCCAAAAGCATCATACATACATCACAGAAAGAGGCGGTCTACAACAGAAATTTGAGAGTGTAGCTTGTTTCCAGGCTGACAAGATACCAGATAATGGTCACTGATCACATTACCTGGGCAGTCTGGCCATTATTTTGAGATGGTAAATACTTTTAGTTCTTGAATCCAGGTCACTAGCATACCCGATTCATACCAAAAATATGCCCTTAAGACAGGATTTAAAGGATTTAAGTGAAAGAACTATTGGGAAAGCTTTCTCTAAGATATTTCCTTCTGCAGAGGAAATATTTAGAGTCATTAGGAGAGCCAAGATGGCTTGGGGGATTGTACTGTGTGCTAGTATAAAGTGTAATTTTCACAGGGAATATTTCCTAAATTTTGAAGGGCAAAGGAATGGTTTCCTGCGGAGTGTGTGTCTCCTATGTGTGCGCACCTTAATTTTCTAACAGTGGGTGACAAAAGAAGATGACAGATTCAAAAAGCACCCAATTCAAGCCAGAAGGGATGAGCTGGGACCACACTTAAGAGTACAGTCCCAATTCTTCCTTTGCAGCTGTGGCTTGAGTTAAAGCTAAGACAGCAAAACAGGAAGGAAGGGTTTACATTTTAATCACCTGATGTCACATGTCGTCAGGCCCTACATCTGTCAGATTGGCCTACCTTCCATTCCCCACCCCTGGTTAATAAACACAAGAGGCTATTGTTTCACATGTGTTTCCCTATTATCTCACATAATTCGTCTCAGTTGATATCAGTAACATTCAGCAAGAGAGATTCTACTTGGATCAGATCATGCACTGTTTGAGAGACTGCTGGAAGTACAACTGCCCTGGGTTCCTAGCCTGCATATCAGTGACTGTTCCAGCAAACTGAGAAGTAGCCCCAGGTTGGAGAAGAAGTTTAGGGAGGCAGAAAGAAGTCTGTCTCAGGACAACAAATATGCAGCCACTGTGAAAGGAAGCAAAAGCCTGAGATTCCTTCTGTGAGAACAGGATGAATTAGAAGTAGAATGCATGTGTCATAAGGGAGGGGATGTGAAGGCTTGTAACTGAAGCCGAACTGTCACCTGGTATGAATTCTGCCATAAAAAAAGGTGTGGCAGAATTACAGGTAAGAGGACTACTAATTCCAGTTTCAGACACATACGCCTCTGTATCTTGGTTGCTGGTAGTCATAGGAACATAGGAAGCTACAGAGTCAGACCATCAGGTTCAGCTGGCTTAGTATTGTCCATGCTGACCATCAGTGGCTTTCTGGGGTTTCAGAAAGGGTTGTCTCCAAGCCCTACCTGGAGATTCCAGGGATTGAATTTGGGATCTTCTACCAATGAGCTATGGCCCTTCCACACTGGAGAATAATAATGATAATGATAATGATAATGATAATGATAATGATAATGATAATGATAATGATAATAATAATAATAATAATAATAATAATAATAATAATAATAATAATTTATTTATACCCCGCCCATCTGGCTGAGTTTCTCCAGCCACTCTGGGCGGCTTCCAATCACGTGTTAAAAATAATACAGCATTAAATATTAAAAACTTCCCTATACAGGGCTGCCTTCAGATGTCTTTTAAAGAGAAGATAGCTGCTTATTTCCTTCACATCTGAAGGGAGGGCGTTCCACAGGGCAGGCACCACTACTGAGAAGGCCCTCTGTCTGGTTCCCTGTAACCTCACTTCTCACAATGAGGGAACTGCCAGAAGGTCCTCGGCGCTGGATCTCAGTGTCTGGGCTGAATGATGGTGGTGGAGACACTCCTTCAGGTATACAGGACCAAGGCCATTTAGGGCTTTAAAGGTCAACACCAACTTTGAATTGTGCTCATAAACGTACTGGGAGCCAGTGCAGATCTCTCAGGACTGGTGTTATGTGGTCCCAGCGGCCACTCCCAGTCACCAGTCTAGCTGCCGCATTCTGGATTAATTGCAGTTTCCAGGTCACCTTCAAAGGTAGCCCCATGTAGAAAAGTGTTGTTGTACTCAGGTCTTGTTTGTGGGCTTCCCATAGGCATTTAGTTGGCCCCTGTGAGAACAAAATGCTGGTCTGGAAGATATCATGGTCTGATTGAGCAGGGCTGTTTTTATGTTCTTAAATGTACAGGAATCTTGCCCTATGAACCAGTGACTATCTTATTCTTATATTTCTTCTGCTAGCTGATACTTAGAACCACATGAGAAAAACCAGCTTTTTAATTTCTCCTTTTGTATTTTGCCTCAGTGGAGAGGAGCAAAATCTAGTAGGTGGGATGGGAGAGTTTTTGAAGGGGGAAAAAAGCTGGGCCACACTCCAGTGTCAGTATTCTAGTATATTCCGTGAAAGAGAGACCCCACCTTTATAAGATGACACATTAGAGGGTAGCAATAACATATTCCCAAATATACACAAGTGAATTCAAAAGTAATTGCATCTTTAGACTAGGTTTCCCACGTAGGCTAGGAAGACTGTATGGCTATTTTGTTTTTGCCATGCAATTATTCCGTTTCTTCCTCCCCCAATCCAGCTGTCCTTGCCATATTTAACAAACTCCCTTTGGTTTATTATAATTGCATACAAAGTGCTGTGTGGTAAGCTTGAAGGTACTTTAAAGGAAAAAGCTCAACTATGATGGGTTCTGTCTTGCTGGAACCAGCAATTCTTTGTATTATTCTTTTTTGCACATCAAAGAGATGCCCTTGCTAGAGTTCACCAGGAATTCAAAACACTACTGGGGGCAGCATGAGGGGATGTTTTTCAGGTGAGAGCCAGAAGAATTTTACTCATACTTTACTCATACTTGGTGAGGGGGCATGGCCTAACTGAGTCCATTTAGCAATACAACCCTCTGGTGCTTATCCCCTTCATGCGTGAACTAGCGGTTGTGCGTAGTTATGTTTGACTGCAATCTCCCACATAATCTAAGGACTTTTTACCTTGTAACTAAGCTAAGGATTATTGCCTGTGCAACTTTTCTGACTGATGTATGGGAAAACACATGAATCTGACCTTTAGAGAGTTTGTAAGTAAACTGCAGGGTTTACTTTACATAATGCGTATTTTTAACTTAACCAAACTTGTGGTCTTTTTTTCTATGCTAGGGGAAGTGGGAAATTTTGGAAGGAATTTTAAAAGGCACGTTTTAAGGTTTTACAGCTTATATCTACATGCTTTCATTGCTGTGTATTTTGTGACTTTAAAATCTCAGCTTTTTCTCACCAAAGAGTACTTGCCCCCAACCTGGATCTTAGTATCCGGGGAATTCTCTTTTTATACCACTTTTCCCCCTTGAGCCAACAAAGATATTCCGGACCCATGTTGTTCAGAGCTTTGTATATCAACACAAGAACCTTGCAGTTGGCCCGACAGTATAGCCTGGTATAGGTTGGCCACCTGTCTCAGTCTGCTAAATTGAAAAGAGGATTTTACCACACCATACGTGCAGATGTCAAGTGGAAAGTGTGAAAACAACACAGATATCTATGTGACCCCTCTTTTTATCTTGATTTTGAAGCCTCTTGGCACACCTTCTCCTGTCTCTCCTGTTGCATAAAGATCTAGTAACATTGCTACCCTTTTTCTACAAGCAGTTTCTGTACTTGTCTATCCAAAGGAAATAAAGTTAAGCTAAGGTCGAAAGCAGTTTCAGGAAACAGGAAGTAATGTCATGGAGAAAGAGAAAGAAATGAGAGAGGGTTGCTGTCCTAAGCAGCTTAGATTTTAAATTGTTGGGGGGTCATCTTGTATTTTTGTATTTATTTAAGCAAAGAACTGAAGGCAGTTCACAACAAATATGAAACAAAATATTAACAATGTGAAATATTCGTAACAAATCACTACTAAAATTCATTTGGTCAGGTATTTGAGAATCCATATCTGGGATCCTGTGCCTTTCATAATAGGGACAATAAAGAAAGGAATTAATATATAATGTGTTAAGGGAAGAAAGCAGTGTGAGGCAAAATGAAACTGAGGCCACGATCTGAATTCTAGTTTAGGAAGATGCAGATTTTTCATTACAATTCAAATTGTAATACAATATGAGAATTAAAAGAAGCAATAAAATATAATGAAAAACCATTTAGCATCTAGCACAATGTATTACCATTTCTACAAAAAGGTAGAGAAAACCCCGTGTGGGGTGCCATCAGATCAACCGAACAACTTCACTAACGCAATTATCTAGTGAATATATTTTTGTTTTGTTCTTAAAAATCCAATATAGTCCACTTGTTGTCCCCCACCCCCCAAAGTACATTAATCTGAACTATGGGTGTGAAGAGACATATAAAAGAGCTACAAACTAAAGGAGCAAGCTGACACTGGGGGTGGGGGTGGGGACTGTGTCTCACCATTTACCCATCAACTATATTCCATACATGCAATCTTTTCGCGATAGAAGTTTATCTCATTTGCAATACATGGCGACATTGCAAAATACTTTCAATTATTATTTGAAAAAGATAACCACGGAAAAAGCTGGTGGCAATGTGAAAATGTATTGTGACACATGCTTTTGTAGACTAAAGGCCAAACTACACACATATTAAGCATGGGCTTGCTTTTAATAATTACCCTTTAATGCTAAAAAGTGCATATGGGGGGGAGTTGAACTTGTGTCCTCCCCTTCCAGACCCCGCAGTCTCTGTTGCTTTCAGAATTCTCCCTACCAGCCATTCCCCCAGTGCCGGATGGGAGTCTGTCCCATTGAATTGAATAGGGCTTACTTCTGAGTAGACTCATATAATATTGAGCAGTAATAAGCAGATATGTGTCAAGTTTAGTCCCCAAACAATAGTTGGTAGTGCTACCACAAGACTTGTGGTTTTTGTTGCATCAGACTAATACAGCTAAAGTAAATGGATTTTTGCAGATCTTTTACAAAGGTCCTTTGGTAGAAAATACAATTTCCTGCGCATAATTTCACTTCCTTTCTGGCAGGGTACAGACTGTTGCAAGAAAACATACTTAATTGTTGTAAAGAAAGGCATGGATCTGGAGTTTGCATGTACATGAGCCGCTTGTGCCACAGGGCTCCCTTGTCTTCCTCCTCTGCTCTGAGATGCCCTTTGCACCCTGAAATCTGCTCCCTCTGAAAGGGTCAGAGAAACTTAGGGGAGTGGTCATAACTCACTGGTACAGAAGGTGTCTCGCCAGAATGGTGCATGCTCTATTTATCTCCTGCTAGGATTACTGCAATGCGCTCTACGTGGGGCTACATTTGAAGGTGACATGGAAACTACAAGTAATCCAGAATGCGGCAGCTAGACTGGTGACTGGGAGCAGCTGCCGAGACCACATAACATGGGTCTTGAAAGACCTATATTGGCTCCCAGTGCGTTCCCGAGCACAATTCAAAGTGTTGGTGCTGACCTTTAAAGCCCTAAACGGACTCAGCCCAGTATAGCTGAAGGAGCGTCTCCACCCCCATCGTTCAGCCTGGACACTGAGGTCCAGCTCCGAGGGCCTTCTGGTAGTTCTCTCCCTGCGATAAGTGAGGTTTCAGGGAACCAGGCAGAGAGCCTTCTTGGTGGCAGCACCTGACCTGTGGTACAGCCCCCCATCAGATATCAAGGAAATAAACAACTATCTGACATTTAAAAGACATCTGAAGGCAGCCCTGGTTAGGGAAGTTTTTAATGTTTTATTCTGTTTTTAGTGTTCTGTTGGGAGCCACCCAGAGTGGCTGGGGAAACCCTGTACTCGGAGGACTCAGGGCGGTTCACAGAACTGCAGTGTGATTGTAAACATGCATTACTCAGAAGCAGACCCTACTAAGTACAATAGGGCTGATACCTTATTATAGATCAGGGAATAGAAATCTGTGGTCCTCCAGGTGATATTGAAATCCAGCTGCTATCAGCCCCAGCCAGCATGGCCAATGTCCAGGCATGATGGGACTTGTCGCCCAATGAAGGGCCAAATGTTCCCCATCACATTCACAGTCAGTGTGCTTGAGACTGCAACTTCATCTACTGTGGGGCACTTGAGCTCTGCTCAGCAGTTCCTAAATAGCACCCACAGTGCAACACTGGGGCCCTGCTTGTTCCCCCGCCTTCTCCACCCCTGATTTTTCCATGTTGAATGGCATGGTGTAAAAGGGGATTGGAAGCATCTCAAGGTAGGGCTGTGAATGTCCCCTAGTTGAATCCCTGGAATCTGTCAGTCAGTGCGGCCAGTGTGGAACTAAGTGGCCAACTGGGCTGATTTGTCTTGTGTCCCTGTGTTCAGGAAAGGAATGGGATGTAGTGAGAATCCAAGAAACTTACCTATTGCAGCATAGAATAAATGCTTCCGCAAGCAGTAATGTATGTGTTTTCAGAACAGTGCTACAGTGGTACCTTGGTTCTCAAACTTAATCCGTTCTGGAAGTCTTGTTCCAAAACCAAAGCGTTCCAATAGCAAGGCGTGCTTTCCCATAGAAAGTAATGCAAAGTGGTTTAATCCATTCCAGACTTTTAAAAACAACCCCTAAAACAGCAGTTTAACATGTTTACTATGTAACGAGACCATTGATCCATAAAATGAAAGCAATGATCAATGTAAAGCAGTCACACAATCGATCAATCAGTAGCTGAACTAGGTTCCACGCAGTCGCAAAAACAAAAGAGTTGCAAAAACAAAAACACAAAATAAATAGCAAAAGCAGACAGACCCCAGCGTAACACTCAAAATGGAAGTGTGGCATTCAAAACGGAATGAGTTTGGCTTCCAAAAAAAGTTCGCAAACTGGAACACTTACTTCCGGGTTTGCAGTGTTTGGGTTCCAGGTTGTTTGAGTTCCAAGCTGTTTGAGAACCAAGGTACTACTGCATTTGATTTTTACATTGTTTATTTATTCATAATTATTAACATTATTTGTTCCACTTCTGCCCTTCCTTTCTGTCATCATGGAACCCAAGGCAGCATTCATATGATTCCCACCCAGGTACTAACCAGACCTAGACCTGCTTAGCTTCTGCAAGGCAGTGTCCTTACTTGCCTCCAGACTAGATCCTGGAATCTTCTACTCATGGATCTTTGGATCCAGCTCAAAGAATTAAGGCGTAATTGCTCAACCAACACAAGTAACAATAAGCTCTCTAATGATGTAGTGGTTCTATAGCAATTCGCTCTTATGCACAGGTGGCAGAAAGTTTTGGGCATAAGATTTTGCTTTTCTGATCCGGTGCCCAAATAAGAAGATGTAATGCCGTTCTTCTGTGAGTGAAGAGGTCTTCTTGTATGGGAAAGTGCCCTTTTGAATCCAGATTCTTGTTTCCAACAATATGCATGGACTTGTTTTGGATGGAACAATTTGCAATTAAATTCCAGACATTATTTTGGTTCAGCTCCATTTCTCGATTCTATATCTGATAAATTTATGCGCTCTTTGAGTTTCTAGCCATTTACTTCCTCTCTCCTAGTTAAATCGTTCAGTACGATAGCATTCCAGGTCTCCTTTTCTAAAAAAACATGTCACAAATTCATTATATCCCCGAATAGAAAAGATTGCTTACTTTCCAAGAGGCCATAGATCAGGCCATAGTAGAAACTATGTGATATTTCTCAGATGGGCAAGATTAAACATCAATCACCCATTTTCCTTCGGATTCTAGCAGGTTTTGCAAACAAACTTTATTCTTTCACATCTTTTCACATGTAGCAGGAGACCTGTGTAAATCTTTCCTTAAGCCCCATGTCAGAGGAGAGATCATCTAACGTTACATGAGATTTGAAGTTTATTTCAGACCCAAGAAAAATGTATACATTTCATTTCCTTAAGTTCAGAGTTTTACCAGTTGCAAGAAACCATGGTGAGGGAAGTGTTATCATGCTTAGATTCTGCTTGCTAGTGTAAGAACAGGTTACTGGACTGAGTGGACCATTCCTACCAGGCTATTTTTATGATCTTAAAAAAACAAAACGTATTTTAGTCAAAATGTATCCCATTACAACCCAGC
Source organism: Podarcis gaigeae (assembly GCF_964106915.1). Classification (NCBI taxonomy): domain Eukaryota; kingdom Metazoa; phylum Chordata; class Lepidosauria; order Squamata; family Lacertidae; genus Podarcis; species Podarcis gaigeae. Next base: position 18,514,275 of record NC_139694.1, read on the forward strand.
AACACAACGTGGCACAGACACTATTTTAAAATTAACAAGCAAGGATTAACACTTCAACAAACCCCACTGAAAAGTTTGCTTTGTGGGGTATGAATTCTAATAAGCTTTTGTAGTTCCATTAATTTCTTTTCATGTATATGAAAACTGAATTTACTCCCACTGCTCTGCTTCTCCTTAAGTAGGGCAGTTAAAAAACTAAGCAAGGGCTGAGTCAGTTAATTAATTTAAATGAGATTACAAATCAAAAACACATTACATAATGTTGATTTAATTGCCACTTTTATTTACTTAATTAAAAGCACTCTGTAGAAAAGTGAACAGTTTTGACAATGGCTAGCTTGGCAAATGGCATAAGGAGAATGAGCTGCTGCTGTGGAAGCTGTTGGTGGAACTGCAGAAGAGATGTGGCCAGAAGTGTTTTAAAACCATTGAGCTTCACATACAGACAACAAACCCCCCAGGGTCACTTTGGTTTTCAGTGAATGGCATAAGATCCAGGTTACTCTTTTGAGGTTGCAACTCTGAAAAGGGCAGCAACACAGTGACTTGACACAAGCGTGGCTAGATGCTTGGTGGCTTCTGCCAAATGGACTTCCAGCAGGAGGGTTTACGATGGGAGATAAAAATGAGAGAGAGAACATCTGGAATCCCTTCTCTAAAGCTTGACACTGTTTAAATTAAAAATACTTGGAATAAAATAAGTCCTAAGCATGGCTTTTTGCTGGAACTCGTTGTTGTTTAGTCGTTTAGTCATGTCCGACTCTTCATGACCCCATGGACCAGAGCACCCCAGGCACTCCTGTCTTCCACTGCCTCCTGCAGTTTGGTCAAACTCATGCTGGTAGCTTCGAGAACACTGTCCAACCATGTCGTCCTCTGTCATCCCCTTCTCCTTGTGCCCTCAATCTTTCCCAACATCAGGGTCTTTTCCAGGGAGTCTTCTCTTCTCATGAGGTGGCCAAAGTATTGGAGCCTCAGCTTCAGGATCTGTTCTTCCAGTGAGCACTCAGGGCTGATTTCCTTCAGAATGGATACGTTTGATCTTCATGCAGTCCATGGGACTCTCAAGAGTCTCCTCCAGCACCATAATTCAAAAGCATCAAATCTTTGGGAATCAGCCTGCTTTATGGTCCAGCTCTCACTTCCATACATCACTACTGGGGAAACCATAGCTTTAACTATACGGACCTTTGCTGGAACTCACCGGAGCTCAATTCTGGCACCTTTCAGGTTGGGTGCCATTGTCATTCTAAGAGAACAAGGAAGAAGTTCGTGGTGAGCTCTGGCACCTCGTTCTCTCGAAAAACAGCACTGGTCCTAAGTATTTTGAGAGGTAGGAAGGAACAGGCTCTTTCTCCCTAATCTGTGCATCCTTTTGGTTTTCTCAGTTGGAACACCTTTCCTTTACTTGATATATGATCAAGGGAGTCCCAGGTTTAAGCATATGGGTCTACAGTCTTGTCTAACTTCAGCCAAGAAGCCAAAAACTTGGCATGCTCTGGATCGCACCTGGCTACAAGAAAAAAATGGCCAGTGCATTCACAGACCTTTGACAGACCATGGTGAGCTAATATATAAAAACCTGCTAAAGTCCTAGTCCAGTTCAGATGGCTAGTATAGAGAATTGACATTAAATGTGAATTATTTGGGTTCAGCTTATATATGTAGTTATGTTTAAGTGTAGAAATGTTTTTAGTAAGGTAACAGATGGAATCTAATGCAGTTGAAATAATCATGAGCACCCATTGCTCCCTGAATTAAGATCCAAAGTGACTTCCTAACTTTAGTATTCATCCTCTCAGTTGTATCAAAAGCCACTTTTGAGAACACTCCTTTTGCCCTCCTCCTGATGAAGATCATCCAGGTCCAAGACTGATTCAGTCTCATAACCAGACCTGAACTCAGGCTGAAATTGGTCAAGATAATCTGGTAGCACGATTACTTCAGGTGCACTAGCAAAACATAACCAAGCTTGTATGGTAATTTGCAATGAACACATGCAGGGCTGTATCCTTGGACTGTAAAATTTGACACCTTCCATAGTAAATCTGTATCATGAGGCTTGATCGCACATTAAGACATTAAATGTGTTGCCCATGATGAGACTGCAGGTAGTGTTTAATGCAGCTTTTGACAATTTTTTGTTTTGCATTATAATTAGGTCAAACTTAAATACAGATTTCCTTTGTGTTTTTAATTACCTAGCATTTGAGTTGTCTCCTTTTATAAATAAGCAGGTCCCCGCAACATCCTTCTACCTTGGATGAAGACTGGTTTAACTCATTGTGGGTGAAAGCTCACTGGTTTGTTGATTTCTAAATTCATACAGTGGAAGGGGAGTTGCACTGGCATATTTTTGGTTACTTTATAAATTTAGTATGTAGTGAGTATGCAGTCTTCATCATGCCTGATACAGTAGTTGGAAATTTGAAATCTATAGTTGATTTATTATACTGGATTCTTGTTATTTATTTATTTATTGCCCTTAAATTTTAATTTGGGCAGGTCAGTCTGTTACTGGGCTGTCTCTAGATATCAGTCGGAAACATATTTTAGTGGAGGGTAACTTTGAGAGATTGTCCTGTCCTTTTCTCAGACCGCCAACAGCTCCCTTTGTCACAGCCACAAGTATCTCTCCGATGGCTGTTGGGAGTGGCAAATACAAGGGGTCATACTTGGCCTGAAACCTCGAGATAGGCCCAAACTAGATGCAAGGTTTTCCTGAATGCAATTAATATGCATGCTTTTCTTGTGTAATTAGCAGTGTAAGGGAAGACTGGGCAGCCTTGGAGCCATGGGGTGGGAGGTGGGTAAGGAAAGTTGAATTATTTCTCTTCCTGCCATGGTTCTGACAATATCCATTCTCCAGTGCTGGTGCTTGCCATTCCAGAAACATCTCCACAGTCAGATGCCTGATGCTCATATCCCATTAAATCATAGTTCTTATGCAAACCATAGTTTATTTGAAACCAGAAGTATGCAGCTCCTTTGGCGCATCTCTCTCTCTCCTGCTGTGTTGTGGACGAAACAATCCAGGGCCTGACTTCTCAGGTCACCAGAACCTGGACTTTTGATTTGTTTTCTCCAAACAAGCCATGGGTTGTTCTTGGCTTAAGGCTTGTTTTGTTTTGTTTGTTTAGAGGAAACAAACCAGTCGACAGGGTTTGAATGGCACAACAAAACAGATTTTTGCTTGTTTCTCTGCAGTGTGGCAGGAGTGGGCGAGGAGTGCCATAAGAACGTTTGAGCAATGTGCACCACCACACTTCTTAAACCATGGCTCATTTCAAAGTATGGTTTAATATGAGGTGTGAACTGAACCAGTGTGATGTAGCCAGACATGGACTAAGAAGATCCAGGTTCAGATATCTATTCAGCAGTGAAGTTCACTGGGTGCCCTTGGGCAAGTCACTATCTCTCAGCTTCGCTTATCTCACAGGGTTGTTGTTGTGAGACTAAAAAAAAATTAAAGAGGGAAGGTGGGATATAAATGTGATAAATAAAATTCTCGTTCCAATATTTAGTTTCTTACACCACAATCCTATGCATATCTCCTTGGAAAGTTACTTTCATTTAGATTAATGGTGCTAGCTTCAAGACCAGCATGTATAGGATTGCAGCCTGAAAATATCTGGAATGTGGAACAATAGTTCTAAACTCTATCACATGCTGTGGTTTCTTTTCTTCTTCTCTTCAACAAAGTTGCTGGGATCTCTTTCTTTCTTTTAATTGGGGAGTTTTGAATAAGAATATTTTCTTTCATGAGATTTGCACCAAAAAAAAAAAACAAAAAACCCCAACCCAACCCATTGTAAGTGTTTTAAAGATTTGTAGAATGCATATGTGGAGTTATCACAGAGTTATCAGTTATGCAGAGTTATCACAGAGCATGCCAACAGACTGCTGTTTGTGGAAAGGGGTGTGAATGAGCCCTTTAAAATGCAAATCATACAGATCGTGTTGGTTCAAAGAAAACTAACCCAGGACAAATCAGTAGCAAGTTGCTGATATGTTTCTTCAATTTCTTTTCAGATTCTGGACAATCAGGAAGTCCAAGCCACAATGATCCTGCCAAGAATCCACCAGGTAAAAATGAGTTCTAGGCCGTTTTGCAATTGAACATTGTTTGAGAACAAAGATCGTACTGTTAATGGTTAAGAGTGTATAATTGGTCGGTAACCTATTTTGTTCTGGCAAGCGCAGTTGTGATTAGGATAAGCTGCAGTTTCAATGAGTTCTTGTGGAGTAGTATATGCCTCAGTCATAGTTTCATCGAGGTTCTGGTTCATGGAAGCTTGTTTGCTATTGGAAAAGGGGTTTGTGATTTTGGAAAACTTGTATTAAAATCTGCCAAATTTTTTGCCATATGAGAATGAAACATGAGGTAACACTTAAGGTGAATGTTTGTTCCGTCAGTGAAATGATTTATTCTTGCACACAAGGGACTGTTCTCGCACCACCACGGCACACTCCCTAAAAGTGTTTTAGGTGTTCCCCTAACCAGTGCTTTTCTTCTAGAAAAAGAGGTGCTGGAACTCGCCATGAATGCCTCCCTAATTCTCTGAGTGGTGCTGGAACTGAGTTCCAGCTGGAAAGAAAGGTTTGCCCCAGACCCTCTGTAGCAGATGTGAGAATGGCACAGGGCACAGAGAGGGAGAAAGCCCCATTATGGAAGGGAAGGTTGTTCCAGTTGCGCAGTAATTTAGTTGACTACCCCAGATTGCTATTTTCCCGTTTGTGACCAGGCCCCTCCAACCTTATTTTGTCCATTATTAACCAAATTTACACACCTTCAGTTTTTGTTGAGCAGAATAATCCGAAAGCTCTGAAATTAATATTTCCCTTTCTCCCTTAAAATAAAAGTTTCTAGTCAAACAAGAAGAATAAGGGGGTCAGAACCAGACTTCCTGTGTTCTTTAGGCAAAATAGCTTTGCTTTTTAAATGCAATTATGGCAGGTTTGAAAACTGCTGTTTTGAACATGTGAAGTAAACATATTCAACACTTTTACAGGGGGTCAGACATTTGTTTTGTCTAGTGTAGTGCAATCTATGGAACTACTGGCAGTGGCTCTCTCAGTCTAGATTTACATGCAATCCATTAATTCCTAGTGCTTATGTGCAGTACAGTGAATTTGTTCCTCCACCCCCCCATACCACAGAACTGAATGAATGTTGTTATTTTATTTTGCTGGGGGCAAAATAAATAAAACTTCTGCTGGTTAGGCAGAAGTTTTAATGGCATTTCAAACTATAGCACTTAGTTTGAAATGAACTCAGTTAATTTCACATAAACCACCTACCAAGAACGATAGGTTTGTGCAAAAAAAATCAATTTGTAGGCTTCAGAGCATTTTTCCTTTTCCTTTTCCTTTTGGTTTGTAAAGCTGAAGTGTGAACTCCGACAAATCGGAAAGAGAATCGTGCTTGTGTGAGTCTCTTGATCAGTGTACCTTCTGCCCACGGTTCAGACAAAAAAACTTGAAAAACTGGCTAAGTTTAAGTTGCTGTGTACTATTTTTTCCACCTTGCATGTACACATTGAAATTACCTTCTGTACCATGTGTGCAAATGTGACCTCCTGTTATGGAGCTGTAACAAGATGTCTCATCAACTTATAGAAACAGAGGGAAGTATTTGGCTAGTCAGAAGAGGCAAGGCTTAAAGCAGTAAAGCAAAATCTTGTTGATGTTTATCTTGTTCTACAAAGAGAACCAAAGAATCTTGTGGCATCTTAGAGACTAACAGTTTCACCTTATACAGTTGTACCTTGGTTCTTGTATTTAATCCATTCCGGGAGTCCTTTCGACTCCTGAAATGGTTCAAAAACCAAGGCATGGCTTTTGATTGGCTGCAGGAGCTTCCTGCAGCCAATCGGAAGCCGCGGCAGCCCTGTCAGACGTTCGGCTTAAAAAAAAGTTTGCAAACTGGAACACTCACTTCCGGTTTTGCAACGTTCGGGAGCCGATTTGTTCAAGGCATTTGACTACCAAGGTACCACTGTACAGTATGGCCCCATCTTATGTGGGGGTTACATTTTGGGGATGGCGCGTGACCCCCTTGGAGCCACTTCTGTGTGACCATCCCTAACCCTCCAGCTCTTTTCATGCCAGGTAACTAAAGTGGACCCATCTTGAAAAGACCCCTTGAGCTTTGGAGACAAGGTCCTCTTAGTGTGCTAGTTTTGGGATGCTCTCATGAGATCTCATGGGGCTGTCTTGAGTTCCCACAAGATCTCGTGTGCGTATCCCTAGCCTTCCAGAGCTGGCATGCTGAGAGGTCCTTGTGTGGCAAGCAAGGCTGAGAGCTTAAAATCTCTCTTGGATAGACTTTGGGGCTGTTCTGAAGGCCATCTTAAGGGCTTAAAGCAGTAACCGTTGCAGTTAGATTTTTAAATGGGACAAGGCAGGAGGGAGAGTTGGGTGCCAATGTTGTTGGTGGAAGATGGTGTAAATGTGTGATGAGCTTTCAGAGATTGGGTGTGTGAGAAAGATGGATAAATGTGTGATGAGCTTTCAGAGACTGGGTGTCTGAGAAAGATGGCAGTGGGAGCTTGGACACAAGTATTTTAGTGATTGGGTATGGAGCATGGGTAGGCAAACTAAGGCACGGGGGCCGGATCTGGCCCAGTCGCCTTCTAAATCCGGCCCGCAGATGGTCTGTGAGTCAGTGTGTTTTTAAATGAGTAGAATGTGTGCTTTTATTTAAAATGCATCTCTGGGTTATTTGTGGGGCATAGGAATTTATTCATCCCCCCCAAAAAAAAATATAGTCCTGCCCCCCACAAGGTCTGAGGGACAGTGGACTGGCCCCCTGCTGAAAAAGTTTGCTGACCCCTGGTATGGAGAAATGGTGGTGTTAGCAGTTTGGGGCTGGAGTTACACTGATGGTTTTTGGATGTTGGTAGATAGTGAGTAAGAAATAGGGGCTTCTGTTTTGGTGATGCGATTGGGAAAGATGATGGAGGGAGAACTGGGTTGGTAATTTTTCTGGTCATGTTCATGATATCGTGCTTTTTATACACTATTTAAGAAAAAGCAACTCTTTCCATGTTGCCTCAGTTTTCCAAAGCTGTCTGGTTGCTGTGAACTCACTAATCAGAATAAGCAACAGCATTCTCTCAAAGAGGTGAAGGCACTATAGTTTAAAGATGTACAAGCTGTATCTGTTCACTTGTATGCTGATGCATTTCTAAAGATGGTCTGGGACGAAAACCAATCCAGCACATATTTTTGGTGTTCACTGCTGTTGTTTTAATCTGCAAATGGTGGATAATGGATGCTCACCGCTTCCCTGGGGGGCATCTGTTGCGGACCCTCGCTCTCCACCACTAGCTAGACCCGTGTGGTCACCGGCCGATGGGGAATTCCCCTCGGCCATCATGACCACCAGGGCATTACCTCCCTGCCTGTAAGCCAGGTTCAAATGGGCCAGTCAGGGCCCGGGCTTTGAGGAGACCCTCAGCTGGGCATTGCCCACATTGTGTTTCCTTTGCATTGAAAGGAATGGTGTGGAATAACAATGTAATGAGTTACATAAAATGACATAAAATGATAAAAATTGTTCTCAGCTGCTGCCGAGGGCAGAACCTGTTTTCCCACTTTGTCAGGCTGTTCAGGTCTGCCATTTAAAAAATGAGTGAGAAATTAGCCATTAGAATTTTTGTAAGGAGCATTTGCAAAGTTCCAGAAGAGAAAGCACAAATCTTGAGTTGTGATTAGGAGGATAGAAAACACCTTGCCTTGAGAGAGTTCTCCAGATTGGATACACTCCAGAATAGGGATGCCAATTCATTCAAAGCTTCTGCAGGGTGGAGCTAGTAAGCTCTTCAAAGGCCCTACTGGAGATTAAGATCAGCTGTACTGATGGCCACTCCCCCACTGGTCTGCTCCTATCCTAATGGTTCAAGAGCCAGCTAGTTGTAGGGCAGGTATTTGACCTTAAAAGGAGCCTCTCTGATAGTGTCATCATCTTGGTCCAGCAGAAGATGCTGACATTGTTCTAGTGCTGCCACCATGACTTGGTTGTCCTCCTGGTGAGAAAAGAGGAACAGCTATTGCTTGGATGGGTAGCAACGGCCTTTGATAGGTGTTGAGGGCAGAGGTATTTGAGAGTCTCTCTTCATTGGCATTTACATCCCATCACGGTCCTTTTTCGATCTTCGGCTGCTTCACATGGTCATTCCAAGCATCTTCTTCCTTGTCCACCACCACGGAACAATCAGGATATGCCACGAATATTCTGCTTTCCTATTCCTCCTGGCATTTAAAAATGAGAGAGTGCTCAACTGCAGTCACTTTAAATTTCTCTAAACAAATTTCAGCAATGGCTGGCTGTCTCGTGAGGTTATAAGGGAGGAATGGAATTGGGATAGCAGCCTGTTGCCAGGCAGGGTAGAATTCAGTTTTCAAGAAAAGCACCAGCAAGAGCCACTTCATATTGAGATCAGTTTTGTTTTTTTGTACCACACTTAAAACATGAGTCTGTAGTTTGGTGAGCATCTGAGGTGGAGCAGGCAAACAGCTGATAGTTAACAAACCACCCTGAGTTTGCACATAATGGCAAGCCATCTGTAGAACAAGTCTAGTTACATAAGCCAAAACCAAACTGTGGCTTATGATCATGGTTAGCTGGGAATAAACAAAGCATGGGCTAAGCTATTGGGCTGGGTCTCACAAGGTAGAACAAAGCATGGTTAAGCTAAACAAAACATGGCTCAACACTGTGCACATACTAGACCATGATTTCCTTGTGGGGGCATGGGTTTCCTTATTACTTATTGCTTAAGACAGGGAAATACAAAGAAGGAATGCATGAATGTTAAACACCATGTGGCCACTGGTCTGACAGGCCACAGAGATTATTAGATGAAAGTTTTGGATTTCCCCCACCTCCCTCCATCTCTGATGGTAGGCAGGCGACCTCGTCTCCCAGCAGGACCACTTCTGTGCCATGCTTTGATCTGCATCCTGATTATGAAGGAGCCAGTATGTTGGCAGAAAAATTTTGCTTGAGTTTTGGATGCCATCACCTTCTCAAGGGCTTTGCCAAGGGGGAGGGGGAAAAAAGAGAGCCTGGAAACTGTGTAGTTGTTGGCAAGGCTGCTGGCACTGAAAGTTGGTTTCTCTATGTTTGGCTAGACTTCTGCATTCTTTAGGATGTCTGGTAATTTGCCTTCTTAACTAAGGAGGGGAGGGCAGCTGACTTTGCCAAACAAAAGAACATTAGGTACAGCTGCTAAAATTCTCTTGTAATGTATTCCCGAAATTACCCAGTGTTGTATTGGTAATACCAATATAGCACTGAGAAAGTACAGCAGACAGGGGGTGTGATTGTAATACTTTTATGGTAGAGTACTCCCCACTGCTTTTAATCTGTTGTTATTGAATTGAATGACATTTATTCCTCAAAAGTTTATTTGCAAGTCCCCCCCCCCTTTTAATCATTTGTTGAAGTTGCACACAATAGAAACTGGCTGAGTCTGTTACTTAGGTGGTCCTTGTCTTTAGCACTAATACTTCTTCAGTATTAGGTGATTAGGGCTGGGTGATATCTGGCTTTCAACATTGTGATATATCACCAGCTAAACATTGCAATATATATATATGATATATCGCAATGTCTGAAATAAGGATGGAGCTTCATGGTTTTTCCTGCAACGTGATTTTTGCATAGAGTGCACACAAATCACAATATCAAATCTTCTGAGGCCCTTCTCCTTTGTGTGCCTCCTCCTTGAGAGGTCCGGAGGGTAGCAACACGAGAACTGGGCCTTCTCTGCAGTGGCTCCCCATCTGTGGAATGCTTTCCCCAGGGAAGTTCACCTGGCGCTTTCATTAAACACCTTTAGGCACCAGGCAAAAACATTCCTTTTTAACCAGGCCTTTCGTTGACCGGATCGGCATCTTATACCCTTTTAAAATGTGACTCCTTTGGGGTGGGGTTTGCTATTGAGTTATTGCTCTTATTTTGATTTTATATACGTATTGTGATATTTTCTGTAAACCGCTTTGAGACCTCTGGGTATAGGTATAGGCTGGTATATTAATTCAATAAATACATAAAATAAATATTGCCAGGTCAAAAATTATTAAACCGATATCACAATATGGACTTCAAACCGGTTTTGGATGGCATATCCATATATCGCCAAGCCCTAAATGCAATACATCTAAGACAGAGGTTTCCAACCTTTGGGTCCATGCCCCCCCCTAACCAACTACATTCTTTCTGTGGCACCCTTGTGAGTCACCCTTGTCAGGAGCCCAGTTATGTCCCTCCTTGCTTGCAGAGCTGGCAGCTTCTCATTCTTTCTCAAACACCCTACCTTGTGGGGTGTTCCCTCAGGCTCCTAACTTCTCCCCTCTCCTTAGGAGTGCTCTGGGTAGCCACAGCTTCTGCCCCTGGTCTCTAACCTACCTCCAACCCCTGCCCCAAAGAAAGGTGCCTCCTCTCACTGCCCTCTTAGGCCAGCCCCCCCTGGCCAGCCCCAGAGGCACCTTTCCCCTGGGGAGCTTGTAGCCAGAGCTGCTGCAACAAACAGCTCTGCAAGCCTTTGAGAGGCAGAGACATGAGAGGGCATCAGAAGAAAGAGGGATGGAGGCCAGTGTTGCCCGTGGCACCCCTGACCATCATTCAAGGCACCCTGGTTGAAAACCACTGGACTAAGATGTTTTAAGTCTGGACCTTGGTGACTGATCCTCAGTAATGTCTGAAAACGTCGATTTTGAGATGCTATGTAAATGCTGAACATGTGGTTGTTATCTTTTTCTTATAAATAAATAAATAAATAAATAAATAAATAAATAAATAAATACTGAGGTTCTGTACCTTTTCAAAAACACCATGAGAATAACCTTTCTTGGCTTGCAGTCAATAAATAAAAAAAGAACAAAAGAACTCTAAACTACTTTTCTTTATACTGGAAATCAGCACCAAGGACAAGCAGAAGGCCAATTTCCCATCAAGTAAAGAGGTGCTATATAGCATGGGCGGGGGTGGGGTGGGGTTAGGAACAATCAGTGCTGCTTAGGAACAATACTTGCTGCAAAATCCTTCTCTTTAGAAGCACTCCTGCTCTCTCTCTCTGTACCCCCCCACTCGCCTCTTTCTTTCTTTCTTTCTTTCTTTCTTTCTTTCTTTCTTTCTTTCTTTCTTTCTTTCTTTTAATTTCTAGGTTCTGAGCAACCACGTTTCCATGCTGGGAAAATAATAATAATATTAATAATAATATATTATTTATACCCCAGCCACTCTGGGCGGCTTCCAACAAAACACTAAAATACTATAGCCTATTAAACATTAAAAGCTTCCCTAAACAGGGCTGCATTTAATAATAATAAAAATAAATTAATTAATAAACTTTATTTGTACTCAGCCCTCCCCGGCCATGACCAGGCTCAGGTATAAAACCAATTGATTAAAATACAACTTAAAATGCAGCCTCATTTCAGTGGAAGCCCAGATCAAAAACTGTTTTGGGGGGAGAAAATATCAAATCTTCACCAAGGCCAACTATCCAGACTGGTCCTATGAAACCTTTGAAAATGCCTTGCTTCTATCTATTCCGTTTAAAGCTATACTCTGGCTGAATTAACATATTGGATAATATTAGTGTTCTAGAGTAGTGTAGGTCATGTAACAAAGTGAGAATATAACACCAGGTTCTGGAAATGTAGTAGAAAGCTATTCCCCTGTTTTTATTTAAGACTTACAGAAAGCTGAAGCTGAATTAGCTTTCAAGCACATTTTGGAAGTGTTTCTTTAAAAAGGGAAGTTTGCTAACCAGCTTCAAATGCTAGTTAATTCTGGTTAAACAGGGAAACCTGATAATCCTTAGTGTTAGATAATGTCCTTCTTCTTTGGTGATCACTCTTAGCCGAGTAAGATTGTCTTCCGTGAACACAGTTTTAACAGTGAGTCCATAAGTGACCATGGAAGCCAATTCTGGATCCGTACGTCCTTCCACAGTGGGGACATTGGTTTTCAGGCAGGAGTTGATTGTGGTGTGGATTTGCCAAACATGTCTTCCTCTTAACTCGTTTCTTCCTTTCGTTCTGAATTCGTGCGTCTTCGTGATGATTTTGGTGGAGGCGGGTGGTGCTGTGGTCTAAACCACTGAGCCTTGGGCTTGCCGATCAGAAGGTCGGTGGTTCAAATCCTTGCGACGGGGTGAGCTCCTGTTGCTCAGTCCCAGCTCCTGCCAACCTAGCAGTTTGAAAGCATGTCAGAGTGCAAGTAGGTAAATAGGTACTGCTCCAGCAGGAGGGTAAACAATGTTTCCATGCACTGCTCTCGTTCACCAGAAGCAGCTTAGGCATGCTGGCCACATGACCCAGAAGCTGTCTGCGGACAAATGCTGGCTCCCTCGGCCAGTAAAGCGAGATGAGCGCCACAACCGCAGACTGGACTTAATGGCCAGGGGTCCCTTTACCTTTATTCTCCAATTAGAGCTCTCTCAGGCCACTGTTTCTCAGTTATCTGTGCTTATACTGCATTTTTTATAATTTGCCCTGAGAGCATCTTTAAACCTCTTTTGTTGTCCACCGGCATTGTGCTTTCCATTAAGTATGGAATAGAGTAGTTGCTTTGAAAGATGATAATGAGGTATCCAAACCACATGACCAGTCTAACAAAGTTTATGTTGAAGAATCATTGCTTCGACACTGGTGATCTTTGCTTCTTCCAGTACACTGACATTAGTTCACCTGTCTTCCCCCAGTGATATGTATTTTTTTTTTTTTTGAGAGACCATTGATAGAATCTTTTGAGGAGTTGGAGATGGTGTTTATAAGTAGTCTGTGTTTCACAAGCATACAGTAAGGGTTGGTAGTACAATAGCTTTTCAAAACAAGCATTTTGCTTTCCTTGTGAATGTCCTGGTCCTCAAACACTCTGCACTTCAAACAGGAGAAAGCTGCACTCGCAGAGCTCAGGCAATGCTGGATTTCGACATTGATGTTGGCCCTTTTGGATGCTTGGAGGGTCTGGCCCACTCTCAAACTCTTAATTGTGGCTACAAGATGGACCCCAATAAATGCATCCCATGGTGTCCAGCGTGTCAAATCATTTGCTGAAACTAAGCAGAGGGGAAGAAAAAGCATTCACTTCCTCGAAATAGCTTGTGTTTGCCTTGGAAGTAGAATCCCTCTTCTGGGTGGGGATCCCAGGGATCTATCAGAATACTCTGATAGATGTGGTCAGCAGCCTTGGAAGAGCTACGTACCCTTGGGCCTGGCTATACACGCTATGTAATGGTTTTCTGTTAGCTGTTTAGGGCGGGACGAGCATTAACATGGCTCCAGAATTAATCTTTTAGTCGTAATAGGTGGTCTTTATCTTTATAGCTCTTCTGAAAATATAATTAGTAGTTTTTCATTGAGTTGCATGTGTTTTGAGCATGGATGGCTATATTATTTTACTGCACTATAACTTACCCTCTTGTCGACAGGGAACTAACCTGTATGGCAAGAAGAGTAGAAAAGTTATGGCCTAAGAGTCCCTTGCCTCTCTTCTGCTTAAGCAGCTTCAGCGTGTTGAATGATATAATACTGAAAACACTTGGGAACAATGTTTTGGTAAATAACAAATGGACCAGAATCTATTTGTATAGATTTTCTTGCAGTGTTGCCCTTGCATGCTGCCTCTGGTATGGATTCTTGGAGCAGTGGTGCTCCTTCCAAGTCTGTTAGTTTTGAATTAAGAGAAGTGTCTCATACTTATAGTGCCATTGGATTATGGTGTCAGTTAAGGCACTGGCATTTTGTTATTTTACAAGCAACCCTTGAAGTCCCCTCCCCTCACACAATAAACTTTTACAATTTCCTTTCATGATTCTTGCTGTTTCAGTTATTCTGGCTATTTTATATCGAGTTTTTTTTTTAAAAAAGTTACAATTACAAAATTACAAATGAACTGTGGTTAATTCCTCTGTTTGCTTGGGCAGATCGATCTGTAAAATTCCAGTGGCATGTTCAAATGTGTTTTTTCTACATCACTACTTGTTTATTCAATGGTTGGGGTTTTTTTTTTGCATTTCTAAGAAGTAACTGATCTTCCAGTTCTGCAGAATTAGGTGTTAAACTCATGTCTCTTGTGTGGGGAAATTGAACACAAGTTTAGAGATCCTGCACTAGTTAGTTTGTTAATGAACTTCAAAAATTTACTAACTTCAGTAGCACAAAATCTACACAACTCCTGTAGTACTAGGCAGAGAATCTGTTCCTGCATAAACTATTCCCAATCCTACACAATACTTTTTTTCTTGCAACATTCAGCATACCATTTTCTGTGGTTTCAGGTTTTTCTTTGTGCCTGTGTTTAGTGTCTAAAAGCAGATTTTCTCGTTGTAGGGAGAAGCTTGAAATCTTAACAGTCCCACAAATTTTAATGGGCTACTTAGCTCACTCTTAAGGTTCAGCCAGTAGTGGGAAGACAAACCAATGTTTCATGAAAATGAAATGTCACACACGTCAGTCGCCAATCTCATAATCTTTGTAGCACTATGAAGAAGCTGGAAATCCATATCAGCCATCACACACAAACCATTGGTATCCCTAAAGCTTTCATAAATTAATTAAATGGACTTTGGTGCTGTTGCACATGACACCTGTTTAACAGATGGACCAACACTTTCAGTAGGCAGAGAAACCCATTGATTGGAAGTTGCATGGCTTTTGGACCAAGAAGCTCCCAGTTTCTATTGACCTGTTTTTAAACATATTGGCTGCAGTTGGTAAATCTCCATTTGAGAGAAGGTTCTGTGTGTGTGTGTGTGTGTTGCTGCAGGGCAAGAACTCTGATGGCACAGTTCCATATTCAATTATAAACTGAGCTGTTCCTTCCTGGAATGATTGCAACATATGAGGAATTTGTTGTTATTCAGTTACCGTTGATAGGCAGGTGCTACATTTTACAAGATCCTACATGCGAATTGATTATACATAACACATGTATTAGTTGGGGAACCCAGTTTCACCAACTTATTGTAGCACAGCTGGAATCACATGACATCATTTCATTGCCTGTGCAAGTCGGGGAGGCTATAGCAAGGGGGTATAAGGAGCACTCGAGTTGTGCAACATCACAACTTTGCGGTGGCAGAGCTGCAGCATCCACATACAGTACGACAGGCCCAGTGGCCAAGCAGAGGTTTTTGCCCCTTTCCTTGCCTAGCACCTTCAACAAGTTCTCATCAAAACACATAGACATCCAAAAAGCTTTCCTAGTTAACATTGCCACCACCTCAAGTATCCCAAACCATTAAATATGCCCCAGATTCTTGTACTAACTTCCTTCTCGACCCTCCCAGATCTGTTTATCAGTGTTAGGAATTCCCCAGGTGCCAGGCACATTTTTAGACTGGCACAGGTCCGATTGCCGCCAGGTGGAGATCTCTGGATGCCAGGCTGGTTAAAGACATCTCCATCTGGCTGGCTCCCTCCAGCTTTCCGAAACAGGTAAGCAGAAGGGCTTATTTGTGCCCCACCTTTTCCTCCAAGGAGTACATGGTTCAACCCCCCTCCTCAGTCAATCCCTACATAGACTCTGTGAGGTAGGTTAAGAGGTTGTGACTGGCCTAGGGTCACCCAGTGAGCTTCAGGACTGAGTGGGGATTTGAACCCTGATCTCCCAAGTCCTAGTCTAAACACTACACCACACTGATGATTTAATGTGTTGTAAACCACTTTGTGATTTCTTCAGAATATAAAGCAGGGTAGTGTTCTTTCTGAATGGGAAGGGTTGTTGGCAGAGATCACAGTGTTCTTACCTTCGCTTAAAATATAATGATTTGTTTGTTTGGATTTGCAGTGTGCCATGTGCAAGAGACATGCAGGAAGTTACTAAAACTAAAGTGAAATGTGTTTATTCTTCCATGTTTACATTTCTGGCTTTCTTTTTCACAAAAACAGTAATAATAAAATCTGAAGTAGCCAGCAGATGTTGTCTGCAACACAGTTGGGCTTACCAATTGGCAAATGGAAGAGGTTTCACTGTCCCTGCCTTTGAGATGCAGGGTTGCTGGAAGTTCTCTCTTTTCTAAAATAAATAGAGCAAACAAAAATAAGCGTTGGTGTGCTTGTTAGCTATTTGTGATAAAATAGACACCTTACACAAGACTTGAAGGTAAATCCTTACCTGTCAGGTTGGCAACTCCTCCAGCCAGCGTTTGCTTGAAATTTCTACACTCCCATGTTCACTGAGAGTCAACAAACAGAATAACCAACCAGTTGCCAACTGTCACCTCCTTCCCCTAATACCATTTATTCTTTGTGAAATACATTTACAATGCATAGACAGTATAATGACTAATGATACTTCACCTTGGCTATTAAGGCCACCTCAAACAAAACTTCATTGGAATTAATTCAGATAAGCAGAAACACAATTTTAAGTGCTCTCTGATTCCCACCCGCATTCAAAACCTGTACATATGGCAAGCTAACACAAGGCTAAAAGAAAAACACTTCTATATGACGTTTGAATGTTCCTTTTGCCGCAAGCTTTTGGTGCGATTCCAGAGATATGAAGCTTCAGAGATGTGATTCCCACCTGGATTCTGAAGTGATACAATCTCACAGGGAGTACGTTATGTACATCATGTTTAAGTTACATCTGCTATGGTGCTGATAAATCTCATGATGCAAGGAGATCCTAATGGTGTAGTACTTTCTAAGAGTACTTGCTGCATGTCCTTGTTTGAACTTGATAGAAAGGATTGTTCAAAGAATGCTGATAGTTGATGTTAGGGATATTCACTATTTGCCCATTGCACACCCACCTTTATAATTTTTGTTTTTAATAATAGCTGTTTCTTAGCTTTATCTCTAAGTTGAGTTCATTTTTGATTGTGTGTGTGTGTGTATGTGTGTTTGTGTGTGTAAGTAAAACTGTTGGCTGACCCTATTGTTCTATAATAAAAGCCAAAGAGACAAGCCATTTAGTAGTGACTGAATAATTCACATTTATAGAAACCTTGCACCTTACTATACCAATTATTTGCCATTTTAAAAAGTTATGTTCTATAGTTCCCAAGTCCATTCTCAGTGCCTGCTGTGCTGTCTCACCTTGTTGTTGAGAGGATTACAAGTCCCAGCCTTGGACAATTGTATTTCTGCCGGGCTCTGAACACCTCAGAAATACAGCAAGACATATGTTCCGAGATGAGGAATTGCTCCAGAAGTTCCTCAGGGCACCTTTGATCTTCCATCAATTTTCCAGCAGTCTCTCTAGCTCCAAAGCTTGCAGTTGGAAAGGGAGCAGGGGATTATTACCTTGTGCTTAGTTTTGGAGGCATAACACAATGTTGGGAATGAGTCCCTGCTAGTTGAGGGAGAAAAAGGGACCTGATAAACATAGCCTTTTTTGTGGTGGCTACAAAGCCCAATCAAAATGTGTGAATCCCTTCATAGTCAGCATGTGCCAAACCTGTGATAATTAAAGCATCATTTTCTTCTGATCAAGGTAAAAATGATTGAACTTTCCTTGATTACATTTGACTGGTCAATTGGCCAGATTCCCCCCTTTTTTTCTTTTTACTAGTTGGATGCCCAGATCTTGAGCTTGTATTAGGTGGTATCTGAGCACAATTTGATTACTTCTTTCTTCATGATGAATCCAGTATCAAGACATAGTCTGATGAGCTGTAAATAGTGTTCATTAAGACCAGAAGGCAATTAATAAAAAAGAAAACCAGTATAGCTTTATTCATAAATTTATAATTAAACTGAAAGATCCTTAATGCACTGAATGAAGATTTGTAAATACCAGACCAAGTATTTTAAGTATCTGTAGAACTAGGCCCTTTAACACAAGTTGCCGTTGTGATTTAAATGGTCTGAAAGAGGTAGTTCTTGGTAGGATGAAATATTTTATATCATAAACCTTCAAGATTTACAGCTAGTAATTTGGTGTGTTTGAATGGAAGAAAATCCATTTTTAAGCACTAGCTTGCATTTTGAAAGTCCACATAGCCTTCAGGTACTTCTTTTTTTTACAGGCTGTGTTATGACAACTTGCTCCAAACTTGTCTTTTAAGAGATGGGTGCACACAGTACTTGGGTCTTTGCCCGGTATTCACAATGACACCAGCCTCATAATTGTAGTATTAAAGTAGGGGTTTTCACATCTCCTTAAAAAAGAAGAAAGCAATTAACCTCTCCAGCTCTTTGGTCTTTAAATACGGAGGCATCTCCTTTGATGATAACAAATGGCATTGTTCAGATTTTTGCAGGAAGATTTTTGCTCCACCAGATTTAAAAGTTAGCAGCGATAATAATTAGTGATTTATACTATTCCACATGACATTATCTCTTGGGCAAAATGAGTCTTTAGTCAGTGATGCTGCTAGATCCTTATATTAGGTTTAAGTGCTGTGAAATCTGGCCAGCAGACAGGGAGTAAATGAGAAATATATGCCAAGAAGTTCTATTTAAATGTATATTATGAGTTAATGCAGGAATTACTTAGGTTGCAGTCCCGTGATAGATCCTGTTGAACTCAGTAGGACTTATTTCTGAGTAGGCACGCATAGCACAGCATTTTTGAAGTTAAAGCACCATGCAATGTGGGAGGGAAATTCTTTCTTTTCCCTTGAACAAACTGTGATGATATGATAGAAAAATGAAATGTTCTTTTCAACAGAGGTTAGCATCTAGCCATTGTGCATGCATACATAACAATAGCTTCTTCTCTTTTTCAAAGTTTGGTAAGAACTTTCTGCTGCTTACTTTTTGCCGCCTCTACAACCAAATCACAGCAGATTGCAAATATAGAGTGATTTTCCATCACAGCAGATTGCAAATATAGAATGATTTTCTATCACACAGCTGGAAGTCAACTACCTAGCCACAGTGGATTTGCTAACTAGATACCCTCACCAAATCCTTTTGGTGCTAGAACATATTGTGCTTACCTTCCTGTACTCAAAGGCACCTTTGGAATGCAACTTACAGAGCAGAGTGCTTGGGGATGATGCGTAATGCAGCATGGTGCCAGCTATGTGGTTACTCTCATTTAAGCTTTTAAACACTCATTTAATATTTTAAATAGAAACTGTGGGTCTGCTGTGTTTCTAGAGCTGGTTTTACTCTCAGTTTCGCTTTGTCTGTGTAATGAAAAGGGGGGGGGGGGGGCTTAGGCTGCTTCCTTGTTCCAGGTCAAGGAATATACAAAAGCTATGTAAGAGGGAGAAACTTTTTTTTTTTTAACGCTGCTCAAAGAGAAGAAAGGTTTTCAATTTCCTTTTCATTGCTAAGATGAAGTTAATTGCTATTTATTTAATGGTGGGCAGAGTATCCCCTCTTCTTCTAACTTGGTTCTCCAGACATCCCGTTTCCCGGGGACAGTTCCTGGATTTGCAAATCAGTCCCCATACAAAATCCATTGAAGTTGAAAAGTAACCCCAGATTCATTGAAAAAATCTGGTAACCTTACTCCAGATTGCATGTTGTGGAAATTAAACATGTAGGCAAGTATCTTCCAGCAACTTCTTGCCCTTATCTACTAAATCCACTGCCCAACAGAGCCAATTTTGTTTTTTGGTGGGGGCTGCTGAAGCACGGAAAATGGATGCTAAACAACGTTTAATACTCCTGTTCTCTAAGCTCAGCTATTTTTTCTAGTTTAGGGTTACACATGCGAGTTTAAAGTGGATTAAAAGCTCTCTCTCTCTCTCTCTCTCTCTCTGATGGTGTACATATGATGTCCTCATTCAAGGGGCAGCTTCCCCTTTTTCTGCCAGCTGACTGGGATTTTTCGAACCCACAGATAACCCTATAAAGGAAGAGAATCTAATTTCAAATTGCACATTACGCAATTGTGAACACACTAAGGTGCATTGTTTGGGCAGGGCTTTACGTTTGTGGTGACGTTTCCTCAAGTGCTGTCTATCACCTTACTTCTGCTTTCTTGAGCACAACCTAGCTATTTCATTTCCTCAGCCCAAAGGAAAGCATGCAGTGTATTTATTTTCACTGCTTGTTGCTAAAGGCAACTCCGTGGCGCAGTTTCTTAAATGTTTTAAACAGCTGCTCCGTGCAAAACCTCTTCACTTCAAAATTGCTGTATTTAAAAAAAATAATAATTGGCCATTCTTGGGGGGCGGAATCAGCAGGTACAGGAGATAAGAAGGAAAATGGAAAAGAAAAATAGCAGCGCTCATCCGCTCTTTAAACACTCCTCCCCTCAAATTGCTTTCCCTATCCTGCAATGGCCACATGCCTCGTCATTTTTATTTGCAATGCATTTGAACGTATTTGCACCTCTGTTTTGTGCATCAGGAGCAGGGTCTGGAGATTGAAGGACTTTGTATCTCCTCCTGCATGACCATTCCTTGCTGTGTTGTGGTGCTTTTTATTGGGCTGCTAAATCTCACCTGCCTGGGTGCTCTGCTGCCAACAAGGGGAAATAGATATTCGCTCCACTTCCCTGTGAGGAGGAGTTGCGGTGGACCACATGGCCATCCACTCCCGTCCGGGGGTGGGGGGCTGAGTCACACGTCTCCCAGAGGTCCCCACCCATGTCATTGTTCCAACCAGCCAATCCACTGGCTGGGGGGGGCGTGGCCAGGCCCCATTTAAATGGTGGCGCAAGCCAGAGAGCTTCCTTCTGGCTCCCTTCCTTGATCTCCCGCCCGCCGTCCCTATTTTCAGGTTTCAATATTGGCCTTGCTATGGACCTCAGTTGGTCGCCGTTGAGGGGTCTGGTAGGAATTTTTCCACTTGGCAAATTGGCATGGGCCATTTGGTTTTTGCCTACCTCATAGCAATCATCACAACTTTGTAAGGTTTGGCAGTTAGGCATTGGTTGATCTTATGATGGGGGAGGTGAGGTGTGGCCATCGCTTGCCCCTCCAAGCTTAAGGGTATTCCATTAAAGCAGCGGTTCTCAACCTGTGGGTCCCCAGATGTTGTTGGACTACAACTCCCATCATCCCTGAGCTCAGGCCTTGCTAGCTAGGGGTGATGGGAGTTGTAGTTCAACAACATCTGGGGATCCACTGGTTGAGAAAGGCTGCCTTAAATGAATCCAGGGGTGTTGATCATGTCTGAAGTCCGGGGCAGGGTTAGGGCCATGCCACGACCCCGCCGGGAACCCAGGGGGAGCTTGAGTTGGTTTGCATTGACGGGGCTCCCCCTACTGGTGGTGGACACTTATAGGACTCCCTGCATGATGGGCAGGAGTCAGATATAGTCAGGTCAATTCTAATGCCTAAGCCAATACCGTTCATAATCTGTAACCAATAAAGTTGTGGCCTCAATTTGCCCAATAACCATTAACCTAATATCCGTGTCCTTGTGTCTTATGCATCAACGAGGGGGTGGCTATGGAGTCTCGAAACACAACAGGTGGTACCTCTCCATTGCCACTCAGCTGGGTAAAACATGCACACACATTTTAAGGGGCATCTTGTCTGGCCCCCTGCAATGCAGGAATCTCAGCTAAAGCATGCATGGCAGATGGCCATCCGACCTCTGCTTAAAAACCTCTAAGGGAGGAGAGCCCACAACAGACCATTCAACAGTCGAACAGCTCTTACCACCAGAAAGTTCTTCCTGATGGTTATTATTATTATTATTATTATTATTATTATTATTATTATTATTATTATACCACCCATCACCTGAGAAACACAGGGCAGTTTACAGCATCAGGACACAAAAATACATAACATAATAACAAAATAATAACAATTTTTAAAAATCTATTTGAGTAAAAGGTTTGCCATTTTAGCCACTGTGAAACATACTTGAAACATTTGCTTGTGTGCAAGTTTGGTGTTGCCCAGTTCCGGGGGGGGGGGGCAGTTTTCCAAAACAAATAGAAAACTGATCAAGAAAGCAATTATATGCTATTTATTTGCAATAATCTACCAATATAGAAAGTCTCGTAATAATTGGTACATTCTGACAATTTAGTTTTGTAGCATTTGAGTGAGGATTTGAATTTATGAATGTCTTTTTCATCCCAATGTAACTAATTGTCTTTTCATGTTTTTCCTTCCAGTGTATCTTGAGGATAGTTTTGTAAAATCTGGAGTCTTCAATGTATCGGAACTGGTGCGGGTGTCAAGAAGTAAGTTTCTCTTCTTTTAGCCTATAGTTTTGTGTATTACAATGTTTCTGGCTAAGAATCTGAACTCCAAACCACAGGAAACCTTAACATTTGAAGTCTGTGGAACCCTAGATACGTGTTATAGTGAAATCTTCTTCTCCCTTGGCCTCCCATTGTTGAATTGGCATATTCTGACAAACCATGTGCTTTTAAAAATACAGGCTGTTTTTTTTGGGTTATACGCATTGTTTAGTGTTTATACAGAGGATCTGATTATATATCTGATTAGTGAACCCCATGAACTTCACCAAATGACTTGGAGCAAGCTGCTAACACTCTGACTTGCCCTGTAGATAAGTTACATGTCTATAGAGTATATTTAATAAATTAATCCCATTCAACGAGGTCCACCAAATATGTATGATTATGGCTGCAAACATATGGACACTTCCTTAGGAATAAGTGCCATCAAATTAATTTCTGAATAAACCTGCATAGGATTGGGCTGCAAGCCTTTGGTTGAAAGAGCAGAGTGAGATTGTCATTAAATTAATAGTTTCAGTTCTATACTATTAGCTTTGTTTTAATGAAGTATCAGGTTGATCTGTTCAGACATTTTTATTTTCTACAAAGGTTTGCATACCAAGTTTAGTTTATACTGAAGATTGCGAGGAAGTTTTTTTTTATAAGCATGGAAATCAGTTAAACAAGGAACAAGCTTTCTTATGCCAGCAAGGAAGAAATGTTATAAATAGGAAGCTTAATTTTAGTTCAGAATAGTTAATAAATACATTAGAAACATTTCTTTATCTGTCATGAGAATAATACATACAGTGAGCATCCTATATTTAGATAATAGCCTGAGCTAAGATTATTCATCATGGCTTTTGAATATACTTACATGATAAAGTGCAGTTCTTGGTTGAATAGAAAAATGTGTTAATGTACAGCACTCGTGCATGTTTACCCAGGAGTCAATTCCACTGTATTCCCTAGCACTTACTTTCAGGTAAATGGGCACACAATTGCAGCCTTTAGTATTCTAAATTGCATTAAAGTCATTCAAAAATATGCAGCAACAGTGAAAACTTCCAATTTCAGGTGTATTTGAGATTATTATACTGTGACATGAAACAATTAGTTTAACGTTCTGGGCCCTTCCAATTAGCAAGTAAATTGTATGTAAACTACCCCAAGAATTTGATTGAAGGGCACCAAGAAATAATAAATACACACATTTGTTGTAAATAAGGAATGTAATGCATGCTAGTATTCATGAAAGTGAAAATAATGCATGGAGCATATTAATGTATGTAAAATAAGAGTTTATTTTCCAATAGATATTCTGTTTCACCAATTGAAACAAGCATGTGTTTATGCTGCATTTAAAATAATCCTATTTTTGTGTTGTTGCATCCAGAATAAATACATTTTAAATTATATAACAGAAGTATTGTACTTGTGACAGTAATTTTCACTTTTTTCATGAAATGTTGACAGAACGGGAGAACTCAAGGAACTAGTTAATCACATAACTGTCTAGCTTTTCCCTGGTTATGGGTTAATTTTTCCTCAAGTTATACAACTAGGAAAATCAATTTCCTCTTGCTTCTCATTAGACAAAAATAGAGAGAGAACTTCATTTAAGGGTGTGCTTTTGTTAGTATTAAATTGCTGTTTAAAGACTGGTGTGACTATCTTAATGCTGTGTTCTTTAGCGCCTATAACCCAGGGAGCTGGAGTGAACTTCCCCATTGGAGAACTTCCAAGTCAACCATACTACCATGACATGAACTCGGGTGTAAACTTACAGAGGTCACTATCCTCTCCACCAACCAGGTGAGCATATCTTTTTAAAAATATCTAGCTATCATTAGGGTGTTTGTTGCTGCTGTTGCTGCTATTTTTTGTATTTTTATTTTTATATCTTATGCTTTATGTGGAAATTGTTCAATTCAGCAGTGTACTTATTGATGTGCTTTATTTACAGTTTACGACTACCATTGTTATCTTTTGTAATCATGCAACTCTTTTTATGTCGTAAGCCTCCTTCAGCATAGTTTTTAATGGCGGAAAGGCAGCGTGTAATTAAAATGACATTGAGGTGCAATATTGTACTTCTTAATTATGTGTAGACAAGTAACAGTTAAATATTTCCAATGCTTTCTATTAAAAGTAGGTGTGGTGATACATTTTACATTATCAAGAAAGTCAGCAAAATAGAGTGGAAGCTTTCAAAGCGATCATTTTTTCAAACAATAGTAATAATAATAATAATAATAATAATAATAATAATAATAATAATAATTTATTCATAGCCCACCCATCTGGCTGGGTTTCTCCAGCCACTCTGGGCAGCTCCCAACAGAATAAAAGCACAATAAAACATCAGTCATTAAAAACTTCCCTATACAGGGCTGCCTTCAGATGTCATTTAAAATCAGATAGTTGTTTATTTCTTTGACATCTGATGGGAAGGCGTTCCACAGGGCAGGCACCACCACCGAAAAGGCCCTCTTCCTGGTTCCCTGTAACCTCACCTTTCGCAGTGAGTGAACGGCCAGAAGGCCCTTGGAGTTGGACCTCAGTATCCAGGCTGAACAATGGAGGTGGAGCAATAGGTTTTTGGATCTGGAAACATGAGGTCAGAGTTTGGTTTAACCCAGGAATAGTTTTGGGCTTGACACATGCCATCTGGATCAAAAGAGCTGTCTGTTGTTACTTTTAATACACATAAAGGCAGTTAAATTAATGCTCCTTCTTATATATTCACAGTAAGAGACCCAAAACTATATCCATAGATGAGAATATGGAACCAAGCCCAACAGGGGACTTTTATCCTTCCCCCAATTCACCAGCTGCTGGGAGCAGGACATGGCATGAAAGAGATCAAGGTGAGTAAATCCATATTTTTATAGTGCTTCAGACACATTATCATTTATGGAATTTTGTTTTACCTCATAAATACATTCATGCTTTGCAGTTTGAAATGGAGATTCAAATCTAAATCTACTACTAGGCTGAAGTATGTTCCTAGACGTTTCAAACGTACAAAGTAGTCATTAGTCATCATTAACCTTACCATCATCCTTTTTTATTTTTACACCCAGATATTGTGAATATGCATACCAATCCTTTTACTAAAACAACAGTTTTCACTGGAAGCTAAACCTGTCAAATGAGAGGGTCGGGATAGATATTAATTTATTCATCTGACTCACTGGCTAGCGGAATCTAGCCATGCCGGTAAATAATTGAATAAATTATTAAGCTTTCACCGTATATTTTATAAGAAAATGAATAAACATTCTGCCTTTTTTCTGGCCTTGTTCCTGTGCCTTTAATAGCAAGTTGATGTGAAAGTATTAAGAAAGTAAAGCTGCCTGTGGTATGAAGAAAAAGAAATGGCTTCACCTGTTTTATTTCCCCATGTTGGTTTGCTAATAGAGATTCGGAAGCAGGTCCAGAAAAGATGTAATAGCCTTAACCCTGGTGACTTGCCTTCCTATTGTATGCCCTCTAATGTCTTGAAATTTTCATTTTGCTTTGTTCTTAAATTATTTCTGTTTATCTTTACATATAAGCCAATGAACATACTAGTTTACCCTCAACTGCCCAGTAACTGCTACCCTTAAAGTTGTAGACATTTAGCCAGCAATCATGCTGCTCACTGTCCTTGCACGTAACAGACATAACAAAGTGCACTTTCCGTTTATCATTTATTATTTTTATTTCTTTAAGGCATTCATATAAAGCGTGCATAAAAAAATAACCAGGCAGCAAATAAAATTCACCTTAAAACCAAATAGAAACTTGAATACTTCCTAATTTCTCTTTTACTTTTAATTATCATTAACTAGTAGTTCTTTTCATAGTCTTCCTTGCAGTATTTCACATAATCCTCCTTACAGAACTTCTTGCAGTCCTACTAGTGTAATCTGTTTATTACAATTGCTTTTTAAATAATTCAAATATTTACTCCAGATTTCGAATATTTACTCCAGATTTCGAATTCCTGTCGAATCTGAGTTGGGAGGAAGTTCCACAATGCTAAATAAATGGCTTCTAATAGTTCAGTTGTAAGGAGGAATAACTCACCGCCTTGGTAGTCAGCCAGCCCTGGCATGGCCAGTCATTTAGAGTATCTTTTAAGAGCAGACAGATTGGGAAGTCTTGGTGGCATTCTTTGCAGGGGTAACCAAACTTTTTTTTCAAATAGGGCCAGATTTGATGAAGTGAACATGCGTGAGCGCCGACCAAAGTTGTTGAGCCAGATTAGGTCCCTGAAACAGACTTTAGACATGCCTGGTTTAGCGGCACAGATCCAGGCAGAGGCTTAGCCACCCCTGTTATAAAGGAACATTTTAAATTGGTTCTATCAAGCAGTTCCTTTCCCACCTTCCCTTATGTAAGAAGTATCTGAAATATAAATGGGGTACTTGAATAAAACAGTTCTTTACATTTGCCTTTCTGTTGATACAAGTGATACGCCATATTATTAGCTTAAGTGGCAATAGTAATAAGGCCTGATTGAGTTCTACCTCCTCAGCCCCACTGTCTTGCCTTAGAGGACATCAGTGGCAGCTGTTTCTTGCAACTGTCAGCAAAGGAGTGCTTTCCTGCACCATGGGCTGAGCGAGATCAAACTGCTGAGCACCAATGCCTTGTCTTAGACGACATCAGCGAGAGCCGTTGCCTATGTTGGTGGCAAGTCTTTCACTGATGTCCTCTGACACCATCACTGATGTCCTCTGACATCAGTGCATGGAAGTGGGGTTGAGGAGCTGAAACTCGCCTAGCACATAACGGAGGCAAGCGAAGCATATCCGATCAGCAAAAATCAAACTTCCTTAGTTCTGGCCAATTGTCTCTGCCAGGATTTATTGCCCTTGTTTGCTATTTGAAAGACCTGCAATATTATACAGAAAAGTGCACGGGATACTAGAATTAGGTATTTTGTGGTAAAAGGATATAACTTCTCCTGAGCCAGTGAAAGCTACCCATTCTCAGAAGATCCTTATCTTTCATCTCATCACCTCATGATGTTATCCAGTTTCCCAGTTGCAATTAATAACTATTTCTAGCTTACACATAAAAATAAATTATATATTGTACACGGTATGCAATAGTCTTTGTTTCAGATTTATATTGATCTTGTTTTTTTTTGCCTCGTTTCTTTTTAACATAGCATTAAGAAGATGGTTTTTGTGCAGGGTTTTTACTTAAAGGGAATGTTACACTCTTTGGAGCAGTTGTGGTACCAATCATAAAAGTTCCATTTTAGTAATCCCCAAATATTTATGTCTCTCAGCTCCTTTGCACCTCAGGCAGTATCACCCATTCCCCCAAATGATCTTTTTACAGCATGTTTAAACAATATTTTATTTGGGTCAGTTTTTACATTCTTCCCACTTACCGCAAAATATCAATTTGGAATGTACTCCCCCCAAAGAAAACTTTGTATAAATAATGCAAGTTTTATTTGTATCTTTTTGTACATATATTTGCAAACATGGGGATATAGGATTGGGCTTAAAATGAAAAAGACTCGCCTATTGGTTGGTATTATTATTATTATTATTATTATTATTATTATTATTATTATTATTATCAACATCTGTTGGGCTGCTCAGACATTGCTCTTTATTCATCTCCCAAAGAGTGACATCAATACTGATCCTCAATTATTTATTTTTAATTCTCCTCAGTTACCCTCACCACATGCAGAAGTGGTTATCTGTACTAGGAACCTTCACAACTATTTAAGGAGGATTCTCGTTTACCTTAGTTATTGATATTTAGAGTGATTTCCATACCCAGAATAAGATACAATCCCATGCTCCCATTTGTGTGATCACTTCTGTACACCATGAGGGGAACAGGAAGGGGAAATGCAATGAGTGATGGGAGCTCCATCTGAACAGATGCTCTGTTTTGTTGTTGATTTTTGGTACTGATTTCATGAAAAGTCACCCAATTCTTAAAACTTGAATGCTTGTATCAAGAAGGATAATTTTTTTAAGTTCCTTTGCATGGTGGTCTCTGCATAATTCTAGTTGTGGAGTGCAGAGTTCTGTGGTGCTTAAGCTTTGGTGACCTGCAGTTAAGAGGAAAAAAAAAATTGTGTCTAAACGGATTCATGGTGAAAACCGGTCATTTAAGGGGACAGGGTTATGGAGTGGCATAAGTTCCTGTGTCCCCCCCCCCTTTCTTTATTTGGCAATTTTAAGTATAGTCAACAATTTTAACTGAGGTCTAGGAAAACATATCCTGGCGATAATTCCCCCCCCCTTTCTAGTGGTACTCGAGGCTTTGAAAAAAGCAACCTATGTTATTTGTTTAGGATCTTAGTTCCATTGCTTTAGTCCTACTCCTGTAATAGATGTTGCTAGGAAAGACATTGCTGGTGGCTATTGCCACGTGAATTACACAAAATACATAGGCTAAAATGGGAAAGAAAATGGGAAAACATCATGTGCATATATCTGCAGAAGCAATTTTCAAAAATGGTCATTGTCCACCCTCTTGCAGCTCCTTTATCATGAACTATGGTGTATCAGGAATACTTTTCCCGTGCAGATTTATTATAGGGACTGGACTGTTTTACTTTTTTGCAGTCTAACCTTTGACTGATAATTCATATTAGTTTATAGTAATTATAGTACTGCATGGATGTGTTTGGAGTGTTATTAGCTGATTCCTTGTTATGCGTTCTAAATGGTTACTGAATTGATTCCTGTCCTGTCTTCTTTAGTTTTAAGAGATGTTTGTCATGTCACTTTGCTTCTCAAACACTTAAATACTTACAACTTCCGTTGATGTGCTTCAGCGATAAGCACAGCCTTCCATTGTAAACTAAACTGCCAGGCTTCGCATATCCTGAATGTGCAAACACAAATGTGTTTCCAACTTAGAATAAGGTTGGTTTGGGATAGGCAGCATGATCAATTTTTCAGAGGAAACCTTTGACACATTATAGGTTCCTCTCCGAGGCCCTGGTCCTTGGAGTTAACTAGTTCACTCAATCCACTAAGCCCAGACTTCCAGTAGTGGTAGTCAAAATACCTGTCATCACCTACTCAATTCTAGATAGCAATAGGATTCTTTATTGTATACATTCCCACAAGACATGTGGTTTGAGAATCCTACCAGAACACAAAACACTCATTTTCTCCCTCATTGCACACCCTTCACTCCCTGCTCAGCTCCACTCTTTTTTACATCCCTTTTATCTGTTAAAGTCAACTCTGATGTTCTATATCTGGGGCTCGCTTCACTCAGAATTCCATCGCACTCACCTGTTGTCCAGCATTCTTCACCCAATACATTGTTACATTGCGTTATCAGAAAATACTTTTCCAGTCTCCTGAAATTCAGGGGCAGATGTATTTCTTACCATAAATTGGCACATTTGAGGTCTGGTTTTGTGGCAACTTCAGCACCGAGAACTATGGTTTTGATGTTCAGAGTTGGTAAGTACCAAGGGACCTGGTACAGTTCATCCCCAGGGTCTCCAAACGAGAGGACTTGGGTCACGTCACAAAGGAAAAAGAAGAAACACTATTGGCCAAATTGCTGCTTTCATAAGATTCTGAGGCTAGTGGCAGAAGATGAGATTATTTGTAATCTCAGTTCCCAACATCCAGTTGCCATAAGAGTACGGTCATGCACTAATGGCAGGCACAGCTTTTCTAGAAGGTTCCTGAAGCTCAGCAGCACCTGAGATCTTTGCTCCACAAGTATGAATATGCAGAACCACAGTTACCGGTAAGTAATTCTTCTTTAAAAAAAAATAAAAAATGATGACAATTTTATCACAGTGTGAGAAAAGAGAATTTTGTGGGTTAAAAATATATATTTCATGGAGTTTATGTTTTACCGTTTATTAAAGATTATTAAGTTAAAGTCAGTGGTTAATATGTTATTTTATCTCTTGAGCCACGCTACTTTTTTTTACACCCTCTCTCTCACACATATAAAGATGGCATCTGATATGTTAATCACTTTAACATAACCCCCCTATTTATTCATTTAACTACTTTGCAGATTAATTTGAAATAGTAAATGTAAGTACATGTCAGGAGCGCAAGAGCACAGTGCGCGCACATTCTTCACGAAGTGCTCAAAAATTAGCAAGGGGACTTTGCAGTTCATTTAATTGGAAGAGAATGTGCAAAGCACTGACACAAAATAAAAGTTCAAAAGCACAATAATTTCACAGTAATAGAGTCTGATCCAGTGCTGTTTCTGCCCGTGAGGTGCTTTGCCTGGCTTGAGCCAAGCTGAATCTCTTTGAGATGAAAGGGCACTTAAAGCAATCTGTCAAAGCATGACACACATTTTGGCCAGGATCCCAGAAGCTGCTTGGGGAGTAGTGGGGTACCTGAAGGTGCCTGGAATTTCAGATTAGAAATCCTGGCAACCAGAACCAAGCACATCACTCCTGAATCACCATAATGGTTTGCCAGAAAAGAGGAGATGTTCTCTCCTCTGCTCAGGCGCCACCAATGCAGCTGGCTATTTGCTAATTCTGCAACTTCTAACCTAACTCTTGTCAAGTGACACAAGTTGTTCTATAAACCCCCTGGGGTCTGGCTGCCTTTGCTAAGTAATTTGTCCCATGAGTGACAAATCTATACCATAGTCAAAACAAAAAAAAAATCCTTCCAGTAGCACCTTAAAGACCAACTAAGTCAGTTCTTGGTATGAGTTTTCGTGTGCATGCACACTTCTTCAGATACACTGGTATAAATCTATACCATGTTTGCTCAGGGATGGTGGGCTTGGTCCTAGACAGAAAACCCTGATTTCCAATTGCAACAAACTGCCAAGGCATTCCGAAACCAAAAGACACCTTTTGGGTTGGACACTGATATAGTGCAGGGAGTTGCAGACAGAGAATGGAAAGGCAAGTCCCTGTCTGTACACATACAAAATGGCGTTTCTTGAAAGCACTATTCAAAGCTAGGAGGTGATATGAAAATGAATAGTCATTCCATGGTTGCAATTGGTATGCAATGCGGCATTTCCTTTCCATCCTTACCCAGTTTTATGAAGTAATGAAATGATAGTTGATATTGCTTACCGTGGGAAATGAATGCATTCCCCTCCCCTCTTTCTTTCTAAAAAATAAAATTAAAAAATCCCTTTGATGGGAAGAGGATCTTGCTTAGAAAGGGGGATAATTTAAAACGCAACAGGATGCAAGAACATTTGCCATGAAAGGACTCTATGAAAAGAACTGGCATGGGTTAAGAAGAAGCCCCCATACCATATATATATATAATAATAATAATATATATATATTAATAATAAAAAAACATTGTCCCTGGGAAAACAGCAGCAGTTTCTCTTGCACGGCTCAACAGCAGTTAAACTCATTCTTAACGTTAGACTAAGACAACATATTTACTCAGGCGTGGAAAGTAATAGGATGTTATGGTGTGTTCCTAGAGCATTGAATACAGATATAAAGATTTATTTGAAATTGTACATTAGGGTGTACAATTAAATACATTTTAATTTTACAGTTTCTTCATCATGCTCACTTTCCTATGGTTCTCCTGCGTTCAGCAACAGCAAACTAGTACAACCCCAGCTTTCCATTAAAACAGAAGCGCTTGGATCCCC
Organism: Podarcis gaigeae; assembly: GCF_964106915.1. NCBI lineage: Eukaryota > Metazoa > Chordata > Lepidosauria > Squamata > Lacertidae > Podarcis > Podarcis gaigeae. The sequence continues at coordinate 18,545,956 of NC_139694.1, forward strand.
TTCGCCTGTTCTTCACCTTCCCCCTGCCGGACTTCCTTGTGATGAGGAACAAGTATCTTCTGCAGAATATCCTCCTCCTGGACCTCTGCCATCTTTTGCTATCTCCCCATCTTCTGGACTTGTTTTCCCTGGAATTCCTTTAAATATGGGGCCATCTCCTGATGGGCCTTTCCTTATTAGACCCCCGTCTCATGGTTTTTCTAAAATGGAAATCTTAATTTCAGAACTTAGAGAATTAAAAGGGGAGGTACGTAGCGCTGTTCAGGAGCTGAAAACCATAACTGGACAGCTAGGCCAGCTGCTCACCTACACAGGACAGAAAAATGCAACTCCTAAGGCACACACTGAAGGTTAGGCCTGTTTTTTCTCCCCTGGAGAAACATTCTTTACCTGGAAAATGCATTTATTCGGTAAGGGTTCCTTTACAGGATGCCCATTTGATTGTGTTAACTGTGTATTCTGTCCTAATGAAAGCATGACCAAAAGCGTCTTTTAAGAGAGTTATATATCTATATTCCAGTAGCAATTTGTTGTACTGTTGTAAATATTTAACATCTTACAATATATCCTAATAAATGTATACATGCATTATACACCAGCCTTTATTGTGTTTTTATTTCAAGTTCTTACTATCAGTTCTTGCTTTCCTAAGATGAATCCCTGCAAAGGAGCAGGTATATGCTGGGAGGGCTGGAAGTAGCGTTGTTTTCTGTGTTTTTTTCTATTTTGTTTACAACATAAAACAAAACAGAGCAGGGGATAACAGAAGGGATAGAGAGGGAAGAGATCCATAATAAGTACTGTATACAAAGCATTCCAAATCATTTGTCCATTGCAGAGTTTGTACATGAGAGTCTTTGTAATCATGACCTGACAGGTGGATACCTTCCGTATACTTCATGCTAAAAAAACCAACCAACCAGGTAGGGCCGTAAGATATTCTGGCTGTTGATTTTCTTGGAAGGTCAGTTCGCCCAATACTAGGAGACTAGTTGTTACAAGAGCTCTGTATGTAAGAACCGGTGCCTGAGTTACCTTTCCATCCCAATCCCTTTTCCTTTTGTGTTGCGTCTTTTTAAATGGTAAGCCTGAGTGCAGGAATTATCTTATTACGGATATTTGTAAGCTGTTGTGGGAGCTTTCCCCCTCATCCCACCCAACTAAAGAAAAGGGTAAGATCCTTTCAACAAACCCATGTAAGAGGTTCCATGTTGCTGGAATATAGTTCGAAAATATGTTCATATCAGATAGCCAGGTCAGAAGCTAGTTATCCAGATATAAACCCGTTGGAGAGAAAAAAGGAAAAAGGCACAGGTAGGCATTAACTGTTTTCCCGCTGCTTTGAATTTAAGTCAATGGACACTTCTGATCATCCTCAGCAATGTCTGTTGCCCCTGAAGAGCTTTGGGAATGTTATTTTCCGCCGCCTCTCAGTTCATTAGATTCAGATGCAAAGCACTGTAAATTCTTTCCCCGTCTCTCCTTTACTTTGGGGTTGCAGCGCTCATCTCGCTTTATTGGCCGAGGGAGCCGGCGTACAGCTTCCGGGTCATGTGGCCAGCATGACTAAGCCGCTTTTGGCGAACCAGAGCAGCGCATGGAAACGCTGTTTACCTTCCCACTGGAGCGGTACCTATTTATCAACTTGCACTTTGATGTGCTTTCGAAATGCTAGGTTGGAAGGAGCAGGGACCGAGCAACAGGAGCTCACCCGGTCGTGGGGATTTGAACCGCCAACCTTCTGATCAGCAAGTCCTAGGCTCTGTGGTTTAACCCACAGCACCACCTTTAAAATTAATTAATTAAATAAATAAATAATAAAGAACTACTACAGTTTCCAACAATTAAAACATGTTGACCAAGATTGTTTTTTTTAAAAAAAACCATGAATGTAAGATTTTTTTTAAAAAATGCTAACAGAACATTGTGGCCCCAATCTACATACGAGCCCGTAGTTTTTAGTAGCCTTAAATGTCCTTAATTGTATTGGATTTCAAGCTGCGTCTAAATGTGCTGCTTTAAAATTCATTTCAGTTCCTCAAAGGGATCTCCTAAAATTGAAAATTCAACAGCAATCCAATCCACACTTACTTGGGAGTAAGTCCTATATAACTCCATAGGGCTGTATTCTGCTGTTAGTAGTTTTTCAAACTGGCTAACACCAGGACTAAAAAATACTGATCTTACTTGATTGATTTGTGCTGTAGACCAATATTTCTTAGATTCTTAATACTAATACACTGCACTCAGTAGCTTTTTTGTTTAGGTTTTTTTTTTACCCTAGGGGCATTATGAACCTCAGTGATACGCCAGTTCTTAATGGACAAACAACATATTAGCCAGTATCAAGTGCAATATGTTTGGCTTTTACAATTAAATTTCCTCACAGCCACCAAGGCTTTGCTTTTTGCTTTTAAAGTTCTGTCTCTGTTGGTTATGAAATTATCTGAAGAAATGACCTAGATGATGTAATCCACAACATTTTTCTGTAGTGTATAAATCTAATAGCCTGTTGTTAGTTTTAGGTAGGATTTTGTAATCGGGTGTTCTTAACATTGCAGAGTGATCTTGCTAGTACAGTTGTATTATACGTATATTCTCCAGCATATTGATCCTTCTAATTTTTGGAGAACATTAGGAAAGAGCTCATCATCATGACAGACAGGATGAGGAGGCTGCCCGAGTGAAGGCCTGTGTAATTCAAGGATCTCTTGGAACTGTATTACACCTGTGTGCACTTTGTGGTGCTGTGGTCTAAACCACTGAGCCTCTTGGGCTTGCTCATTGGAAGGTTGGCAGTTCGAATCCCCATGACATGGTGAGCTCCCGTTGCTCTGTCCCAGTTCCAGCCAACCTAGCAGTTTGAAAGCACACCAGTGCAAGTAGATAAATAGGTACCACTGTGATGGGAAGGTAAATGGTGTTTCCATGCACTCTGGCTTCCATCACGGTGTTCTGTTGCGCCAGAAGCGGTTTAGTCATGCTGGCCACATGACCCGGAAAGCTGTCTGTGGACAAACGCCGGCTCCCTCGGCCTGAAAGCAAGATGAGCGCCACAACCCTGCAGTAGCCTTTAACTGGGCTTAACCGCCCAGGGGTCCTTTACCTTTTACCATACTTTGGTAATGGATTCATTATGCTCTTTTTTAGTGGATGGTTATTGAGGTCAGCTTTGCCTGCATCATGATTGTTTCTCCAAGTACAGCTTATATGCGGGGAGTGAGGAGGGAATTAAGGGACAATTTTGAATCCAAACCTGTCTCCCAGTTTGGGCAAAGTAACTTTCATGCCCATGTATAAGCTCTGTACTCTGTACTAACAAACTTACATCAAAATAAGGTAGTCCATCTCTTTCCTAAACATATATGAAGGTGACGTCTTTTACTGTTCATAGGGAAATTAATCTGCTGGCAACTCACCACTGCTTTATCCAGCACCTGAAAATGCTAAAATACAACCCAATTTGTAACGACCTGTGCTTGGAGTTTTAAGTCAGCGAGGGGTTGTTTTTTATGTATTTAGAGTCAGATACTAATCTGCTTTTCCCCTCATTTAAAGAGTTTTCTTAGGTGTAAAAATGAATGCTCCCTTCCTGCTTAAATTAGGGAAGACTGAAAAGGAATAAATATTTCAGTTAGGCTGGCATTGCCTGAAATAGTTGGGTCCATTTGCAGAAGGTGTAACACGTGTTGTTGTTTTTTAAGTATTACTTTTGCACTAGTTGAGAATTGCACAAAAAAGTGAAAATAAATCAATAGATGATGTTCTGATTGCATAAGACCATGCACATCCTTTTATGCAAGAGGAAACAGAAGAACCGTGATAGGGCGTGCCTATTACAGCACTTTGAACTCTTGCACAAATGCTTGTGGAATAACTCCTATCTATAGTCCTTCTGCTTATTGTTCTTTGGCTTCAATATAGTGCTCCTCACAGAGAAAGATTTCATTTAATTAAGTAGCTTGAAGCTGCGACTAAATGGAGGTGGATTTGGGAATTAAACCGGGCTGGCTGCAGTAGATGCAAAACTATTTATTCTGCGCCTGTGCCCCTATTCCTTGGTGGCTCTCCTCCTGTAGATTCATGGGAAAGTGAACATGTTGTGTTGCTGACTGTGAAAGCCGAGCAGGTGTCCAATGCAGGCAGGTGGATCCTTGAACTCTGCCTCTCTCACAAGTTGACTCCAGGAATGTTCCATTAACAGGTGGCTCACTGATTGGGGCGCCATGTGACATTTATCGAGGGAGCTCCTGGGATGGCAGACAGCTCCGTGCAGAGGCAGAGGGTCTGTGCTTTTGATGAGGAAATTGCTGAAACTCATGTCTCATTAGTGTTTCCTAAGGTTCTTTGGAAGCAAACAACAGTTTAATTAAAGTCTGACGTAAACACATTTCTGCACTCCATCCCCGCAGCATTTTATCACATTAGAATTGATCAAAATAGTTGCCTTGGGCTGACTTGAGCAGATATACATCTGGAGCGCCATTTGTGCAAGCTGCCGTTGAGCTGGCTACATACATTATGCTTCACAGCAACTCTCTCTCTCGCCTTCCTTTGTAGATGGAATTACCTTGTTGGGAGATGAGTTGATCTAACGTTCTCTCCCCCCCCCAATTTGCATAAGCCTTTATCTCTTTGATGTGCTAGTGTTTTAAATTTATAACATAACGCGGTCCAGACATGCATATTCTCTACCTTTATAGTATTATGCAAGAATAACTTCCAAGCTTTTAATCTAGCCATACCTCCGTTTAATTCCACCACCAACTCACACCAGTTTTATTCAGAGACATCTATGGATGTTATGATCTTGTGTTGTATTAGCATAATGTTCATTTCTAACTGCTGTCAGCTAGAGATGCCAGCACTTAAAATCCTGTAAAGGTAAAGGTACCCCTGCCCGTACGGGCCAGTCGTGTCCGACTCTAGGGTTGTGCGCCCATCTCACTTAAGAGGCCGGGGGCCAGCGCTGTCCGGAGACACTTCTTGGTCACGTGGCCAGCGTGACAAAGCTGCTCTGGCGAGCCAGCACCAGCGCAGCACACGGAAACACCGTTTACCTTCCCACTATAAAGCGGTACCTATTTATCTACTTGCACTTAGGGGTGCTTTCGAACTGCTAGGTGGGCAGGAGCTGGGACTACAGATGGGAGCTCACCCCGCCATGGGGATTCGAACCGCCGACCATGCGATGGGCAAGCCCTAGGCACTGAGGATTTACTCACAGTGCCACCCACGTCCCTAAAATCCTGTAGAGAAGCATTAATTGTTTATCTCTCCACCACCCAAAATGAAGGAGATATATATGTGGTTCCCATTCTCTAGTCTCCTTGACAAAGTCCTGTTGCATATTCTTTTTCAGTTACTCCGTATTATCAATATATATATTAAACCGAAGATGTAGAAGAATGGATTGTTACATTTTAACAGAGCATTGAAAAGATACTGCAAGAAATGTAATTTACAGAACATTAGTTGATAAAACCAGTGCTGAAATAAAAATTGTAAATTGAACAAATGCTGCGGCTGGTTGTGTAATATCTCAGTACTTAAAGACTTGGTGAAAAGAATAAGTCTTGAGCCTATGGAAAGAATAACATTGTAGATGCCTCAATCTTCAGTGAGGAGGGCATTCCCCATTTGAGGCACCAAGAAAACCTGTTCTCCTAATGGTCTACACTTGGATTTGGGACATCCTTCAGAACTTAACAGCTGGGCAGGTTTTCCTTCAGATATCTGGGTCTCAGGTTGCATAGAGCTTTGTACATCAACAATATAAACAACATCTGGTTGCCCACTGTGAGTAAAGGATGTTGGACCAGATGGGCCATTGACCCAATCCAGCAGGCTCTTCTTATGTTCTGAAGAACATCAGCGTGTTGAATTGGGCCTGGAAGTCCATTGCAAATCCCGTGGAATTGCAGTAATACAATTCCAGCTGGCTAACTCGCTAACCCGGCCACCGTATTTTGCCATAACTACAGCTTCTGAGTCATCAGCAAGGGCAGCGCCAAGTAGAGTACATGCAAAAAGCAAGATTTACAGTAATCTAGGGAGGTTACCATTTTAGTGCTTTTTGCCCTCAAGGTGGCAGCTGGGTGTGGAGCTTGCATCACCCCCATCACAGACCATTTTAACGGAATGTCTTTTTAGTGCTGAGATTATATAAGTATGAAAAAGTCGCCTTGCCAAAAGCAAATATTTATTTAATTTTATGAAACAAATGTTTATAATGGTTTTTGTGCTGGAGTAGAAAGGATGTTGTTGTCTAGCAAAACGAAAAGGTGCTAACCAAAGAAGAAGGGTCCTGCTATTTACAACTCTTGTAGATGCAAGTTTATGTTATTAGATACTGATTTCAGTTATACATTACAATGAATATTCATTTTGTCTCACTCTTCCAAGTATTTCAGGGCCATTATGCTCACATCAGCTCAGAGAAGTCAGCTAGGCTGAGAAAGAGCCCCATGTTCTCTTAATCCACAACTCCTTAAAATTTACACAAGGCAAATGAATACTTGTTTGTAAAATGGCTTTTTATCGAGGTTTTCCTCTATATCTTTTGATATGTGCAGGTGTTTTTTCTGGAATAATATTGGAGACACACTTCAAACTACACTCAAAAACATTTGTGTGTCTACTTCTCTGTCTACTCCCAGCAAGTGGATGGGTAGGCGGTCACTGAAAACTAATCATGGGAAGGGTTCCTCCAGCTTGCTTCCTGTTCATTTGCTTCACATTTCTAAAATTTCTCAGAAAATTCTTGGAGTCTTTCCAAGAGTTTTCTGAGGTCACTTCCAGATGAATTGTATATTAAGCAGGCATTCAGATTCGTTTTTGCAAAATTGTGAAGGTTGAGCTATTGTTGTTGAGTGGTTGTTATGTTCTACTTTTCTTACCACAAAAAGTCTGGATTGTGCTGGAAGTTGCTTTATCTCAATGAACACACCACTTATCTTTGCTGTGGGCTATGAAGGTGCACTCTTATTCTGCAAATGGCATGTGTTGGCATCTACCCAATTGTGTGAAAGATTCACACCAAAGTTCAACAATCTGGAAGTGCCCTTAGAGAGAACTGGAAAAGACGCTCGAGTCTTTGGCAGCTTTCTGCCAGCCCCCCAGCCCCCAGGTTCTCCATAATAAGTCTGCCTTCTCCCCCAAAATCGGCTCAGTTTACAGAGGCGGCGAGTGATTGCAGGATCATTTTTTAAGACTGAAGTGTTTCCAGCAACAATGAAGGATTCTGAGCATACTTAGAAACTTCTGTTACTGCCAGGAACCTTGGGAGTGTTTACAGATAGGTAGCCGTGTTGGTCTGCCATAGTCAAAACAAAAAAAATTGCTTCCAGTAGCACCTTAAAGACCAACTAAGTTAGTTCTTGGTATGAGCTTTCGTGTGCATGCACACTTCTTCAGATACACTGAAACAGAAGTTACCAGACCCTTCTATATAGTGAGATTGTGGAGAGGGGTATTACTCAGAAGGGTGGTGGGAATGGGTGATTGGCAGATAGCTGTGATGAGCCTGGGAGTGGTGCTATCCATTCTTCCTGCTTGCGTATACTGAACAAGGATAAACTGAAAATTTTGCTTTTCAGGGCCACAGCGGCAATGGATGGCTTAAGAGTGAAGCTTAATGTTGCCGCAAGTCCCCCCTCAACACCCCCCCCAAGGTTAATTTTAGGAAAGGGGCAGTCAGTGGATTCATCCTATTGCAAACCAGACTGAAATTTGCTGGGGGTCTGAGCTCATCTCAAAATGGGCTTTGTCAGTGGAGTAGAACCACTTGAGGTTTATTACCCCGTTCTTTTGTGGCATGCTCACCTCAGTAAAGTCTGCCCGGTGCCATCATTAACACTGCATTTGTTCCAGGCAAAAACTTAACACTTTTCTCAGACGTTTGATGAATTAAGACGATTTTTCTGCCCGCTAATGGTACATTTTCATTGCTGACGTTTTTACTGCTGTTTCATTGGGTTTTATTTAGGTCACTCTACGGCTTTTAATATAATGCAATGTTCTTCTCTTTTTATCTTATACAATGCTGTATTCTTTTTATTTTTAAACGTTGCTCGGAGTTCCTTCGTGTGGTGGGTGACTGATAAATAAGAATGGTGCTATGTGATCTCTGGGCTAACATATCTATTATGTCGTGTCGTCACTGCAGATATGTCTTCTCCTACAATGAAGAAACCCGAAAAGCCTTTGTTTAGCACTACATCTCCCCAGGATTCTTCACCAAGACTGACCACTTTCCAGCATCACCATCCAGGGATCCCGGGAGTTACACACAGTGGTGAGGATGCAAGAGGGATGGAAAAACTCTGAACCCCAAACTAGTCTTTCCCCAGCCACAATAACACCCCTTTTATTGACTTAATGCTCAATTTAACGTTCAGCACAAAGTTATATGAAGGAAGAGATCCTGAGAAGTTCAGCGTGCTTTAGCTAGAATAAATTTCTTGAAACCAGGGGTGGGGGGTGGGGGACGGACTTTCACAATCCCACCCCACCCCAACATATCTATATTATATGTCACAGAAGTTTATTCACTGCTATATGATATAGTTTCCTGGGATGACAAATAATCTCAAAATGGATGTGAATCTGTAATTCTATGTTACCTGTTAGATATTGTTCCTCCCGTGTTGAAATTAATTATCATAATGACATTCTAGTGATAAAGAGATTTACATGCAGAACTTGAGTAAAATTATTTCCTTGAAAATAAGTTCAGAATATGAATGAATAAACTTTATTACAGTCACAGACCAGCATAAGAGAAACATATGAGTAAAATAGCAGTTAGGTTTTAAACAGGTAATTGTTAATGCAAATAAGAAGAAAGAAACAAGCATAGGATAAAACATGTGAATAGAGTATGAAATTAAGCACAGATATGAATAAGAATTGATAATTAAAACATATAAGGGCTAAAAGACACGCAGTTCAGAATAAAAATAAGGGAATGCTTAGGTTATGAATCACAAAGGCTTATAGTATTGATAACTTCCTGGATTTAGTCTTGCCTTTTCCAAGGGTCTTTCTATTAGTAAGCCGTAGATTACATTCCATAGGTGCAATATTAAATTAACAGCACAATCTCTTGCATATTTTCTTGTAAATAAGTATCATTTTGCCCGCTCATGTAAATGTGTGTAGGATTGCAGCCAAAGACGTAGCATGCAATTTGAACAGGTTTATTTCAAGGGTGAACTATAAATAGGAAAATGATTTCTCTCCAACACAGATTTCCTCAGCTGATAGCAAAATAGTTCCTCTCTGTTTCCTTGCTACTGATCTAAACTCAAAATACGAAAGGATTATTATTACTTTTTGCTTAAACAACTATCCCTTAGTGTTGCATATTTAACTTCCGCCTTCTTTACTAAGAGAGATCCCACAAGGACCTAACAACCTTCTGAATCTTCTCCTTTGGGCACATAATACCCCGAATAACTGCACTGAGAAAATAATGAATGGGATCTAGAGGAAAGAGGTTGGGGAAAGTAGCATAAGCAGAGGAGAGAAAAGGACACATAGAGGAAATGTGTATTTGTGGAACAGCCATATGACCCATCGAAGAAAATAACTGCCAAGGAAACAAAACTGCTCAAGGAAACACCAAACAAGATCCTTCAGAATGTCTTGCAGCACTTCACATTTGTATCTTTAAAAAAAATAAAATCGAAAGAATCTCCTTGAAATTGCTTCCAAGCTTTCTCCCTGTGTGCTACGAAACAAGCATAATTGATAGTTTAAAAAATCTTTAGTATTTTAAAACTGACTCTGCCACATAACTTATAGGGTCTTAGGCTATGAACACAGCAAGGTGTCCCCTCTGACCCATGTTTAAAGCCTCTTATTTATGCTGCTGTTCACACTACAAAGGGAGCAGGGTGCCATTCACTAAAGCTGACATCTGTACATGTGTTGTCATCAGCGCATGTGCCACAGCTTCCTGAAATGCACACTCCTCAGCTTAACTGCAGCTTCTGTTTTCCAAGTGGATGGAAGCTCGTTTGAGTTACAGAACATTGATCAGGAGTATTTTCCAGGAAATACATCTGCATTGTGGCCAACAGCACTTGACTTCAAAGACCAGTGGTGGGAGGTGTGCTGGAGCCAGTGTCAGCAGTAATGTGTACACAGCATTTGTATCAACTCTGTCTTTAGCTGAAATGCTGAAGACGGATTGTTGCACTTAGGAGAGCGTCATCATAAAGTTTTAAAGCAAAGCACTTAATATCTCATTAGCTGCTGGAGTTTTGATGCAGCGATGCGCTTGGGAAATCTATAGATACCAAGGACCACTTTCTCCCTTTTGTGTAACATTCCACAAGGGTTGTCTAGTCCAAGCCCCTTGCAATGCAGAAATCTTTTAGTCTAATGCTTGACCAGCTGAGCTATCCTTCACACATTATCCCCTTATATAAATAGAATGTGATTATTGTGTACAATAATTGTGTACAATAATCACATTGTGGACGCGGGTGGCGCTGTGGGTAAAACTTCAGCGCCTAGGACTTGCCGATCGTATGGTCGGCGGTTCGAATCCCCACGGCGGGGTGAGCTCCCGTCGTTCAGTCCCAGCTCCTGCCCACCTAGCAGTTCGAAAGCACTCATAAGTCCAAGTAGATAAATAGGGACCGCTTTATAGCGGGAAGGTAAACGGTGTTTCCGTTTTCTGCGCTGGTGCTGGATCGCCAGCTGCAGCTTCGTCACACTGGCCATGTGACCCAGAAGTGTCTTCGGACGGCGCTGGCTCACGGCCTCTAGAGTGAGATGAGCACGCAACCCTAGAGTCGGACACGACTGGCCCGTATGGGCAGGGGTACCTTTACCTTAACCTATTGTGTCCATGGTCTGGTCCATGGTGTCACGAAGAGTCAGACATGACTAAACGACTAAACAACAACAACAAAGAGACATAATTTTCATGCCTGGTGCAACAACTCTGTAGTAACCAGATATTATGTATTACAGCGGTTTTAGACATTACATACAATCTTGATAGAGAAATTTGTAGGGCACAAGAGAATTCAAGAAAAAAAAGTGTAATATACAATACTATACATACTTTTTTTCTTGAATTCTCCTGCACCCTACACATTTCTCTATCAAGAGTGTATGTAATGTCTAAAACCACTGTAATACATAATATCTGGTTAGATAATATCTCATCAGAAGGTCAGCGGTTCGAATCCCTGTGATGGGGTGAGCTCCTGTTGCTTGGTCCCTGCTCCTGCCCACCTAGCAGTTCGAAAGCACTTCAAAAGTGCAAGTAGATAAATAGGTACCACTCCGGTGGGAAGGTAAACGGCGTTTCCGTGTGCTGCTCTGGTTTGCCAGAAGTGGCTTAGTCATGCTGGCCACATGACCAGGAAGCTGTACGCTGGCTCTCTTGGCCAATAAATCGAGATGAGTGCCACAACCCCGGAGTCGTCCACGACTGGACCTAATGGTCAGGGGTCCCTTTACCTTTTTAATATACGATACTATTTTTGTTCAGTACAGTTATTGCCATTGGGCAAGGTATTTTCCTCAGCCCAAAGTTGAATATTCATTAGTATTTTCACAATGGGCAGCTAATTATTCATAGTGTTATTGTTTAGTAATGCTTCCCCTACCCCCAACATACTGTATTGGCCTGAATATAAGCCACACATTTTCCCCCAAATTCTGATTGTGAAAAGTTAAAGTGTGGCTTATATTTGCGACTTTATGCCGCCGGCAAAATGGCATGGCTCCCCCCCCCCTCAGGAAGCAGCCCAGGAGTGTGGAGCAACAGTGCGCAGGCCGCCCACCGCTCGAAGCCTCCCCTACATCAGATGAGAGAAGGGGGAAGGGGGGGCGAGAGCACCGGCAAAGCAACACGGCTCCCCCCCCCCAGAAAGCAGCCCGGGAACAAGGGGCAATGGCGCCCGTCCTGTCCAATGCTCCCAAACCTCCCCCAAGCTGCCAAACTTTGTGGGCGCAGCTTATATTTGGGTCAATACGATACATTAGCAGGGGCATAGCACAAAGCATTGTGGAATCATTTGCTAACTCTTACGACTCTTTGTTTCCCCCACACAGAAAATTATTTTGGGCCATACTTGATAACTGAAATGTGTTTTCTGTAGGGCAATAATTTCTATATTTAAAGAAAAGTTTGAATAAAGTATGTGAAATGTGATTATTTGGCCTTTTATGCCTTTAGAAAACAGCAATGGTATATTTAATTAACAAAATTTATAGAACACTTGATTTTAAGAAAACAAAATGTTGTGATCAAATGTTTTTGAGCAACATGAGAACTAGCCTTTTCTGCAGTGGCTCCTCATTTGTGGATTGCTTGGCGCCTTCATTACATAGCTTTGGCACCAAAAACATTCCTCTTCTCCCAGACCTTTGGTTAATTAAGCAATCTGCAGCCTTTTAAACTGTGTGAGTGGTTGTTAGTTACTGTGGTATGTATTTTTGTGTTTTTATATTGTAAACCACACCATGATCCTCAGATGAAAGGTGATATAGAAATTTAATAAAGAATGATGGTGGTGGTGGTGGTGGTGGTAATAATGGTGATTTTAAGATGTTGCAGATGAAACCTGTGAAGAAGGCAAGAAAATGGATCATTATTATTATTTGTCTGATATGGGTTTATCTTGCCATGTCATGGGTGCAAAGTTTTAACATAACGAAAGGTCCTTAACAAATTCTGTTTTTCTTATCTCTTCTAGTCATCTCAACTAGAACTCCTCCTCCACCTTCACCATTGCCATTTCCACCACAAGCTATTCTTCCTCCTGCGCCATCTAGCTACTTCTCTCACCCAACAATCCGGTATCCTCCTCACCTGAATCCTCAGGATACTCTGAAGAATTACTCTTATGACCCGTCCAGTCCACAAACCAGCCAGGTACTGTAGCGCGCGCACACACAAAAATAAATCTGTGAGTAATCTTAGGAGGAATGTGTTGTATGAAAGTTCTTTTTTAGATCTGATTGTTGCACCTGTGGTCTACAAGCTGAGTCTTGCAGCATAATTAGTTCAGCATCCTTTTAAAATTAACTATGGATGGATAAAAGTGGAACGATCACTTGTAGTCCTATTCCAACCACTCTTGCTTTTGTGGATCACAAATTATTATATTTGAATGATGAATAGAGGATAGTCCTACATTTGTTTTTTCCCCCACCCCAGGAGTTCTGAACTCAGAATTATGCCATGGTTTTAGTCTTGTGAAATGATAACTGTGGGGAAACGACAAGGGAATCATTTGTGTACCTCGTCCGTAGTTGACTATGTGAACTTTGGTTGTATACAAGGTTTTCAAGCCTGTGGCTGGTAGAGCGTTCTTACTTTGTGTTTAAGTCACAACCGTTTATGGCAGTTAATGTGGGTGAAACATAGGGATGAAGTGCTTGCTTCAGGGAGAAACAAGGAATGTGCTAATGTAAACCCCACTAGAGAGAGCAGGCAATCCTATTTATAGACTAGCCAGTGTTAGATAAAATCCTCTTGAGTTGCATGCAGCTTTGCAGTGATTTGCATGCATTCGGCAAATCTTTGAACTAGTGGTGGTGGGGAAGATAAGTTAATAAGCATTGCACAAAAACGGAAGACTACATTTCTAGTTGTTGTTGTTTTTATAAAAAGGTTGCAAATGAATATGCAGCAGTTCACATGTGTTTCCAAAGCAGCAGAGAAGTCATTTGTAATGGACTTGTGTACAGCTGTGCGCAACAGCATCAGAACATGTCATATGCAATCTAGTCGGACTGAAATATCTGCAGTGTGTGTTATTACAAAGTTCAGTTTCTGGTTTCACTGCCTTTTCCTCAGTGCTCCTGTCAAGTCCCATAGTTCACACTGGGTGTATTTTAGGTGAATTGCCAGCAGGTATACTCCATAACGGATAGTAAAACACATGAAAATGTATTTTAATTTCCTCTTTCCTTTATAGTTTGAAATTGTGTTAATTCTGTTTTTAGCACTTCAGTTCGTAAGCCACTTTGCGGTTCCAAAAGATGTGTACAAGAAAAGTTAGAGAGATACAATTAATAAAACAAGAACCTAGATACAGCATTTAATTCAAGGCAGCATAGCATAAGTACTGGGGGGAACCAACAGCTTGACAGCCTGGCAGAATAAAAATATTATGGCTGCTCTCCCAAAGATTACTGGAGTTGGAAGTGTTTCCCCAGGAAGAGAGCTTTGCCAAACTGCAGCTAGCACTCATAACGCACTAGTGAATTCTTCGAAATATCCTAAAATACTATCGTTGAGTTTCAGTTCTACTGTAGCAGACAGATTCACTATTTCCTGTGCTTTTCAGCCTTCAGGAATTACTAACGCTGTCTTGCCAGAATTGAGCTTTAGTTTATTCATTCTCATGTTATCCATTCTTGAATTCAAGGATTTAACCATTACACCTGGGTTGTTTGAAAAAGAAGCAGAAATGAGTATGAACCACATATTGATGATACCTTATCCCATAAGTTTAATGTAGACATTATTCCGTTTACAGATAAGATGGAACTCTGTGCAACAGACCTGCCAAAGTTCAACAGCAATATCCCAGCACCACTTTTGGCAATAGACCTAGGATATAATAGCAGAAATGCCTATTTACTGTTTTGATTGTAAATCTGTTACTTGCAGATGTGAAAAGACAGAGCATGTGATTTGTATGCTATAGCAATAGAATTTGAGAAAGAAATAAACTTTTCTGTATTCAATGAAAGCTTGCTTCCGTTGGACAGTTCCAAAAGCCATTGTAGCTATTGGACTTCAATGATGGAACAGTCTCATCCCATCCCACAGTAAATGTACGCTCTTACATGCAAATAAAAAGTATTAATAGCCTGATCCTAAATATACTTGGAATTAAGTCTCTCAAATTCCTTTGGAACTTACTTTCATGTGTGTGGATTTTGTTACAGCCCAAACAATGCAGAGAGTTGTTTCCCTTAGAGTATTAATCCTAATTCTAAATGCTGAATGTCCCATTTTAGTTACAAATTGATGTCAGTGTCTGGATTAAATCTCCCGCAGTCTCATTCATATACGCCCACCTATTTTTTTGCTTAGACTGAAATGGAATTGGGACACGTAGAAACTGATTTTATTTTGTGTAAAGTTTCCGTGAATAATAAAATCTAATTAAGGCATCCATTAGAAATCCTTAATGTTAATTCAGTGTGGAAAATCTAAGAGTTCTATTGTTGTTGTTTTCCAAACTGATGTCTCAATTAGACATTATTAAGCAAAAATATGCAAATTAAAACTGGTCTTTCAGTTTTGTACATTTTTCAAGTATTTAGTGATTGCTTTTCTTACATTTCAGTTTTGTAGATAATCTTTTAAACCTATCACATATTAGTAAATTGATAATACTTAAGATTTTCAAGAAAACTTTCAACTTTATAATTGATTTCATACCCTTTTGATGTTCTGCTGACAGCAGCTGATCCCTCTTTAATACTGGGAAACATATATAATTAAGGGGATAATGCTCAAGCACCATTGTGTCTTGAGAGGAAGCATCTCAAATTAAAATAATGATTTACTAATAACTTAAGAGTGGCAGCTTTCTTCCTGTATAATATCAAGATCCCCTGCTTTCAAGTTTTTCAAAAAAGTTTTCATCATAAAGACACATTAGAAGAAGATGGCAAGGGCAAAACTAGCCATTCTGAATGTCAAGCAAACTGGCCCATTGCTACTTTATTGGAATGTTAGTATCTAGATTACATGAAACAATTTTTTGTTCAATAACTGCTAAGTTCTTGCTCGTTGGTTTCATGTAATCTAGATTCCACCCCTCTCCAATATATGCAAGAGTTTCATATTTACCTGTTACTCGGGTCTTCCAATACAGTCCCTTGTCCACCTAGCTGCTCGATTCTAGCACATCCCTTGCAGTTGTAAGCGCTCTGTGCAGTGCGGTTGTGAAAGTGTCATAGTGATGCAACATTGCTAGTAATGCATGAAAAGGTCTCCAAAGCAAATATTTCATTGTAATTTTTAATAGCTATTCAATTTTAATCACTATACCAGTTAAAAGTGCTCCGCTGCTGACAGCGACAGAACAAGCCGATCGGGCGCCTGGGGTGGCTCGCATGCCCTACACCCAGAGGCAGGGCCAGCCACCCACAGGGTGGGAAAAGCCAGGGCAGGACGCTCCACAGGGCCTCCAAGGAATCTGCTTGTCTCCTCTCACTCAGCCACCCCATAGCTGAGGGGCAGGCGGCAGGCAGACTGTTTGGGGCAGCGCAGAGCCTGTGGGCACCCAAGCGACCACGTCACTCCCAGGAGAGATGCGTGGCTCGTGCACGCTGCAGACCTCGCGGTGAGTGCCGCCCGGCATTTTGTCACCCCCCTCAGTGGTGACACCCGGGGCGGACCACCCCACCGCACCCCCTTCCTCTGCCCCTGCCTGCTGACCACATCAGTATAAGGAGCCTATAGACCTTTGCAAAATATAGTAGTAAATTGGCCTAGCTGTTACCCGAGCAATTCCCCACCATTGTTGAACCATTTGCTTTAGATGTTAGAAGCATTGCTGTTCTCACCTGGATCTCACAGTTTAAAATATCACATCTGTTCAACCGCAGCAAATGCCATATACACTTACTAACTCATTACAACACTGGTTACCACGCTGTTGTCTTTGATTTGGGATTTGGGGCAGCAACAGAGTGTGTCTTCATGGCTCCCAAGGTGGGCACATGCATGCCAGGTATGCCAGCCCAGTCCTCGCCACAACACCAGCCCGTTCCGCTTTGCAAGGTTGGCATCGAAGGGCACATAGCTGTTGCGTCCTCCTCATGCCGCTCTGCCAGCGCCCCCCAGATAAATGGCCCCGGGGCCATCGCCCTGGCAGCCCCCCTCACACACTACGCCCCAGATTTGCGTAACGGTTGTTTCAAAACTACAGCCCAGTGGTACACGTACCCACTAACCAGTTGAGTAAGCACAAAAGGAAAAGAAATCTATCCCATTTTAATACCATTGTCCTCTTGAAAACATGAGCCAAATTCATTGGCAAGTGTTGGGCTGGACATTCTATCCATCAACGGATGGAGTGTCTGTTCATGAAAAAGAAATTCCATGAGCAGAAGCTCCTTCTGCTCATGCAATTGAGTGTTTGTATCCAACGAGACAGTTTTTACATAGAGGAAAGGCATATTTACTCTAGTGAATCTCAGACTGTTGATGAGCTCTACACTGTTACCTTTGATATTTTTCTGAATTTTGATAAGTTTGGAGACTGGATGAATAGAGATCGGTATTTTAAACATTGGGAAGGACAGACTTCAGGCTTGTGAGATTTGTTTAGTGTTTTACTTATTCCCTGAGATTTACCCACAAAAGAAATATACTTAGAATTTTCTTTTTTCAGTGGTGCCTCTGAGCAGCTGCTGATCTTAGAAGCTGAGTTGCGCAAACAGTACTTTCACACATAAATCCATTACTGGTTACTCCCAAATTTTCTTAATTTCAGCATTCTGATTTACGTTAAGGGAGTCACTTGTCATTGCAGTAGTTAAACTGGGCGGCAGAAATTGCTGTTGATCTACCAGTAGATTCCAATCTGCTTTCTGCCCACCCTTATATTTCTGAATGCATTGGAGTTATATTCTGCAAGATTGGCATCAGCATGTAAAGTCCTTCGGCACACAATGATGCTAGGAGTTCGTTCTGTAGGCTGTAGAATTGAAAGAATTATTTTCTCTTTGTTCAAAAAGAAAAGAGAAACCACATAGGACGTTTCAGTAACCAAAGGGAATTGTTCTATGCAATTGTATGCTTTCAGCCAGACGACTACACTTCATTACATGTAACATACAGATTTTTCTTTAAATAAATTTGGTTATCATAGCTTATAAAAACTGCACCTGTACGAATGTAATTTCAAATTCAGTTATACTTTTCCCACTTCCAAGCATATTCATTCACTTGGTTTTCAGGGATGTATTGTGATAATAGTACTATTTTTGAGGTAACAAAGAACCTAGCAGTATTTACCTAAAATTGAACTTTCCCTCCTCAACATTTTTTGGTATCACTCTAATTTAGATTAAGATGACCATTCAAGGTGAATCACGTTGCCCACAGGAATTTTGAAACTAATTGCTTTACCACTGCACTGATTATACAATGGTACCTTGGTTCTCGAACTTAATCTGTTCCGGCAGTCCGTTTGACTCCCGAAACCATTCAAAAACCAAGGCACAGCGTCCGATGGGCTGCAGGAGCTTCCGAAAAATGTTCAGCTTCTGAAAAACGTTCACAAACCCGGAACACTTACTTCCGGGTTTGGAAGCCAAGCCGTTTGAGTACCAAGGTACCACTGTCGTGAGACAATCACAGTATTCAGTTGGATATTTTAAGTGAAATCAGTTTAAAGATGCAGAGCTAGATGGGATTTCCACAAGGGAAACCCTCTTCAGGTTTCTCAGTGTAAGGTTAAATGCACCTTTTAAGCAGTCCAGAGATCCAAGAATGACATTTTTTCCTGTTAAAAAAAAAAGTGGGGGAAGGCTGTGCCAAATGAATTTAGGTAATAAAAGAACACTTTGCCTTCAGGATGAGTGTTTTGTGGTGGGGAGATGCATGTGGGCTTGTATTGATGAGTCAAGATAGTATGTATTAGTGCTTCACGATCATTAGCTCAGTAGTCCTGTATAAGGCAGGCCAATATTATTCTTGTATTAAAGATGGGGGACTGAGGCCAAGAGAATGGCAGAGAGAGTGGTACTAGGAGCTGGTAGCAACTTCCTTATGTAAGAGGTGCTTTTTGAATTTAGTGAAATTATTTTACTACATGTTATTATGTTGTAAGTTTTTTCAGACAGCAGCTTTGTGTCAATTCCCACGTAGCAAAGTGGACGACCCCAGTAAACTTTATATGAATTTTTAAAGGTTACAATCATGATATAAGAATCAAAGCTTGTTAACAGAGTTAAAGAGCTGTGTATTAAATATTTTGAATGTCTTGAAGCACTGGAATTCTTAGATATTGTAAGCAGTAATTACTGTATTCAAGCCGTATAGAAGTTTCAGATCCTATTTGTTTGAAAGCAGCAGCTGCTGTGAAATGGGTGACCAAATCAGTAGTAGGCTCTAAAAGTGGTTTGGTTCAGCCATTTAGAGGGTTAATTTTCTTGGTGTGCCTGGAAAGGGCCAGGGTCCATATGAGCCATTCAATTTCTGTTCACTATAATCATTTGGGAACAGTAAAAGGTGATACATTGTTTCAGATAGTGTGGGCCTCCAGCTGTGTCTATTTAATTAATTTGAGCTTGCTTTTTTGGTAACAGAATGCTTAAGGAAGCAGTTGATTCTGTCACTGTTAACCCATGTGTTCCTTGAAACATTCTTTGCTTTTTATATTTTTAAAAAAATATGTTTTGCAAAGGAAATCCTAGTGGATGTTTTGGAGTAACAAAACATTCTGTGAATACACAGAACACATAGCAATGCTGCAATTAGGAAAAGAGTTCTAGCACAGTTATCAAACTTTTCCAGAGCACAGGTACCATAAATTTATATGTATTATGTATAAATGTATATACACAGTTGTGAAGGTAAAGAAAACAAGGTACTCACAGCCATTCCAGCTAACGACACAAGCAATCCCCCCATTTAAAACTGTAACCACCTTGAATTATTGCTCATTAATATTTTCATCAATAGCACAATTTAGAGTCACAATCCTTGGTCCAAGAGGCAGTGGAACAGTCGGTTCTCAGCAGGGTTTCACTCCCTTTGAAGGAAAAAGTCCACAGTCTTGGAAGAATCATCTTGAGTTCTGGATGCCCAAGCAGTAAGGCTGGGCAATACCAGCTTTTCAACATCGTGATGTATCACCAGACAAACATTGTGATATAGTGATATATCACAATGTTGAAAAGTGGAGGGAGGAACAAACTTTCTTCTTTGGCGATCACTCATAGCCAAGTAAGATTGTCTTCCATGAACATGGTCTTAACAGTGAGTCCGTAAGTGACTGTGGAGGCCAATTCTGGATCCACACGTTCTTCCACAGTGGAGACATTGGTTTCTGGGCGGGAGTGGATCATGGTGAGGGTTTGCCAAATGTGCCTTCCTCTTAGCATGTTTATCCTTTTCATCCTGAGTTCGAGTGTCTTCAAAGTCCATGACACCTTTGGTAAAGGCTGTTCTCCAATTGGAGTGCTCACAGGTCAGTGTTTCCCAATTGTCGGTGTTTATACTACTTTTTTATAGATTTGCCTTGAGAGAGTCTTTAAACCTCTTTTGTTGACCACCAGCATTACACTTTCAGAATAGAGTAGTTGCTTTGGAAGACGATAATCAGGCATCCGTACAACATGACCAGTCCAACAAAGTTGATGTTGAAGAATCATTGCTTCAACAATGGTGATCTTTGCTTCTTCCAGTACACTGGTATTAGTTCGCCTGTCTTCCCAAGTGATGTGAATTTTTTTCCGGAGACACTGTTAATTGAATTTTTCGAGGAGCTGGAGATGCCGTTTATAAGTGGTCCATGTTTCACAATCATACAGTAAGCGTTGGTAGTATAATGGCTTTGTAAACAAGCATTTTGCTTTCCCTGCGTATGTCCTGGTCCCCAAGCACTCTGTGCTTCAAATGGGAGAAAGCCGCACTCGCAGACTCAGGTGATGCTGCATTTCAGCATCAATGTCAGCATCACTGACCTGGATTTGTGGCACTTTGGTTTTTTGGATGTTGAGCAATATGCCAAGCTTTTCATAAGCTTTGCAAAGTGTAGTACCATGTCAATGAAAATAATAGAACTAGGGTGATAACACAACCCTGTTTAACACCTGATCCCACTGTGATAGTTCGCTTTGAGAGCCATTGTTATCTGTGATTGTTGCTGTCATATTATAATGGAGGAGCCAAAGGATGTTTACAAATTTATCTGGGCAGCCAATATTCAAAAGGACAGTCTACAGGGCATTATCATTTAGTGTGTTGAAGGCCTAAGCACCATATACAGGGCATAGCTGTCAACGTTTCCCTTTTTTAAAAGGAAATTCTCTTATTCCGAATAGGATTCTTCGCAAGAAAAGGGAAAAGTTGACAGCTATGATACAGGGTTTGCTTTTGCTTTCTGCATTTTTCTTGAAGCTGTCAACCAGTGAAAATCATGTCCACTGTCCCCCTAGAACAGCCTTTCTCAAGCTTGGGTCCCCAGATGTTGTTGAACTACAACTCCCATCATCCCTAGCTAGCAGGGCCAGAGCTCAGGGGTGATGGGAGTTGTAGTCCAGCAACATCTGGGGACCCAAGATTGAGAAACACTGTCCTAGAAGGTCAAAAACCATTTGGGGATTCAGGAAGAGTAGCCTCAGATATTGTTAGGAGACGGTTTGCTAAGGTCCTTCCAAGAATTTTGCTGGCTGCAGCTAATAAAGAGATGCCTCAATTGTTTCCATAATCCATTCCATCACCATTTTTTTTAAAGAGATTGATAATTTTGGCATCCCTAAAGTCTGCTGAGATCTCCTCTCTCTCCCAGATTTTTTTTTAATCAGCTTGTGAAGTTGTTGTGTAGGTTCAATTCTGCCCACTTTGAAGACTTCGGCAGGTATCGTTGGCTTTGTTGTTTTTCATATGGTTAATAGCTGTACACAACTCTCACAGATTTGGAAATACTGCAAGCCCATCTCTAATTTGTTTTTGCAGAATTTGTGAGAGGACCTCAGCAGCTACAGGGGAGTTGTGGTTAAGGAGATGCTGGTAATGTTCTCTCCAGTGTGGTGCAATAGCTTCTTTATCTTTTAATTGTGGTACCATCTGTTGAGCGTAGAGGGCATATGTCATGATTTATTGGCCCATAGATGGTTTTTTTGGCTTTAAAGAAACTCTGTGCATAATGAGTGTTGGCTAAGTGCTGGATCTGTTGAGCTTTTTTATCCTCCAGGTGTTCTTTAGTTTTCTGGTTCTTCTTTGAACCAGTCTTAGCATTGGCATAGGGTTGTTTTTTTCTTAGTGGTGCAGTTTCTATCTCTTTGCCAGATCTGAAAGTCCTTCTTTTTCTTGTCAATAATGCGTTCAATCTCACTGTCATTCTCATCAAACCATTCCTGGTGTTCCTAGGTTTGGTATCCAATAGTTTGTTCAGATGCTGCAATAATGGATGTTTTTACCTTGGTCCAGTGTTCCTTGATGTTATCAGGGCACTCCAAAAGCACATGGTCCTTAAGAGTCATTTGGAAGCAATCCCGCTTAATGGGATCTTGAAGGGCTTGAGTGTTCATTTTGCTCCTTGGTTTCCTTCCTTGAAGCCTGTGTTGAGGTATAATCTTGATATCCATTATGGAACATATTAACCAGTGATCTGTTCGGCACTCATCATAGCTCCGGTAAGGAGCACATTACGGCAGTCTTAAGGTTGGACAATTACATATTCTAAGAGGTGCCAGTGATTCAATGAAGGGTGCCTCCATGATGTTTTTAATTTATTGTTGTCGAAAGAGTGTGTTGGTAATAACAAGGTTGTGAGCTGCACATGTAGTCAAAAGTAAGATTCTATTCTGGTTGCTGTTGCCAATTCCTTCTTTCCCAATAGTCCCAGACCACGGATCAAAATCTCACCCAACTCTTGCATTAAAATCACCCAGAGACCGGTAGATTCTTACTTGCTGTGGCCTTCATCCACCTTCACAGCTGTTATAACATACCTCTTGTTATCTACCACCTGTTCTGCCATTGAGGACTTATTGGATCATTCTTTGTCTATCTCCTTCCCTTTGACCTTACTGCCTTGGGTGACCCTGCTGGGAGTACGAGACTCCCAACGGCTTCACTCACAAGGGTCATAGGAATATGCAAGCCCACTCACCATGACAAGGTGATGATCCAGCAAGTGAGACTAATTAATAGAAGATGTGCCTGCCTTACACACTTCAGTAATGCTGTTTTCATCACTGTTTTGCTTGCTGTAGCTTTGCAATGTTGCTCTGAAAATATCCCATGTTGCTGTTTTATTCAGTAACAAATACTGTAAATTCAAAAACTACGTATACCCAAGATTTCATTCTAATAATATTCAGTTGCAACAAGGCATGGGGCCTCCATACCATAGCACCTCTCACTGTTCCATTTTCTGTGTCTCATCATAACCTCTGCAGTCAATGCACAACCTGTTTGTGTTGCTGTTTTGACGCTAAGTTCATAAATCAAACATGTGCAGACAGGTGGCTTGGTGGCTGCTCACCAACTTTGGGATAAATTTATTCCCAAGGGACACCAGTTCCTGATGCTTTTTCCAAGATACAAGTGATTTGTTTATTTATTTTAAACTTGAGGTGAGCACTTTGCATCTGTGAATATGGATTGGTTTGTTTTTGCTGTACTTTTCAGCCCCCACTGTCATTAATACTTTTCACTAAAGTCACTTCCTTTTACCATTGTGTTTCTGTTACAATCATACCTTGGTTTACAGATGCTTCAGGTTGCGTTTTTTCGGGTTACGGACCACTGAAACCTGGAAGTACTGGAACGGGTTACTTCCAGGTTTTGGCGGTCGCACATGCACATAAGCGTTAAATTGCGCTTTGCGCTTGCGCAGAAGCACCGAATCGCAACCCGCACAGATCACGTTCACAACCTGAGCGTCCACTGTATATTAGTAAGAATATTCTAATATGCATTCATTTTCTGGAACTTTCACCGAGAAAACGCTGTGAGTACCTAGATTTAGATTGCTCCAAACATTTGGGAACAGCTAATTAAAGCCATAGAAATCACACAAATAGTTATACTGTCGTACCTTGGAAGTCAAACGGAATCTGTTTGGAAAACATTTGGAAACCAAAGCGCGGCTTCAGATTGGCTACAGGAAGCTCTCCTGCAGCCAACTAGAAGCCGCAGAAGTCCCGTCGCACATTCGGCTTCCAAAAATAGTTCTCAAACCAGAATAGCCACTTCTGGGTTTATGGCATTCAGGAGCCAAAACATTTGAGAACTAAGCTGTTTGAAAACCAAGGTATGACAATATTAACTAATGCATTAAATTAAGGAAAAGGCCATAGCTCAGTGGGAGAGCCATCTGCATTCCATGCAGAAGTCACCTCTAGGAATATCTTATGCCTGAAATCCTGGACAGCTGCTGCTTTCCAGTACTAAACTAGATAGATCAGTGGTCCAACGCAGTAGAAGGCATTTTCTAATTTAAGGGTATCGCAAGTGTGACACCTTGCCACTGCAATTGAGAGGGCCGTGGCCATGTGATGTCAGCATGCCCCACGACATGCTTGTGCCATGCACATATGACGTGAGAACACCCCACAGTGTACATGTATGTCTGCTGGGGAATTTTGAGGGGGCTTGGTCCCCTTCTTGATAATTTTTGGGGGGCCCTCAGCCCCCCCAGCCCTGCCTAGATCGTGGGCCTGGGGTGTGGTGTATTTGTCTCAGCAAATTTAGCAGTAAAATATTAGTATGCATTGCAACTTCTTCTTCTTCTTCTTCTTCTTCTTCTTCTTCTTCTTCTTCTTCTTCTTCTTCTTCATTCTTAAAGTAATCTGGATTCGGTTTTGTTTTCTAAGTGCTTTGTTGGGGGGAAATGTTTAGATTGCAACCCATAGCAAATAAAGAGAAACTGGATGTTTATAACCAACAGCATGAACTGTGGGGCTACTCCTATAGTGGAGAAAGCTTAAATGTGACTTGCAAATAGTCTGTTGTTGTGTCCAAGAAAAAGAAGACAGTTAAACTGTGTGCATGAAATTCTGTGTATGTGCGCACTCACATATGTGTGCATGTGTTTATTTATAAATGATCTCTCTTCCAGCTGGTGGCAGAAATGGGCTTAGGTTTTCTGCAGCGACTTCTTCCCATCACGATTATGTTTGCTCTGGTTCCTGTGTCATGTCCAGTCATTATATGCAGTTCTTGATCTAGCCACTTTTCTGCTTCCTGAACGCAACTTGATTAGTTAGTGCATTTTCCAGTGAGCTATCTAGGTTTTAGGCATTTTACAATTATATTTCAGTAACCTTTTGATGCAAATAGCTGAAGCAATCAGTTATGAAATTGGTCTGATTACCAGAAAAGTGAAAAGAAGTTGGAGGGCAGAGGAAGCAGTGTGTTCATTTTATATCTGAATTCTTTCGGCTGTTTGCTACAGAGCAAAATAAGCATGCTGATTTCCACCTTCCAACCACTCTCTAGTTATCAGACCAATTTTAGTTTCAGACCTGTTTCCTTTTCCACTTAATGAATTTATGTTTAGTTAATCTAGAGGGCACTTCTAGACAACCTGCATATTGAGCATTCATCCTGATTTGTTTGCAGGGAGATCAGGTGAAAGTTGTCTCTTTAATGAGCACTCATTCTGTTATGTTTTCAGACAAGTTAGATTATGTTGTGTTAAGGCAAATGTTATCCCACAGTTTTGAGTGCATTTTCCTGCCACTTCCCTTATTGCAAAAAGTTAAACCTTTTTTTTTTTTTGGCGGGGGGGGGGGAGTAGATTTATTGCGCAAGGCCTCCCAATCAACCCAAATTGCACCATCTGAATTTGCCAACGTTTGACTGAATCCTAGTCCAAAATAGTGGGAGTCTGGAAGCACCTGTAGAATTTTACTATTGCCGTTGCATATCTAAACATAGGTAATATTTGATACTTACTCAGGATCACTTGCCGTGATCTGAATAAAAAGGGTGCGAGGAATTATTAAACTCACAATCTGCACTGTTTAATTTCAAATACATTGTTAGAGGCATTTTGGGGGAATGTCTAAGATACATATTAAGGGAATTCTTTGTGATGCCCACCACCCCATGCTAGATAAATAAATAAACAATTAAATAAATATGTGTGGCCTCCTTAAACCCTTTAGAATTATCCAGGCATGAAGTATAACAGGGGGAAATATTCATTTATTTAGATTCATATACTGTTCTTCAGCTTAAGATTTCAGGGCAGTTCACAGAGTAAAATACAGGATAAAAACAAGTACATAAGTAAAGCAAAACAGGGGTGGGGGACAATAACATCCCTGGGGAAAGCATTCCACAAACGGGGAGCCACGATAGAGAAGGCCCTGTTCTTGTGTTGCCACCCTCTGGACCTCAATTTGTACTGTTTTTTTTAATAATAATAATAATAATAATAATAATAATAATAATAATAATAATAAATAACAACATTAGTAGCACTTCAGTCAGATAGAATAATGGCCTTCACTAGTGAGTTTCTTATAAGGTAAATAGGCTCTTGGAAATATTACCTTCCTGAGGATCACAAATGCCTAAATCTTCAGAGATAAGAATAAGAATAAGAATAATTACTATTGCTTATACCCCAACAGAATTTAAAGCACAATCAAACATTAAAAACTTCCCTGAACAGGACTGCCTTCAGATGTCTTCTAAAAGTCAGGTAGTTATTTATTTCCTTGACATCTGATGGGAGGGCGTTCCACAGGGCGGGCGCCACCACCGAGAAGGCCCTTCTGCCTGGTTCCCCGTAACCTAGCTTTTCTCAGGGAGGGAACCACCAGAAGGCCCTTGGCGCTGGATATAGATACCAAAGTGACACACGACAGCATCGGGGTTCTGGAAAACCCTAAAGTAGATCGCTCTCTTGAGCATTACATGTATATTTCACAAGGCGTTCTTCTGGTTTTGTTTTGTAGCCTAACAGCAGTGGTCAAGTAGTAGGGAAAATGCCTGGCCATTTTACTCCAGTTTTGGCACCCTCTCCCCATCACAGTACGGTGCGGCCTGTGACCCTGACCATGACAGACACTAAACCCATCATTACATCCACTGAAGGTGAGGCATCTTCACCTACAGCAACCAGTAAGTATTTTTCTAGGAAACAAACGCTGTCCATCAAAAACAAATCAATCAATACCATTTCAAGTTAAGGCCAATATAGGTGCCTTTTCCTGCTATTTGACCAGGCAGATGCTCAAAGTCTGATAATAAAGGACATTGACAAGACATTTACTCCGTACAGTTATAATAACTCAAGTTACTGTATGACATTTGTGACACGGCAATCACAATCTCAGGGCAGGAAATCAAATTAATCCGAGCATCAATTGCCAGGAGAGAATGAAATCTTGATTATTAATTTAAAGATGGACATTCTCGTGACATTGAGAAGCATACTCGGATTGGAAGCTTTTTAAATTTGCCAACACCTGGAATCCAAAAAGGGAGCGAGACAGACAGGAAAAAAAGAGATTCATCTGATTCCTCCCAAGTGAGCTTTCATCCAAAACATACTTAATCAGACACATGATCCTCAATTAACCTAAGCATTTTAATTCATTAGAACTGGTACTGAAAAATCTGTGTGGGTTAACTACATTTAACAAGAGTTTGAAAGTTTTGCATTTGCTAATTCGCTATGTTGAGTACCGTGGGTTGTATCCAGCTACACAATTGCACCGCGGAACAACTTTCACATGTGCAGTGGAACCTTCCCTCCGCATGCACCCCCTCCAGTTGCTCTGGGGGTTCTCCCAAACCTCTGGAGCAGATGTTGGAGGGCGTGCGCGAAAGTGAGGTGAGTAGAAGTTCCGCACGTGTAGTGAATTAGTTGAATACAAGCCCATATAATTACCCTATAGCCTTCAATGGAATTGCAGACATAGACATGCAGGGCGTATCGACTGTTAGAGCCACTTCTCAGGAATACAGCAGCCACAAGGAGAGTCCTGGGAACTTCTTCTATATGCCGTGGTAGCCACCCAGTTGCTGCAATTAAATTAGGTTGTGCCCGTTGAATTAAATGTTCCAGGCACCAGTGTCCGCCAGGAATGTGTGGCTAGTGGCATGAGAATTTTGCACACAGGCCAAGCCATGCATTATTTACTTACATTATGGATGTCACATGAAGTCCCCACTGCCTCAAAGTACATCTTGGCAGTTTCCATGTTACTGTTCTAACATATCATGGTTCGACATTAACCTCCACGTTAGTCTGAAATTCAACATTGCAGCTGTAATAAAAACACCACACAGACAGACACATACATACCTAACTGTAAAGTATTGTTGCAATCATGTAATGACAAGTGACTTCTTTACCTAGATACTGGTTTAAAATTAAAAATTATTAAATGTTAATATCCCACATATAGTTAAACACGTATGGTTCCATCTACATACGATGTTAGGACAGTAGCAAAATTTTTATTAGCTTAGATAAATCTAGGCTGCTGCCCTTTTGTATAATGTCCATTTCATCTCCCCACATCAAGATAGAGCAGAGTATAAAATAATGGAGGCTATAATCCTGTATACCCGAGACCCCCGGGTGTAGGGAGGCATATAAATTCAATAAAAAATAAAAAATAAAATGTACCTGGTATTAAATCCCATTGAACTCAGCAGGGCTTTTGAGTGCACTTTCATTGGATTGCACCGTTAGCAGAAGCAGAAGTCATTACCTACTAATTAATGAATTACCGTATTTTTCAGTGTATAAGACTAGGTTTTTTTACCCAAAAATTAGGGTTAAAATTGGGGCTCGTCTTATACACGAGTAGTGCTAAGGGGTGTTTTCTTAATTTGGAGTCCCCAAAAATAGGGGGTGTCTTATACATGGGAGCGTCTTATACATGGAAAAATACGGCAATTAACAGTGTTGTGATCTCTTCTGATTTCTTAAGTGTGCACAATTCCTGAACAGTAAAGAGGTTTTTAGTGATCTATTCTTATTCTACCCTTAAGAATGGAATCAAACTAGAGCTTCAGATTTGACTCTGAATATTAGTTGTTTCATCATATCTCATGTGCCTTCCAAGCAATATGGCACCAGTTAAGCATCCACGAAATATTAAAAGCTTAAATGGTGTTTAAGGACGCAAGGGAACCCATCACACACATATCGCAGGTGCATTTCTTTGAGGATCCTACTTTAGGTCTTTGAGAAAGGATATGATTAACACATGGTGAACATTGTGTTAGCAACATTCCCTTTGTGCATAAAGAGCAAAGGTATGCACAAATGGATTCCATTTCTGCATGAAAATTGCATTTATTTCAACATTAAATATTAAAGGAATTTTACATATCTAAAATGTATTACTTGCTGTGAATCAATGGTTCTTTAATCTTAACATTTCACCAGGAAAAAAATGTAAAAGGTTTGACCACTTCTATTTAAGCCTTGTTTAAAACTACATAGAATAATACGCACAATGCAGGAATTTCTTCTATGCATCTGGGATTGGCTGATCTATAATGCTTTCCAAAGAGATGCTTTCAATTTTATTTCTAATGAATTAGAATTGGCCAAAAGATAAAAGTGTCACCAAAATGTGACATTAAGATAATTTACAGTGCTGTTACCTATTCCTAGTTATATATCTTTATCCTGATCAGTGCGTACCAAAGCTGATTTAAATGGCTTTACACAGCATTTCACAAGTAAAAACTACTTTTGCTGAAATTATATGGAATAACACATGTTCCTCCTTCATAGAAATATCACTTTACATGTAAACATGTAATCCATTTTTTTATGGTGGTTATTCAGTAAAATGTTCTTTTAAAAGGAAATAGATAAGACGCCATGTGTTTGTTTGTTTGAAATAGAAATATAATACCATTTAAATCGATCCTTTAGTGCTTATCTATTTGTTCTTTATGCCATTGGCAGTAGGAAGTTAAGATCACCTTACTATGAAATTGATTCAGGTAATGTAGATATTTTCAAACTAGCAGTCAGAGTAAAACAACCCACTTCTTTTGACACAATCAGAAGTTAATGACTTTCAGTCAATACACAACTATTTTCAATTCAAAAGGTAACCTACAGGGGAAAGGTGAATCATTCCATTAACCACACACATGGGGAAAAATGTTTTAGGAGCTTCTACATTATAGGTCAGTTTTCTAGAACTTACACTAAATACATTTGCTCCACAGTTTTCCGGTGTACAAAGCGTGAACATTTTAAATACAGTATTTGTTTAATAAGTAGATGCTGCTTATATTAACTTACAGAAGAGGGATTCCTAGATCTCCCTTTAGAAAAAGGGGGGGGGCACACCTTTTATGCCTCATTTTAAAAAAATAGCCTTAGCCAGGGCTTTTAATCAGCTGGAATTCAACTCTGTTCCGGCACCTCTCAGGTGGGAGCTATTGCCATTCTAAGAGAAAAATAGGAAAAATAGCACTGGCCTTAGCTTGGTTATGTTCTAAATCTGAGTGGTACTACGAATAAACCTCATTCTACTGTAGCAAATTGTTAGTCTCTGAATTTTGTTGTTTAAATGACTGCATTGAATGAGCATCTGGCTGCACATCCCTTAAAGTGAGCTGGTAAAAAAACACACAACTTGTATCATGTAGAGAAATTGTCACTGGCAAGGAAGGTGGCCCTGCCTTCATTCAGATTCCATTGAAGTCCATAGGTGTTATAAAACTCTATCCCTTAGTCAAATTCGTTCTTCGTAACTCTGAATTTCTCGTGTTTAAATTATACAGGGTAGAAATGGACAGGTGTCTATCTTCATCAATCTGTTTTGTTCTTCCTTAATCAGCCTACACAGCCTCAGGCACATCCCAAGCCAATCGATATGTGGGACTAAGTCCAAGAGACCCTTCTTTTCTACACCAACAACAGGTGGGCAAGTTTCACATAGGTATAAACGGTAAAAAGAAGAGTATTTGCAATAAGTCCCTGAATCCATGTTTCCATTGACCTTAAAACTAGAACAGGATGAGTACCCTTAAACAAAACCTATTTGTATTTCAATATTTGGATAGCTACAAGATGCTTCTGTAGGGTTCTGTAAAGGCTTTTCCACGGTGAATCTTTCAGTTATGTTACTTCTAAACTCCTGGAAGTTGAATATATATGAATGCCTCTGTGAAAAAGCAGTACTACTAGTCAGAATTAAGTAGGATTAAGCAATACAATAGTTGATTCTCCAGCTATTTGATATCGTTTGATATTTGAACGTATACATTTATAGTTCTGAAAGAATAGCAATACAATAAAATTCAATTGCAGAACATCATCATTCCTAGATTAATACATTCGAAGTGTATTGTTGATTTTACTGTGACGCAAGCTCCTTTTTATTCCAATTTCTTTTACATCATTTACATTTTGAGTAGCATTTTAGATTTCACACCTCATTGATGCTATAAATTTAATGAAAATAAATTGTTCGTCCAAAATGACAGCTGAGATTAATAGTGGCTAATAAAACAACCCAACCCACCATCAATTAATAGTAGGGGCATGCAATACTGCCATACTGCTAGTTAGGCATAGAAGAAAACTAAATTCTGAAGTGTCAGAATTAAAATGTGCTTCATGATGGTGCAAGAGGCTGTTTTTACAACTTACACAGTTCTGAAGCCTAATGTTGCCTATGCATACATTCTCTGTATGGTGATATAGTTAGACTGCTGCATCTGGAAATTGCACCTTAACAACTGAGGCCCAAGTGGTGTTATACATATACCTTATGCAGAATTCAGTGAAACTTCACTCAAAATAGCTGATGCACAACAAAGGCTTTCTTGTTCTTTACCAGTGAGACTTCACTAAAAACATCTGCAAAGAGAAAATACCAAATAATGATTGGCTATTTCAAAGCAACTATTTAAAGTTTCTGATATTATGCTTATAATTCTACCCGTATGCAGTCACTTGATTTTAAGTACATACTTTCCTTTCTAAACAAAAAAACACACACTCTTTCCTACACTGGATTTAAGAATTCTCATGGAACTGCAGTATTGACTTTCTTTAAGCTATGTTAGGCTGCAGTCCAAAGCCCTGATCTTTGCTGCTTGAGAGGATTAGAGATTTTGCTTGCTACCAGCACCAGAGTTCATGCTGGCAGAATGAAGCATAAGGCCCCCTCAAACAGAATGTTAGTAGGGGCAGCCATGTATGTATCTTCTGGGTCTTGAGTCAGTTAGTTCTTCGGAGACCATTTGGGCTCGCTTTGCTGCGCCAGCTTCTGGATGGCACAGCAAAACTGAAGAAGAAAAACCACCCCCCCCAATTTTGCACCCTATGTGGCACAAGCTGGCAGCGCTCCAATATGTCCCAGTCCCTCGTTAGGACTGTTTTGCCCTTCCATCTATTAAGAAAGGGAGCAAAATGATTCCACATTCCTTGGTACTCTCTAGCAATCTTAACAATATATGCAAATAAGCTCGTCACAGATTGGCAGTCCTCATGCTGCAACCTCCATGTTTTTTTTCTGATTTATTTATTTATTTATTTTAAAAATTTGTCTTTTTGATAGATTGGGTTGTATACGACTGTGTCCCTCTATCAGTGGAAGGCTCTTTGACCAAGCATTACTTTTGTTGGCTTTCATAAACAGAAAGGGTGTGTATGTGTGATGTGTGTGATTGTTGCATATCACGCTTTTGTAAATGCAAATTGCAGAGCCAGCTGTTTCAAAAGTACCCCAGCTCTCCAGTGCAGATTTTGGGGTTCAGCAGGAGGTTGCAGAGGGCATGCGGTATTAACAAAAATAGTATCCCACCCCTTTCCACTCAAGTGAAATTTTGCCCGATAAGAAAGAATTCCACTGGTAGAGGCACACAATGAGATACAATCCAATATCAAGACATTAAGAAAATGCTATAAATGTGTCTGTATCTTGTTCATGCAGAAATATATTCCTGTAAGGTAAAGAGAGGAGAAAGAGCTGGAGAGTTTCATAAAGTATTACTCTTTAATGGGTATGAACTTGTTGAGAGTTGAAAAAGCCCATTACAGTAGTACCTTGGTTCCCGAAC
Source organism: Podarcis gaigeae (assembly GCF_964106915.1). Lineage (NCBI taxonomy): Eukaryota > Metazoa > Chordata > Lepidosauria > Squamata > Lacertidae > Podarcis > Podarcis gaigeae. The sequence goes on from NC_139694.1 coordinate 18,578,699, forward strand.
GGCTTGGCTTCCGAACAAATTGGCTCCCGAATGCCGCAAACCCGGAAGTAAGTGTTCCGGTTTGCGAATGTTTTTCAGAACCTGAACGCCCAACACAGCTTCCACGGCTTCTGATTGAATGCAGAAAGCTTCTGCAGCCAATCGGAAGTCGTGCCTTGGTTTTTCCAATGGTTTCAGGAGTCAAACAGATTCCCAGAATGGATTAAGTTCGAGAACCAAGGTTCCACTGTATAGATCATAGACCCAGGCAGTCATGTATTTGCACAGTACAGGAATAGGCTCCCTGTTTTACCTTCCACCAGGCTCCTAAAATAGCTTGTGATGTGAACATGCCACTTGGAATCCCATACGTGCAATGGTCTGATTTTTACCATCTCTTTAAGGTGGGATAAATGTGCAGATTAGAGGTTTTATGTAGGAAACTGGTCACATCACATTAGGTGCATATAGGTGGAGGGGCCCCACAGAAGGATCATCAGGTAAGTATGTGAACTGAGGCAATAGCCCCCTGCAATCCCAAATATGTGTCTTCATTGTGTAGAATGAGAGCTTGAAATGTTTTCTTTTTATTATTATTTAAATGTAACTGCAGCTGGAGAGGAGATGTGAGGTACTAAAAAAAAATAGTGAAAATGTATTTTGCCATTTCCTCCCCCTCCCCCCATTCTGTAATTAATTATATGTTTAGGTGTACTTTTGTGTACAACTTTTTGCCCCAGTATATGATAATGGTCACAAACTCAGTGACTATATAGGAATAAACAAATGCATGGATGAGGGTCTATCAAGAGCTGCTGTTCAGAAGCAGTTTAGTAATGAGTACTAGAGGCTGTCAACAAAGTATAGGGAACAAGGATGCCAACTCTATGGAGCTGAGGTGTCTTCTCCCCCCCCAAAAAAAAATCTGCTGGGAGGGGTCTGGGCCATCTCATTGTTAAGGGGCTGAGTTCAGTGGCCGGCTCCTCCTGAGCGCAAGAGAGGAGGAGCTGCCGGCAATTGAAATTGCTGCCCTGGGCTCCGTGCTCAGCCTCCTCCCGGCGCATGATGTCACACACCCATGGCAAGCACCTGTGAAAGAGAATGACCTTGGCTATCCTGACTTCTTTGCGAGTTTCAGGTTGAACACTGCTAAATGCAACAAGCGAAAGGACCATGGTCTAATCCATGAAAACACCGTATTTTTCTGTGTATAAGATGCCCCATGTATAAGATACCCCCTACTTTTGGGGACCCCAAATTTAGAAAATGGGTACATGCACTATCCGTGTATAAGCTGCACCCAGATCTTTAACCTTATTTTAAAGTAAAAAACAAAACCTGGTCTTATACACGGAAAAGTATGGTAATTCTTGGGTTCTTAAAGATACTTAATTAGGAAATAGGTTACATTTGTGGCTGCTTTGTAGAAATAAGATGCTACAATTAGAAAGCTTATGAGGCATATTAAAAAAATAGGATTTCCAACTGCAGTCGTACCTTGGATCCTGAACGCCTTGCGAGTCGAAGGTTTTGGCTCCCAAACGCTGCAAACCCAGGAGTGAGTTCCAGTTTGCGAAATTTCTTTGGAACCCAGACATCTAATGCAGCTTCTGATTGGCTGCAGGAGCTTCCTGAATCCAATTGGAAGCTACGGCTTGGTTTCCAAAGGTTTTGGAAGTTGAACGGACTTCTAGAACGGATTCCATTCAGCTTCCGAGGTATGACTGTACTTATTTGATATATGGCTCTTACTCCTAAAAATGTCTCGGAAATGACAATGCATATAATGTTATTGTCTTGTGTGTGATGGGGCAAGGCGAAGCACACATGCAGAAATTGCCTAAATTACTTGGACAGAGTAAAGGTTATGCTTTGGTAAGGCAGAAATAAGATTGATTTACTATGTCCTTTCATTACTTTACAACAATTTAAAAGAGACCACTTTTCTTGTGGCAGGTCCTAAATGCATTTGGTTTAAAGTAGGCCATGATGAATGAAAAGAAAAATCAAGGGGTACATGAAATAAAGGCAATCAATCATTTTATATTAGTTGAGAGAAATTCTAAATTAGAAAGCCAATGGTTTTAGTTCCAGAGAGGTGTTTTAAACATTCACCATTCCTTTTAATATACTTTGACCCCTTAGGAATAAATATTGTCACAGGTACATTCTGTGTTTCACAGGAGGAGCCATTGGAGAGATTTATTCTCTCAGGTTATGAGAGGTATTGACGTTTATTCTTGAGTGCTTTTTTATTATTAAGTAACATAACATAGCCTATATAAATTGTAGTAATGACCATAAATTTAGGCTGCTTGTATAGTTGATGATTCTCCTTAAAAATAGTCTCTTCAAAAAAAAAAAAAAAAAGTTTGGTTGAATTTCCAATGAAGCAATTTATTACTGAAAGTTGCTGGAATGTTTCCATCGATGGGAGCATTATAAATATAATTTTGAGAGCTCATGTACATGGGGAAGCAATATGACATATATATTTTAATTTACAGACCAGGACACTAAGAGATGCATATTATTAAACATGTAACTTAATATGCGGATAGCTGCAAAGTCAGGGTTATTATTAGGAATCATAACTCTCACCATTCCTTTTTCTGTGGTGGTTACACATTGACTCCTAGCTACTTTAAATTGCTAAATATTTCCATGCTAAAGCAACAATAGCATAATAAATCTTAAAAAAAAATAAACAGAGATATATTTTCTTTAATGCTGTTAGGCCTATGCAGCTGCTGATTTTTTTATTTATTTATTGAGTAGCCAGTCATAGAATTGTAGAGTTGGAAGGGACCTTGAGGGTTGTCTAGTCAAACCCCCGGCCATGCAGGAATTTGTTTTCCAACGTGGGGCTCAAACCCACAACCTTCAGATTAAGAGTCCATTTCAATAATTGCTGTGCATTGCTTTTAACCATTTTTTTTAACCATGTTTTTTTTGCTATACACTGCCCTGGTGTTTTGTGAGAGGGCTGTATGTAAATACTTCTATAACTAAATAATGTAGACGACCACTTTGAGTCAATTGTGGCGCAGATGAAATTGTTAATATTGGTAATCAATGGATTACTCTGGATTCATTTCCTTCACTTTGTTTTCTTCTTTGTTCATGGTTAAAGAGCACAGATTCTTAGTTCTTAGTTTTGCCACCAGACCTTGATGTGGTTAATCAAAGAGTAATGCATCAAGGAGCTTCTGATTCTATAGAAGCTGCAAAGGGTTCCATAATGAGATGACTGGCAGATACCTTGTCTGCCTTTTCTTAGCTTTCCTAAGGCAGCCTTCCTCAAATGGGCATGCTCCTGAAGTCTTCACTGCAAGTCCCATCAGCCCCAGTTGCACTCTAACAACAATTGGTGGGCACAAAACAGGAAGGGTGGTTCTATGATACACTTTCAGTTTGTGTAGGGCAGGCACGTCCAACTTTGACCTGAACCCCCCCAAAACAGGGACAGGGCATTCCTTCCTAAAAAAAGCTCAACAACTTTGACCTGAACCCCTGAAAAGGGGGTAGATCACTGCCAGCTTTTAACTCTGTGAGTAGACCGCAGTGTCTTGGGAGTTGGCCACCCCTGGTGTAGGGCAATGGTTGAGCTCAACATGACTTGTTGTCAACTTGTAAATAAAGATTTATACCTCGGAGCTTATCTCAGAATCTCCTACAAAGGTAGAAAAGGTTTCACGGCAGACAGATCATTGCAGAAAGAGTTCTGGGGTCGGGGGCTGAACTTTTAATGATCTGAAGTGAAACTTTTGCTAATGAACAGGCTCTTTTCCAACTCATACCATTGGCTGGAGTTATAGCCAGGATTTCAAATTTTTATTAGTTTGTAAAAAAGAAACTGGAATTGTATTTTCCCCTGATTTATCAACTGCTGTTTTTTTTTTTTTTAAAAAAAACTTTTCACTAGTATGGGCCAGGAAATGGCATGAAACTTAAATATTTATTTAAGTTTTAAAATGCTTTGTAATAGATCACCTTTCTACCAAGGCAAGTGCATTTTCACAACCTAAATGTTATAATTCTAATTTCTTATGGGCAGGTTGATTTTACAGAGACAATATACCTAATTAAAAAGCTGGGGAAGTGAAAGCAGAAGAGAAGTTATTTATCATATTTAAAATGTTAGTCTTCTATGTGCTGGTGTTGGACCAGTTACTGATACATTCTTAATACCATAGCACTACATAACATTAGGTATGGGTTTTTACCAGTGCTTGGACTCTGAGTTTGTAGATATATATAGGGGTACATAGAATTACCTTTAGGCAGGCTTGCCCCCCCCCTTTGTACCAACCCAACAATGTGAGATGTAGGTAGTTAAAGAAAACTACAAATCTCACACGTGAGATTGGAATTTCACAGCAGCCATTCCAGCAGGCTGGAAGTTGTAGCTCAAGACACATCTTTTGGCTTTTACATGATTCCATTAATAGTGGAATAAATCTTCTTTATTCAAATCATATACAAGGAAGCTGAAACCATAATTGCAGACACTGTCTACGGACTTAATATTGTCAGGCAAAGACTGAAAAGGCACTAGAGATTTTTCTCCAACAAAGCTTTAATAGATTTAGGAAACAAGTTATCGACGCTTAGGCTGTTCGCATTGTGTCTCTTATCATAATTGACAGTTTGACGTAAAACCTAGTCACATGACTGTCAGAGACACATGCAAATGGATAAGAGGTCACATTTCACATACTCTTGTTGGAAAGGAAACACATTTAAAGGAAGTTTCACTCAAAACAATGACAATATGCATATGTTTATAGCCTTCCTCAGTCAACAAAAAGCAAAGCTTGGTCTCGTATCACTTGCTGCCTTTTCCACATATATATTTACCTAAGCTGCTGAACAAAGTGGTGTGGAAGGAATATTAACCTTAGAAACTTTGTTAAGCCATGGGAAAATAATATTAAATGATACATGATGTATTTAAGAAAATTAGTTGTAGCTTTGTAATTTTTAAAAAAATACAATACTAAAAATGGGGTGGGTGAGTTTCGATAAAGGTTACCAGACGTCCCTGTTTCCCAGGGACAGTCCCAGATTTGCAAATCAGTCCCCATACAAAATCCACTGAAGTTGAAAAGTGTCTGGTAACCTTAGTTTAAATAGCATTATATGAAAAATAGATTGGGATCTAATGAGTTGCCTGCTGCCCAACTCCCAGCTCCCCTGCAGCCCAATAGTATCCAACTTAATATGCTTGTGTCTTGATCCAGCAAGAGAGATGCAGCTGATCATTGTTTCTGGTACTTAGGACTGTGATTGCAATTCCCAATGTTGCATTAGGAATCAACATGTGCAGCTCAGTTCCTGCAATCCTGTATATAGGGAGTTAGCCCTATAAAATGGCCCTTCACAATGGTGACCATCATTTTTTTTTTTTAATCACATCTGTTATATGCTGAATGAATAGGTGCCAGTTGGTGCATATGTGCATACGTTTAATATAGCAATTTACGTGCAGGCAAGTTATTGCTGCATGTGTATCTTTGGATTAGGTCCTCTGTGGGTGTATATGTATAATTTTTATATTCTTAGGTTAAGGTGGCCGTCTTACTGGCGTGTGTGCAATTGCACATTTATTTTTATATTAAAAAGTATTTGTATGCAAAGTATACTGGTGGCAAATATTACAAGCTTTGCAGTTTTCTTAAATTACCATAGGCATTCAGATCCTATTACACATGTAGTTCTTGGTAAGAGGATCTGAAATTATTTAATAAGGCCAGTATATTGACACACTTTCTAATCAATACTGTATAAAGGTTTTGTAGTAGTTTCTAAAGTTTTGACTTAAAAGCTTTTGACATATTTAGTTTAGAGTCTAGTCATATTTTGTGCCAACCCCCCCCCCCCAATAAAAACCCCTATAATTCAGAACACAAAGCATGGCTTGAGTTTTCAGCTATCAGGCTAACCATGATTTCAGATTTCTCACCTATTTTTATTTCTGTTTGCTCAGCATTCTTAGCTACAGAAGCAGAACAACAGTTGCGTGTTGAGGTCCCCAAGCCACCCTCAAATAAAACACAATTCATACAGAATTTTTGTTTAAGGTTTTTGGCATAATTTTTTGGCCTCAACTTTATTGATTACAAAATGTGAGTGGTTGCTAAGGCATTGCTTCGCGACTATCTCTTCTCACCTAGAGGTAGGAACAGAACTGACACCCGCAAGCCTGCGAAAGTCAAGAAGGGAAAACATTTTGGGGAGAGAATAGAGCTGGGTGCCAGGCCCTCACCTCTCCCCAAATGCTCCCAGGGACTCTTGTGTGGCCCTAGCCCCTTGACAGGGGTTCAGACAAGAGCATAGTGAGCCCCTAGATTCCTTTAACAGAGTACCCTTGCAGCAGCAGCATTGGAGGGGCAGGCACAGCCAACCGTACCCCCTCCACCAACGAAATTAACCAATGCCTAACTGCAACAATACAAGTTGTGATGATTTGCTATGCAATAGGCAAAAAACCAAATGGCACTGGCCAATCAGCCAAATGGCAAAATTCCTACCAGGCCCCTTCCCCAAAGCAGACGACCCCATGACAGGCATAGAAAGGTCAATGCAAACAGCCCTAAATATAGGGAGGGTGGGCGGGTGATCCGATGCGCGCAGCAAAAAGAGGCAGCTCAACGCTGCGCACAGGGAATAAATAGCCCCTTGGCTGTCAATCATAAATTGCAACATCAAATTCTCCCCAATGACCAAGTGGTGCCCAATAAGATTCATGGCCATCCAAACTAACCTGCTCAGCAACAGAGGAATGTCTTGTGTGCCTCCACCGCAACATGTGCTCTCCATGAAGGAGAACACGCTCTATAGCTCTTGTTTTTCAGTTCAGATATAATTCCCAACCATAACTGGCACTCATCATAGCTTACAAACCCAATTTTCAAACCAAGGTTTCTGATTCTGGTTTGCTGATCAATTACAAACCATCGTTTGTCAATTCAGACAGCACGGGGTACGATTTCTGTGACTGAATCTGAATTGAGCCTGGTTAGGTTTAATAGATGATTGCACACAAATATTGCAGATGCAACTTTTATAGTTAAAACGCTGCCCCCTAAAATTTAACCATTAAACTTCCAGTCGAAAGAAGATGTGCAATACATGTTACCCCCCGCCCAAGTTTGGCTCCACATCTACACCAGTGTGCTACTTAAGATCATTGAAGTTCAGTGAGTTCCTTCAAGCTCACAGTCTGATTCACTCTGAAAAACACTGCCTGTAGAAAATTTTATAGCAGACACCCACTGTCCTCCAGGCATAATCTCTGGTACTGTAGCAGTACTTGAGAATTATTCTGGGCAGGAATGTGCCTCTTTCTGGTTGATTTTCCTGGTCATTTTCCCCCTCCCCACCCATTTTTTTTAATAAAGATCACACTGAATTCTTCAGATAACGAATAAGAAAACAGTCAGGGAAGGTCCTTTTCCATTTCTGAAGACTCAACAGCAGGAAAAGCAAGAGGGTAGCAGTCAGACAGGGTCAAGGCATGGATATCATCTTGTCCTCTGCATATATGTTTTTCAGGAAAGGACTATAATAAATTGAGCTGCTGCGAAAGTCATTGCTCTAACTTTTAGAGGCACTTAAGGCTTTCCATTGGGGGATGGGAGGAAGAACAGCTTTTAGGTACAATTAATTACAGTATCCGCGTTATCTTAATTGAATTTGAAAGTGTGATTTGGTACTTTTTAAATAGTATTTTTATAGTATTGGTGAGTAGGGATTGAAATCATACTTTTCCTAGGCTTTCTTCATTAGACTAGATGGGGCTTATTTGCTCAAACATAAATATAATCACTGCATCTTTTCAGGAAATCTGCTAGCACTGTAGGGCAGCTGCCAGATAAATGGCTGTATAGGGTTACATGAATAATTAGTGAAGAGCAGCGCTGATGATTTGGTGATCTGGGAAGAATTTGTTTCAGCTTACATGTAATGCATTCTCCACTGTATTTTAAAGTCTTTTAAATGGTATTATTTTGCTTCTAGAGCTAGATTAGATTATTTTACCACTGCATGTTAAGTGATGCCATATTCAGTAACACTAAATTAATCAACCTCTATTACAAATGCCTCCACCCTTCTTGAACAGTAAGATAAGGTCATTATGTAATTTTGGATCCTCTTTCCTTTAAATTGCATGTCATCTGTGTATCACCAAATGCATGCTTTCAAGATATTGATTTTTCCCCCTCCCCCTGTCCTTTCCCCCCTAGTACATTGAATAATTTTAAGTGGTTTTGCTTTTCTTTTCTTTTTTGTTTTTAAATTCACTATTGAACATTAACATTTCTTTTTTTTCCCCCAGCTCAGTTTATAATATAATTAATTGCTAAATACCGGTTATTCTTTTATGCTTTTATTAATGGAGAAACACATCCAAGTAGCATTTTCTTAATGTGAGGAAAAAGTAGGATTTTGTTTTGCACAAGATGTGTTACGGTTTTATTTTTGAAATTGTTTTTGTTTTTTTACACTAGTACTACTACTACTTGGGGATGTAAGGTTTGTGCCATGTAAAGTACTAGTTTGCATGCATTCATTTAAATACTAAAAACTGTAGTACTGCTCGATCCATATCTGACTGCTAGGTTTCAATTGACAGCTGAGGATTTGTGACTGGACCTTGAATCAAAACGGCAGGCATTTATACCCCAGTGGCAATGAGGATACATTGGGAATTACTTGGCAAAGGTAAAATTTTAATTATTTCCAAACCTAAACTCTCTTGGGTTCTTCGTTATCTGTTTCAGGTGGCCTTCGGGAATATATTTGTCAAGATCTTAACTACTATATATATATATATATATATATATATATATATATATGCTTTCGTAGATTTTCACGGGTACAGGAATGCAGGTTTTGGTGTCCTCGGGTGTCTTCCCGTGTAAAAGACACGGGACACCCCACGGGACGCCTAGACACCCCAACTTTTACACGGGAAGACACCCGAGGACACCAAAACCTGCATATATATATATATATATATATATATATATAGTAACGTCTCTTGAATTACATGTTTTAGATTAGCTGAAATGATGCAAATTGAACTTTTATCGGCTAAAGCACTTGGGATACGAAATGTTGGCTGTCAAGTATAAAAGTTTGTGGAAGAATCAAATTTATGGCTGCATGTTTTGAGGCTTGCAAGTTCATAATCGGAGATTATATGGGTTAAAAAAAATAACAAAAATGAACTGGTACAAGAGTTTAGACAACATATTCAGAAAAAACAGTTGATCTGAATTTCAAACATTAGTATGTTTACTGAGGTAAGTTAGAAGTCACATGTCTTAAAACTAGCTTTTGCTTTCATAAAGATTTTTACTCTTTGCAGGTGAGAAAAAAAACCAATTTCTACAAAAGACAGGAATTTTTAAAAGGTCATTTATTTAATAATGGCTTTAGCATTATGTGTGAACAAGTTAAGCTGCTTAACGATGGTTTGCTTACTGCCAACAAACAATGATATGAAACCCTTGTTTCTTATAATTTTGGCATGGCATTACATGTGAACTCAGCTCAGGGATTGTTTTTGTTGTTCTCATTCACACATCTTGGCAAAGAGTATATTAAGGTATGTCAGCCTTGTCTTGATGATCCTCCTTGTGGAGATCACACAACTGATTCCCCACCACCACCCCACACAATAATGTTAGTATTGTCTAACAACAAGAATCACTCCCCGGTTCTTGGAAAACCATACAAGGTGCTAGTCCATGCTTCCTATTGCATAGGCACATTTAGCACACATATTCACTCACCATACACACAAGACATACATGTTTCTCTCTCACACACAATCATGTATACATAGCCAACATATTTCTCCCTATTTGTGTGTCTGCAGGGGAAGGTAGGTTTTGGGGACCCCACATTGAAGGCACCCTGGTGCCGAAAAACACTCCCCAAGCATCACCTGCTGAAGACGGCTGTCCAAGTAGGATCAGAACCACTGCAAGGCATTGCTGCCCACCCCAAACTCAGATTGCCTCTCCATGAGGATACAGTAGATGGTATCAAGAGCCGCTGAGAGATCAAGGAAGATTAACAGGGACACATTGCCCCTGTCTCTCTTCCTACAGAGGTCAAGATTATTTATGAGCCCCTAACTTTTTCTTTAGATTATATTATCTTACACTCTTACCTTGGTTTTCGAACAGCTTGGTTCTCGAACGTTTTGGCTCCCGAATGCCACAAACCAGGAAGTGACTGTTCCGGTTTGCAAACTATTTTTGGAAGCTGAACGTCCAACGGGGCTTCCATGGCTTCCAATTGGCTGCAGGAGCTTCCTGCAGCTAATCAGAAGCTGCACTTTGGTTTCCGGATGTTTTGGAAGTCGAACAGACTTCTGGAACGGTTTCCGTTTGGCTTCCAAGGTACGGCTGTATTTCAAAATAAAACATTAAGAAGAAGAAAAACTCATTAAGAAGAAGAAAAAGAAGAGTTCGGATTTGATATCCTGCTTTATCACTACCTGAAGTAGTCTCAAAGCGGCTAAAATTCTCCTTTCCCTTCCTCCCCCACAACAAACACTCTGTGAGGTGAGTGGGGCTGAGAGACTTCAAAGAAGTGTGACTGGCCCAAGGCCACCCAGCAGCTGCATGTGGAGGAGCGGAGACGCGAACCCAGTTCACCAGATTATGAGTCTACCGCTCTTAAGCACTACACCACACTGGCTCTCTTGATATAGACCACTTTTAAGCATTGCAAACGTCGCCCAAATATATACAGAGATAGACTTTTATATTATATGGTTTATGGTTCTATCACATTGTACAATTTAATTAAGTGAAAAACAATAAATTTCCTTCACACACACACACACACACACACACACACACACCCTCCAAAAATATAAGTAACACCCCCCATATATTAAAAATGCCCAATTTTAAGAATACAAGACTTGAAGGAGTTTTAAGTCTTGTATTTCTTCATTAAGTGAAAACAGCGGAATGCATGTGGAACTGTTGTTGAAGAGAGGTTCCAAGTGCACAGAATCTTGGATATACATTTGTGTTCACCATGGGGTCAGAAAGATGCTCTCTGCATGTATCAGTTCATTGAATCGAGTCTTTAGAAATGTTTGACAAGAAGTATGAGAATTTCAGTGGCTGCCCTCGAGAGTCACACAGTGGTCCCGTCAAGGACCAGCTGGGTGAAGAAGAGTGGCCAGAGGCTGTCTCCCAAGAGCCCCCAGGGTGGGCTCCAAAGATGACAAGTTACTGCCCGGAGCCTGGTGGTGGGACACTGAGAAGCAGTCAGCAGAAGGGACGAACTGGGAGCTGATAGAAACAGGAGACTTGAGGGGACTCAGGAAATGGAAGGGCCTTCCAGGAAGCACGTATGCAGTCAGTCCCAGTCCTGCTGACTCTCCTTCTCCTCTGATCCCACACTCCAGGAGGGTCTTGCATGTTGCTGAGCAACGTGCCAGACAGACCCAGAGGAGGAGCTAACCCCCTCAACGCAGCCTTCGCCTGCTTGGGAGAGAGGGAACCAGAGTGGGAGGCTAGAGGGGAGGGGCATGCCTAGAGCTTAGCAACAGCAACACCTTCATTGAGTTAAGACGAACCAGGGACATTGCTGTGTTGTTGTTTTTCTGATAATAAAAAGCTAATTGCGTTCTATGCTTTCTGTGTGGGTGCCAACCCTGTGGATGACCTGGCTCCTTAACAGGTTCTAGAATGCTAATAATTTGAGCTTGCTGCTACCCTACCTCCCAATCAGTCTTGGCTGCACTGTTTTTGGTTGCCACAGAGTTTGATCTCTGTAAATAAGGCATAACACCCTAGATCATTGTTGTAGCATTGAAGGGTCCAGCACAGGACAGCTTGCAGTATTTAAGCCTTTCTTAATTGGCAGTGGCTCATGAGCTGGCTCAGCGCTGTGGTAGTTCAGGCAAGCTATAGGAACAGGGCCATCTTTACTTAGGGATGCAAGGGCTGTGGGGCACCTGGGCGCCGAATGCTGGGGCCCCCCCAAATGTATACCTACTGTATACCATTCCTCTCGATTGGCGGCAGTGAAAAGCAATGGCATGAAAGTCCCTGTCCCCCTCCTCCGTCACTCTGCTACTTCGTAGCGTCACTCTGCAGTGCTACCGAACCACATAAGCCTTTGCTGCCCTTAACATCAAGACTTGTCTTGGGCCAGCGGTCGGCAAGGTTTACCTCGCCTGGGCCAGTTAACTCCAGCAGAGATCCCTCCATGGGCCAGATTGCGCGCACCTGCGATATCCGGCATCTGCATCTGCACAGATACGATTTCCGGCGTCTGTGCAGATGTGATTTTCAGCGCCTGAGCATGCGCAGATGCGATTTCCAGCATTGCGGGCAGCTCGGTTCAGGGGCCTATGGGCCTTAGGTTGCCTACCCCTGTCTTGGACAAATACTTCTGTATTAGACAAACAATGCCCATATGGAAACATAGTGAGTGCATCAGATAAGTTTTTCCATGCTTTATCCACTCTCACAGTAGGACTGACCTCCTGAATCCCCGCCCAGGCACAGTTGGATTTCCTTCTTTAATTGTGAACAATTTCAATTCCCAAGAAAACAAAGCACTCAGTTAATAACCGAAAATATATTTGGTGCCCTGGCTTCTTTGCACCCCTACTGCAGAAGACATATAAGGATGTTCAAACAAACCTCCTAATTCATTCCGTACCTATATATGTGCATGTTGGGAGGTAGAGTTGTTTGAACACCTCATTGTTCGAAGGCAAGATGCATAAAGCAAGAGGGTTTCTTTTTGGCAGTGTGCAGGCCAGATTTTTTATCAGAAAAATGTCCTCAGCTGAAAAAAGCTGAGGAATTGCTGCACTGTTACAAAATTCAAGCCAATTGTGCAAATAGAGAACCAAAACTGAATTTAAAAATCCAGGAGTGCCTCAACAAAAGCGTTTGTATGCTCCTGCTCAAATAATCCAAACCACGTGGAAATCAGCTTTGCACAAGTAGGCTCCAGTGTAGACTAGTGTTCACGAGGCTTAATTTTTCAGCAGCTACTAAGCTGCTATTATTGCAGGGCTGGGTCGTTAGCAGTTTTGAACTTTGGCTGTTTTCTGCCAAGTCTTTCAAAAACGGTAACAGTGTTAAGGCGCTCATTGTCAAGGTATTGTAATTTATATTTCAAAAAGCAAACCTTGTTCAGTCCTTTTTTTTGAAGGGATAGCTGCTAATTTAACATTACTTTTGCTGTGCCCAGGCATTTTCTGCTTTCACTTTGTTATCTTGACACAGAAGTACAGTACAACAGCTGGCTTGTTCTTAGAGCTCCTGAGGAAAGCCTTATTCTCAGAGTGCTGAATTTCCTTTTCAGCTGTAGCCGTAGGGGTGTTCTTAATATTCAACTTTTTAGAGCGGCATTCTTTGCCCCCCAACCCCTCTAAAGAGCTGTGATGCTGATAAGGCAGTGAGATGGAATAAGCTTTGGCATGTGGGGGAAGGGAGGATGAGAATAGCCCTGCAGATTTCGGATTCTAACAAAACAGGCAAACTTTCAAACTTTCAAAATCAAGTAACGTTGTAGTTGTAGTAGTCATAGTTGTTATTAAAGTTTGTGCTGCAATTAGCCAGTGGGTTACTTTCTGTATAATGTATTTGCTTGCTTGGGACAAAAATGCAAACTCAACTTTTGCAAATAAAAACAACGAAACGAAAACATTGCTGATAAAATCATTAGCGGTGGGGAAAGCTGGATTTGTTTTTTTTATCAGTTTGTCACTATCTCTGTTACACTTTCCACCCAACTCCCTAATAAAACAAGATGTGCAGAGAATTATGTTTCCTTTCCATCTAAGCAAACATCTTCGGAACACTTCCTAAGAAATTAATTGTATTCCAGCCAGACTTGCATGCTGCCATCCCACAGGAAATGGGTCAGCAATCCATTAAGATGCCATTAGATAATCTAATTTGGAACTTAATCTCTAAATTAACCATGCTCCATACTTGAAGCATACGAGAGAGAGAGAGAGAGAGAGAGAGAGAGAGAGAGAGAGAGAGAAGTTTGTTTGAATCGATAGGGGAGCCGAAGCGTGAAGAAGCCTGTTTGTTTTTTCTGTAGCTGTGGTCACGTCTCAAGCCGTCTGGTAACCAGGAGAAACCAGACATGATGTAATTCCAGATTGAACTTGAACTTCAGGGACTCAGAATGGAGGAACAATGGACCATAGGAATCAATAATGTCCATTTTCCACATGATTATGTTTGAAGCTTTAAGTTAACCTTTATGGAAGAATCGGCAAAAAACAAAAACAAAACAAAAACAAAACCCTACAATGTGACTAAAATGAGGGGAATCCACAGAGAAAATGTTCGAAAGAAAGCAACTCTCCCCCCCCCCAGCTGTACTTTGAGAGTTGCACTGCAGATTCCAGCAGGATTAGAAAAGTTCCCGCGCTGCAGTAAACCAGTTGCTTGTTCTAAGCGCTCTTTGTTCAGTTAGGTAGGATAAACTTAATCTTATGTTTCCTGTCAGATGATTTTAGCAGTGTTCTTAGAGAAGGATGAGTATGGTTTCTTGGTTTTTTTTAGAAGTGGTAAGAGCACCATTAACCCCTTGATGATTTCAGAATATCACTTTTAAAATGTGTGTGTGTGTGTGTGTGTGTGTGTGTGTGTAGTGTCTTCCACTGTGAAACTGTTTTTTTATACTGTGATTTGTCTTTTCTGTGAGTGTTTGGCATGTTTATTGAGTAAACAAAAATAAAATGCTAATTGTTACTTACATTAAGTGCACATTGTAATGAACCGCTGTGCAAAATTTATTTAAAAGGTTACAGAAAATTGGGGGGGGGGGGCAGATAGTCATTGCTTGTGTGATTCTTGCCAACTTTAAAAATAACTTTTGAAAAGGATCGAGTTAAGGTTCTGTCACAGAAACCGGAATCGGCACCCTGGAAGCTGAAATGCTTTGAGGTTAACCTCTTCTGTGCTATTACATATGTGAACTGCAAAACATTTATCAGTGCAGCTTACTTTGTTTTAGTACTGTCTCATTTCAAGCAAACTAAATAACAGAGATTTTGCCCTGAATCCAGCATGGTTAGATGTACTTACGTAGCCCTAAATCTGTGTTGGAATTAGACCACAATTTATTTTTGCCTCATACCTAAAACTACAACGTAACCTTAGGTGTCTTCCCTCTATCAACAAAACAAAACATTGCAAAAAAATGCATATGTGGCCCAAGAAATCACAGGAATACAGTATACTGTATATCCATTCTTGGTGAACTGGTAATAGAAAATTTGCTAACTTTTGACATAAATATGTGTGACACTGCCCACATAAAGACAATGAATAGTAGGCTTAAGATGACCTACACTTCTGGGGAACATTGTGATAGAAGTTTGTAGGCAGGGGTGAATGAAGGCTAACCAGCACCCAGGGCGGGGCAAACGCCGTCTGCACATGCGTTGCGCCGCTATATGGTGCATGCGTCACTACGTAGGGCACATGTGCGGCATCACTATGTACAGCACATGCCCGCGACACCGCACATGCCCCTACGTAGCGGTTTGCCGCCGGTGCCGCTCGAGCGCTGTACGGATGGCAAACCGCTATCTACAGCGCATGTGCGGCGTCGCTACATACAGCTCTTGCATGCGACACCGTGCATGTGTTGCACATAGTGGTTTGCTGCCGGTGCCGCTCGAACACTGTACGGACATTGGTGGGATCCTCTGCTCACAGCTGCAGCCACAAATGGAGGATCCTCCACATGCGGTGGCGTGATGGCCACTTGTGTCGCTGCGCTCAGGGATGGAAGGGCAAGCACCCCGCAGGGTGCCTTCTTGTCACCCCTCCAGACATGGCACCTGGGGCAAACTGCCCCCCTTGCAACGCCATTGTTTGTAGGTTCCTATTTTCAGTTGATTGCCAAGTAACCATGTACAGTGGTACCTCGGGTTACATATGCTTCAGGTTACAGTCTCCGCTAACCCAGAAATAGTGCTTCAGGTTAAGAACTTTGCTTCAGGATGAGAACAGAAATCATGCTCTGGCAGCGCGGTGGCAGCGGAAGGCCCCTTTAGCTAAAGTGGTGCTTCAGCTTTCTCGGAGATATAAAGAGCAAAATTTACTTTAGCACTCTTGGATATGTTCTCATGAGGATTATGACCATCAGGAAAAGCACTGGATAATAGTTTTCATTACATCGGCTTAGAGTACATTCATGGCCCAACCATGGGAAAATAAAGACTCTCCTCCCTGCAAGAGAGGGGAGTGGTTGTGGCCGGGAGCCGGACTCCGCCTCAAGCAGGGGGTGTTTGCCCCCTGCCTCCCACTCACCTGGCTGGTGCCCATGCCCATCGGCAGGCACCCAACCAGGTGCCTTCAAGGGGGTGTGTACAGCAGCCTAAATTGCTGCGGTGCCAGCCTCCCAGCCTTTACTTTTCGTCGTCCCGTTGCGAGTCACCCACCCTCCACTCCCTTAGAGCAGGGTTTCAGTTTTCTTTTGGCCTTGCTATGGACCTTAGGTTGGTCGCCCTGGTTGTCCGGGGGGGGGGGCTGGTAGGAATTTTTCCATTTGGCATTAGGCTTTGTGGTTTTTTCGCTTACTTCATAGCAATCATCACAACTTTCGTGGTATTGGTGGGTAGGTTAGGCATTAGAATAATGTGTTGTGGTGTCGAAGGGCTAGGTGTGGCCATCGCCTGCGCCTTCAATTTTTGGGTATTCTGTTAAAGGAATCCAGCAGTCGTGTATTCTGTCCGATGCCTGTGTGGCGGGCGGCCATGGCACGACCCTCGGTGACATCAGGGGAGAGCTTATAGTTGGATTAGCATCAACAGGCTCCACCTACTGGTGAATAAACCCCCTTGTTTTCCGACTCACCCACCCCTCAAAAAGTGGGTGGAGTCAGCTTACATAATCCAATGCCTAAGCCAATACCTTTTCACTTGCTGTAATCAATAAAGTTGTAGCCTTTTCTTGCCCATTAACCTTATATCACGTGTCCTTGTGTTTCATTCCACTGCGCGGGGATTGGGTCCTTGAACCACAAGGGACATATTACCCAGAAGTAGATTTTCAGATGAGCTTGGTTTGGACTTGTATGATTATTACCATGATGCAGCGAGTGCTAAATTGTAGACCATGCTTGAGGATATTTATGGAAACCTATTCTCCTCTGAGGGGTTATCTATAGCTTGTTATATTTGCAGGAGCAGCAGTGTGAGAACAGAGTAGGCAACATTTTGAGACAGAAGAATTCAGTGTAGCATTTAGGACAGGCATAGGCAAACTTGGCCTGCCAGCTGTTTCGGAACTACAACTCCCATGATCCCTAGCTAAAAGGACCAGTGGTCAGGGATAGTGGGAATTGTAGTCCCCAAACGTTTGGAGGGCTGAGTTTGCCTATGCCTGATTTAGGAGCCCACTGCATTGGTGCAAGCATTTCTGTGTGTCTGTTGGAATGATCTCCCCTCTCCTCCTCTCAAATGCTGTTTGGGGATTCTCCTGACACCCCCAAGCCTGGGATGTGGGGGAACATGGGGGGAAGAAACCGAGGAAGCCCTGCTGAGCTAGAAGGAGTCCAGACACTGGTGGTTGAATGTGGCTCAGTGTTTGAAGAGGAAACTCCAAGACTTGTAGTTTGAGAGAGTGAGAGATGCATGCCTTCTGTGTTACAGACTCACCGATAGTGCCAGTGCCAAAGTTCCTTAGTTTGTGCTGGCATTTGCTATGCTTGGGAACTGGGATCCAATGGCAGCTGACTGGCAGGAAGAGGAAGAGGCAAGCACTATATTAATCAGGAATAGTAAGATCCCGCAACAACAGCAGCCAGTGGTGCTGGAAGAGTTTACAAGAGCCAGCATGTATGCGCTCAGCTTCTGGTCGCTAGAATGTATAGAAGAATCTGCTCTAGATCTGAAGTGGGGTCTAAAGGACATTTGCCATTCATGCATGATTAATATACTTACAGCCACACGGCTATAAGTGCAAATTGGGCTGCCAGAAACGTAAGGCACTTCCCAGAAAGGCTGAAGGATACAAATCAATTGTCCAGTTTTTTCAAAACAGAGGGAGTTTTTGGAGGGAGGATAGAGAAAGTGACGGGGCTGTGTTGCAGGGTTTTGCTAGGTTTCCAGCTCTGTGCGTAAGCAGAAAGCTTTGCTAAACAAGACAGTCAAAATGGTGCATACCTAAACAATATGTTCACTTTAAATTCTATTCTCTTCCCTTATGCAATGAAAATATATGATTAGCAGCAGAAGTTGAAGTTGCCATCAGATAATTTGAAGTAATTCTGGGGTATCGTTTTTATGGAAGGCATAATTTTCAAATCAGACATTTTTTGTGTCTCTTAGACAATGTTCAAATGCCCTAAACAGAGCTGAGTATTCCTGAGTATTATACTTATATTTTCCATGTTCTTTCTGCTGTTCTCCCATTTCCTCTGAAGTGACCTTTTGTTAGTGGAAGGAGAAGACATTAAGTAGCATTATGCCAATAGGTTATTATCAATACTTCCTTTAGTATTTTTCAGTGAACAAAGTTCTGTACAGTTACCTCTTTTGTCATGAATTTTAATAGGTGTATTTTAAAAACACTGCTCAAAAATTTATGCCTACCTCTATAGCATTAGGAAACCACTTTACTGAACATTTTATTAACTGGGCAGCAACTGGACAAAATAGTACAGATTTTGTGTTTGCTGAACTGTCCCACTGGCGATCTTGGTGATATAACCAGGAAGCATTCAGAAGCTTTAAGACTGTCTTACAAACCATGGCTTAAGAGACTTACAAGTGAGCCTACTACTCACTCCCTTCTTCATTTAGTGCTTTACTTTTTGTATGGCTCAAACCTTAGTTTGCTGTTGCACTCAAACGCAACAAACTATGGTCTGATGGGAACAATGTTTACGCACAAAACATAGATTACTGCAAGTTCAGATGGTGGTTTGTGGACCCTGATTTGTAAGTGAGCTTGCTTGTAAGTGAGCCTGTCTCAGTAGTTCACGTACAACATCAAATGATGGTTTGATCAAATTGGGAAGTTCTGAATCAAGCCATGTGCATAAAGGAAGAAGGGAGGAGCGCTTAAGCCTAGGGCTTGTTCCCAGTTGTGCTGCTGCTGTCAGCATTATATTATAATTCTCATTTTCGTGTGTGGACTCTGTGCAGTCCCACCTGGGCATCTGTGCAGAGCAACACTAAGGACTACTTGAAGAACTATGCTTGTAAGCAGCCAAGCTGTCTATATGCCATGTAAAGGTAAAGGTAAAGGGACCCCTGACCATTAGGTCTGGTCATGGCCGACTCTGGGGTTGCAGCACTCATCTCGCTTTATTGGCCGAGGGAGCCGGCATACAGCTTCCGGGTCATGTGGCGAGCATGACTAAGCCGCTTCTAGAAAACCAGAGCAGCCCACGGAAACGCCATTTACCTTCCCGCCGGAGTGGTACCTATTTATCTACTTGCACTTTGATGTGCTTTCGAGCTGCTAAGTGGGCAGGAGCAGGGACCGAGCAATGGGAGCTCACCCCGTCACGGGGATTTGAACCGCTGACCTTCTGATTGGCAAGTCCTTGGCTCTGTGGTTTAACCCACAGTGCCACCCGTGTCCCTCACAATGTGCGCTTCTCCCCATTGGGGAATTGAACTCTGGTCTCCTGCGTGACAGGAGGGGATACTTACCACTATACTAACGAGGACTTTGTCATGTATATGGCCACAATTCCATCAGTGGCCGCTATAAATATCCAGCAGGGCCAGGGAGGACCGTGCAGGTTGTGATGACTACACATGAAGGTAGGAATCACTCACTAGAGGGAAGCTGTTTTTGGTGGAATCTCCATGACTGCACTCATAATCCATGGGCTATTGCCTCAAAAATAATGGATGAATTTAATGTGTGTCATAATTAACTAAATATATAAAATAAAAAATAAAAAATTGTCCAGTAGCACCTTAGAGACCAACTAAGTTTGTTCTTGGTATAAGCTTTCGTGTACATGCACATTTCTTCAGATAATTAACTAAGTTCTACTCAAGAGTAAACCCATGGAAATTAATGGGCCCATGTCATGTCTCTTTATTTCAGTGGGTCTAACTTGTGGCACTCCTGCCAACCTAGCAGTTTGAAAGCACGTCAAAGTGCAAGTAGATAAATAAGTACCGCTCCGGCGGGAAGGTAAACGGCGTTTCCGTGTGCTGCTCTGGTTTGCCAGAAGCGGCTTAGTCATGCTGGCCACATGACCCGGAAGCTGTCTGCAGACAAACGCCGGCTCCCTTGGCCAATAAAGCGAGATGAGCGCCGCAACCCCAGAGTCGGTCACGACTGGACCTAATGGTCAGGGGTCCCTTTACCTTTAACTTAACTTGTGGCAACTCTGTACTTTGTCTTTAATGTGCCTCAGGGTTCTAACCTAGAACTATTCTTTTAATTTAAGCATCTCAGATACTACTGCTTTGACATTTTAAAGCAACATTTCCTTAAGGGTAATCTCCCCAGCCTAGTACCATTTCTGAAAAGTGCTAACTTTTTCCTAAGAAAGGCCTATGCTGCGCAACACACTTCTGGTCAGAGGGTTATAAAATTCTTGTGGTATCTGCACAGTGTTAACGTACGAGAGTTATCTTTCCCTTGGGATTCATAAACAATATTGACAAATATATTACATGGTGCATTTCTAAGAGTCATAAGTTGGGAAGTTTGAGAGGTTTAGATAAACATCTAAATTAAATTTATTAGTCATGCTGCAACAACAATCCTGTTTGTCACCACGATAATTTATTTGCATTGAATATTTCTGTCACCCCCCCAAAAACACACAACAAACATAAAAAGATCTGGCTGTTTTGCACTCAAGCACTAGATGTGAAAGGTGTTGCAAATGCCACTTTGTTTTTTTAATCCACGAAAATATTGTTGAACATTAGAAAGTTATGAGCCTTAAGAAAACAAAAAACCAGATAAGTTCACAACTTTACTCCTAAAAAGCAACTCAGGGAGGTGGATTCTGACAGCCAGTTTTTCTACTCACTTGAACTTGGATTTCTGTCAAGGCATGATCCAATTTCCAATGGGTGCTTTTCAAATACGATTTATTCAGAGTAGGCTTATTACAGTTAACGATGAGCATGGCTAAGTTAGGTACATTCCTTTCAGTGGGTCTACTCTGACTAAACCTTAGACCACCCAATAAGTAAATAATTAAATATTGGCAGTGACCTATCTGCCTGTTAACCGGCATAATATTCTCCGCCGTGAGAATAACAATGCAATCCTATACATGTCTATGCAGAAACAGGGCCTGTTTTGTTCAGTGGGACTTACAATCAGGTAACTTTGTTTATTGGATTGCAAGACTGCTATGGTGCTTGTTTTAGGATGGGTCAATTAGCGTAAATAACACCGGTAGCATATTGTATCTCAATATTTATAATTGATGCACTGTTAGAAGAATTGTTAGAATATGGAGCTGGGTGGTGTTCCAATCTTAATTCTTCTTTTTTTAGGTTATTGCTGCTACCATATTCTAAACGATTATTTTGCTCTCTCTTTTCTTTTCCCTCAACAGTCCTGGTACCTGGGCTAGCTTGGTCCCTTTTCAAGTATCAAACAGGACACCAATCCTGCCGACAAGCGTCCAAAATTATGGTTTGAACCTAATTGGAGAACCTTTCCTTCAAGCAGAAACAAGCAACTGAGGGAGATTGAAACTGAACAAAATACTATAAAAGAAAGGAAGACGGGACAAATAAAAAAAGAAGAAGAAGAAGAAAGAAGAACCTGAAGAAAGAAGAAACATAGACCAGCAATTGCAGCACTTACAATCACTAATTCCCTTAAGGTTGAAACTGTAACGATGTTTAAAAAAAAAAAAAGGGTCGACGATATTTCACTGATGAGTAGAAAGATGTTCCTCCTAAGTAGCCTTTGTTCTATGAAATCCACTGGGAAATAGATGTTCTGTCTCTGACAATATATTTTAACTGACTTTCTAGATGCCTTAATATTTGCATGATAAGCTAGTTTATTGGTTTAGTATTCTTGGTGTTTACGCATGGGATCACTATTCCTAGTTAGCTCTCAAAACAAAGGCTAGGAGACATCCACCAGAGTTGCAGGAGAATTGGGGCCAGTGGGCCAGCTTTTCTCAGCACTCTTAATTTCTAAAAGTTTTTTTTTTCTCTCTAAGGAAAAAAAACAAACAATTTAGCCTTTAATGATCAATCCAAATTTGTTTAACTTTGGCCCTTATAACCCAGCCTTTTCCTACTGCGTTACCTAGTTTGAAATGTTCAGGAAGTCATTTAAACAAATAGGCATTTTATAGAATTGATGCCTCACTTTAGGTTTAAATAATGTGTTATCTTCTCATATGACCGTAAAAACAAAAAAGAGGAAGACACGAAAAATAATTCCCCCCCCCCCACTAAGGAAAACACTTAGAGGCAAGTGCAATTTTAAAAAAGTATATCTAAAGGGGATCATTGTTATAAGTCCTTTAGCCCTTGGACTCTAAATTGAGGGGATTAAAAAAAAAAACAAGAAGAATTTCAAAGGTATTTTGAACAAATCTATTTTCCCCTCAGTTTTGAAGGGGGGGCATTAAAAGGCATTAATTAAATCAAGACAAATCATGTACTTGAGCAAAAGAAATTGATTGAAACACAGCACTTATGTTGATTTTAGCTTCTGCCTCTTTGAGGTATTTTATTTATTTAAAGTTACTGGTTGCATCAAGAAGAATCCCTAGAGAATGGGAAAGGTTCTATAAAACCTTCATCACAGAGACGGGAGAGAGGTAAATTCACATCATAGGGACAAAGCTTACAGTTTACAAACTGGGAACGCCAGGTTGTTGGGTTGGGTGGGTAGGGGGGGTGAAATATATTTTTTAAAAATGCACTCTTTTAGAAAGTCTAATAACAGGGTGCTGAAATCTTTGCATGGTGCTCTCAGAAATTAGCCTTGTTCGACACATTTCTCATATTGACAGGAACGTGCATGGGCGGATACATTTTGCCTCTATGTCTCTATAAAAAAAAAATTTAATTAAAACTACTTTATCCAGTAATCCTAATTTGCACGAAGTTATAATGTCCACATAACGTGCCTTGCCTTGAAATCTAAAAAAAAAAAAAAGTGACATCACTACACTTGTTTTGCTGCATTTATTATCATTTTAAATCTTTACCATTTTTATGACAAAATATTTTGTACTCCAAGATGGGAAAACGAAAAAAAAAATTGACATCATGGATTTTTTAAGCAGTTATAACTTTATCTCACATTTATAAAGCATATCATGGCTGTGTATAGTTGCCGCTTGAAAATTGTAATCGACCAGCAATATTTTCAGTATTTTGGTGTTTTTTCTATTAATCTTTCATGTTTTTCATCTTCCAATTAATATTGGGGGGAGGGGATTCAAATTTATACGAATTATGCAATACCAAGTTTTGCCTATGTAGGTAGTGCTTTTTAGCTGTATTGGTTATTCTAGGTAAGTACACAGATTTAAAAGACAAAAGATTAATGTATGCTTTTTCGTTTGTTTGTTTGTTTGTTTGTTTGTTTGTTTGTTTTAATTGACCAAAGTGGGTACTGCTATTTTTGCAGTGTGATGAGGTCCTTTTGTGTACTGAGAGATGGGCAGGGGATTTTTTGTTTTTGTTTATACATACATATATCTATCTATTCTGGGTGGGTGGGAAGGATTTGTGAACAGTGTAGCTGTGAAGCAGTGCACCATTCGCCCGGTGAGGGCTACAAAGCGACTCTTCTGCCTACTGTGATAAAAAAAAAATATCTCAACAAGGTGTCCTCTTTTTAACTTTCCACCTGGGGTGCAAGCTGAACTCATTTCTGGTTTTAAAATAACAGTGGTAAATAATGATGATGATAAATACTAATAATGGATTCCGTTGGAGGCAGACTTGACTTGAAGAAAAAAAAAACTCTCGATTTTTTTTCCAAGACCCACAGAGAGCAGCAGCCTGTTAAAATTTTTACAAAATATATTGCCCCATGCTATGGCATGATTAAAAGCATATTTTGAGGTAGGAATCAGATAAACAATAACATACCAATAAAACTTTTTTCTTCTCCAAAATCAGCTTATTACGCTATGTTTTGGATTGCACACAGATACCCAAGAGCAAAATACAGAATCATACAGACTCCAACATTTCTCCGATGAAAATAGGGACTAATAATAATAATAATAATAATAATAATAATAGTATTATTTATACCCCACCCATCTGAGTGGGTTGCCCCAGTCACTCTGGGTGGCTTCCAACATATATTAAAACATTAATTAACTTCCCTATACAGGGCTACCTTCAGATGTCACCTAAAGGTTGTTTAGCTGCTTATCTCCTTGACTCGGGGCTCCAACATTTCTCCGATGGAAACAGGGATGTCCTAAGGAAAAGGGGGACATTCTGGGATCAAAACAGAGACCAAGACGGTTTCTGTAAATCCGGGGCTGTCCTTTGTAAATAGGGACCCTTGGAAAGTCTAGCCACTGTAACCTAGTGAAGTCCTTCTGTTTGAGAGCTTGGTTATTCATGACATCTTCTCATATTCAGAGCAGTTGCTTCTGGCAGTGGTATTCCCCAGTAGGACTCTTTTCTCTTGGCGAAGGAGCCACTGCTGTTAAATTTGTGATATGGAACCCTTTTTTTGCATTGTGTTCTTAGCAGGGGCAAACCAATGCTTCTAAAGAGGCAAAACTGACTTCTTCCCATGCAGCTTGTCTAAAGGGACTCTAAGATTGGGCCCTGTTTCCCTGTATTCTACCGGGGAGGATGTTAGCCCTGTGCAGATTGTAGTATTTTGTGTGTGACAGCTGATCAAGATGGCGCCAGCCAACCTAGCCTACTGTCCTCATTGCACATTATGCAATCAAGAGGGGGCTGAGTAGTATGTGTCAAACTCTTCTCCCCTCCGCTCCCCGTAGAACACCAGAATCTAGACAGGGCTAAAGTGTGTGTTCTTCACAAGTGACATGATATTTTGACATGTATTTTGTCCTTGGGTACTTATTATACCTGAATACCAAACATAATCTGAAAAGCTGCTCCAAGGTGTACTGTATTTTTCCGTGT
This sequence comes from Podarcis gaigeae, assembly GCF_964106915.1. Lineage (NCBI taxonomy): Eukaryota > Metazoa > Chordata > Lepidosauria > Squamata > Lacertidae > Podarcis > Podarcis gaigeae. Next base: position 18,603,795 of record NC_139694.1, read on the forward strand.
ATAAGACTAGGTTTTTTTCCTTAAAAAATAGTGTCCAAAATTTGGGGGCATCTTATACACAGGATAGATCTCCCCCCATTTTCTTAAATCGGATTCCCCCAAAATAGGGGGCGTCTTATACATGGGGGTGTCTTATAAACGGAAAAATACAGTATATACCCAATACCCATGTTTTTTTATCTGCCATTGGCTTTGTACGGGCAGGCAATTTTATCTACTATAGTAAAATTACCAAGAAATGTTATCCATTTCAAAAAGTTTCCCAACCTGTCTTTTTTCTAGAACTGACAGACACTGCTCACAGAGGATGAACACTATGACAGGGTGACATTTCCCTTCAGAATAGGAAGGAGAATAGTTTGGGAGAATATAACATTCTGCAACTGCAAAGCACTCAGAGCCACTGTGAACCCTTTTGCTGCTCCTTGCAGGATATGCCCATGAATAATAGTTTGTCACTTCTTCACAGCAGCTTCCTTACGCTGCATTGGAAACCAGTGTAAAAATTGCCTTGAATCTAGAAGTCCCACTTTACTTATGGGGTTACCTATGTGGCTTTTTGGATTACAGGCTACATTTCGACCAATTTGCCCATTAATTGCCACCAGTGGTGAATGTTGCACTTGCTGTTGTGTTCTTCCTTTCGGATTCTCTTTAAAATGGTGATGAGCATGACAACAGCAGCTATTGAACGTGGGCTTTTTCCAGAGTTATCTTGACTTCCAGTTTTGAGGCAGGGTCAGCTGAAACATTTTTAAATAGACTTCTATCAGCAAAGACAAATGACTGTGGCAAAGCTGGTTTATTTTTTAAAAAATACAATTTTTAAAAATGTAAGCTTCATATTTTGCTGAATCAAGAATTAATTCACTAAATATATAGCTATCTGAAATAACTGAAAATAACTGAAAAGTGCAAGGTTTCCCTGAAATCCCTTAGGCTATGGCCCCATAAAATAGGTCATTATTGTTTTCTTGGCTTATCAGTTAACAATGAGCAGGTATGGACCATGCAGGACACTTCGTAAACTCAGAACAGTGAAGCTGACTGAAACATATATTTCAGACTTTAAAGTGCAATAATTTAATTAATTCTGATTTCCATTGACTCAAATGAACTCCCGAACAATTGTTGCATCAATGAAACAAATTGATAACAATAGAGAAGATCATCTTATTTATAGAAGGCTAACTTGCTCTGCGAAAACAATATATTCCCATTGAATATTTTTGGTATCCAACCCCATCATTCCTAACAACACTTAATGTGCAAGTTTAGTAATCTCAGGGCTGTGATCTCTGTGGGTTTTTTTTCTGCCTTCCTTTTTAACAATACAGCCGTACCTTGGTTTTCGAACAGCATAGTTCTCGAACGTTTTGGCTCCTGAACGCCACAAACCCGGAAGTGACTATTCCGGTTTGTGAACTATTTTTGGAAGCCGAATGTACGACAGGGCTTCCGCGGCTTCCGGTTGGCTGTTGGAGCTTTCTGCAGCCAATCGGAGGCTGTGCTTTGGTTTCCAAATGTTTTGGAAGTCGAATTCCAGAACTTCTGGAATGGATTCCATTCGACTTCCAAGGTATGACTGTACCCATCAAAAACATACTATCTATTCTTAAATTTCCTTAAAGCTGAGAATTCAATTGTTCCACGAAATGTTGCGAACTCAAATCTAGTCTGAGCCTCCTTCCTTCATCAGGAACTATGACTAAATCAAGTCACCCTGTTCTATGTGCACTGTTCTGCCTTTTATTCAGTTGCTTTGGAGCCCTGGCCCGTTGGCAGTGTCACTGAAGTGTGTTTTCCCCTAGAGTGACGTGAACGTTTGAGGCTTGACTAAGGGGTGGGGGAAAGGCAGCGAAGGAGACTGTACATAAAGACATGGCAAAATATTAAATATAGCAATATAGGTGTGTTCAGGTGGGCAGCTCCATTTAAAATATGTGAATGAACCTGTGAAGCTGCAGTTCGAGAAGAATGGATAATCTTCTTAATGGACCCACCTACCTTGTAGACAGTAATTTGTACACTGTATAGTTTTGTTAAGATTTTCTTTCTTTTTTTAAAGCACCCTCGTTTGTAAAGCTAATTTTTAGCAATTATAATGGAAATGTGTGCCATTTCCGCTTTTAAAGTAAACAAGAATATTCCTTGTTTGGAAGCTGGACTTGAGTTAAAACTCTCCAGCTTCTTAATTTATGTATTAAAACGGGAAAAAAATAAAATAAAGAAATCTGTCCATGTTAGGAGATATTTCGCTATGCTTGAAAAGCATAGGCTACTAATCCTTTTAAAAGAAATTGTAAATGGAGAAAAGTTATATTTTATGAAGGTTATTTTGTTGTATTTAGTATTGGAAAAGTTGGGTTTTGGAGCATTTCAGAATGTTGGAAGCACCACTGTCTTTTTTTAATTTTTATTAGTATATATGGCCTTTAGCAAAAGTTTTTGTGATTGTTACATGATGGTATTTAAAGAGTAGGTTCACAGAGCATTCAGGACAGACAGAAAACTAAGACAGTACTTATGTCTCACATAGCTGTGTCCTCAGGGAGCAGAAGTTTGGATTTGCAACTAGGACATTCGTAAGGACTTAAATGGATGAGATTGCACAAGAACAGACTGAGCTTTGTCAGCAGAGTTTGTGTCCTGTCCCTAAAAAAAAAAAACCCTCTAAATTTTGTGTACTGTGTGAGATGGCGAAGGCTGCAGAGAGCTATCCCGTATTCGATGTACAGTATTGACTTTTTAAAAGAAACGACTCTTACAACATTGCTGGCAGTTAATGCCTTAAAAAAGCATGACATTGAATATAGTTTACATGTTCCTTTCAAGGTCTTTTGTTAACATTTACCAGCTGCATGCTTCCTAGGCTCTTTATTTTTTATTGGGTTTCTATAGAAAATGCTTAAAAATGAATAAATAAATAAAACAAAATACAATGCAGGCTAATCACGTTGAACAGCGAAAGCTCATAATTGAATGTCCTCTATGCCGAAGGAGCTGAAACCTGCCTCCTTCTTATTTGCACTTTCTGATAGTCCCCCCTGTTTTCCCCCCTATTTCCTCAAAATTGTGTGGGTGTGCTGGAGCACCGCAGTTGGAGGACAACATGGACCACTGGGTTTGCCCTTTGACCCTGCACAATGACCTTTGCATCAGCCAAACTTATTGCCATGACAACTCTTGTACTGTTTCCATGCCACAGCTCTAATGGTCACATTTGTTAATAGTAAAAAGGGGACAAAGTAGGAGATGGTCAATTTATACATTATTTTTGTTGTTGTTATTGTTGTCGTTGCATTTTTTTCCCTCTTCTCCTCTTTCAATGGTTGTAAGTAGTTTTTTTTATATATATAATAAAAAGGGTTCCGTAGTTATTACTCTTAGGAATATCTGTGTGTTGAAATTCAAATGTATGTTGAATTTGTGAAAGGAGCTTCAGTGCCACTAGCAAATCCAAGCCTTTGACACTTCTATTGCATGATTCAATTCCAGGACAACAATGACAAAAAACCCCGAAACAGAACAAGAACGTGGCCTCTGTAAATGGAAAACAAAATGTGAGCTAGTGACACTAAAGCTGGACTTTGTATTACTGTATTTTTGACAGAATGGTTTCGAAAACTGTGCTACAGGGACTGATGTGGCAAATGTGTATCTATATGCAGAAGGACTTTTTTTAAAAGAGGGGGGGGAAAGAAGTATGGCTTATTATGCATTCTTCATAAGAGGGCATTGAAGTTGCATGAACTATTAAAAGTTGATGCAAAATGAGAGCGAGAGAGAGAGCGAGAGAGACAAAAAAACCAGCAAAAATGTTTACCAAAAACAAAAAAAGAAAGAGAGAGAGAGAGAGAGAGAGGGAGGGAGGGGAAAAAGAAGAAAATAAAAAAACAAAAAACAAAAAAACAAATGACCAGTGCCTGTTCAGTTTCACAGTCTCTGTTGAGTTCAGTTGTAAATATGTTTCAGATAACATTTACTTCAAAAATGAAAAAAAAATTGAAAAAAAACTACAACATTGTAGAATGTGAGGGGTTACTCCATCCCAGGCTTAGGCTTCTCAAAAGCTACATTAGATTATGTCTTCATCAAGCTGTTAATTTGTGCTTATATCATATAGGACTTTAGTGAACTGGGAAGAAACGCCCCAAATCTCAATGATATTTCTCTGAGAACAACCTTTGTAGGGCTGTGTGTTTCTTTAGATACATTTAGTACAACTGTAGGTGACGAGTAGTCAGTTATTGCTTGCTAGCTACACATCAGGGTTGACCCATTTTAAAACTTTTGGCATTCCCGCCCCCCACCCCCAGTCTCAGCCTCTCCTCCCCACATTGCCAGAGGCCCCATATACTGACAGCTGTACTTCTGGATTTTTTTGTTTTGTTTTTCAGTTTGTTTGTTTTGTTCTCTTTTTTTAAAAAAAAAGCATGCACAATCTTGGTGTAATGACATTTTACCCTAGGATGTATTTACACTCTACAAACTTAACTTTTAGAACTGGGGCCTCAGGCAACCAGAGCCCTCTTATGAGCCAAAAGGTTTGCAAGCCAGGGTTGTCCGGGAGGAGAGTTCTGCCTGTTTTGGAGGACAGGAGTTTTTGTTGGGGTACTTTTTCTGTAGGTTGCAAAAACTCAGCTGCCGCAAGTTTTAAACTGGTGTAAATCAAGCTTGAGTTAATGTGATTTACTGTTATATCCAGCCTATACTGCTAGCAGCTGCTCATACTGCAGTCAATTACTGGAAGCAGATATATTTCCTATGCAAAAACTGTTTAAACAATAAAATGAGCTATGCTACAGCCCTCTCGCCACTTGTGTGTTTTCTTTACTCTCCCTCTAAGAGTAATAATTGGTTGGTAATATTTTGGAAATCACCCTTAATCTCTGGTTCCTCAAGAGTGCAGAATCAAGCTTTACAAAGTCTCATTCTTTTCTTTAGTTGAATATGTACACACACCCAATTAAGGCCCAATTTAAAATGCAGGATTACACAAAACACCTTGGTGTAATGACTAAAAAGAACCAAATCTCTTTTTATAGGACTCTGGGTTTTGGGATGAGTGTATTTCATTTTTATTAGTAATCTTTCCGATTTTTTTATTTTTGGTCCTCTACCACCAAAACCTCTGGTTTCAGGGCAAATTGCAAAGTTTGGGAACCTGAGCTGAGATCTGGCAATAATGTGAAGAGACACGCTGCCTTGCAGCAGCTTTAAAATATAACATTACCTTGAGAGAAAGAAAAATCAACTTTCAATAATTAAATTTATAGTTACTCCTGGCAAAAATATTTGTGTGTCCATGACTATTGGACTCTCTCATTTTATCCTAAGTGGTTACACATTAAAGCTGGCAGAATTATGCTGTTGTTTTAGTGTCTGTTAACCACCTGAAGCATTTCCCAAAGGAAAATGAGGAGGAGGTTCTCAATCGTACATGTTTTAATAAAATAGTAAAATGGGTATTATTTACTGGTTTGGGAAATACTGGGCATGATCCAGTCAGAGTAAAGTACTTAACAGTGCCATCCTATACAAATCTACTTAGAAGTAAGTCCCATTCAATTGTATAGCTTGCATCCAAAGCCTCATTGATATATCTGGCTTGTTTTGAAGCTATTCACCACAGTTATGGGTTCATAATTCTGAGTTAACTGTGAGTGGACAAAGCTTATGTCTATCATTTGAACCTCAAGCTGTAATTGATTAGGCCTCGAAAACATTACCATAGCCAAAAAGTTTAGCAGGGTTTTTATTCCACAAAACAACTTATTTCTGTTAAGGTTTTTCCATGTAATCTTAGTAGCTTAATAAAAGAATACGTAGCCCACTCCTCAAAAGAAGACTAAAACAATATTAAAACATCTAATTCAATCCAACTATGTTCCAAATTAAAAGAGCTAAAGCATATAACATGCATGAATATGAGCTCTCTGTCTGCTGCCAGGACCCACAGAATTATCCCACAAGGAAAGGGGTTTGAGGCTACAAGCAAGAAAGTCTTGCACAGTCCTGCTTGGAAAATCCTAATTCCTTTGCACTCCTGACACCACTAGGCACAGCTTCAAGGTCCTCCTACATCTCTCACTTCTTGCTACAAGATAAATTCAGATATATGCATGGGGGGAAACCCAACCATGATAATTAAATGATGTTGCATATCAATGGTTGGTTACTTGCTCTCCCCTGAAAGGTCCCAGTCTGGGTTACAGCAGCATAATCATATAATTACAAACGAGTAAAAGAAGTCAAGCAGTTTATATGCAATTATAAAAATGAGTAAAGCAATTCCAAGCAAACACAGCATAGTACAGATTGAACAAAAGACAACTGGGAATTAACAGGATGCCTTTTGCCTCCATCGTCACTTATGTGGAAGCAATATTTCAACTTGATGGACCTTTTTGACCAAACATGACAATTTAATTTTATATTTCCAGTATTCTCACAATTCTGGAATTGCAGGGAAAGCCTTTGTCAACATTCTGATTTACATCATGCTTTCTTAAAGTTGAGTTTCAGGCCTCTCACTCACCCACATGATTGAGGCGGTTTTCTGTTCGGGATAAGCTGAGAGCCTTTTCACACATGACACTGAAAACATTTTCCATCTGTTTGCAGATATGTAATGCACATGGGGAAAGTTGTATCCTAAATTACATTGATCAGCTTGTGCAATTGAGCTGCCTTGCCAATCTTCCCCACTGCTGCTCTCTGTGCTCTCTAACCTGCACACACACATTCACAAAAGCATCTTTTGGTGGTCAAACAGTCTTTTCCAGAAGCTGGGGTATATGTGCATGTGTAGACTTCCCTTTGCATCATTTGAATCAAAGCTAATAATTTCCCCAAATAGTCGAGAGACTGAGGAACACCTTTGGAACTAGACAAAAGAAGAGACATTTTCATAGACAAATCTGAAAATGTGAATGGTTGGCTTCAAAAGCCTTGAATAAATGTTTGCATTTTATTTTAAGTTTTATGCCTATTAGCTCAGATGGGCTACTGACAATTGGAAACATGGATTGGATAGATTAAAATCTTCTTTTAAAAATAGTCAATGGGTACGTGTGGCCACAGCCACACCCAACATTCATCAGCTGCTTTTCCCTGGGATTTTGTGGGTGAACAGACACATCATGTGACGTCATTGTGTTTAGCATTTCCCTGTCCCCCCATAGCTGGCATACAGTAGAATTTGGTGGAACACTGAAAACAACCATGAACCTAGCTTTCCCAAAGACACATTGCTAATGAGAAACAGCAGTAGACTTGGGTTGATGACTGCCATGCTCAGTTCTGTAGCATGTTGTTGGCCTTGAGAAAACATTCTGACAAGCATTCTTAGACTTCTGGATAAAGGGCTTTGCACAGTGGAACAACAACAAACAAGTACCTTTTTCCTGATCAGAGCTTATGCCCAAACGGTTCAAGCAACCAAGCCATCACAAGAGATCTACAAACTAACTTTACAATTCTCTGATTCTATAAAAGGATACTAACCAAGAGGAAGGCTCTAAGGTAAGTAAAACACTATTTGTTTCCACTGTAACTATCATGAACAAATTTCAATTAATTAACTTCAATTAGTTAATTAACACAGACAGGTTTTGTTACTGAGTTAAGGAATTAAGTCGCTTCAGCTTCCCTGGGTGTTAACATATGCACATTCAGGTAACGTGCATGTGGACAGCAAATGAATAATTTAATATCATGAATTTTTTAATAAACTGTGAAATCAATTTTTAAGCAATTTTTTATTGTCAAAAGCTCTGAAATGGTATTTATTTCTATAAAACATTATTATGATTTGTTTGTTTTTTAAAAATCCACCAGTACATCAAATTTAGACCACGAGAGTGGCAAACGAAAGATGGGGAAATAATAAATGTCTGGATATTGATTGTGGGTTGATATTGATATTGATATTGAGGGGCTCATCTGAAGAACAACTAAAATGTAGCCTAAACAGTCCTCCGTATCTGAGTTCATGGGGGGAAATTACTAGTATTTCATTGCATCAAAATTGGGGTTGGCAGAAAAAGTGAATACAACTTTAAGAGAATATTTTTAAAAAAATCTAAATCAGGGAACAGACAATATAGTTTGGGATGCAGGAAAAGCAGTAATGCAAGGTTTTTTCATCCAACAAAACATAATCCAAAGGAATGAAAGAAAGAGAGAAATTAGAGAATCTTTTGAAGGAGATAAGAAAACATGGAGGGGAGGATGGACTTTGATAAGTGGAATGCATAAAGGAGGAGGAGAGAACGGGGTGAAGAAAGAGCTGTGAGTCAACAGGGGCTCATTCTTCATCCTCTGAACCTCCTGGGAATCTCAACAAACCTGCTCACCTGGAACTGGGTATGGAAAGGGCAGCCGAATGAGACCCAGTTGTGGTCAGCCTGAGGAAGCACCATCCACCTTGGGGTTTCCCACAGAAAGCAAGTCTACAATGAGAGACTAGAGTGATGTCCACTGTTTCCAGGAACTCTTCTCATTGGAAGACTTTTGTGGCTGCGTTTGTTTGGACCCTTGCTGAGAACCCAGAGGCTGAGATGCAGGGTTTGTCAGAAGGAAAATGATTTGTTTTATATAAAGTGGTACCTCGGTTTTTGAACGTAATCCATTCCGGAAGACCTTTTGAGTTCCCAAAAGTTCGAAAACTGAAAACTCGGTATGCAAGCCTCAATACGGAAAACTCAGTACGGAAACCGTGTGGAATGTTTGAATTCTAAGGTGAGTTCGAAAACCGAAGCATTTACTTCTGGGTTTATGGCGTTCGAAAACCGAAATGTTCGAAAACAGAGATGTTAAAAAACTGAGTTATCACTGTATACAGCTGTGTGTGTGTGTGTGTGTGTGTAACTTTGTATTAATGTAACAATTTTGTATGTAACTATATTTTTGTAATATTTTGTTTAAGATGTCTGCTGCTGCTGCTTCAGTTTATTTGTACACCACTTGGAGATATTTTTTAATATATTAAGTGTTATTGATTATTTAATCAATGGTTGCATTTGAACCCTAGTTTTGAAGCTTTACCTTCATAAAGGCATTCCAGTCAACATGAGGTCTATCTGATGCTGTTGGATTCAGGTAGGCAGCCATGTTGGTGTGACACAGTCCAGTAGCACCTTAGAGACCAACTAAGTTTGTTCTTGGTATAAGCTTTCGTGCGCATGCAAACTTGTTGTTGTTGTTTAGTCGTTTAGTCGTGTCCGACTCTTCGTGACCCCATGGACCAGAGCACACCAGGCACTCCTGTCTTCCACTGTCTCCCGCAGTTTGGTCAGACTCATGTTTGTAGCTTCGAGAACACTGTCCAACCATCTCGTCCTCTGTCGTCCCCTTCTTCTTGTGCCCTCAATCTTTCCCAGCATCAGGGTCTTTTCCAGGGAGTCTCCTCTTCTCATGAGGTGACCAAAGTATTGGAGTCTCAGCTTCACAATCTGTCCTTCCAATGAGCACTCAGGGCTGATTTCCTTCAGAATGGATAGGTTTGATCTTCTTGCAGTCCATGGGACTCTCAAGAGTCTCCTCCAGCACCATAGTTCAAAAGCATCAATTCTTCGGCGATCAGCCTTCTTTATGGTCCAGTTCGCACTTCCATACATCACTACTGGGAAAACCATAGCTTTAACTATACGGACCTTTGTTGGCAAGGTGATGTCTCTGCTTTTTAAGATGCTGTCTAGGTTTGCCATTGCCTTTCTCCCAAGGAGCAGGCGTCTTTTAATTTCATGACTGCTATCACCATCTGCAGTGATCATGGAGCCCAAGTAAGTAAAATCTCTCACTGCCTCCATTTCTTCCCCTTCTATTTGCCAGGAGGTGATGGGACCAGTGGCCATGATCTTCGTTTTTTTGATGTTGAGCTTCAGACCATATTTTGCGCTCTCCTCTTTCACCCTCAATAAAAGGTTCTTTAATTCCTCCTCACTTTCTGCCATCAAGGTTGAGACATCTGCATATCTGAAGTTGTTGATATTTCTTCCGGCGATCTTAATTCTGGCTTGGGATTCATCCAGCCCAGCCTTTCGCATGATGAATTCTGTATATAAGTTAAATAAGCAGGGAGACAATATACAGCCTTGCCGTACTCCTTTCCCAATTTTGAACCAATCAGTTGTTCCATATCCAGTTCTAACTGTAGCTTCTTGTCCCACATAGAGATTTCTCAGGAGACAGATGAGGTGATCAGGCACTCCCATTTCTTTAAGAACTTGCCGTAGTTTGCTGTGGTCGACACAGTCAAAGGCTTTTGCATAGTCAATGAAGCAGAAGTAGATGTCTTTCTGGAACTCAAGCTTTCTCCATAATCCAGCGCATGTTTGCAATTTGGTCTCTGGTTCCTCTGCCCCTTCGAAATCCAGCTTGCACTTCTGGGAGTTCTCGGTCCACATACTGTTTAAGCCTGCCTTGTAGAATTTTAAGCATAACCTTGCTAGCGTGTGAAATGAGTAGAATTTTGTGGTAGTTGGAGCATTCTTTGGCACTGCCCTTCTTTGGGTTTGGGATGTAGACTGATCTTCTCCAATCCTCTGGCCACTGCTGAGTTTTCCAAATTTGCTGGCATATTGAGTGTAGCACCTTAACAGCATCATCTTTTAAAATTTTAAATAGTTCAGCTGGAATATCATCACTTCCACTGGCCTTGTTATTAGCAGTGCTTTCTAAGGCCCATTTGACTTCACTCTCCAGGATGTCTGGCTCAAGGTCAGCAACCACAGTACCTGGGGTATACGAGGCATCCATTTCTTTCTGGTATAGTTCCTCTGTGTATTCTTGCCACCTCTTCTTGATGTCTTCTGCTTCTGTTAGGTCCTTTCCACTTTTGTCTTTTATTATAGTAATCTTTGTACGAAATGTTCCTTTCATATCTCAAATTTTCTTGAACAGATCTCTGGTTTTTCCCATTCTATTGTTTTCCTCTATTTCTTTGCATTGCTCATTTAAGAAGGCCTTCTTGTCTCTCCTTGCTATTTTTTGGAAATCTGCATTCAATTTCCTGTATCTTTCACTATCTCCCTCACATTTTGCTTGCCTTCTCTCTCCCGCTATTTGTAAGGCCTCGTTGGACAGCCACTTTGCTTTCTTGCATTTCCTGTTCATTGGGATGGTTTTAGTTGCTGCCTCCTGTATAATGTTACGAGCCTCCATCCATAGTTCTTCAGGCACTCTGTCCACCAAATCTAAATCCTTAAACCTGTTCCTCACTTCCACTGTGTATTCATAAGGGATTTGACTTAGATTGTATCTTACCGGCCCAGTGGTTTTCCCTACTTTCTTCAGTTTAAGCTTGAATTTTGCTATAAGAAGCTGATGATCTGAGCCACAGTCAGCTCCAGGCCTTGTTTTTGCTGACTGTGTAGAGCTTCTCCATCTTTGGCTGCAGAAAATATAATCAATCTGATTTCGATGCTGCCCATCTGGTGATGTCCATGTGTAGAGTCGTCTCTTGTGTTGTTGGAAAAGCGTGTTTGTGATGACCAGCTTGTTCTCTTGGCAGAACTCTATTAGCCTTTGCCCTACTTCATTTTGAACAACAAGGCCAAACTTGCCAGTTGTTCCTTTTATCTCTTGACTACCTACTTTAGCATTCCAATCCCCTATAATGAGAAGAACATCCTTCTTTGGTGTCATTTCTAGAAGGTGCTATAAGTCTTCATAGAATTGATCAATTTCAGTTTCTTCAGCACCAGTGGTTGGTGCATGAACTTGGATTACTGTGATGTTAAAAGGTCTGCCTTGGATTCGTATCGAGATCATTCTATCATTTTTGAGATTGCATCCCAGTACAGCTTTTGCCACTCTTCTGTTGACTATGAGGGCCACTCCATTTCTTTTACGGGATTCTTGCCCACAGTAGTAGATATGATGGTCATCCGAACTGAATTCACCCATTCCTGTCCATTTTAGTTTACTGATGCCCAGGATGTTAATATTTATTCTTGCTATCTCATTTTTGACCACATCCAACTTACCAAGGTTCATGGTTCTTACATTCCAGGTTCCTATGCAATATTTTTCTTTACAGCATTGGACTTTCCTTTCACTTCCAGGCATATCCGCAACTGAGCGTCCTTTTGGCTTTGGCCCAGCCACTTCATCAGCTCTGAATCTACTTGTACTTGTCCTCTGCTCTTCCTCAGTAGCATGTTGGACGCCTTCCGACCTGAGGGGCTCATCTTCCAGCGTCATAACTTTTATATGCCTGTTGTCTTTGTCCATGGAGTTTTCTTGGCAGGGATACTGGAGTGGCTTGCCGGGTCCTGCTCCAGGTGGATCACGTTTGGTCAAAACTCTCCACTATGACCTGTCCATCTTGGGTGGCCCTGCACGGCGTAGCTCATAGCTTCTCTGAGTTATTCAAGCCCCTTCGCCACGGCAAGGCAGTGATCCATGAAGGGGCATGCAAACTTAGTTGGTCTCTAAGTTGCTACTGGACAATTTATTTTTATTTTTTATATATTCTGATACTGTTGGAGTTAAGTTGTCATGAATGTGAGCACTGTTGGTTGGGGCTGATTGGAATTGCAGTCCAACAACGTCTCATAAAACCATAGAATTTCAGAGGTGGAAGGGACCATGAGCCCCACCAGAGGGACTTAATCCCAGCTGCATTGAAGGCCGTGATGGCTGCCTCTTTGTGGACAGAATAGGTAACATAATCCATGGGCAAGGATGGCCTTCTTCGAAACCACTTTGCATCATCCCTTTAGCCACAAGGCCTGGACTGTAAATATCGAAGCTCTGGCTTTTAGTCTGGGCTTTCTGCCAGTTCATATACTGATTTTCCATAGCTGAAGGCCTCTTTTGGAGGCTAAGATTAAATTCGTTTTTCAGATGCAGAACCACAGGAGCTCCTTTGCCACAAGGTATGAGTGGACGCTGAATTAGCCTAGGCTGCAAATGGGGAGCCTCCTTATTTATTAAAAGTCAGGGCGGCTTATAATATTTCAAAACATAATGAAACAAGTTAATCACTTAACAAAAAAGGCCTTTTGGTTTAACATTTTGTGTTAAGGGTTTTCTATTTTGCCGACACATGGAATCTATGTGACTGAAACTACCCACCCTACATTGCAAGTCCCCCAAACTGGCAAGCAATACCACATCCACAGAGAGCGATAAAATAAAAGTTGGTAGGGACTTTGGAAAATCAGATTTCTGAGAAAAGCTCCTCCCCACAACCCCGTTTCACGTGTGAAGTTTATATGGAAATATAAGAATGCCCCGGGAGGGCCTCTGAGTTTGGGGGCTGAATGGTAAAAATACCTAGTTTTCAGGCATTTTGGGGGGGGGAGGGTATTGTCAAATGCATCCAGTAACAACTACTAAATTCTTGGGGCTCCAGACCATGCGGGAATACCTCAGCAATTCTGTTAACTCTGTGAGTCAGCCTTTCAGTGGATTTTAAGGATCTTCGGCGCATGCACACGGTTGAAGTCCTTGTGTGTATGCATGTACACAGGCTTTTCTACCTGTCATTTCCATGTGTGCTTATGTCTTTGCTTCCCAACCTATCTTTTGTGTCCATTCTTTCCGGTTTTATTCCTCCCCTTTGACCAGGGGTCAGCAAACTTTTTCAGCAGGGGGCCCTCAGACCTTGTGGAGGGCCAGACTATATTTTGAAGAAGAAGAAAAAGAACAAATTCCTGTGCCCCACACATAAGCCAGAGATGCATTTTAAATAAAAGGACACATTCAACTCATGTAAAAACCCACTGATTCCAAGACCGTCTGCTGGATTGATAAGGCCATTGGGCCAGATCCGGCACCCGGGCCTTAGTTTGCCTACCCATGACTTAGACATATTCTCTCTCTCTCTCTCTCTCTCTCTCTCTCTCTCACACACACACACACACACACACACACACTCACCCACCCAGAAACTTATTGTGGCAAAACTAGGGAATTTCTGCTTTGAGTCAGGTATCCTATTGCGAGTCTCCAGGTCCTAAACATCCTGTGTGTTTTATGGTGATTGCCTGGCTATGGGAGGAACAGCTCAGAGGAGATCGCTACGGTTTCTCCCCACCATACTGTGTAGTGAAACAATGGGCTCCATTGATTGTGTTTAGTGGCATTGCAGGCTGCCAAACCCCTTTTGCACATTACTGTGGGCAAGCAAGCAAGGAAACTTAATGCGCAACAGGACCAAGGTAGGGATAAAATGAATTAGATTGCCTCAGCTCCGAGGCAACCTGCCAGCTGCAGCATTACGGAGCTGGAGCTATACCAGTTGTACCTAAGTCATATTCAAAACTGCACAGATCATAATCGGCAGTGGATTAGGGGACATGGGGTCTCATTGCTGAGCTATGTTCGGGGGCCTGTCGTTCTCTGATTCGCATATGTATTCCTGCCTGCGGTCGGCGCTTAGAAAGCAATCGGACACGCACACTGGGAAATTGCTTCCCCTTGCATGTGGAAGCCCACAATGCCGTATTTCATGCCAGTCAGGTTACTGAGATTTCAGAAATCCCTGTGGCTGAAAACATAGCCATGGGTCTTCTGCCATGGGGGGAGGAAACAACCAGTGTTTTGAGCTGTGGTTTTATATATACATACATACAATATATCTATATATCTAGAGCTATATCTATATATGCACAAGCCTGATAGAACCACCATCCACAAAGATTTGTGTACTAGCAATGGAGAGATAAAAATATTATTATTATTTTGGCTTTGTACTCAGATACATTTTCTACTCATTTCAGCAGGACATCAGTCTGGCTGGGTTCCACCTCAAGCATGATGAATCTAGCCCTGTACAAAATTATCATGCATATTAAAAGATATGGCAGTGGTTTGTATTTGTGAAATCAACAAAGACAACCATTTTGGTTCTTGAAGCAATTTTTTCAGCGAAGTCTGAATGGGTTCAGAAATATTTAAGTCCACACATGCTTTAGTCAGGTCGAACTGAAACCTAATACAGAGCTTTAATAACCACTATATTTAGTCAAAGTAAATTTGTAAATGTGCCAGTGGCAGAGCCATAGCTAGGCGATGTTGTGCCCCTGGGAGAACCATCCAGATTGTACCCCTTAGCCATGGACAAATTAGCTCTCTTTACACCACTCCTCCAACCCCCCCCCATTCAATTCACCCTCTATTTAAAACCTTTTCTTACGAGGCAATAATTTATATTTTAATTTATAGACATATTTAAGGACATATCTTTAAGCCAATTTTGTGCCCCTGGCGGGGGCCCACCTCTCCACCCCTAGCTATGGCTGTGGCCAGTGGACAGGGCTGCCTCAAAACATTTTGGCACCTGAGGTGAATCACAAGAGGGTGCCCCAACCCTCCTTGGGAAGAAGGGATGAGTGAATATCTACATTGGGGACAAGGAGGGGCAGAAATCAAATGAAACTTACCCAATGGTTGAAGTGGGAATCAAAGACCATTGTAAGGGGGAAGGAAGGCGCCCATTCTGAATCATGCCAGGTGGGTGCAGAGATCAGGAGACCCCAGAGTAAGGTGGGCCGGCCCTGCAAAGGCACATACTCTTTTCTTGTAGCTGGCGCCACCACTTGACGTCCACAGGCAGCTGCTGTGATTCCAGCTCTCTGGTAGTTCACCTGTCCTGGACTCTCCTAAAACGCACACACACATATACAAACACAAGGCCCATAGTGGCTTCAGTTGGTGGCCTTCTTTAGTTTAGACTTCTGGAACTCTGTGGCGAAGAAACATGCCTGCCACATAGAGCTGCCATTTGCAAGGAAGGGAAGCCCCTCTCCCAGGACTGTCCACAACAGCAGCAGAATGGTGGCACACATGATATAAAATTGTAAAATTGTAAATCAATTTGTGAGCCTTGGTGGAAAGGCAGTATATACATCCAACAGATAAATAAGTAAAATATTACTGGACCAGCAAACCTGATCACTGCTTGCACTAGGTGGGGCAAAATGTGTTGCAGTCTCCAACAAGATTTGGAAGCTGCCATGTTGTCTGTAGTAAAGCAAACTGAGAAAAGCACTGAGACCTGAAGGACCAATATTTTAAAAAACCAAGAATGCCAGTTAAAGTTTTCTTTTTTCTTTTTCCCAGCTGCAAGCAAGATCAATAAACCACTGTGTTTAATAAACTCATCATTTTTATTTTTATTTCTGGAGTATTGTGCTGAAATCACTGCTTTGCCTCTCTCTTTTTAATTACAGCTTGTTTGTAACCCTGATATATATAGGACACCAGGGAGAACTCTGAGACTTTAATTTTGTATCCCCCTTCCTTCCCATCCTCTATGCCAAAAAAGCATTTTATGAAGATTGAAATTTTAGCATCCACATAAACAATAAAAAACAATAGCTGTTATGTCAAACTTCAAGGCATCTGTTACTGTATTTTGCAAATTTGGCATTAATCCTGTGTCATTCTTAATTACAGTACGGCATGGTTTGCATTGTCATTTCACCTTTTACCGTATAGAGATCTTCTGGACTTTTCAGAGCAAGAGATAAAACTGAAGAAATTAGAAAACGTCAACAACACAGTGACAGACTGGTGACAATGCCACCAACTGAATGAAGTGTTTAAATTGGGTAAGCAAAATGGATTTGTGAGTTCTCAATTTGGAAGAGAACTCAGAAGATACAGAAAAACTAATTTCCAGAATGTATAAGCTATTATTATAGTGGGGAAACAGAGGTCTCCAGCTGCTTTTGGACTACAATGCCCATCGTCCCTAGCTAGCAGGACCAGTGGTCAGGGATGATGGGAACTGTAGTCCAAAAATAGCTGGAGTCCCAAGTTTGGGAAGCACTGCTCTACAGAGAAGTGAGAATGCTGCTGAGGAAACTAAGGACATTGCTAGGCAGGCATTGTTTGTTTCTTTATTTGATTTATATACTGCCCTGCATCCCCGGATCACAAGGCAGTTTACAATATAAAGCAATTGCACAGAGTGATGGCCCTCCCTTTATGGCCCTGGCTGGCTTCTCTTTGGGGCCTTGTGGGTCTGACTGGGCCACAGGTGGTTGTACCACAGAGCTGCTTAGAATGGAAAAGGGGAAACGAGTAGCTGAAGAAATACGAGGCAATGGCTTACTTGCCTATGTGCTTTATCTAGCATTTGGTAAGCTTTTGAGGGCAGGGGCCACCTCATTGTGTATCTTCATGATGTCTACTTTAATGAACCTAGTGCCTTCGCTGGTGATTCCAGATGTAACTTTAATAGATATAATAACTGGGGAGGTCTGCTCAAAAGGCCCTAAAAAGTGGTGTTTATGAGACAGACAACCTGAGAGGCTTGCGGAGAGGAAATTGACTCTGATTATTTGAATACAGTGCAATGTTTGCAGCACCTGGAAATCTACAGTAAAAAAAGCAAGACTTTTCTTATTTTCCCCTCCTAATGTGGATGTTTATTGCCCAACTCTTGTATAAATGGAGGTGCTCTGCGTGATCCAGGCTGTGCAATATTTGTTGGGGAAAGCACCACAATTCTGAGGAAATCAGATTGGCTCCCCGACTTGGCACATGAAAGTGTTCATTGTATAAGTTTCTCAGCAGGGCACCATAGAGCCAAATTCTGGGCTCGGCACATCTGCATGGTTATATGAGTTATATTGAGAAGCAAGTGCCATCTATCTGGTCCCTAAATTCCCAACTGGTTCTTTAAATTCTGGTTCTGCACAAGATAAATTAACTAAGGTTCTGTACTCGCTAGCAAAATACAAGAGTGCTCAGGATAATTTTTAAGGCCTTTTAGCAAATGGTCCTAGTGCCAAGCTGAAATTTATCAGAAGACAAAACCTAAAATAATAATAATAATAATTCTCCTCCTACTGGAGAAGTTCAATGAAATGTTCTCCCTAATTTCTCAGTCCACAAATAAGGTAGAAAATTTTGAGATGCCATTTGGGCCCAGCTACCCTATGAATGGCCATTATAGATATGGATGACTGTAATCAACTAAATTTTACTCAGAGTTCAGCCACTGGAATTAATAAAAATAAGCAAGACATGGCTGCTAATTTCAATGGGTATACTCTGAGTAAAAGTCAGTTGAATAGAACTTGGAATGGCTGAGTAGTTGCTTATGATTGGAACCCTCACTATGGAACGAAACTGCTATTCCATCAGAGAAAATGACTTTGTCCGTCCTAGAGTTAAATCTGTTTGAGACCTGGAATGGAGGGGGTGGGGAAGACCTATAAATAGGATTTTATTTATGAAGGCTGGTGAGTGTGTGAGATCACATCTGCTTCCCATATTGGACTTGTATGAGTCTAAGTAATATGGAATATGGAATAAAAACGAGAGTCACCACTTATATGGAATTCACTGCATTTGTAGGGTCAGCTGCTTAGCTAATTTGCGGAGATAAAGCTGTTGTTACCTGCTGACTGGCATCCAGGTTCAGAAGTTAGGCCGTGACACCTGTTCACAGCCAATGGTTAAAGAACCACGAAAACACTTGTGCAATCATTTCACAGCTATTCTGGCTTGTTTAGAATTGCAAGCTTCCTTGCCACACACCGCCACTTCCTGGCGAGGCAAAAGAAGAACTCTGTGATACACATCAACACTGTCTTCAAAAAACCATTACCTTTCCTCTCTCTCTGACCTTGCATCTCCCTTTACGCTTGAGAGAAAAAGCTGGCACTGCAATTTAGGAGGTGGAGATGAACTCCAGGCCTTTAACACACCAGCCTAAGAAGAAAGCTCCCCCAGAATGACAAGATTCTGGGTCTGCTTCCACTGACACAGAAAGAGCAACCCCCCCGGACAAACATCACTTTACTTCTCTGCAAACAACAGAAATCACTCCCTTTGTTCCTGGAGATTTAACAGCTATGTGCTGAACTGTACTCAAAACTGACTGCACACCTTGCAGTTTCTGCAATTCCATACCAAGGTCCAGCTCCGAGGGCCTTCGGGCGGTTCCCTCCCTGCAAGAAGTGAGATTACAGGGAACTAGGCATACTGCCTTCTTGGTGGTGGCATCATCTCATCAATTGTCAAGGAAATAAACAACTATCAGACTTTTAGAAGACATCTGAAGGCAGCCCTGTTTGGTTTTTAATGTTTGATGTTTTATCGTGTTTTTAACATTCTGTTGGGAGCTGCCCAGAGTGGCTGGGGAAACCCAGCCAGATGGGCAGGGTACAAATAATAAAATCATCATCATCCTACTCCTGTAAAGGTAAAGGTAAAGGGGTCCCTGACCGTTAAGTCCAGTCACGGATGACTCTGAGGTTGTGGCACTCATCTTGCTTTACTGGCCGAGGGAGCCGGCGTTTGTCCGCAGACAGCTTCCGGGTCATGTGGCCAGCATGACTAAGCCGCTGCTGGCCAACTAGAGCAGCGCACGGAAACGCCATTTACCTATCCACCAGAGCAGTACCTGTTTATCTACTTGCACTTTGGGGTGTGGTTTCGAGCTGCTAGGTTGGCAGGAACAGGGACCGAACAATGGGAGCTCACCCCGTCGCGGGGATTTGAACCGCCGACCTTCTGATCGGCAAGCCCAAGGCTCTGTGATTTAGACCATAGCACCACCCACGTGAGGTGCTCCTTTGTACTCATGGGCAAGGTTGGAGCACATGGGGAAGAGCTACCAGGACTGTGTCCCATCTCTGCCTTGCACAGCACAGACCACATCTTTTTCACCAGCACACATGTGACCAATACTCAGGGAAGGAAAGATAATGAGGAGACCTCCATCTGTGCTGTGCGGGAACTAAGCTATATAGAAGTTTCCAGGTGAAACACATCATTGTCCTCTATTGTCAGGCTTAGTGCAATGGGGAAAAGGTCTGCAATACATTTACTGCCTCTCTTCAGTCACTTCTCTTGGTTGGAATGCAGCAGGGTAAATTCTGTGGCCCATCTAGGTGTATGCACGAGCTGGATTAATTCCAACAACACATAGAAACTAATGTGTCAGAGAAAACTGGAGAACGAAAACAAACTTTAGTCACACAAATAACACTGGAAGATATAACTAAAGCAACCAAGAAACTTAAACCACATATGTACATACTTTATTTGCGTTAGCCACTAGCCACAGCAATAAAATAAAACACAATATACTGAGGACAGAGCTAAATGCTTAGCTATACACAAAATATGCTCTAGAGGTTTACATCTATACAATTTGATACATAATCCACATAAAGCACCAGCCATGGATGATTTACCTGGATATTTCTATAAAAAATTATTGGAGATGCTATTGCTCCATTTGCAAAGATTGTTTAACAGTGTATTGGCTGGCAAGCCACTTCCTAAGTCATGGAATTGTAGTGATATTAAAAATGGGTAAAAATCCAGGAAATCAAGAATCATACAGGCCTATTTAATAAATTGGACAAGATGGGAGAAAAATCACTGGCATATTACTGGATAAAATGGCAAAAATACTACCAAACGTAATCCACAATGATCCAGCAGGATTTGTTAAAAAATAGACACATAGCAGATCAGATCCTAGTATAGGCAAAACGCTGAATGCAGGGTACTATGGAAAAGCCTGAGGAACTGTGTGTGCAATAACATTTCTAGATGTCCACAAGGCTTTTGAAAAAGATCATTGGAAGTATTTGTTCCAAACTTTATTTATTCTAAAATGAACTTCTGAAATAACCTTATATCAATTTTAAAAAATCTGTACAGCAATAGCAGGGCAGTAATACAGGTGAATGGTCAAGGCTCTGAATACAAAGAGGCACAAAACAAGGGTGCACTGTATAACCTCTATTATTTGCAGGAACCACTGACTAATGCATTCAGAACTAATAAAAAAAAAGGAATATT
Source organism: Podarcis gaigeae (assembly GCF_964106915.1). NCBI lineage: Eukaryota > Metazoa > Chordata > Lepidosauria > Squamata > Lacertidae > Podarcis > Podarcis gaigeae. Next base: position 18,624,582 of record NC_139694.1, read on the forward strand.
AATAAATGGATGTAGAATATTATTGAACCTCTTTGCAGATGCTATTGCCCTGATGGTCTGTTGGACCAGGAGACAACCCTGTCTGATGCCATCAGGGAAATCGAAGCATTTAGGAAAATAGCTAGATTGTCTATCAATAAAACTAAATCAGAACTATTATGCCTGAATATCCCGTCAGAAATGCAAGCAGAAACACAAACTAAAACACGTTTGCTCACAGTGTATTAAATATTTGGAAATCAACATTACAAAATCATGGACCCAATTATTTAAAGACAAATTTTAAACAATGGTGAAAAAGGTTTAAAAAGACCCCAATAGATCTAATTCCTGAATGGGCAGAATAGTGTCAGCTAAAATGACAACACTCAAAACATTTTTATTTTTGTTTTAAACTCTCCAAGTATTTCAGCAAAGACCCTAAAGAAATGGCAAAAACTGATTGTAAGCTTTATCCATCAGGGCAAAAGATCCAAGACTGCAATTAACTGTATTGTTTCAACATTCCCAGAGAAGGGATATAGGTTTACCACATCTGCAAAGATATTATGATGCAGCCCATATACAAAATGTTATTAGTATGATACACAATGTAAAAGAGAAGGTTTAGATACAATTGGAGTTTGGTGAATCTGAGCAACATAGAAGACCAGGTATACCATTTTTCATTTGCAACAAAACTATCCTAGAAATACCAACAAATTTATTTGCAAAAGCAGAATCATAGATTTGGCTATCCTGGATATCAAAATTAACACCTATGTCATCATTAGGGGCGTGGATGGCACTGTGGTCTAAACCCCAGAGCCTCTTGCCGATCAGAATGTTGGCAGTTCGAATCACCGCGACAGGGTGAGCTCCCATTGTTTGGTCCCAGCTCCTGCACACCTAGCAGTTCGAAAGCACATGCAAGTAGATAAATAGGTACCGCTCTGGCGGGAAGGTAAACGGCATTTCCGTGTGCTGCTCTGGTTCGTCAGAAGCGGCTTAGTCATGCTGGCCACATGACCCAGAAGCTGTTTGTGGACAAACACTGGCCCTCTCGGCCTATTGAGTGAGATGAGTGTGCAACCCCAGAGTCGTCCACGACTTGGCCTAATGGTCAGGGGTACCTTTACCTTTAAGTCATCATTGATTTCCTTTGAATTGCTCCCCTCCTTCTACACATCTGATAGAGAGCACCAACCACAGATTTTTCTATACAGTTCAACCAGAGCAGGACTGCACCCTTGGCCCCCGGTTTCTGGAGCCCTGAGCAAAAACTGTAGAACCAGCACACAGAAAGAACAACAATGCAGGTTGTACTTAATGAAAGCAATTTTAAGCTATTAAATATAACATTTTTTCTGTCTCAATTTACTGATTGCAGAGCAAATAATATCCCAAATATTTACAGGATGTCATTACCTTTGCAAACAGAGCAATTTTAAGCACTTAAGAGGGAAGTCTTGCTGTTGTATTAATTGGCTGCAACTAAAACACCAGCGTTTATTCAGACTGTTTTAATAGCTCTTGTTGAATCACAGGTCTGAATCAACGGTTATTAATCTAAAAAGCGAAATGCCTTTTGTTTGTATCAGATAAACGCTGCGCTACTAATTGTGGCATAAACAGATGCATTAAAGCAAATCAATATATGAGGCTAATAATAATAATAAATAATGAGTTCACATTAAACACTTCTTTACAGCATCCTTTGCATTGCAATAAACCATATATTCTGAATGTGTGAATGAGCCTGTGAAATGAAAACAATGGAAAACAACTGAATGGACCCGTGAGATAAAATTGCTGCTACAGAGTCATCATTACCATGCTAGCATTTATCAACTTGGTGCAGCCAGCAAACACATCTGGTTTTAATAGACATGTACACTGTAGGGTTTTTGGCTCTTCCTTTGTCCTACATACTTTCTCTCCTCTTTATCCTTGTCTGTTGTCAGTGATTTGATGAAGTTAAAATAGACTCCACTTGATTCCACTAATGGACCTTAAATGAAGGGAGAGCTTTCCCCATAGCTTTCGAAGCAAGTTTAAATGGAGCTACTATTGGCCTCATCCATTTGCACAGCCCAATAATTAACTTGGTGAAGGAAATGGCCCTATTGCCTTTCGCAAGCCTTTATAAAGGGAAGGGGCCAATCCCCCCCCCCCCAAAAAAAGTAGAGATGCAATGCATTTTTGTAAAAAGCTTCTCCTGGGAATGGTGCATTGCCAGTAGCATCCTGGTCCCATTCCTGCGAATTGCAGGCAAGATGGAAATACAGTGGTACTTTGGCTCTCAAACTTAATTCGTTCCAGAAATCCATTCCAAAACCAAAGTGTTCTGAAACCAAGGTCCACCTTCCCATAGAAAGTAATGCAAAATGGATTAATCCGTTCCATACTTTTAAAAACAACCCCTAAAACAGCAATTTAACATGAATTTTACTATCTAACGAGACCATTGATGCATAAAATGAAAGCAAAATGTACTGCAGTCACAAAGTCAATCAATCAATCAATCAATCAATCAATCAATCAGTAGCTGAACTGGGTTCCACACAGTCACAAAAACAAAACAAAAAAAGCAGGAAAAACAAAAATGCAAAATAAATAGCAAATACAGACAGACCACAGCCTAACACTAAAAACCCATGAATGGCACTCAAATTGGAAGTGTAACACTCAAAATGGAGCATGTTCAGCTTCAGAAGAAAGTTCGCAAACCAGAACACTTACTTCCGGGTTTGCAGTGTTTGGGTTCCAAGCTGTTTGAGTACCAAGGCATTTGAGAACCAAGGTACTGCTGTAGAGCCCACGCTCTGCCAAGGGCCCTGAAGCTAACCTCCAGGGGATGTATGCTAATATTACAAGCCCACCTCCTCCAAGTCCATCAGACGTGGTTTGGCACAGCTGGTGATGTATATGAGTGAAGATGGAGATTAAATTCACACCTCATCCCATCCCATATAAAGAGAGAGGTTTTAAGGTCAGTGTTTTAGGTGAATGACTGGAGCAGCGTTTGGCAAAAAGGCCTTGTGCTTACTTTGCCATTCTCCCTGAATGCAGCTGCTGCCTCCAGGCCTTCACAGTTGTTGTTTTTAATCACTAAGATGCACGACTATGACTAAAACAACAACAACAAGGAACCATCCATATGCTGTGGGACTGAGTTTGTTTTCAATCTCCAAATTGGTCCCCTTATATGCGTGATGGGTGCGTGTGGGGTGATCTTAAAGTTAATCAGTTTGGTGGCCGGCAACAGCACCACAGAAAATTAATAGAGAGAAAAAAGTGACAATATCCAAAGAGGGGGAATAAATCCAAATAACAGGATGGTGAAAGGGTATTGGCTTTTCATGATGATGATGGTGATTTTGGGAATATTTTTTTTAATGTTTGATGTTTTATTATGTTTTTATATGTGTTGGAAGCTGCCCAGAGTGGCTGGGGCAACCCAGCCAGATGGGCAGGGTATAAACAACACAATTATTAAATTGGTGTGTGTGTGTGTTGTTGTTTTTTAAATGTTGTGTGGCTGAGGGCAATTCAGATAAAAACACCTGAGACAGTCATGGAAACAAGCCACTCTATTTACTATGTGAGTCAAACTCAAAAGTAGGGTTATTTTTATTTTATTTTATGTCCCTCAGTGTGGGCAAGAATTATTTTAATCTGCCAAAACCTAAACAGAATAATCGGAGTTGCACTAAACTATCACAAGGAGCTGAGCTGAAAGGAGTCATCAGCACCAGATTTTTGCTGCTATGGTGGTGGCAGGCATTTTTGGTTTCAGTTCAAATGAAGGGGGCCTAGTGATGTAACAGTGTCTCCTTGGATAATGCCTCCCTTTCACTGAGGTCCAACTCCAAGGGCCTTCTGGCAGTTCCCTCACTGTGAAAAGTGAGGTTACAGGGAACCAGGAAGAGGGCTTTCTCGATGATGGCGCCCTCCCGGTGGAACACCCTCCCATCAGATGTCAAGGATATAAACAACTATCTGACTTTTAGAAGACACCTAAAGGCAGCCCTGTTTAGGGAAGTTTTTAATGTTTGATGTTTTATCGTGCTTTTACTATTCTGTTGGGAGCCACCCAGAGTGGGCAGGATATAAATAAGTAGTAGTAGTAGTAGTAGTAGTAGTAGTAGTTGTTGTTGTTTCAGATGGTTCTTCTGTCTTTGGCTTCTTGGTGTGTGTGTTTTTTAAAAAAATCAAACAAGTCCATATTGTGATATCAGTTTCATAACTTTTGACCTGACAATAGATCACAAGTCATTGTGTGTGTGTGTGTGTGTGTGTGTGTGTGTGTGTGTGTGTGAATGTGCTATGCAAAAATCACAATGTGGGGAAAACTGCCAATGTAGTGTAGAGGTTAAGAGTGGTAGACTAGTAATCTGGTGACCCAGGTTCGCGTCTCCGCTCCTCCACATTCAGCTGTTGGGTGACTTCGGGCTAGTCACACTTCTCTGAAGTCTCTCAGCCTCACTCACCTCACAGAGTGTTTGTTGTGGCGGAGGAAGGGAAAGGAGATTGTTAGCTTCATTGAGACTCCTTTGGGTAGTGATAAAGTGGAATAGCAAATCTAAACTCTTCTTCTATGTATCACAATGCTGAAACCCAGATATCGCCCAGATGGCTGAAGGAAGATTTGGTAGCTTAGGTGCTTCTGTGCCCAGGACAATCCTTTTCTGTGTTTGCATGTGCGTTTGGGGCTGGGGAGTGTGCTAAACAGTGATTTAGGCAAGCCAGGAACATTATGTCTAAATTGGGCTGCTAGTTTAAGGCATTCAGGTGAGTTTACAGTCAGTCTGAGGTTTGGATTGGGGACTTGACAACATGCACCTCATAACTCAGCCACTATGCTAGCCCAAATCTTGTATTATTAAAGATCTTCTCCATCAAGCCCAAATAAAAGGAAGCCCTAAAAATAATCAGAAATTCTATTCTCAGATGCCTCTGATAGTTTGGATGCTCTTGCCGACTCATTTGTCATTGTGACAGGAAGCTGAGAGATGCAACTGACAATATGCAAATAGCTCTAATAATACACAAAACAAAATTAAATGTGTGGAACATTTGCTCACATCCCACCCTGTTTCCTCCATTTTGAACCTTCAGCGGGATTACTTGTGCCAAGAGCTTTGTCTGGCAAATCCAAATGTTGAGACTTTAACCAAATTTATTTGTACAAACTCTTTACAATGAAATTATAAACTCAGTACTGCTTGGAGGACCAGGAATGCTTAAAAAAGGTTACTGTTGGATGGCCGTGGTTTTAAACATATGGGCGCCTGTTCGAATACACAGCTGTGTGTTCCCTCATGGATTGTTTAGGTCCCGTGTGCCAGCCTGCAAAATGCTTTAATCTGGATTCTGTTTATCGGGCTATTATAAATTCCTCCTACTTCCTAATTTCTGCCAAGCATCTCTGCCCTTTGCTGCCCTAATTCAACATTTCCTGACAGCCAAAGAGAGATTGCTTTCAGTCACATTTTTCCAGGGTGGGGGTTCATTGTATGGGAAACAAAATTGCTGGTTGAGTGTTCACCATCTCATCATCAAATGGGGCTTGCCTGATCAATTTCATTTCCTCTCTTATATTGAGTGGGGGTGGGGGACCCAAACAGCGATTCCAGCTAATGTTGACCAAAGTTATTACCAAAAAATTGTTCACCCTGCCAAATGTTCATGCGGTTTAGATGCACCATTTCACTCTTTCATCCCTTGGGCTTCTTCTTCTTCTTCTTCTTCTTCTTCTTCTTCTTCTTCTTCTTCTTCTTCTTCTTCTTCTTCTTCTCAGCACCATGTTTGTCCACCATTCAGTTGAATCAGATTGCCTTAGCCAAGTTTGCTTATGGGTTTCTATTGATATCGCTGAATCATCAGTTGTATTATCATGTTGACATCATTAACCAAATCTAAGTAATCTAGGTAAATAGGATGACAGAGGAGCAGTGGGTATATGAGGCTGAGAACTGTGAGGCCAAAGAAGGAAAGGGGAGAGTACAGCCTTGAAATACTACAAGTGCAGAAATGGATCACACTTCTTCGACATTCATGAAAACGAACACAAAACAAAGTACAGTGGTACCCTGGTTCTCAAATGCCTTGGTACTCAAACAACTTTGCAACCCAAACACTGCAAACCCAGAAGTAGGTGTTCTGGTTTGCGAACCTTTTTCAGAAGCCGAACGTGCTCCATTTTGAGTGTTAATCTGAGGTCTGTCTGTTTTTGCTATTTATTTTCCATTTATGTTTTTGCGGCTTTTTTGTTTTGTTTTTGTGACTGTGTAGCACCCAGTTTAGCTACTGATTGATTGATTGTGTGTGTGACTGCAGTACATTGTTTATTGCTGGTTATGAAACTCATATTTTAGCTTTCCCATACCAAAAACATGCATGCCAGCTCAACTTCATATCGTGGTCTTCCACATCTAAAATGTGTGCATCCTCCAGTACAATCCATTCCCTTAGCCAACACAATCAAGCTGCCTCATAGTACCATTGTAGGTCTGGCAGGGCAAAGCCTTCTCTTCCTTTGTGTCAATCAAAATATTATTCTCCTTTAAAAATAAAAGTGTGAGGAACCAGAGAAGCAAAGATTTCATCCCACCATGGATGTCTGTGGCAAAACAGAAGCTACAGAACAATAGAAAAAACAAAACCCTAGTGCAAATTTTTAATAAACTCCCATATACAACATTGTGACTCAGGCTCCATCTGTGCAATACAATTAAAACAGTATCATACCACTTTAAACAGTCGTGGCTTCCCCCATGTAAAGAGTCCTGAGAGTTGTTAGGAGACAACAATTTCCTCAGAGATTGACTGTTAAACCAGTAGGAGAAATGTAGCTCTGTGATGTCTGGATAAATAGGACTAGCTTATGTCTTTCCCTCCAAACTAGGTACTAGTCCTGTGTTTTAACACTTCTGCTGTATCGTAGCATGACCTTGTGATCATTACATTATGTAAGTATTACATTATTTTTCTGAATTGCAGCTTGTGATTAATTGCTTTCCTTCCCAAAAGGTTACAGTAAGTTCCTCAGCTGAGTGGAGTCTACATCTAGTAAAAAAAAAAAAGGTGTGTGTGTGATAATTTGTGTAAAATTGATGCCCTCCCCCAAATGTGTGATAACGAAAGATGGGTCAGCCTTGCAGATGTTTTCAACTCTTGTGTAGAATGCAACTTATCACATTCCTGGTTCAAGCCTTTTTCAAGATTCAGAAAAAACAGATCCTTTGGGTTTACTTTAAATGGTTATGAAAAGCCGTTCTGAAAAAGAAAAGGATTAAAAGGTACCAAAGAGTTAAATGTTATGGTAGTTACCCAACTGTTTTAAGCAGCCTAATATGATTGGGTGCCTTAGGTTTCTTCCTCTCCCCCTGCCCCCCACTTTATGGAGAGAACCTCAAGGTTTATAGTTCCCTGGCTTATTAAGTGTGTTTGCATCTTACAGAACCTTGAACCATATGGAGAAAACAGCTTTTTATTTTATATATAATAATATATATAATTGTGTGTGTGTGTGTGTGTGTGTGTGTGTGTACCAGGAAGTAGTAAAATGTTTTGAGATGCTATTAAGTCTTCCAATTACAAACCCTATATTCCACCTTAAAAAATGTTCCATACTGTACATTGCGTAGCCTGGGGTGCTGACTAGCTGCCAAATATCTATCAGAAAGTGATTTATGATATATGATACGTTCCTCAGCCCAAGTGGAGACCGTTTAGTTGAAACATGAGAAAGGAGAGGCCTTGTGCTCTCAAAAACCATGATGACAACTCTCTGTTTGGTTTGCTGAGGGAACATACAGTACAAACCGTGCCACATTTTGCAACGCTAAAAACTTATGTAAAGAACAGGACTAAATTAAGCCAAAGGCCTTTGAGTTGCATGTTTTTTTTTAAACAAAACACACTTCTTCATATTTTCTCTACACAGATGTTTTGTTTTATTGTCCCTGCTAATTGGTGTAGCTTCCGAAATGTAAACCCAACAGTCCAGTACCGACAATAGAAAACGACACCTCGCCCTTGCCCTCCCCGCCTCACTTGCAGTATGAACATATTTTAAAGATGAGATTTCATATTTGCAGCTTAAAATTAAACACGTGGCTTCCTTTGAGCTGTGGGTCAGGTCCACACACACACACACACACACACACACACACACACACTGGTTTCTTTCAGCTTTAAGGCTTTGAGCATTTTGTTTCATTTTGTAAAGCAGTTTGCTTTGCAGCTGGAAAGTAGTTTCTCCCATATGGCTTTTGGGGGTATGCAGTAAATCATGCTTTCGTAGCACAATATGGACAGTGACCTCCAGGGTCTCCGAGAATAAAATCCCTTGAGGCACAGAGACAAAAAGCTGCCTTCTCTATTATTTTGAAGGGAGCATATAGAGCTGTAATCACTGTAGCTTGCCTGAGTCCAAAATATTCTGTATGAAAAAAAAACAGAGGTTATAATACGGACCAGGCTTTCTAGCATTATGAATGTCTATTGCCTCATTAGTTGCCAAATAGTTTAGGTCAGAAAAAATACTTCTGCTGATTGCTCAGAATTGTGTGTTCCTCTTCAACCCAACCTACACTTTATAGGAACTCTGTATTGTTTTGGTTAATTTTCAATAGTACCGATTTTAAGTTATTTTTTGGTGCATCCAGGTGGGAGGGTTAATGGGTTTTTTATCATCATTCTTTCAGCTTTAAGGCTTTGAGCATGTAAACCCCATGTAAAGTTTAGTTAACACATCCTGGGATCATCATATTATGGGAAATCACAGTCAAATATAACAAGCAAGCTTGGGGCTAGTTAATGCATGGAGGGGTTAGGACTATAAAACTGTATTGCTAGACTCAGGTCACACCTTCTTCCAGTGAAGAAGGAACTAAAGCTTCCCTGTTCACTCTCTTTGACCATGTGAAGCCGACCAGGCAATACTGGGTTCTCAGAAGCATTTTTCTGCATTTTGTGACCCAGAAATTTTCTACCTGTGCTCGACTTGCTGTTGCATGGAATAACACATGAACCTGACCTTTGGAGTTTGTAAAGCATTTAAACTTACTAACTGTGTGATCTGTTCATTGTGAGGGAGGTGGAAAGTGGGAAGTGCTGCAAACGGACTAAATGGGATATTAAAATGGTCTCAAGAGCCTATATTCCTTATGCTTCACTGTTGCTACACATTTTGTGACTTTTGAACTCTGCCTGGGCTCTCTTACTGGAGAGTGGATTTAGTCCTGGGCTCTGAATCTAGGGATCCAGCCAAGTCTTTTATTAATTACCCAACATTCAATCTATAATTCCACCCACCCACCCACCCACCCACATATTGGGTGTGTTTGCCCATTTCCACGCCACATCTTTTAAAAGCTCTGGCAGTGAAACACGCAACATGGTGGTAAAGGTAAAGGTACCCCTGACCATTAGGTCCAGTCGTGACCGACTCTGGGGTTGCGGCGCTCAGCTCGCTTTATTGGCCGAGGGAGCCGGCGTACAGCTTCCAGGTCATGTGGCCAGCATGACTAAGCTGCTTCTGGCAAACCAGAGCAGTGCACAGAAACACCGTTTACCTTCCCGCCGGAGCTGTACCTATTTACCTACTTGCACTTTGACGTGCTTTCAAACTGCTAGGTTGGCAGGAGCAGGGACCGAGAAATGGGAGCTCACCACGTCACGGGGATTCGAACCACCGACCTTCTGATCAGCAAGTCCTAGGCTCTGTGGTTTAACTCACAGCACCACCCGTGTCCCCATAACATGGTGGTAGTGATGTATTTATCCATTTATATTCTACCCTTCATCCCAAAGCAGTCAGGGACCTGTTTTCAGGACACATAATTCCTTTTTCCTAGATGTTACAGAAGTGCAGCTTGACTCGAGGAGCTTGGTGGCATCCCAGCATTTCTTGGGACATTTAGCTCAGGCCTTAGTGACAGTACATAATATTAGAGATTACCTGGAGATAGACACCATGGCCAGAATCTGAGCATCTTCTTGGAGTAGCTGTGTGTGAAAAAAACAGGGTGGTGCCTCTTCAGAGTCAGATGGCAGTGAAGAGAAATACAAGATGACTGTGGCTGTGCAAGGAGCTTCAGGTTTCACAAACTTGTTTTGTAAACAGGTTTCGGATTTTGGTACTCCTGAAAGCTGCAGGCACAGTCCCTGCTCTTCAGCTGTCCCAGAAGGTAGCAAGTCCACAGAACTGAGATAAGCTGTTGCTATTTTAGAATAAAAACAACAGCCATTAAGGTGCTCTAAGACAACTTTTTCCAACCATTTTTCTGATGCTTGGACGTTCCACACCAGTATTAAGCACCAAGCTTTACAATTTGAGCAGGCAGCTTTAGCAAACATCCTGTCTGAGGAACCTGGCACTCTGTGTTCCAGGATGATTGGCAGGAAACCCTTTGTTTGGGGAAGGGGAAGATGGACATTTATAAAAGTAATACTCTCTTTGTCAAAACAATGGCGGGATAGAAAAATCACAGCCACTATTTAATTAGAGCTAGAGGGTGTGGGGGGTTGTTCTTTCAGGGGTGGAGTGGGGGGTCACAGACATTTCTGGGAGCAGCCGAAAATATAACTGCAGCTAGCAACACAGACGCCTTGAATGTGCACATGGGAAACAGCAGCAGTTCAAGCAACTGCAAGCGGTGCATTGGAGGCAGAACTAAATGGAAGCGATATGGTGGGGGCTGCCATTTGTATGCACTTTCCCCCCAGTGTGATTTTTGCCCACATGCCAAGGCAAACTGTGAACAAAGGCAGGCTTGCATTGGCATGACTGAAGCCACCAGGACTGTGTGGAGAGTAATTTTGCCCAATTTTGCTCCTAAATCTGGAGCTGTTTCTCAGCAGCTGCATTTTGAGGGTCCACCAGCAAGGCAGGTTATGTGGCTGAATCAAAGCATAATTCACTGTATTCTGTATTACTTCTATAATATGTGATGGACCCGCTGAGCCAAGGAGCACTTCTTTTCCAGACTGCTTTGGTTCTACAGTGCTTGAATGTTCAGTGCCCATCTGCGGGCACCATTTCTCGCAAGTACCTCCATATATGTGCTGCCTGGCAGCAGACTCTGTGGCAGCGCATGTGTGCTGCTGAGAATCCTGCAGAGAAAGCTATGTTTACTGACCCTGCGACAGCTGAGCATGATGATTCCTTCTTTGCATTCTGAAGAGCCACCTAAAATGGAAGCCATCTAGGACAGGCATAGGCAAACTCGGCTCTCCAGATGTTTTGGGACTACAGTTCCCATCATCCCTGACCACTGGTCCTGCTAGCTAGAGATCATGGGAGTTGTAGCCCCCAAACATCTGGAGGGCCGAGTTTGCCTATGCCTGATCTAGGACAGGCTTCCTCAACCTCGGCCCTCCAGATGTTTTGGGACTATAATTCCCATCATCCCTGGCCACTGGTCCTGTTATTTAGGGATCATGGGAGTTGTAGTCCCAAAACATCTGGATGGCCAAGTTTGCCTATGCCTGATCTAGGGTGTGGTAAAATGTGGCATTCACTGTATAGAAGTGATAAGTGAACATTGTTTTCACTCTGTGGTGACTTGTGTTACTTTTAAATTTAGTAATCTGGCCCAGTTCTGGGAAGTTTGGCCGACTTGTTACCTCCCCATGTCAGACATACAGTGGTACCTCTGGTTATGAACTTAATTTGTTCCGGAGGTCCGTTCTTAACCTGAAACTGTTCTTAACCTGAGACACCACTTTAGCTAATGGGGCCTCCCACTGCTGCTGCGCCACCACTGCGCGATTTCTGTTCTCATCCTGAAGCAAAGTTCTTAACCTGAGGTACTATTTCTGGGTTAGCGGAGTCCGTAACCTGAAGCATCTGTAACCTGAAGCGTATGTGACCTGAGGTACCACTGTAATAGGTTGCCCATTGTAAAAGTGTGTGGTACCTGAATGCTGCCTCTGGATTCCTGTGGGCTCAACTGCTGCATTATTTGTTTAGGTAAAAATGTTCCTTGTCCTTTTGCCAAGGAAGCTAAATTGAACTTGCTTGACCATACCTATGTCACGCTTTGTCCAAGATTTGCTTGCTTTCTGTTCACCTTTCGGTGAGGACCTTGTGACACAACCTTGCTTGTGTGTTCAATACTGGTCATACAGAACAGCAATGAAGCTACGGTTGCTGTGTGAGCACCGGTCGCATAGATGTCAAAGCCCAAATGCCCCCAGTTGAATCTATTTAGCAGCATCTTAGGAAGCCCCAAGCCTTTGGTCTATGTGCTGAGTGGTGACACAGGACTTATGAAATCATTGTTGAAACTTACAAAATGGTGGTCATGAAGGGGGAATGGTCGCTGCTATGGCAAACGTAATTATGCCAACAGTAGGTTTAATGGAGGCTTTAAGGGAGTGATAAATAGTACCATTTAAGTGCAAAACCCACGAGGCAGGTTCTTAGGCGTATTTAAAGTAATAATTACAGAATTGACAAAAAGAACTGTATTTTCCGATTCAGAATCTCTGCTCTTTAACCTAGCATCGAAAAGTGGATATAAGCACAACCACATTCTGCTGTTTTACTTTAGGCTGAAGAGAACAAATGATCTGGCATGTGTATGGGGACATTGAGGTTTCCCTGCTTTATATGCAGGTCTGGGAGAAAGGGACCAGCATGAGATGAAACAAGATATTGATTAATTTCATGCTGATTGCTGGATAATGAAAGTTCTTCCTGGTGTTATGAAAAGGCTATGAACCTAATAGCATCTTTAATGTACATGGGATGGATCTATATTGTTATGCGATTCCAGCTGGCATATTAGCATCAGGATATTGGCAGTGGCGACACCCCGTAAGGAAGGAAGGGGAAGAAAGAAGTAGCAAGAACACTGGTGTCAGTGATAAAAATGGGGTTCACATATGCCATGTCTTATGTGTATTGCTGTTCCTGGTCTTATTTGAAAATTTGGCTCGTTCACAAATGATATAAATCAACATAAATCTTAACTGCACATATATTGAGATTCTGACAGCCGCCATTGAGCAGTAAAGTTGCGCATTATTCCTGAATCATTACATCATTTCCCATCAGATTGTTGTTTGTATAACTGTGAACAAAGTTAGATCACAAAAGCATCCATTCTGATTTTGAAATAAGTATTGGATTGATTAAAGTGAAATTATTTGGGGTCTTTTTTATTTGTTTCTAGGTTTCCTCATCCAGGCTGGTGACAGGTTTTGTTTTAAAAGAAAATTGTATCACAACAGCAAAGAGTAACAGATCCTTAAGCTCGGTTCGTAAGCCAAACTATCTGCCTTCAAAATTTGTACTAAATTAATGCTCGTAATCATTTATTTAGTCTCCGAATCACCCTCCCTTTCCAGTAACTCAGATCTGTAGATAATTTATTTCACTTCATTTATGAATCGCTTCCCATAAAACACCCCAAAGCAATTTAACTATTAAAACATCAACAATAACATATATAAAAACAATTTGAAGTCCAGTGCAGATGCAGACTGAGATACAAAAAAAAAAAAATCTATTTAAGAGACTTATTGGAAAAAGATATTCAACAGGCGCCAAAAAGAAAATAGAAATGTGCCTGTCTGATATATGATGGGAAGGAATTCCACAGGGTTAAGTGCCATCATGCTAAAGGCCTGATTCTTACATTGGATGGAGTGGACCTCCTGACGAGATGGTATCTGTCCAGTGGCTATTTAAGGGGTTAGATGATATAATTTCTGGCTCTTTCTAGTCTTTGCCTGACAACATGTGAAAATTCATGAACATCTATGAATGTGTATGTTTTGTGTGGCAAGGTCCCAAACCCTGATTCCCAACAGCACCCTACAGCTGTTTTCTGGAAGCGGGGAATCAGTAGCGCTCGAGGGGATAGGCTGTGATCGCTGCACGCTGTTCCACACTGAAGAAGGAGGCCGGTGGAAGCCTCAGCGACCCAGGGAAACAACAGGAGCTCTATGGAGCAGATCCAAAGAACTGCCCAAGCAGGGAGAAAACAGGGGTAAGACCTCAGCCGCGGGCAGTTTAAATAGCCCGAGCCATGCCCCCGGACTGTTCTGATTGGACACCCTAAGGGTGATGTGGCCGAGGACCATCCAATGGTGCAGGGGCTATCCCACTCTGTGCATGTGGGGAGGGCTTGCGCCCAGCCCTCAACAACATCTCCCCGGGTACGGGAAATGGCTTTATCCCCAGTGATAAACAATACTATAGACTGAGTCCCCAAACTCATTTTTCTAGTATATAAAGTAAAAGAAGAAGCAATTATTTTTGATTTTTTTTGTATTCCACTTTACTATTAAGAATACTATTAAGAATGCCATATTTTGAAGAGCAAAAAAAGAGAGGATGCTATGACGACTCTCATTTTAAATACCCTCACTATATGTAGCCTATAGAAGCTGTGATATATTGCTGAGGGGGGCAGGAGAAGAGAAGAGGGAAGCGAGTCTTCCACCACCAGTTATGTCTACAACTTATCCAGAAAGTATAGCCAGAGACATTTTGCCAAATTTTTAAAAATCTACCCAGACAGAATTTTTACCCCTTAAAATGATGACGTGTCCTGGAAAAAAAGGACACATGACAACCCTACTTTCTTCTACTTTACCCAAGCTTTGTGATTTTCTGGCACTTGTTTTTTTTTGTTTTTGTTTTTAAATAGTCTAGTAATAAAGAAAAAATGAGCTGTCCAGGCAGATGGTCATTAGTTAAGCTGTACGGAATGAGCATGTGAAGCTGAGGTCATCTTGCTACAGATCCTCCTCCAATTGCATTAAATTTTATGGGACTGGAAGGTGTTGGGCATGGTGTTCTTTTTATGGCAAGCTTTCAGGGCTGCCCCCTGAAGAGCATCTAGAATCTTAGAATTGGAAGGGAACTCCAAGGACCATCTAGCCCAATCCCCTGCAATGCAGGAATCTCAGCTAAAGCATCCATGACAGATGGCCACCCAACCTCTGCTTAAAAACCTCCAAGGAAGGAGAGTCCGCAACCCACAGAGGCAGACTGCTCCACTGTCGAACAGCTCTTACTGTCAGAAAATACTTCCTGATGTTTAGTCAGAATCTCCTTTCTTGCAGCTTGAAGGCATTGGTTTGAGTCCTACCCTCCAGAGCAGGAGAAAACAAGCATGCTTATTTCTCTATGTGACAATGGTCATATCTCCTCTCAGTCTCCAGGCTAAACATAGCCACCTCCTTCAAACACTTCTCATAAGGCTTAGTTTCCAGACCCTTGACCATCTTAGTTGCCTTTCTCTGTACACATTCCAGCTTCTCAACATCCTTCTTAAACTGTGGTGCCCAGAACTGGATACAGTAAATCTGGCTGAGTGTGGAATAACCTTGTGAAGTGAAAGGATAAGAAAGAGGGATTCATATCTAGATGCCAGGATAGAGATAATAAGGAAAACAGGAAGACTCAACGAGAGGTAAAGGAGGTGCTGTGGGATTGGCGGGAATCAATGTTTGTTTTTCTTTTTAGTGTTTATATTATTAACTTGTAAGATTTGGATTTGGGTTTTTTGCATGCTTGTTTTTGTGTTTTGTGTATTGTTATTTTTTTGTTGTGTGGGAAATACTAATAAAATTTATTATTTAAAAAATATAATAATAATAATAATAATAATAATAATAATAATAATAATAATAATAATAATACAACAACAACAACAACAACAACAACAACAACAACAGAATTGGATACAGTATTACAAGTGTGGTCTGACCAAGGTGGAATAGAGTGGTGCTATTACTTCCTTTGATCTGGACACTATACTTCTGTTGATGCAGCCTAGAAGAGCATTAGCTTTTTTGTTTTGCTGCTGCATCACATGGTTGACTCATGTTAAGCTTGTGGTCCACCAAGACCCCTAGACTCTTTTCACATGTACAGTGGTACCTCAGGTTACAGATGCTTCAGGTTACATACACTTCAGGTTACAGACTCCGTTAACCCAGAAATAGTACCTCGGGTTAAGAACTTTGCTTCAGGATGAGAACAGAAATCGTGCTCCGGCGGCGCGGCGGCAGCAGGAGGCTCCATTAACTAAAGTGGTGATTCAGGTTAAGAACAGCCCTCCGGAATGAATTAAGTACTTAACTTGAAGTACCACTGTAATAACCTGAGGTACCACTGCTAATAAGCCTAGTGTCTCCCATCCTATATTTGTGCGTCTGGTTCTTCCTGCCTAAGTGCAGGACTTTACATTTGTCCATGTTGAAATCCATCTTGTTAGCTTGCACCCAGTTCTCCAGTCTTTTAAGGTCATTTTGAATTCTGATTCTGTCTTCTGCATAAGAACTAGATTTCCCATCTATTCACTGGTTAAGAAGCTACTTCCATTTATACAGAGACAACTAGGGTGCAATGCGGCACTTATTGAGAGCAGGAATCCATCTGTATAACACAGAGCAAGACAAAAGACGGCTGCTGGCACTTAAGGGCACCTTGATGCAGCCACTCAACTTGACCATTTTATTAATTACACCATCTAGCAAGTGAGAACACTCTGACATAGGCTTGCACCATTGCTTGCTCTTAAATCCTTTAGTCTGCTTCCTATTGGTTCCACATGTGTTTGTATTTGTTCTCAGTAGGCAAGGATTCTATGGAGGGGGGTGGGAATGAATGAAGTGCTTCAGATCAATTGCACTATCGGTCATGTGGAAGTCATTGGAAAACATGTTGCTTTGTTTGGTTCTAATGTTAAGAAACCAAGGGAATCAAAACAGCTCTTGTGAACGAACCAAATATTCATTATCAAAAGCTCACCCCCTTCCTCTGCCAGTCCAGGAACATTGGTTCTGTACCACAAGGCTGGGCAAATTATGAGCAAACCAAATGCTTATTTTAGCATTTGGCGGAGCTTATTCTGCAGCTCTGAGGAAAAAGTGGCCACTCCGTATAGCATAAAACAATAGGAGTCTATGTGTTGCGATCCTAAGTACAAGTGTGGGATTGCTATAGGCAGGGGGAAGCATTCAGCATAATCAGAATGCTTTTTTTTTAGCTTGAAAGTTTGGTGAAATTGTGTATAAGTAGCTGGGCTGATCTGAGCTGAGCAGGATTTCCATGAGTCCAGTTTCCAAATACAGTGGTACCTCTGGTTACGAACTTAATTTGTTCCGGAGGTCCGTTCTTAACATGAAACTGTTCTTAACCTGAGGTACCACTTTAGCTAATGGGGCCTCCTGCTGCAGCCACTGTGTAATTTCTGTTCTCATCCTGGGGCAAAGTTCTTAACCCAGGGTACTACTTCCGGGTTAGCGAAGTCTGTAGCCTGAAGTGTTTGTAACCCAAGGTGTTTGTAACCCGAGGTACCACTGTAATTCTTTGTCTCTCCCCAGCACAAGTGGAAGTGGAAATATGCAAATATATGGAAATTTTCTGGCTTTGCATACTTTCTCCGGGTTGTATAACTCTTTCTTTCTTGTTTTTGAAAACGTGTTTGTGTTTATGCTCTTGTTAGATAGTTGGAAGCTGCAGAATGCAGCATTCATTGGGCAGCTAATCAGTAGAAATACTGAAGAGGGTAATAGGCCTGAAGTCCTCTGAGTAATATAGTTAATATTATCTAGGTGGTGCCACTTTTGTGCTTTCAAATCCCTTCTCAAATGCATCTTTTGCATGAAACGTTTGACGTAATGTTTTATTGCTCACCCCTGACAGAAAATAAGCCCATGTATTAACTGCACTTCCACATATGCTCTCTCTGTTATCTTTGCCTCTTTATTTCCTCCCCTCCAATTCCTCTGTCAAAAGAGATTATAAACTCCTTGGGGCAGGGATCTGTCTGTTTGCCTTGACTAACTATGAAAAGTGCTAGGTGCACTGATGGGATGAGAAAAATAAATGATCATGTGAAACATTTTAATGTCTACTGAAGTGCCAAACTTCCTAGTCAACCCTTAGTCATTTTCTCCTATTCATGCTTTCATAATGGTTACCGTTGCTGTTCTAAAATGCCTGATTTTGCTGAAATGAAATGCGTGGGCATACGGAATTCCTCACAGGATTTAGAACTGTGCATGGGTGATGGGAGGGAGGGAGGTCCTGAATCTTTGTGAGTGGCCTGGTTTGCCCAACATGGTAATCCCAATTTCATTTTTCTAGACAGTGGCATAGTGTTGGGGCGGGGGTTAGAGGGGCTTTTTTTGGTTGCAAAATTCAAATACCTGGTGCTGCCTCAATACAGCTGTGCGTTTCCGTAACTGGGCTCCATTGAAAACGGCTTCTCCATGCAAACCAGAAAATGACCTCTCCAGATAACGGAATGACTCTTCTTTTCTTATCCCTGCAGCTGCAATCTCTTGGTGGCGTGGACACTGTTAGGTAGTTGAATGCACATGTGAACTCCATCTGTTTAACCTCCATGCAGTCCCGGGTCCTGGCAACCCACGCTATGTCACTGTTTCTAGGACCATGAAAATGTGTGGGTAGGAGAAGTTAACAACTAATTTGCTCCTCCTGGTCTTTTTTACTCCCATGCCATGCTAAACTAAAACCCAAGTTTGGCTTAGCAGGTCACCTGAGTCAGGTCAAGCATGCTCTCTTTAATAACCATGAACTACAGCCAAATGTCTGTTCTTGGGTACAATTTGTGGTGAAGAAGCAGAGAGCTTATCCACAAGCCCAGGTTAGGACAACATCAGCTTAATTCTGGCTTAGCTGCCACACCGCAGTGAGCTAAAAGGAGTCAAGCAGCTTCAGGCTCCTCTCCAGGAGACCACTGTGGGAGTTTATGCAATCTTGGTAAGCCATAGTTTGGCTTGCCACGGCATGTGGACAAACGCAGTGTCTGTTTACTTCTTTAATGTTCCGGTTTGCAAATTCTAATGCAACAGTCAACCTTGCACTCCACAGATATTGCAAAGTAGGGCACCGAATAATGCCTGTCTTTAAAGCCACAGTGCACTGCATGACCCTACCCATCATGTTAGATGGATGACAAAATTATAAAACAAGCTGCAAAGCTTTTAGCGGACCTTTAGATTACCCTGCAGTCTCTTAATGTAAGTGAAGCTATAAAGATAAAAACATACAAGCAGAACCTCAGCCTCCTTCCTACCCTTTGCTCTTCATTAGTGTAACACCACTGATTTGGATAAAGTTATTTATGGCCAGCACATTTTCAGTTCTCCAAGCATCCCTGCCACACTGCAATGTAACAATGGCTTGAGAGCAAACACAGTGGCATACAATTGCTGACTGGGTGGGCGGCGATTAAAGGGATGGAAACAGAGGCCTTGAAGAATCAGCAAGAGTTCACACTCCTTGGTCCAGAATACAACTAGACAGAACAGTCCAAGGTATGTTTTCCTTTAGGGGACTTACACCTTTGTAAGTGTGCATGAGATTTCAACAAGTGCCTTAAAAGTCTGTTATTTTAATATGGGGCCCCTTACAGGCAGAGAGCATTTTAGGCGTGTCCAATATGTCCGTGACAACACACACATGCATTGTGCCAAACCCAGAAGTGACTCGAAAATGTCACCAAAAAGGGGTGGAACAGAGTCTTTGCAGGTTTTTCCAATGGGTGTTCTGATTATATGTGGTTTCAAACAAGTGTGCAATGACCTGAAACACAACCCTAATGCAAATGGGGAGTTGCCTGCACTTGAAGTGATCTCTCTCTCTCTCTCTCTCTCTCTCTCTCTCTCTCTCTCTCTCTTTAAATTTAATGTTCTAATTTACATTTCAAAGTATTCATTTAAATAACCTTAAATCAATGACTCCTCTTCTTCTATTTCTGTGGTTAATTCTGCATACCATACCCCAAGATCTACCCACACTGGAAGAATGGCAGACGCAACTGATAGGCTACATGGAACTGGCTGAGATGATTGGCAGAATCCGAGACCAGGGAGAGGAGACGGTAGAAGAGGATTGGAAGAAATTCAAGATTTATTTGCAAAAATATTATAAACTGTATGAATGTTAAA
This sequence comes from Podarcis gaigeae, assembly GCF_964106915.1. Classification (NCBI taxonomy): domain Eukaryota; kingdom Metazoa; phylum Chordata; class Lepidosauria; order Squamata; family Lacertidae; genus Podarcis; species Podarcis gaigeae. Next base: position 18,644,514 of record NC_139694.1, read on the forward strand.
TTGGAAGCTAGATCATAAACAACTTGGCACCATTAAAACAGATGATGTGATCTATGAGGAGAAGTTTAAATTTGATAATGATTAGGCTAAATTTAAAATTTTTTAAGATTTCAAACAAGTTGAGATAAAATGTGTGAAACAACATTGCTAAATTGCTGGATTAATTTTTAAATCAAAAACGCAGGAGTGGGAGTTGTGAGGAAGTCCAAAGATGATAAGAAAATGTGTTATGAAAATGTATTACCGTGTCTTATTTATTTGTATTGTATTTAAAAACCCTTAATAAATATTTTTTTAAAAAAACAAAAAAAAAATTCTGCATACCATACATCCCTGTATATTTTACATGAACTAAACCATTTGATAATCCATTGTTACATCCACCAAAAGTTATTTACACCGTTGAATTTATCTTAATGCTACCAGCGTTTTTAAATAAACACAATTTTCACCCATATATTCAAGAAACATTTTCCAGTCTTCTTTAAATGTACATTCTTCTTGTTCTCTTATTCTATAAATTAAATCTGTGAGCTGTGCATATTCCATCAGTTTAAGTTACCATTCTTCTTTAGTTGGGACCTTGCTCGTTTTCCATTTTGGGGCTAACAAAACACAGGCCGCAGTTGTAGCATACATATGTTACATGTATGCTACTTGAAGTGATCTCTATTACCTCACATTGTTGTTGTTGTTGTTGTTGTTGTTAATTTTGGGATTGTAACCAATGTAGTATTAAGTGAATGTTCCATCAGCACGATGATTTTTGCTTCCCCCAATACACTCGCTAAATCTTTCCTAAGGATTCCTCCAAGCTCCTGCAGCAGATTTAGGGATGGTGCGAGGGTGAGAGGAGTTCTGTTGCAAAAGCAAAAATCCTTGCACTAATAGTACATGTTCATTAACAACCTCCTGTTGTTGTAATTAACAACAACAACGTTTCTGTGTTCTGGACTGGGCCTATACAGTTTGCAAGCACACAAATAAAGCACACAAGCTCATGCACTGTGGTCTACAAAAAGATAATACAATAAAACTGAGAGACAGAACCAAAGTGGGACAAAACCACACCAGGAAAACATCAGACTGGAAAATGGACTGCACCAGTATAGGAGCCTTAAGATACATTCAGTATCTCCCAATAGAAGGCCATGTGCATGAATGTGCAAGTAGAACATGTGTGGTTCCACCTCTCCCCCAGCCTCTGCCCCTCCACGGCCAGCATATTGAGTAAGGACATTTTGGAAGTCAAACAGATTCCTTATGTATGAACAAAACCCATTTCAGAATTGCCGTATTTTCTTCAAGGGAGAGACCTGCTGAAGTACATTCACCACAACAGGCATTTTTGAGTTTAGATGGTCTGAATTATAAAAGCTCATTACAGGTCTGCCGTTGCCTGACTGCCTTTCTTTTTCTCCTTAAGAATACGCCTTTGCTGAAAGATCTCAGGGTCAGCCAAGCATGAAAGCTTGCAGGTATGCATGAAAGGCATGTGAGATAACCAACTGTTATGGGGCCCCCTGACAAAAGACCATATGTGGCTCTGCTTCACAAAGCGGGGAGGGAAGTTTGCTATTCTTTTTGCAGCTTTGGTTTTGATTCCAAAGCAGTTTGGATTAGGGGTGTGCAATATAATTTCCCCCTCCCCTCCCCAGCACTATGTACGCATGTTCAGACTGAACAGAATATGCGTTAGAATTCTATCGCAGACTTCAGATTGGGAATAAAAAACACATACGTGTTGGATTCCTCAAGCCGCCACTGGAAGTAAATGGAAAGCTCAGGCTGCAAACCGAGACTGCTTGCTTAACTTGACTTTGCAGAGTAAGCGTGTTTAACTACATATTAGATTATGGCCTGCTACAGGCCATAATCTTGCTGTGTGCTTAGAGAGCACTTTTCAGGCCATAAAAAAGCCTGTTGGATCAGGCGAATGACCTGTCTAGTTCAGCATCCTGTTCTTACAGTGGTCAATTAGATGTCCATGGTAGGTCTGTATACAGGGCAAGGCCATTCTCCTGCAGAGTCAAGAAACTAAGATTTAGAAGCATTGTTGTTGTTTAGTCGTTTAGTCGTGTCCGACTCTTCCTGACCCCATGGACCAGAGCACACCAAGCACTCCTGTCTTCCACTGCCTCCCGCATTTTAGTCAAACTCATGCTAGTAGCTTCGAGAACACTATCCAACCATCTCATCCTCGAGCTTGTTTGGAGGTTCTAGCAGGGGAGCGCAGCTATCGTATACCCTTGACCGAAGAACGGTACACTCCTTCTATCTGGGATGGTCGTCCTCTTCCACCGAGCGCGCACCAACCATCTCATCCTCTGTCGTCCCCTTCTCCCTGTGCCCTCAATCTTTCCCAACATCAGGGTCTTTTCCAGGGAGTCTTCTCTTCTCATGAAGTGGCCAAAGTATTGGAGCCTCAGCTTCAGGATCTGTCCTTCCAGTGAGCACTCAGGGCTGATTTCCCTAAGAATGGATAGGTTTGATCTTCTTGCAGTCCATGGAACTCGAGTCTCCTCCAGCACCATAATTCAAAAGCATCAATTCTTCGGTGATCAGCCTTCTTTATGGTCCAGCTCTCACTTCCATACATCACTACTGGGAAAACCATAGCTTTAACTATACGGACCTTTGTTGGCAAGGTGATGTCTCTACTTCTCAAGATGCTGTCTAGGCCTGTCATTGCCCTTCTCCCAAGAAGCAGGCGTCTTTTAATTTCGTGGCTGCTGTCACCATCTGCAGTGATCATGGAGCCCAGGAAAGTAAAATCCCTCACTGCCTCCATTTCTTCCCCTTCTATTTGCCAGGAGGTGATGGGACCAGTGGCCATGAACTTAGTTTTTTTGGATGCTGAGCTTCAGACCATATTTTGCACTCTCCTCTTTCACCCTCATTAGAAGCATACCACCTCCAAATGGGGAAGCAGAGCATAGCAGACCCTCCAATTTTCCCTATTCTCCAGGGAAAGTCCTGGATTTACAGAAGCAGACCCAGTTTTTGATTCGATCCTGGAATGTCCTGCTTTTCCTTAAGAAGTTCCTACTTTCTTTGGAGAAATGTTGGAGGATATGGAGTCATGGAACCCCCAAGCCAAGGAGACAAGTATCTATACAACCTTTAAAGACATCTGAAGGCAGCCCTGTATAAGGAGATACTGTATTTTCATGTTTAATGTTTTCTTATGCTTTTATATATATTGAAAGCTGTTCGGAGTGGATCAAAGTTTGTGGTGTGGTTTATGGTGCTGGTTTGCAGATCCCCCCCTCCCCCGCTAGTCCAGATGATTTAGACTCCAGTTCCCATCAGCTGCAGCCAGTATGGCCAATGATCAGGGATTATGGGAATTCTACTCTAAAATGTCTGGAGGGCACCAGGTTGGGAAAGGCTGTACTAATGAGTAGGGGTTAAACTAGAGTTGAGCCCCATCTTTCACTGAGAGGAAAATAGGATGATAATGTATCCCATGCAAGCTCTTTTCCTCCAGTGAAATTGCTAACATAGCCTTGATCTCAGCATCCTCATCAGGAAGGTGCAATAAATTACTTGCCTTCCTGTTGACCAATTGGACCCTTTTACCTCCCACAATTTCAATTACAAACATATCACTGCAGCCTCACTCAACGAAAATAGAATGTTACAGGCACGCTACAGGGGTGTATTGATAATTAAGATTCCTTTCTAATGCTCTATTCCTAACAAAATAATTTCAGCATAATCACTAATTTGACAGAATGTTTTAAAATGATTTACAATTAAGAGTTAATGTCCATGGAACAGAACATTGCCATAGGTTAATGGTCTCCTGCTGCTGCATAAATGCAAGAACGTTTATTTTCCAAGTGGGAGGCATTGATCCTCTGACAGTGTTCTATTACAATGACATTATTTCCATTATACCTAATGTCTAGTGCAGGATGAACCATTATCTGATACAAGCCAGTGTGGCAGATTGACACAGTTGCTGTGTTATACTGTGTGTTGACCTAGTTGCTCTTGCAGATGGGCGATTGAGCTTAAAGACCAGAGCCCAATTGAAGTGTCTAGCCTTACTTTATTTTTATTTCACTCCTTCTACCATCCAGGCCTACTTTACCTTCTTATTAGGTCCACTTTGAACTCCAGCTTCACCCCGCATTTCAATTTCAGTTAAGAACCCAAATGATGTTTTCATGCATCCAAGATTTGGTTGAGGTTACACTGCATGATGGGTTTTATAGTCTTGGATGCACAAACAGTTCACACACACAATATATATATATATATATATATATATTGATTATATACATAGTTAGGCTTCTGATGACTAGGAGCCAAGAAGCTTTTATTTATATCTGTATTTAACAGATATATATAGCATGCTTCACATGTGTTATGAATCAGAGCTAGAGCAGACACAGGAGAGAGGGTTTGTGTCTATTTGTGTCAAGAAGTAAGTATAATATTACTGCAACACAGATGCAAATAACTGAATGCATGCTTTCTACTTTTGCTGCTGTATCTGTTTACCAACAAACTCAAGCACAGGCACGCTATTAAAGCACCCAGCATTTTTAAATATCAAAAGCCTATGTTTAATTCTCACATTTTCTAGAACGGTTATCACTTAACGGCATCCAGTCACTGTGCTAGCAAGGGTTTGCATGGGAAATTGCCTCATATTCTCAGTACTTTCCTGAAACTCGTTGAACCCTCTTTCTCCCTTGTTTTTCTTTTTTTTTATATATCTGTCACCTCTTCAAATATACCCCAATCAGCTCAGAATAGAATTCCTTTGTAGCAATGACCACTGCCAAGGTACCTGCTTATTCTGCTGTGAAAATGTTAAAGACTCAGAGAACAAGGCCATGGTAGGCAATTTCCCCATATGTATGTGTTTGTGCGAGTGTATTTAATGTGGTTCTTTATTTATTATTTGCAATCTTTTAGTAAGCACCTTGGGGCAGGTCATGTCTGTTGTTGCTGCTGCTACCGTTCCTGTTTATAAAACTCTTGTAAAGTTTATACAGCTCTGTAAAGACCTATGGACGTTGGTGACACAATATGGAGGAAGCATTGTTGAGCCCCCTGGTATCTTTACACAAGTTGAGCGCTCTCTCTCTATCTGTATGTGTGCTCTGCAAACATGCACATGCAAATTGAGACTATGGCTGGGCAATATATTGAAACCGGTTTGACGTCCATATTGTGATAACAGGTTTGAAGTCCATATTGTGATAACTGTTTTATAATTTTTGACCTGGCAATATATCACAAATCATGGTGTGTGGGTGTGTGTGGGTGTGTTATGCAAAAATCACAATGTGGGAAAAACCGTGAAGCCAGCCAATGCGTCTCTTGATTCGAGTGTCAGAACAACTTGGCCACAATAAGAAGAGAGGAGTTTGGATTTGATATCCCGCCTTATCACTAGCCTAAGGAGTCTCAAAGCGGCTAACAATCTCCTTTCCCTTCCTCCCCCATAACAAACACTCTGTGAGGTGAGTGAGGCTGAGAGACTTCAGAGAAGTGTGACTACCCAAAGTCACCCAGCAGCTGCATGTAGAGGAGCGGGGAAGCGAACCCGGTTCACCAGATTACGAGTCCACTAACCACTTAACCACTACACCATGCTGGAAATTTTGCCCATGGTATGACTATTTTCCACCTTCCCATTTCGACTTTCTGGCACCCTATCTGCATAACTTATCAATTCAAAAATATAGACACGCTTTAACTCTTGCAAGATGGAATGTATTGCCCTTGGCTGTCCTTGAGGGACGATTCCAACAGATTACACATGAAAAACACTTATGTCCCTGTGGAGATGGCAGTACTGAATTGGTGGCACATGCCCTTCTGGCTTATATTCTTGAGAAATGAGATTATCACCCCTCTTTTATTGTCCATTCCGGGTTGCCCAACCACTGCCACAGTGCCCTTTCTCTTGGCAGATCAAGATGAGCAGGTGACACCACAGGTTGCAAGGTTTTTAGCTAGGGCAATCGGAATTAGATCCACTATTTGACTATTGATTTGAAAACCTCAAATATATTTTATATAATTGACTTTTTATTTCTATTCTTTGCATATTGTATTGTTGTTTTATTGCTATGACCAATGGCTGACACAAATAAAGATCCATCATTCATTCATTCTCTTGATTCCTGAAGCCCCTGTGACAGGGGTATGTAGAGGCATTGGTTGGCATCATGGTTTTTTTACACATCGTGATTTTCGCTGGCACCTGTTCTTGTGATTTGCTACTCCCTGTGTTAGCCAGGGGAATTCTGAGCCAACAGACTAAAGCCCCTGTTAACTCTGTTGCCTCTACATACCCCTGTCCTTATTTCAGACATTGTGATATAACAGTGTATTGCAATATTTAGCTGGTTGCTAAACACAATGTTGAAAAACGAATATTGCCCAGCCCTAGTTGAGTCATAAACAGAAGTTTATCCCCAGAAAGAGGTTATTCTTCACTTCACTAATATTGCTTTGCAATAGGAAGCACTGTGTAGCTCTATAGCTGTTTCAGGTCTCTGTCGGCTAGTGTCCATTTCCAAAATAAGGTGCTGAGGAAAACCCTCCCCTCAAAATATATATTTTTTTAAATGGCCCCATGATCTTTCCTGAGTTGGCTAGTCTAAGGCCATTTTCACTATATAGACAAGTTTTAACGAACATCTGAAACAAACTGGATCTATGGAAGGTCGAATGAATTCTGACTCCCTCTGATCTACTTTGATCTACTTTCCTATGAAAGCAGGTTTTGTTCTTATCTTCGTGGGCATTTTCAAGAATGATGTACTAAGTGCCTTGGCATTCCTGGTGTTTATCTCTGCATCCCCCCTCCAAAATACTAAAAATACTTACCTTGTCAACTTAAATCCCACCATATAACTGTGACATTGATAATTTAAATGGAAATACATCCTAAAAGCAATACAATGGATTCTAGTTACCAGTGATTGCCAAATCTGAATAATTATAGTTGATCACGTGAAAGAACCTTGAATCACTGTCAGCCTACTTCACCAACCAGGTGTTCCCCAGATGTTTTGGACTACATTATCCATCCCATCCCACACAGCTGTGTGGCCGGGGGCTGATGGCATCATCAATGCAATAGCGTTGAGTAATACAGGCCAAATGCAAAGCAAAAATTAGTAAGCCTGCCTTACATATTATTAAAAAAATAGAAGGGTTTTGGAGTTTGCCTTTGTGCAATCTAGGTTTTAATTAAAGCCTACAATAGAAGCTGTGTACTATGGCAGTCAAGATAAGCAGCCTCTCTCACGCTTTGGACATATAAATGTGGTTATACTGCCATGCATTCATTTTCAAAATGTAAAAGAAAAACAACAACCTGCTTCTCCTCAGCCATTTAAGCAAGTCAGCAGTAAGTTTTCCAGACAATACCATCAAGGTAATATGCACTTATGAAGAAGCAAACAGGAGATACTGAGGTGTATTTATAATCCTTAGCTGTCTGTTCTGCATCTGGAAATGTCTGACCATTTAGTGAGCAGAGTGGATCTAAGATTCAAAATGGATGGCCAAAGAATAAATTTACTTAGCTTGCTCTCTTTTTTTAGTCACTTGGGGATTCCGGTCCATGAACCGACATTATTATTATTATTATTATTATTATTATTATTATTATTATTATTATTTCAATTTATATACCGCCCTGTATCAAAAGATCTCAGGGAGGTGTGCAACGTTAGAAACACATTACAAAACATCACTGATAAAAATAATAATAGAAATATAGTAAACAGCATACTGGCAGACAGCCTGATGGTAAAGTAATTGTCATAATAACAGTCCTCTCCCCCACACTTTGACAGGCCATTGATTATTTAATAGCCATAGACAGGCCTGGGTAAAGAGGAATGCTTTTGCCTGGCATCTAAAGCAGTGGCATGTGGTTAGTGGACTAGGGCACTAGGCTAGGGGGACTGGTTCTAGCTAGCTTTGAGCCTGATGTTCTAGCAACAGGGAGGTGTTTTATGTTGGGAAGTTGTCCAGTATGATCCTACCTGGAACCTGAAATGGTACAGTCCAGAAATTCTTCTCTCTGTGCAAGTTGGTTCATACCATGCAGGTGTTAGCAAATCCATCATTGGGGAGCTGGTAAAGGTAACATGCAGACCAATATACTGCTCTTGTGTATGTGTGTGTGTGTGTGTGTGTGTGTGTGTGTGTGATTTCCTTTGCGTGACCAGGTGGCGACAGCCGCAGCCCCCAGGGATCACAAGGAAGGAATAAAGACTCTGATGTTATATGAATTAAAATTAGGCCACAACTTTATTAAACTTCCAAATGTAGGAAGACCTTGGCTTAGGACTGGGGTGTGTATCCCTCCCAGACCCCCAGCCAGGAGGGACTGGGGCTCATCAGGGTAAATGGGATATGGAGGTGCTCTGTGAGACGTAAGTGTAGCAGGCAGCCAAGCCCATATCCCGCACGAAGGGTAGTTCACTGACGACCTTTCAGTGTATGGCCAGTGACACACATATATATAACCCCCTTAAGAGAGGGACCCTGGAATTGCCGCCGCAGAGGGGAGAATCACCACTTCACACAGACACCCCCAATATAGGGAAGAAAAGACTAAAGGATTCCACCTAAGGCCATAACCGCCAAAGTTGTGGCGAATTGCTACGGGGAAGACAAAACCTGCCAATGAAGGAAAATTTCTTCCCGGTCCTTCAACAGCAACCAGTCAAAGACCGTAGCAGCTCCGGCTAAATAGAAGAAAAAGTTAACCTGCAAACAAGAAACATTAAACTAAGGGAGGGTGAATCTCCAGCGCCTACTACCTGGCTATTGTCGCCTCCACCCCCTATTTATAAATAGGGCTGGCTCCACCTCCCAGCAAAAAACTTGATTACTGAGGCTGGGCGTGAACCTCCAAAAATTAACAGTGAGAGGCAAGCCAGTCCCTGTCTGCCAGTAAGCTCCCTGGGAACTGTAGCACCACGCGCGACCCCGCAAAGGGCACCCACAATGTAAAGTGTGAGTGCTCATTATCTGAACTGCAAGCAAGCAATAATGGGATGAAATGTCTCTGTTTGCAGCTGAAGAGCTAGTATTTTATAAGTGGGAAAGCCCCATCAGCCTCCAGCTTCATCTGTGTGGGGACTCTGCTGCGCAGGATTATCCGGTGCAAACAATCCGAGTGTGAAATATGGGTAAACCACATACCAAACTGGTACTGCAGATCCAGCAGCACAATAGTTTAATTACATTGTGGTTGCTTTCAAAGCCTTCGGTGCAAAGTGCTGTGGCTGCTTCCTTTTAGTGTGCGGTTTTGGAGCCAGGCAGAGGGTGGAATGGAAAACTGCCCAGTGTGCTCCAACAGACATATAATTAAAGCCTATGAGGCATGATAGGACATGTGCTAAAAGGAAGTAGCTGCTTTCTGTGCCACCGGCACCAACTTAAAATGAAAGGCCCCAGTTCTACGATGGTTGCAGGCAGTTATTAAAATTTTGCAGAAACTTATTGGGCCCTTTATTTATTCGGATTGTGCAAGACATCAAGTATTAAACAGCAGGAGATTGCCAGTGTGGTGCAGTACAGGGTTTCCCAATTTTGGGTCTCCAGCTGTTTTGGGACTACAACTCCCATAATCCCTAGCTAGCAGGACCAATGGTCAGGAATGATGGGAATTGTAGTCCAAACAAAACACCAGCTGGAGATCCAAGTTTGGGAAACCCTTGTTTAGTGTTGGTCCAGGAGAACCAGGGAAACCAGAGTTCTAATTCCCATCCAGCCACAAAGCGGCACTGGGAGGTCTCTGGTCAGTGTTACTGCCTTTCAACCTAACCTGCTTCTCAGAGTTGCTGTGCAAATAAATGGGGAATGATTATATATGATATGGCAGAAACATCAAGAATAAGAATATAGCCAGGGGGCAGCCTATAGCTTTGCAGACCCTCCAAGTGTCCCTATTTTCCAGAGACAGCCCTGGATTTACAGAAGCCATCCTGGTTTCTGATTTGATCCTGGAATGCCCCACTTTTCCTTAGGCTGTCCTGTTTTCATCAGAGAAATGTTGGAGGATATGATAGGATGTCCCTATTTTCATTGGAGATATGTTGGAGGGTGTGGACTTATGTGACCCCTCCAAGCCAAGGAGATAAGTAACTATACAACCTTTAGAAGAGATCTGAAGAGAGCCCTGTATTAGGGAAGTTTTTTCCATGTTTAATATTTTATTATGTTTTTATATATGTTGAAAGCTGCCTAGAGTGGCCCCAGTCAAGATGGACAAGGTATAAGACAATAATACAGTTGTACCTTGGAAGTTGAACGGAATCCTTTCTGGAAGTCCGTTCGACTTCCAAAATGTTCGGAAGCCAAAGTGTGGCTTTTGAAGCAGGAAGCTTCTACAGCCAATCAGAAGCCGCAGAAGCCCCGTCGGACGTTTGGCTTCCAAAAATAGTTCGCAAACTGGAACAGTCACTTCCGGGTTTGTGGCATTTGGGAGCCAAATGTCCAAGAGCAAAGCTGTTCGAAAAATAAGGTACAACAACAACAACAATGGAATAGAATGTCCCTATTTTCACTGGGGAAATGTTGGAGGGTATTTGCTTGTGGTACCATTTACAGCCTAAAGGCCATGTTCCCTTCAGGGCAAATTTCCATGGCCTACATGCCAGTGGTACAGAGGCAGAAGTGGCTAGAGCAATGGATATAAATATTATCTTCATATGGAGGCCTAGTTTCTACACACTTCAGCCCCCCACCCTTCTATCCAGGTAAGCAAGCATCACAATGACACATTTCCACCAGGCAAAAACACTCAAGGAGAGCTTGAAGCTAGAGGTGTGGTTGGATGGGAGATGTTTCCTGGATCCAAAATAACTCAATAAAGCAGATTGGGATTTATTTTTATTTCTCTGCATGAAAAACTCTTACCTGCCAAATTCCCCCTTTTATAGCATTGTGTCAGGATCCTGGAATCTCACCTCCCTACTCCAGTCTTAAAACTTTTCCTTGTGTTTTCTTTCTGTATAGAGGGCGGAACCGACTTTCAGATCCAAACAGCCTACCTGAGTATGAGAAGTGGAATTACCAGAGAAATGAATGGGATGTTATTATTTGTTGGGTAGTGGTGGGGTTTTTTTTGGTGTGTTTTTTAAATGCAGCATTCCAGAAAATATAACCAGTGGCACACATCCAGTTCCTATTCTGAAAGCAGAGAAGTGGATGCAGCTGTTTTTTGTGTCTGGTTGGTGCCAGTTTGATAGTGTGTAATCATATTTGCATAAAGATAAAAAGGAAGGTGTTATAGAACAGAGTAGAGCCTATGGTTTCACCATGCATTAAAGGTAATTTTAGACTAATTAGGTATAATTTGTTAAGGAATTCTTCCTGGCAATCACGACTCTGATTTTGTAATTATAGGACAATGCTTACTGTGGCTTTCAAAGGCAGCACAAAGTGCCCCCAAGGGGGTCATGTCCCACACTAGGCAGATCTAATGGTGCCACAAAAGACAGGTGTTTTGTCAGATTTCAGCCACACACTTTCACACCTGCAACGCATTAACTATAACAGTGACGTTAATGAAAACCAGGTGCTTGTTCCATAGCCTAAATGAGGAGCTGGCATTGAGGCTTTCGGTTTGCTACCTGGAGACTCCCCCATCTCTCTGTGGAAAAGTTTTGAAAGCTGTCATCCAATTTCTCTCTCTCTCTTCATTTCAAACTTTTCTCTCATTTTTTGGTTCAGGAGGAAACCCAGGCGTGTGAGGAAGCTTGCTCTAACGTTCTCCTGTGCTTTGGTCTGTGTCGTCTTCTTTGAGCAGCCCCAGCATTGTAAGAGTTAAATACAGGTTTGCTGCTCTGACCCAGAGGTGCCCAGGATTTGGAGGGCAAATGGAGGGGGAAGCAAAACCCCTGCTTTTATTTGCTCGGCTTCAGGAATCTTGTGTGCAAAGCTGAATGTCCATTGAAAATTCCTAGCCCAACGCAATTTGCAGGAAGGCGTACCGAGATGCAGAGTGTGAGCAGCAGCTGCTACGGCGCATGATCCGACTGAAGGGCCTTTAGTTGTTTCAGACTTGAAGGGCTGCAGTCTAATGCGGAAATGAGTAATGGATGCCTTAAGCAAGGGCTCTTTATAATAAAGCACAAGGTTTTCATTGTGAATGGGGCCGATGTCATTTTAATATTTTTGTTATGGACCGCGAAACTCAAAGAAACCCCCACTTTTTATATAGAAGTCTATTTCTAGTCTATTCCACCCTTCTTTTCTTTTCTTTCCTTTTTCTTTTCTCGATTCAGAGTTATCCATTCACTCCTAAACAGTTAAGCAAAAGTTAATAATGGCTCTGCAAACCTGCCCTCCATTCTCAGCAGGAGGCTGGTTAATTATTTGACTTCTCCCTAGCACATGACACTACCTCGACAAAAACAATTAATGTTCCCACACTGTGGGGGCAAGAAGGTGGAGGACCCGAATGGTGGTGCTGTAGGTGACACTCAACTGTGAAGCCTTAATTAAGAGACAAAATGTGTGAGCTGGACTTTCCTAATCAAGGCTGCAGGTGGTGGTTGATGGTGACTAAACATTCAGATGTTCTCTTGTGTAAGCAGTTACTTACTCATTCAAAACTAGCAAGGTAGGAAGAGGAAGGTTGGTCCGTAAAACTGGGATGGGAAACCAGTGAATATCCAGATCTTGCAATGTAGCCTCTTCAAGGCCCTACAGGCATGGGCATCATGGGCTCCTCTGGTGCCGGGACTCCTGAGGGGGCTGGGACATCAAAGTATTGCCCTCGGCTGTACTTGAGGGACGATTCCAACAGATTCCACATGAAAACGCTTATGTCCCTGTGGAGATGGCAGTACCGAATCGGTGGCACATGCCCTTCTGGCTTGCACTCTTTATAAAGACTTGAGGAATGAGATTATTGTCCATTCTGGGTTGCCCAACCATTGCCACAGTGTCCTTTCTCTTGGCAGATCAAGATGAGCAGGTGACAGCAAAGGTTGCAAGGTCTTTAGCTGGGGCAATCAGAATAAGATCCACTATTTGACTTTTGATTCAAAACCCTAAAATGTATTTTATATAATTGACTTTTTATTTCTATTATTTGTATACCGTATTGTTGTTTTATTGCTATGGCTGATGGTTGATGCAAATAAAGATTCGTTCGTTCGTTCGTTCGTTCATTCATTCATTCATTCATTCATCAAAGTCGGGTTCTGAGAGCAATTCCTTTTTTCTGGTCCAAGATGTTGTCTGAATCCATGGCTTTCCTCCCTGAAGGTATGGAGTCAAAGGCCTAGGTCATGATGATACCTTATCCCTCTCTAGTTCTCCTTGCAGCCTCCCTGTCTTTTCCTCTTCAAACTATTTCAACGACCGTCCTGCATTGCTGCTTGGCCACAACCCCTGTCTCTGGCTACAGCTGCTGTCCTAGCCATCTGTCAGACCAGTCAGTGACTGTGTGGCACCAATGTTTGAGGTCACTGGTGAATATTGGGTTCACTGATGGCCCAACTTTACCCTCACCACAGTTGAGAGCAAGGAGGGTAAGCAGGTGAGTCCTGGTGGTCAGCTACAAATACTAAGCTGATAGACTCCTCTCTTCATTGCCACAGAGGTTATGCTGGGCAGCTTTTAGTGACCCACTCAGAAGGGGGATTCATAGCCCTTGTCACTGATTGACTATCATTCATACCTGGCTCAGAGTACGAGCCTACGTGCACCTATATTCATATGCCTACTGACGGGATATGTTAAGGAATTGTACACAATCAACATTAGGTTCACAAATAACCTTCCTCTTAGCCCCTAATTTTCTGCGATATTTTCAGTTCTTAAAGTTATGGGAAGAAGCTCTGTTCATTTGTTATTTTTGAGTGCAGGTTGTTATGTGTGTGTAGGGCCTGGGTGGTGCTGTGGTCTCACCCACTGAGCCTCTCGGGCTTGCCGATTGGAAGGTCAGCGGTTCAAATCCCCATGACGAGGTGAGCTCCCATTGCTCTGTCGCTGTCAACCTTGCAGTTTGAAAGCATGCCAGTGCAAGTAGATAAATAGGTACCACTGTGGCAGGAAGGTAAAGAGTGTTTCTGTGCACTCTGGCTTACATCATGGTGTTCCATTGTGCCAGAAGCAGTTTAGTCATGCTGGCCAAATGACCTGGAAAGCTATCTGTGGACAAACACCGGCTCCCTCGGCCTGAAAGCGAGATGAGCGCCGCAACCCCATAGTCACCTTTGACTGGATTTTACCATACAGGGATCCTTTACTTTTTACCTATGTGTGTGTGTGCTTTAATCCTTAATACAGTGGTACCTCGGGTTACAGATGCTTCAGGTTACAGACGCTTCAGGTTACAGACTCCGCTAACCCAGAAATAGTACCTCGACTTAAGAACTTTGCTTCAGGGTGAGAACAGAAATCACATGGCGGTGGCATGGCAGCAGCGGGAGGCCCCATTAGCTAAAGTGGTGCTTCAGGTTAAGAACAGTTTCAGGTTAAGAACAGACCTCCAGAATGAATTAAGTTCTTAACTCGAAGTACCACTGTATGTAACTCAACTTTGTTTCCAAAACCAGTAATTGGAGCCCTGCATGCCTTGGCCTTCTGCCTCCCCACAGCATGTTTTAGCATTAAAGAACACGGCTGAAATGTGTTGTCTTCAATGTGCATCATGTGTGGCCCTTGGACTGTGTAGTGGACAGCAATCCGAGCGCTGTCTTTCTAAGCACACAATTATTTTTAATTACCCTTCCACTGAAGCCAAACAGAAGCCCAGCCAGGTCATCCTGAACAACATGGCTCATAAGTTTTATGAACCCTGTTGCATGGCACAATGCTGTGCTACACAGCCACCTTTCACGGAGCAGCCATCTACCCGTCAGCCAAGAACACACATTGCTTTTGCTGATGTGCTACATCTCCCCTCTCAAAAGGCTTGTCATATAAGTTTGACATCGACTATTAAAATGGTTAGTGTTGGACTCAATAAATCTCTCATTACTGTGCCCTTGCCTCTGAATTTCAAGCAGATGGTGGCACTTGTTATTGAGGGCGTCTGTGTATCAGGTCTTTCCAGGCTGGTTTAATGGCCTCTTGTTAGTGTAGGATAACTCATTATCCGGCTCTGCCACAAACTGAGAAGACACAGAATTTCCTTCTTCTTACCTTTACCTGCTCACATTTTAATGTTCTGGTCAGACAGTTTCCAATGATGGCGTCTTTTTTGTGGTCCTGCTGGTGGTGCAGAAAGGCAAAAACAATCCTTGCAAAGACGGGATGTGGTGCTATATCAAGAAGAAGATAAGAATGAGTGCAAATTTCATTCTGCCTAACATTCATTTCTGTCCATATACAAGTGACTGGGGGTAGGAGAGGGAGTTTTAGCTGAACCAAATGAATGGTACACACAGTTTTTGTTATTCTGATGAATTCTGCTGCTCCGGGTGTTGCAGCCTGAAGAGACAAAAGCCCAATTCATGTGTTCCACAACACACCAGTTGGTTTAAACTGGGAAGACACAGTAGATATGCACATGCTAGCCCCACCCCTTTGCACACTTTTCACACCCACAAATGGAACTTGTAGGCACATTTGGCTGAATGTAATTCCAAGTCTTCCTGCAATGCGAATCTGTAGGAAGGATTGTTGGCACTTTCAACCAATTACACTTGCCCTCAGACCTTGCTCCCTCAGACCTTCCTGCTCAAGGTGGAAAGGTCCGGGGAGAGGGGGCACACCTGCTCCCCCTAACCGATTTAAAGCCTCACATTTTCTTTCAAAAAGGGCTAAAGTGTGGCTCGGAGGAATGGCCCCCACACGGTTGATGTTAAATTGCAGCAAGATTTGTTTTCCGTGAGACTGATACAGAAGCGACTTGCAGTTACAAACCCAAACAATTTCAACCAAGTCCTACAGTTTAAAGTTACCAGATTTCTTTTCAGGGAACCTGGGGACACTTTTCAACTTCCTACTAAATACAGTGGTATCTCTGGTTATAAACTTAATTTGTTCCGGAGGTCCGTTCTTAACCTGAAACCATTTTTAACCTGAGGTACCACTTTAGCTAATGGGGCCTCCCGCTGCCGCCGTGCTGCTGCTACGCGATTTCTGTTCTCATCCTGAGGCAAAGTTCTTAACCTGAGGTACTACTTCCAGGTTAGCGGAGTCTGTAGCCCGAAGTGTTTGTAACCCGAGGTGTTTGTAACCTGAGGTACCACTGTAGATGAATTTTGTCAGGGGACTGATTTGTAAATCCGGGCACTGTCCCCAGGAAATGGGGACGTCTGGTAACCTTACTAAAGTTGCAGCAGGACCAGCATTGTGACTGTCACAAAATTTCTCCCCAACTTCTTTCAACTTTTGTGTGAAAAGGGGTGATGCCCATTCTCTCCACATACCAGGGGTGCGTCTCCTCAACTTTTTTGGGGAGGTGGAGCAAAAGTGTGCAGCAAATAAGTATATGAACAGATTATAATCTTGATGTTGTGTACTTCTACCTTTTCTCCCGGCGTGTGAGAGAGGAGGCAGGGGGGATTCCTGAATGTGGGAGATTCTAGTTCTGTGATCTGCTGTTCGATAAAATTTGAGGTTAAACAGCAAAAAGTGTATTTTAAGACCATTCCTGGGGATCCTTTTCTTTAATACCCACAGTAACGGCAGTCACTCCCTCCTTTGGCTGGGGGAAGCCAAGAGATTTGTGGCTTTGGCAAGCATCCTAGCGCAGATACACACTGAATTGTTGATAGCAGTAATCACTCAAGGTTTGGGGGGCAGGATTTAATACTCATTTCTACCCCAGAGCCAAGCCCTGGTAATAATATATTTGATACTCTTTGGGTAATCTCTTACCTCTCATTATTCTGCCACCAGTCAGAAGTAAGTGTGTGTGTGTGTGTGTGTGTGAGAGAGAGAGAGAGAGAGAGAGAGAGATTACTTAATATTACTTGATCCTAAGGGATTTATTGATATTCGTGTAAGAAAAGGGTAAGGGTCTGACAAGAAAGCAAAAGAATGAAGCAGGAATGACAGAAAAGCCCTGGGGAGGACATCTACATGGGGGTAAGATTGGGGAAGAGTGTTTTGAGTCTGTCTCCCAAATCAGTAAATGCAGGATGCTGACCTTTTACTGTAACCAATGTCATCTGCAAGTTGTAACCTCATGCCATTAATTATAACCTAGCATATCTCTAGAGTGTTTCTGGACTATTTCTCCTGTTGGCATTAAAATTTCCTCCTACTCTCCCTCCCATGCTGTCTCTCCTTTCCATTCCCAAACCCTCTAAAGAGATCAGGTTTCACACTGCACTCTGAAATGAAATAAAAGGGAGGGTGGGGAAAACTGCTCTGGAAGCGAAGAACACGCCAGTCGATTTGTATGTACTTTTTAGACATGGGGCCTCATTTGGAGGGACGGCTTAGCTGTTTGAGAGAAACTTACTGCTGAGACTCCATCTGATTTATTTAGAACTATATGAAACAAGGAACAGTAATACATCAAGAAATTCTGATTAAAGCTGCAAGCTTGTGTTCCCTTACTGCATGGAGTATCTCCATTAAACAAATAGGGCTGACTTCTGAGAAAATGTCTACAGGCCTGCGCCATGTGTTTGCATCTCGTACAAAGCAGAGCAGCACTCCAGCTATATTCATCTGCATATTTTAATTCTTTCTGATACATGTTCATTTAAAAGCCTTCTTTCCTAGCACCACAGAGCAACAAATATGCAAAATAAATAAATAAATCCCAAACAAGCTGTGTTAAAGCAGATTGAATTAGAATTCAGCTGAGTAAAATTTGTTTGCCTCTTCTGAGATTTTGGATTAGCCAATTAGATTTCAGACCTTCAAGTTCAATTTTCTGCCCAAGGAATAATTACCGGTAGCTTGTGCAGTTTCCTATCGTTTTCTGGCTGGTCTGGTGCACTGCAACATCAGGAAATCTGATTCTCAGGTTGTAGGTAGGTATGATGATCAGAACTATTTGCTGAAGAACTACCAAGCACCTCAAAACTAGAGCACCAGAGCATGAGATGGTTTGATGGCCTCTGATCTCCACACAAAACTCCTTGAACATAGGAAAGATGCAGAAGAATTATTCATACATAGAAACTTATGCAATGTCCACAAGCACACTGAATCATATTTGTTGAGGGGTTTTTAATCTCCCCTTTCTCAAAGGCTCAAGGTAAATCTTAACACCTGCAACAAAATAATCTCTGAACCCAAACCAGGAATACTGAGATAAGATGCTGCCCTCCAACAGAATTACATTCTGGTTTATGTGTATTAGAAAACCCCGAAAATGCATGTGACAAGCTATGTATATGATAGAAATAAGGGGTGGAGGGTCAACCACCTCAGGTGTGGTCACCAATGCTCATACGTGGAGTATTGGTGATAGCCTGGCCCAGTATGTTGGTCTTCATTGGGTTGATGGGCAAAATGGACCTACATTGGCTCTCAGTACGTTTCCAAGCACAATTCAAAGTGTTGGTGCTGACCTTTAAAGCCCTAAACAGCCTCGGCCCAGTATACCTGAGGGAGCACCTCCACCCCCATCGTTCTGCCCAGACACTGAGGTCCAGCGCCAAGGGTCTTCACTGCAAGAAGTAAAGCTACAGGGAACCAGGCAGAGGGCCTTCTTGGTAGTGGCACCCACCCTGTGGAAAGCCCTGCCTTCAGATGTCAAGGAAAGAAACAACTATCTGACTTTTAGAAGACATCTGAAGGCAGCCCTGTTTAGGGAAGTTTTTAATGTTTGATGTTTTGTTGCATTTTTATATATTCTGTTTGGACCTGCATAGACTGGCTGGGGAAACCCAGCCAGATGGGCGGGGTATGTATGTATGTATGTATGTATGTATGTATGTATAAATAAATAAATAAAATCTTTTGGATAAGGATCCACCACACTTTTGTCTTGGTGCAGAGATGGGCCAGGTTGAACAGATCCCTGTCACTCCTTGAAGGAATAGTCAACTTCAGGAATATTCAGCTCTGTATTGATGGTATCTTGCCACCCAGGGCTCCTTTGGGAGGAAGAGCAGGATATAAACTGAATTATTATTATTACTATTATTAATTCAGTGGAAAACTCCAGAAGGAAGGGAAACACAAACACCCCCCCACTCTTTCTTATAAATGTAAACTAAGGTGTATTTCTTGTCCCAAGGAAGCATGTTAAAAGTCAAACTTCGCTCCAAAGAAGTCACCGTAGCTAATTATTCCATTTGAAATGGAAATATGAGAAAGAGGGATTAGAAGCAATGTAAACCAATGCCTTTATAGATGAGTTCATCTTATATGATCACTTAGAAATCACCTTGATGATTAGACAGTATAGAAAATTAAACTGATAATAATAATATCGCCCTGCAAGATCTTGGCAATCTGAGGTTGGAAAATGTAAATGATGAAAAATCCCAGAGAATTAAAATACTTCCACATTTTCAAGATGGGGAGAGGGGGGGCTTGGGGTTCAAATGTACAGACAACCAACTCTTTCGTGTCAATTAAAAATCTCACTGTCCTGAGCTGGCACCAGAAAAGGAAACAGTAATGAACAGCCCAGCAGAATGGGCCAAAAAGTAGTACCCTACTGGGAACTGCAATAGGACTGTCATGCTGGCAAGCATTGCCGCAAAACTGTGTTGCCCAGTGATGTTTAATGAAGCAACATTCAGATTTCCCTATTTCGGGATCTTTTCCTGGCTTGCCGGCTGGTTTAGCGCAGAGGATTTGCAGAAGGATGTTTTGTGTGGCAAGCATTCAGATGGTAAGAAAACCATTTAGAAGTCGTAATTCAGCGTTCTGGCATCTGCCGCAGGCCCACAGCCCGTCTAAACGAATAACAGCCCTGCATCTCGTGGAGAGTCAGTGCCGCCTGTAATTCCTCTCCAACAAATTAGAATAGCCTTGCTGTTATTAAATGTTTCTAAGGATACAAATCTCTTTTCCATGCTCTAAACCCCAAGCTGAAAGTAACAACTGACAATGATGTAAGTGTTCATTTTTAGGTAGATTAGAGTCCCTCCTGGGCACCTCCAAACAATTTCCTGTGCTGGATTTTTTGGGATCCAAATCTTTCGCTCTGTGGCTTAAATACGGTGTCCAAAAGGCTCGCTGAGAAAGCTGGGATAGCAAATATATATGTGCCTGCATTTCATCACCCCACTTACACTCACTGTGTGCACATCATCAGCCCATTGTGAATAACATTCAAGGAATATTGATCTGGGCACCATTGCTTTATCATATATAGAAATAACAAACTCAATTCTCCTAGTGTGGATTTGTATGTATCTGAACTGGCATAGGGCTAATTCTGTATCCAGGGCAGCTGTATGCTTACTGGATGCTTGTGAAACATGGAACACTTATAAACGCCATTTCCAACTCCTTGAAAGATTACATCAATGGTGTCTCCGAAATTTTTTACACATCACTTGGGAAGACAGGCGAACTAATACCAGTGTACTGGAAGAAGCAAAGATCAACAGTGTTGAAGCAATGATTCTTCAGCATCAACTTCGTTGGACTGGTCATGTTGTACGGATGCCTGATTATCGTCTTCCAAAGCAACTACTCTATTCCAAACTTAAACATGGAAAGTGTAATGCTGGTGGTCGACAAAAGAGGTTTAAAGACTGTCTCAAGGCAAGTCTAAAAAAAAAATGTAGTATAAACACTGACAACTGGAAAATACTTGCCTGTGAGCACTCCAGTTGGAGAACAGCCTTTACCAAAGGTGTCATGGACTTTGAAGGCACTCAAACTCAGGACACAAGGGAGAAATGTGCTAAGAGGAAGGCACGGTTGGCAAACCCTCACCATGATCAATTCTGGCCCAGAAATCAATGTCCCCACTGTGGAAGGATGTGTGGATCCAGAATTGGCCTCCACAGTCACCTACGGACTCACTGTTAAAACCATGTTTATGGAAGACAATCTTACTCGGCTACGAGTGATCACCAAAGATAATGAAGAAGAAGCCAGATGAGACCCTACCTGCCTGCGCATACTTTGCTGATTTTTTTTTTTTTTTTTGGCAGTCTGGGCCAAATATGTGCTTTTTAGTTTTATTTTCTGATTTCTGTGTGTTTGGTAGAAATTGCTTTGCATTTTTATTGTTACTTTATAGCTACTTGCCTGATAACCTGTAGCTGGTAAAATGACTTCCAAGTAATTGGTCAATGTGAAGTTTTTGTAAAACTGGAAGATTTGGGGTTTTCAATTATTTGGTATTCTGCAAAATATTCTGATGGGCATGCGTTGGCAGGTGGATTAATACAAATGTTTGTGGACTTGCTTGCATACAGCTGGCTATTTTTCAGGAACTTATCTCTAGGCGCCAGGCAAAAGCATTCCTCTTCTCCCAAGCCTTTGGCTAATTAAACAATCTATGGCCTTTTAAGCTGGGGGGGAGGGGGCTGTTGTTTTTGTTTGTTATTATGGTATGTATTTTTGTGTTTTTATATTGTGATGAGGGTTGTATGAAAAGTTGATAAATAAAATAAAATAAATATATTCATTGTTTTTTTTAAAAAAATCTAACTTTTATTCCATTGAAGCTGTAGTTTTAAGCTGTAATTATGCTACGTTGAGAGAGTTTTTCAACAGAAAGGCTGTCAATAAATATTTTAAAATAAATAAATAAGACTAAAACCCTTTTGCAGGTTCGTTAAACCAAGGATAACCATAACAACTCAGCTGGAGTTATAACGATTCCTGAGCGAAGCTGCTTGCCTTAGTTCTCAGAATCATACAGGCCCCGGATTAGGGGCTTGCCTTAAAACTGTGGCTTTGCTCAATTTGTTCTCTAGGCACTGCTGGGAGACTCCCCCTAACCCCAAGCTGTGATTTGGCATCGTTCTGAGCTGTTCATGTTTTCCCCTTGTGCCCGTCACGGCTCCCCTGCTCCGCCTGTTTTCAGAAGCAAAGCTGAGCTTGCAAGCTGTACTCGTGTGTGCAGAGGTGTAATACAATAACTCCAGAAGTAGCATGGATTTTGTGTAACGTGACTCTGCTATTAAAAAAAATCAAAATCAAAATAAAACCTGTGTCCAAGCCTGCCTTGCCAGAGTCCCTGAAGCCGGCCAGGTGATAATATTAAAAATTCCAAAGGCAATTTAAAGTAACCGCTTGCATTCCGTCCCCCTCCCTGCTTTCCTAAACTGTTATTTTAGATCCTCTCGGTGGATCAAAAGCTGAAGAGCCCTTCAAGCAATTCTAGATCTTCTGTGTCCCCTTGCTGTTTGTCAGTGTTTGGAACCTTAGCAATCTATATATCCCTGCCAAGGGTTTGTAACCAAGAGACCATTGGGGTTCCTTAACAGCAGGGACGTAGTAACAGATGTGTACACCTCTGTTCTCATGAGTTGCCCTAATCCTTCTCAGTTTTGAAGTGTGGAGGTGGGGAAAAAGGTACGAGGGAAAGAAAATAAAGTGGTTAATTCCCCCTCACCCCCCACCCTCTGGAGCTATTAAATTGCAACTGTTCATACCGATCCACATTGCTGTGCATAGCTGAAATCCTCATAATTGGCCTGAATATGATTAAAGAAATCCCTCACCCTGGAGGCTTTTGACTCCGAATAAGTTCAGTTCATTTTGCTGACTGATAAGCGTTGTCACGTTTGATCTAACATCAAAAGTCTAAAGAGAGGAAAAGCAACCCAAAGTTTAGAATTTACAGGAGGAGGGGATGGAGAGGGAGAAACCAAGAAGAAAATGTGTTGAAGTTATGTGAGACCAAACAATTATACCTTTTCACACTGTACTCATTGAGTAAATAGCAGCGGTTTTATTCCGTTTTTTTTTTTGTTGTTGTTGTTGATCAATGGTTGTCAGTGAAGAGGGAGAGGGATGGAGGGGGATTTCTCGGATGGTCAGTCCAATTCCATAAAAAGTATATAAAGGTAAAGGGACCCCTGACCATTAGGTCCAGTCGTGGCCGACTCTGGGGTTGCAGCGCTCATCTCGCTTTATTGGCCGAGGGAGCCGGCGTACAGCTTCCGGGTCATATATATATATAGCTCATACTTAAAACAGAAGCACACTGATGTGTTCAGGGATTTATCTTTAACTGTGAGGTGCTTCATTTCCCCACACTTCAATGCAGGTTAAGTACTGGTGGGAAAAAAGACACATCTCACAATCAAGATCTTTCCTGCCTTAAAGTGTTATTTCTAAATGCGGCAAATAATTGAAACCGACTATGTGATTCTGAAAGTTGCAAACACAAATTCCTGCAGTAGGGAGAATAATGTTGTTTGCATTCGCTCTGGATGTTCCTGATGTGCCACGGTGCATTAAAAGATATGAAATGCAATGTAACAACTTTTAAAAGTTATGTTTTTGGTAAATTTGTATTTTCAAAAGTGTACTCTTAAAAAATAAAATAAAACATTTTTCAAAAGGGGTGGCGAACTTGATGGCTGCTGTAAAATCTGTACTGCTTCATAGCTGACAAAAACAACAACTTCTAAACATGTCCCACAGTATTTTTCTGATTCATGTTACTAATATGTGTGTGTATCCAGTTTATAATCAAATCGTGGAAACTTCAAATTTCCATGAAATAGTCTATCTAGCTGTGCAGCAGATCCAACCCTGCTGGCTGTGGGAAGCTTGAGGGGGAGAACTGGGGTAAGCCTGAGACATCTCATTATCTCTTTTCATGTGAGTTGGGGCTAGAGCAAGGAATCTGGAGTTTTCCAGCTGTTGCTTGGATGCCATCTTCCATCAGTTCCAGTCAGCAAGGAATGATGTGTGTCGTAGTCCAGCAACATCTGGAGCCAAGTCTATGGGGCTGAGGATAGCTCAGCACCCCCCAAAGTATGCGGGGACAGGGCTGAGCCCCCCCCAGTCTTGAGGGCCCAGACCCCCAGGACCTCCCTGCTGTGGTGGAGGACCCTGTCAGGCCTTCTTGCGCTGCCAGTGGACCCTGCCAGGCCTCCCCGCAGTGGCAGAAAGCCTTGCAGCCTCCTTCTGAGGCATGTGACATCACACATGTGTCACATGTGTGACATCATGTACATTTGACAGACCCCCAGTGCCTCTGATCTGGAGGGCCACAGATGGTCCACCCTGAGTCTAGGGCATTTTACATAAAAGATTTCTTTGGAGAAGACCAATGAGTATAGCCAAAGGTTGTGGCTGCTATCTCTGGAGACACAAAGAGAAGCAACCTCTGTCCCCTCTTACTGAGACTGTTTGTCTCTGCCTTCATGGAACAGCTCACTGACCCTTAAACTGACCGGGTGGTACTGCTTGCATGAAAAGTATGAGCCCAATGGTGCTTCTGATAAAACATGGAAGGGTCTTGGGAAATGACACTGAGGACTAAAAAAACAAGAAATGACGGGGGCCTTGATTTTTTAAAAATTAGTGTGCCAAGGAAAATTTCCTTTGCCAGTAAGCATTAACATTTAACATGAGATACAAGAAGGGCGATAACAAAAGAATTGTTACCAGCTGAAGTGAAAACGATCCTAACAGCAACATCTTTTTATATACAGATGGCATAGTCTTCGTGATTTCTCCTAACAGTTCTTAAATCTGTATTTGGCAGTTTTCACTAGTCATCACTTGAAAAAGAAAAGAAAGAAAGAAAAACTTTGGTGTTTGCTTCTCCAGCACAATCATCTAGGATGTTGTTATTTGGCATCAATACATAATTGTTTCTTTCTCCTTTAGCTTTCTTTCTCCATCCATTTGGATTGCAAGTTAGGAGAGAGTTTCACATGATGCATTAATTTTTTTGTAGGGATGGCAGGATGTTTTTGCAAGGAGGGAGGGAGCCTGGGTTAGAGCAAAACAAATTATAGCAGGTGACTATAGAAAAGCTGCCCTGTGATTACAGGAAAAGTGAGGCAAAAACTGAGCTTGGAACTCCACCACTATTCCTGCAAAATATTTTCGTGGAGGGAAAATCCTCCACATTCACAGCCCCAAAGTGCACGCCATTAGTACTTTTAGACCAATGAATACCGTGTCTTTCCAATAAATGTGAGGTGTCTTCACAATAAACAGCAGTTGCCTCATCCCTGAGGACTCCTGCTCAGGAGCAAGCCCCAGTGGAAACACTCAGTCCTCAGGAACCATACTAGGATTGTTCTGTAACTTTTCTGAGAAATGACTTTTAACTTTCCTGAGATGGGACCTTGGCCTAGTCCCTGCCTCTCTCTGTCTAGTCTACCTCACAGGGTTCTTGCTGGCAGAAGTGGAGGAAGCCACTCAGGTGCCTGGGGCGGTGTGCCCAGGGGCAGGGCAAGCTGCCCATAGGGGCAGGGCGCACTGTGGGCCCCCCCCAGAATCTTCCTGCCTCCTCCCACTCAGCTGCCCTACACCTGGGGGGAGACAGTGGGCAGACCATTTGGGCAGCGAGGAGCCTGTGGGCACCCAAGCTACTGCTTCACTCCCAGGAGAGATGCGTGACTCGGGCACGCTGCAGGCCCCACAGTGAGTGCCACCTGGCATGTCATCACCCCCCTCAGTGGTGACACCTGGGGTGGACCGCACCCACTATACTCCACTTCCTCCACCCCTGATTGGGACTGAATGACAAGCGGGAGAACGATGTACGCCACCTTGAGCAACCAGGAGAGAAAGGTGGGGTGTACATGCAGCCAGCCAACCAATAAAATAAGGGTCTGTGGAGAATTTGCTTTGCATGCCAATTGTCCCAGCTTAGGTCTGCAGCATCTCAAGGTAGGGCTGGGAAAGACTTGATACCTTGGAGAGCCACTGCCAATCAGTGTGGGCAGGGAATGCTATGCT
This sequence comes from Podarcis gaigeae, assembly GCF_964106915.1. Taxonomy (NCBI): domain Eukaryota; kingdom Metazoa; phylum Chordata; class Lepidosauria; order Squamata; family Lacertidae; genus Podarcis; species Podarcis gaigeae. The sequence goes on from NC_139694.1 coordinate 18,670,284, forward strand.
AGATGGAGCAGTAGTGCCATTCAATATAAGGCAACCTCCCATGTTGTTGTTGTTAAATTATTATTTAAATTTGTATACCGCTCTATACCTGCACGTCTTAGGGCAGTTCACAAAATAAAACATATATATATATATATATACAAATACATAATCAAAATAAAAACAACCCAATAGAAGAAGAAGAGTTTGGATTTGATATCCCACTTTATCAGTACCCAAAGGAGTCTCAAAGCGGCTAACATTCTCCTTTCCCTTCCTCCCCCACAACAAACACTCTGTGAGGTGAGTGGGGCTGAGAGAATTCAGAGAAATGTGACTAGGCCAAGGTCACCCAGCAGCTGTATGTGGAGAAGTAGGGAAGTGAACCTGGTTCACCAGATTACGAGTCCACCCCTCTTAACCACTACACCACACTAACTCCCTCCCTCCCCAACACATTTTAAAATGGCATCACACATCAATCAGGCCTGTTAAAGAGGAACGTTTTTGCCTGGTGCCTAAAGGTGTATGATGAAGATGCCAGGCAAACCTCCTTGGGGAGAGCATTCTGAAGACAGGGAGCCACTGCAGAAAAGGCCCGTTCTCATCTAGCCATTTTCTGGACCATGGAGGCACACGAAGAAGGGCCTCAGAAGTTGATCTCAGGGTCTGGGTAGATTCATATGGAAAGAGGCGGTCGTTGAGGTACGGTGGTCCTGAGCCGTTTAAGGCTTTAAAGGTCAAAACCAGCACTTTGAATTGGGCCCAGAAACTGCCAGTGCAGTTGGACCAGGATTGGTGTAATACACTCAAACTGTCTTGCCCTGGTTAGCAACCTGGCCACTGAATTCTGCACCAGCTGACGTTTCCCAAACTGAAGGATATAGCTGTTGCATAGATGTTCTGTGTTTTGAGGGAGTTATAGTGACTAGAAGCATCTCTGGAAGCCCTGTTTATACATCAAGATTCAAGGAAAGCTTTTTGAACCCAGAAGCCCTCTTCTAATGCTCTGTCTGTATGCTCACTGAATGCATGGATGGGATCACTGCCCTGGCCCCATCTCCACCAATTCAATGGAAGATACATGTGCAATGTCTTTTTGTGATGATGTTTGGTTTTTGCAAGCACAACGCAGACTAGCCAAAATAAAATTGGATCACAATATAACAGGAAATGGTCTGCTTTTGATATGCAGTAGAAAGGAGTACAGCTTCTCAGTGAATTTAGAGAACAAAGCAGCAGTATAAGCTTTCGTGTGCATGCACACTTCTTCAGATATTTAGTTGCTCTCTAAGGTGCTGCTGGACAATTTTCTTGTTTTTTTATTTATTTTGACTGCATCAGACCAACATGGCTACCTACCTAAAGGCAGCAGTAATCCAGGTAAAGCTGGGATCATTTTCTGTGCATCAATTCAGCAAGATGAATTTCTGCAAAAGTATGGCTCATTATCTCATAATTTCCCTTTGTAGCTGAAATATGTCAAACCTGATTAGATTCCTCAGGGGCTTTTTGCAGTGAAGTTTAACTGAGGGGAGAACATCTTTCCCATACTTTCCATAGCTGATTTAGTTACGTGCGTGTGTGTGTTTTAAAAAATAAGTAAATAACTAACTTACGAAAGTTATTTATACCTCAGTACTGACTGTCCTGAAAATGCCTGTCCCTTTGGAAATATGATTCAGATGCTCTGAACCGAAGAAGCATTTTCCTTTTTCCTGTGTTAAATATGAAACAAAAGACAACTGCAAAACACCTCATTAAAAAGTATTCCTTTGTTTCCCCCACTCTGCATGTTTGACAAAATAAATTATACAGTCATGGCAGTTTTTCCTATGTAGGTGGTCCATTTTATGAGCTGGCCTTATCATGACCTCCCAAATACATCAACATTTATTCGATCAGTTCCTTTAAAAATAAAAAATAAAAAGTTAGAGGGGGGGAGTGTCCATGCTGTTGCATTATCAGCAATTTCAGCATGTCTGTTTTAAAAAAGATTACATGTACCATAGCTAAATGCTTCCCCTCAAGGGGGCGGAGAGTTCATTTGGTTAAAGCTAATTCTGCATGCCTCTTTGGCACCCAGGTTTTGTGCTGATGAGCCTATTGTGCAATTCTGCTTCCATAACACCCTCTTCCAACAAGAGTGTCCATGCCTATTGCTGACTTTGCACATACAATCCTTTCCCACATTCAACTGAATGCCCTGCTATTGATGGACATGGCTGGAGGGGGCATGCCAATGGCTAGGGGCTTGGCTGGCCACTCTGGCCCCACCAATTCACTGAGCACATGGGCACTTCATCAGGAGCAGCCTTAAGTATTTGATCAAGCAAGCATTGCTTTAGTTATTGACCGATGATTTGTACATGCTAGTATTTTGTACTGTATTTGTGACAAAATGAATTTTATAAAGAATAAATTGTATGGGGGGGGGACCCAGTGGTGGAGCTTCATGCTCCAGTACTGGGGGCGGAGAGCAGGCAGGGGCATGGCTGGCGTGCATCCTATGGGCGTGGTGCACGTCCTGGGGGCGTGACACATCGCCTTCAGGGACGTGGCACCCAGCAGGGAGGGCAGCTGCGATGGCACCCCACTGGGATCGTGGTCCCAGGGGTGGTGCGCTCCCCTGCCCCCCTCTTCTTTCGCCAGTGGGGAAACCTATGTCATGTAATGCAAAACCTTGCGACTCCAATTGAGGTCCCAGAAGCACTGAATTAAATTTGTTAACTCCCTTTAAAAGTGAGCGCCTCTGTGTCTTAGAGAGGACAGGTGGAAGTTGGAGGTGGACTGGTTGTTTTGCTGTTGTTTGCTGAGTGTAGACAGTTTGTGAGGACAGGCAAGGAATGGACTGATAACTTCATCCCTGCTACGAAGGAGGCTTTGAAGCAAGAAGCAAAAAAAGACCAGCTCTTGGGCTCAAGGGAGAAAAATGCATTGTATTGGACTTGATATGCATAAATACTACTGCATGTTAATAGCTGCCATCCTGCAAGCAGTGAGTTGTCTTGAAAGTCTTGTGTGTGTAGTCTACTTCATCACTCAGCCTTCGAGTGTGAAACCTTTGCATCACTCTGCAAGACTCAGAGAAATAGCTAACATTGTATATACAAATGAGCCACCAAAGCTGATTCGCCATAGATGATGCTTCCATGTTACCCAGTGTTTACAATTGCACTTTCAGCTGCAATTCTGTATATTAATTCACAGATCAACATTGGTACCGCCAGCTTGTCAGTGCAAGCACCATCACTCAAACCTCCCCTGTTTTCCCACCCCACCTGTTTGATTATTTGCAATAGTCCACTGGCTTCTGAAGTGGGGAATGCTAGTAAACTGATATTGCCAGCTTCCTCTTTGGAAATTTTTTTCAGTACAGACTTGGATATTACAATGGATGTGATTATAACTACAGGAAGGCTGCAACTCAGACTACCTGAGCAGGAGATGCTGGGGAAGATGAAAGGGAAGCAATACATTGGCATTTCATTTCCAAAGTTGCACACTGATGCCCATGTGCACTGGTGGCATGATCCCCACCTCAAATACTACATTTAATATCTAGAGCTCCTGGGAGAGGGAGAAATCTATTAGGTAAACATTTCAAAAGTCCCTGAAAGACAAAAGAGGCACAGTGTTTTGCCACTCGTAGGGCTGTTGAATAGGAATAGTTGGAGGATATACAAGGGTCAGTTGAGTACAACAAATTTCCCTAGTGCAACTGTTGCATTGAATTGCTTTGTTGGATAGAGAATGCTGGATACAACCAAATCCTTTTAACAGTATGTTTTTAATATTCCTTATTGTCTGCTTGAATTTTGTGTGTGCATACTTTTGTGTTCGTTTTCCTCTTCTCGTTCTCTAAAGGAAACCACCTTGCCTCTAATAGCTTCCTTGAATCTGCTCCTTGAAACTTATTGGCATCCTCTTGGTACATTTCCTGATCTGTGATACATATTCCAGCCAAACTTCTATTATTGTGGCTTTGAATAACCCCCCAATTTTTGGCTTTCAGTTTTAACCAGTTTCCATATAGCCAGCGGCATGGCCCTATACCGAGAAGATGGCACGCATCTTTCCAATCAGAGAAACGATGTGTGGTTGGCCAACGTGATTGAGGGTATTAGGAATTGGTTGCAGGAGTGAGGGTATTGGCGGCGAGCATTTGGCTCGAGTGGCGGTTAGGCATTGGAGTATTAGGTTGAAGGTGAGGGGAGGTAGTGGCCATCGCCTACCCCTCATAATTCAAGGGTATTCCATTAAAGGAATCTGGGTGGTGTGGTCTCCATCCCAAGCCCCAGATGGGGGGCTAGGGCCATGGCACGACCCCTAGCGGTGACCCTGGGGGAGTTCCTAGTTGATGTACATCAGCAGGGCTCCCCCTACTGGTGGTTAACCCTTCCAAGACTCCTGCAGACAGGCAGGAGTCAGATATAGTCGTGTGGTTTCCAGTGCCTAAGCCAATACCACTCACATTCTGTAACCAATAAAGTTGTGGCCTTTTTCGCCCATTAACCAAAAATACTATTTCATGTGTCTTTATTCCACTTCCTGGGAGGGTTTGGGACCTTGCCACGCAATTATTGTGGCTTTGAATAACCCCCAAACCTTTGGCTTTCAGTTTTAACTAGTTTCAATATATTTTGTTCGACGTTTCCTCTTTTGACGTCAAATGTGATTTGACACATTTCCACTTAAATATATGTTGGATTTGATGGGATCAAGGCCATTGTTTTCAATCAGTTCAACAATACATCTCACTGAACCAGCCTCTGTCTGTATCAGCCAACCATACCTGTGCCCTAGGTGTGATATTAGAGTGTGAAAAACCTTGGCAATTGTCTCTAATATGTATAGGATATTATTTTAAAGATAACTATACATATTAGTCTTTAGCTTATTTGCGTGTTGAGGTCCCCAATAAACCCCCCAAAATAACTCACAATGGACACGTAATTTTTGTTTAAGATTTTTGGCATGATTTTGGCCACAACTTTATTAAAATACAAACTGTGAGTGGTTGTTTAGGCATTGGTTAAGACTATCTGTCCCCCCGCCTGGGGACAGAACTGACTTCCGGGCACCACCGAAAGACAGTGCGGGGGAAAGCAAGTCGGGGAAGAATTGGAGCTGAGACACAGACCCTCAACTCTCACCCGCCTGCTCCCCGAAGGCTTGCCGGCCCTAGTCCCATTCCAGGGATTGGACGAAAAGATGGCAAGCCCCAGGATTCCTTTAACGGAATTCTCTTTCCGTAGCAACCATGGAGGGGCAGGCCCAGCCTATCCTGAACCCCTCCATGGAGGGGTAGGCCCAGCCTATCCTAACCCCTCCTCCACCAGATTTATAACCAATGCCTAACCACAACCTTACAAGTTGTGATGATTTGCTACGCAGTAGGCAAAAACCACCCAGCCAGCCAATTTGCCAGGTGGAAAAATTCCTACCAGGCCCCTGCTCAAAGGCAGACGACCCCATGACAGGCATAGCAAGGTCAACGCAACAAACCCCTTATTCTAGGGCGGGTGGGCGGGTGATCTGTTGCACACAGGAAAGAGAAAGTACAAGGCTGCGTGTAGAGTATTTAAACCTTTTACCCCTCCCACCAAAATTGCAACATAACTTTTGCCCCAGCAACTCGGCAATCCAATCAATGCCCCCTGGCCATCTTGGAGAACTTACCCAGCAACAAAGGGGTGGCTCAGTAGACCCCACCGCAACACGTGCTCTCCCTGAAGGAGAACACGCTATGTAATTAACCAAGGTCTTTCTCTGCTTCTCTGCTGTATCAGATAAATCTAAAGAATGCACCTCAGTGGGTCTGTTGCTGATCATTCTTTTCAGGTTCAGTGATTCTAGAGCAACATTACCTCCCCTTTTAAGTCTTGAAATTCAGGAATGTGGTTTAGGGGGAGTCTGTTCCTAGGGTATATGTTTGTAGGGAAACCTCAGTTCTGTAGCATGGATTCTGCGCAGGTGTAAATCAGCATAGCTGCACTGAGAGTCAATGCTTTTTACATCAGCAGAAAATTCACCTTGTAATAGTTCTTTTTTCTTCCTGTTATTAAAGAGGAACCATCTTTATAGGCTTTTAAAAAGTGTTTCATATCCTCGAGTTTCAAGAGAGCAATTCAACACTTGAGTACACTGGAGCACTTAAAACAAAGTAAAGGAACGATGCTTGATAATAGACATGAAAAATGTTTGCAAGGAGAAAACAGAATGCTCAGATTGACACCAAATATTGAAATGCCTCAAAGTGGGGGAGGGAGTATAACTGGGCTGTTTTTATCTTCCAATTGAAAGCAGAAGAATTCATATTCCACTTTCTAACTCTCCCCAACTGTCACTGCTATGATAATGTTTCATGCTATGATAATGTTGTGTGAGGAGAACTGTGCCGACTTTGGCCTTCATGTGATCTGCAAAGACTACTGGGGCTTTCATTGCCCAATGATGTAATTTCGCTTGTTCATGGTAAAATTCTGGCCATGTGATGGAGTGCTGTAATTCAGTTAGCTCCATCGTGCTCATTCAGAGACGTGATTTTGAATTTTTGATAGCATAAACTGCATGGAACTAATTTGGGTTGCTTATTTTGAGTTTGTGCCCACGCAACCAGATTTGTTTCTTTAAAGGCGAGCCAGAGGTCAGTCCACAATTCTGATGAAGCTGAATGTGATGTGCTCTGACTTGCAACTGGGCTTCCCCAGAGTAAATGAAGCTACTCATCCACTACTTGTTGAGTACTGTGGGCTCTGCGTATGTTTGGTTTCGGACATCGCCAGACCTCTACGCAGGGCCTATTTGCGTGAGTTGCGAAATAATCTCAAGAGCAACAATGGACTCATTTATTAATGAAATATTACGAGGCCATTACGAGACCAGGAATCTGCAACACTCAAAGCCAATCTCTGCAATGTTGCTACAGGTGGGATAAATTATAATAATCACATGACTCATGCAAACGTTTGATTATATGATTTAACAAAACCTGTCATATTTATATGCTTATTAATTTCCATGGGTGAGGTGTTGGTGGTTTTCTGGAAGGGGGTGAGGTTCCAACTCATTCCTTAACCTTTGACCTTTCCCTGCCTTTTCACCTCAACATGCATTTCCCTTGCTTCAGCCCTCCCCCAGTTTCTCTCATCAAATTCTTAGTGCCTATCAATACAAAACCACCTCTTTTCATTCTTCCCCCGCCTCTCTGCCATCCCATCCACCACTGCTGTGGCACAGCATGGGTGTGCAGTGAAATTTTTCGTAGGGGAACCGTTAGGGCCAGAAGGCGCCAGCTTGCAAGGGCAATTGGGTGGGCATGTCGTGCACATGATGTTGCACACATGAGCATTGTGCCTCCCTCAGTAAACAGGGCAGAAGCTGCCCGGATTTGGGAAGGAGATACCAGGGGAACATTTAGGGGACAAGTCTAGTTCCCAATGTCCAGTGACTGCATGCCAGTGCCAGCTAGCACCAGCCTTGGACTGTCACAAGCTGCCCCAAGTGGCAAATGCAGTGATATAAAAAAGGGGTGTGAGTGTGACAGGAGTGAGCTTGATAATGATCCCCTTTCTCCATCTTTCCAGAGCCTCTTCCAGTCTGAAAGGCTGCTCATGGATTGGAGAGATGGGACATCAGAAGTGCCCCATTCTTTCCCTATTTTTGCTCCCTAAGCTAGGTCCCTGGAGGAAGGTGGAAGCAAAGTGCTTTCTAAAATGGTTGAAGTAATGGCAGTTCATTGAGAGCTACCCAAGCTGGACAGTGTCCTCTGTTGTACATGCAAATTGATATAACAGGTGAGATTAAGGAGGGATGGAGACATTAGCAGGCAACAGGTAGGAGCAGATTGTCAGGAGTAGGAGTCATATTGGGAATAATACAAACTGGGGTCTCGTCTTGATGGCATAACCACTTCTCCTGTTGTTGGGTATTAGCAGCCACAGGTTTTACATTTTAAAAACTATACCTCCACAAATGCAGACTAGAAACGGTACTGAGCTAACCTTCTGTAGGTGTCTCTGTTTTGTTGCTGTGGCTTATTACTATTATTATTATTATTATTATTATTATTATTATTATTATTATTATTACTATTACTACTACTACTTGCTGGTTGCTTTATAAACTGTTGTCAAAATTGCTTTTCTTTTGATGTTTCTGTCTCTCTCTCTATATATTCATATAATGTTTCCAAATTTAAATTTATTGTAAGCTATCTTGGGTTTTTAGACCCGAAGATTGAATTTGGTCCAGTATACCTGAAGGAGCATCTCCACCCCCATCGTTCAGCCCAGACACTGAAGCAGTGGCGTAGCGTGGGGGGTGCAGGGGGGGGCTGGCCGCACCGGGCGCAACATCTGGGGCTTAGGGTTAGGGGGCGCAAATCCACGTGTTAGGGGGCGCAAATCCACAGGTTAGGGGGTGCAAATTACTTGCCTTGTCCCGGGTGCTGACAACCCACGCTACGCCACTGCACTGAAGTCCAGCTCTGAGGGCCTTCTGGCAGTTCCCTCATTGTGAGAATTGAGATTACAGGGAACCAGGCAGAGGGCCTTCTCGATAGTGGCACCCACCCTGTGGAACATCCTCCCACCAGATGTCAAAGAGAAAAACAACTACCAAACTTTTAGAAGGCATCTGAAGGCAGCCCTGTTTAGGGAAGTTTTTAATGTTGACAGACTATTGTATTTTAATATTTTGTTGGAAGGCACCCAGAGTGGCTGGGGAAACCCAGCCAGATGGGCAGGGTATAAATAATAAATTATTATTGTGATGTTTGTCTTATCCTAGCGTCCATAAGTTTTGTTCATTGTGAAAAGAAGATGTTTTGAAATGGTGAAGCTCCGTGAAATTGTGTACGAGCAGCAGAGTAAGTAAGAACACATTGGGATAAAACGAGGAAGCAAGAGTCTGTGATTGCATCCTACCTGTCACCAAGGCAATGTTGTTTTCTGGGCTCCAACCAGGGACCCTATTAACAATGGATCACCTTCCCAGTCTTTGTGTCTCTCACTCATCACGTTTCGTCCAGCAATTTATATCGGTCCTTGCAACACTCAGCACTACTTCTGGGCAGGATCAAGTCCACTGTATTAAATTGTACAACACTGTATCCTGTTGCACGCATGAACTGGGGGTTTCAGTATTTTGCCTCGGCTAAATTGGAATCCCTAATTGTAAAATGTTTTCCCATTGGGAAGGCTTTTTCATAAACATGACTTGTAAAATGTGACTCACCATTCAGTATAAATGCTGTAACAGTTACACTATGGTCTAATATGCATTTTGTTTAACTTTATGTGACACAGTATAGCTGTTAGGATGTATGTTTAATTTTGGTTCCCAAAAGTGTATTAATTACAATGGTTATTTCGTCTTATATAAATAACGCAAGGCTATTAAAATGTGTTTAATGAGGATAGGCAATATTATAAAAGACATGGCATATAAACTACAACACTGTGTAAGACCAATAAATAAATGCCAACCAATTCTAAAATATATAATTATGGGAGGTTAGCAACTATGTACAGTAATTGACAATGGTTAATCTTTAGGTAGGTTTTAATAATCACTTGATAATTATTCAACCTACAATAATACTGCAGATCAAGTTTAAATTCTGGTTCCTTTTCCTCAATTGATATTTTGCACATTAACCATACTATGGGGAGTTGTGCAGCTAAAGTGTTGAGACTTATATAATCTGAATAGGCGCCTTAATTAACTGTGTTTTCCTTGGCATTGGAAGGAAGAAACACAGTGTCATGGATCTGAACAGAAGCCCCCAAAGTTTATTGACAAATGAAAAAGCAGGCAGGTTCATGAACCGTTCCTGGCTATTTTTGCTGGCACAGAGTACAGCTGTTGTGATTAGAATTAGAATATTCTGGATGGAAGGAGACCTGCAAAGAGAACACTCTGCTTTCTAGAAGAACACATTGGGGTAAAAAGAAGCAGAAAGAGTCTATGAGTATATATTCTACATGTATTACTGGCTAGGTTCCATCTCATGCATCTTGTTGCATATCACACTTCACTTCTTTCAATATACTCCATTTCTGAATACCATTTTATGGCTTATGTGTATTAACACTTTAACTTCTAAACGTTTGAATATCTGGGCTGCTTGTCATGTACTGGGTGGAGCTGTGGTCTAAACCACTGAGCCTCTTGGGCTTGCCAATTGGAAGGTCGGCGGTTCGAATCCCTGTGACGAGGTGAGTTCCCCTTGGTCTGTCCCAGCTCCTGCCAAACTAGCAGTTTGAAAGCACACCAGTGCAAGTAGATAAATAGGTACTGCTGTGGCAGGAAGGTAAACAACGTTTCCCTGTGCTCTGGTTTCCGGCATGGTGTTCCGTTGCATCAGAAGCAGTTTAGTCATGCTGGCCATATGACCTGGAAAGCTGTCTGTGGACAAACGCCGGCTTCCTTGACCTAAAGTGAGATGAGTGCTGCACCCCATAGTCACCTTTGACTGGACTTAGTACTTTACCTTTTTACCTTACTTGTGTTACAGACATCAGTGTTGTGTCCAGCTAGAATCATCCCTCCAATGACTCTAGCACTAAACCAGAAAGGGTGGAGAGGAGAGACCATTCGTATGGATTTAGATTGTGGATCGGAAGGTCGGTGGTTCAAATCCCCACGATGCAGTAAGCTCCCATTGCTCTGTCCCAGCTCCTGCCAACCTAGCAGTTTGAAAGCATGCCAGTGCAAGTAGATAAATAGGTACCACTGTGGCGGGAAGGTAAATGGTGTTTCCATGCAATCTGGTTTCCATCCCGGTGTTCCAATGCACCAGAAGCGGTTTAATCATGCTGGCCACATAACCTGTCCAGGGGTCTTTTACTGTTTTACCTTTACCTCAATATATAACAACTACATAAAGCAGCCTACAGCCATGGCCTCTCATGCCTCCCACACTATAGTTCTTTTTAAAATACTAAAAGTGCAGTTGGTCTCCACTTCCATAGGGCCAAGACTGTAGCCCAGCTGTTGTTTGGAGTTGCTGTTTGAGGATGGGGGTGGGACTGACAGAGGTACAAGGGGGTTTTCTGACAAGAACCCATCCATGCCATATGGGACAGCGGCATATTCCTGCATTGTCGGGGGTTGGACCAAGATGATCCTCAGGGACCCAACTCTACAATTCTATGTTTCTTTTTAAAGCACATGGCTTCCATTAAAGAACCCCAATAACTGTGGTTTGTTAAGGGGGCTGGGAATTGTAGCTGTGTGATGGGTAAACTACAATTCCCATGATGGTTTGGTGGAAGCCAAGGGCTTTAAATATATCGTGCGGAGGCGACTGACATTTTGGAATGCTTAAATGGGTAGGGGCACTAGCGGAGGAAGGGGGGTGCGGTGGGTACAGTCAGCCCTGTTAGAATTCCTGCTCTGTGACTGCAGTCATAGGATTTTTGTCCATCACATGATGGTGTATGTTTTGACTCCACAGAGTGGGAAGTGACGGAGACAGGATGTTTGTGTTACTGTGTTCCGTGAAGTGGGACTATTGTCCTTTGTTCTTTTTCTCTTTGCTGTCTGATGCTAGAGAGAGAGGGAGCCATGTTGCAGTGCTCTGTGTGTGTTTATATGTAAATAAAGTAGATTAGCCAAAATGCTGAGTTGCTGAGGTCTGTCACCTGCATGATGCGAAAACTCTGTGGCTCTCTAAGTGTGCCGGTGTCGGTTGGCATTGGTTGCTGTGATGTTCGGGCAGAAGAAAGCTTTTGAAGCTCGTGAATGAGACCAGGAGGGAGAGAACATGCCAGTCAGGCATATGTCTCTGCCAGGGTCCTACTTGAGTGTAGGCTGAATTCCTGAAATCCCGGAGGGGGGCCGATATCAGCGCCCCACCCCCAGGATGCTTGAGGCAGGCGATGCTCCCCTGGGATGCTCGCCCTGCCCCCACAGGCTGCTAGCCCCACCCCCACAGACAGCTAGCCCTGCTTTCTAGGTGCACAGCATGCGCTCCGTTCCAGGTGCCAGAGCAGCTAGTTCCGCCTCTGGGTAGGGGAGGGCACTTCCAAATCTTGAGGCAGATTTTAGCATTTATCTGGTAGACTGATAGGTGTTCTGTTGTAATTCTGCATGAAAGGAAAGGATGAGTCTGTTACTAGAAGGGTAGCCTTTATTATTATTATTATTTTTAAAAAATGTAATCAAAACAAGAGCACAGATAATCCCAGAGTGAGTTTGGGCTGGATGTATAATTTTGTACATCTTGTATTATGCTTCATGCTATCTGTACCATTGCATCTTGTTTGGGGTCTGTTACCCATTTCAGAGAGGGATTTTCTATGACCATATAAATAAATCTGATAAAATCTGATCTTCAACTTTAATTATTCCTCACCATCAGATTGTAACTTAATCTAAGATATTTCATAGCAGCAAGTGCCACAATCATTTTGGGGAGGGGAGGAAAACACAAACAGATATAGTAGTAACTTATCCACAGATGGGTGAAGCAGTCTGTTCTTAGTCTGCATCGCTTTCACATGTGTCGATCCATAAATCTGTTCTGTCCTGTTTCTACATTAGACTGATTATATATATATATATATATATTCCACACAGAAGAATGTGCACTTTAATAAACATGTTTGAAATGCATTTCCTTTCAAAATAACACAGTTTAAATATGTTTCAATGCAAGTTTTGAACCAAGAAATGTATTTCTTTGCCAAACAAAATAATAATGTATCTGTCCTGCTATCCTTGCATGGCACTAACCCCCCCCCCCCCCCAAAAAAAAAAACCAATTCTGGTTTATGGACTGATTGAGGAAAGACTCTTACATTATTAGCCCATGAGAATGACTGCTGGTGTTAAAAATAAAATGTTTGTCAACCAAATAAGATCACTGGATTTTAAAAGAAACACACAGAGAGGGGGGCGGGGGAGAGAGAGAGAGCACATGAAGCCCTGCAAATGGTTACAGTCCAAATTGTGCTGGGATGATTGCCAGGGGTTACATTAGCAGATGAAGAAACACTATACCTTAGTCCAGGAAGTGCAGTGCAGGTCAGGTCATCTGGTATCAGAACGTAAAAAGGCCGTATTTTTCAAGCATCCTTCAACCCACCATGACAGTGCATATGTGGGAATGACAAAAACCAATATGCCATTACATGCCAGCACTGTATCAAACCAGTACTGAGAAGAGCCGGGTTCAGATCCACACTAACCTATGAAGCTCCCTGGGTGACCTTGGAGCAGTCACTACCTCTCAGCCAGGGGCGCCAACTGTAAGGGGCCCTGGGTGCTCAGCACCCACACTGTAGGGCTCCCGGCACAACTTCTGTTGCCTCACAAAGCACCGGGATTCACGCCTGAGGCCTCGCGAGCCCTTGGAACCTGACTTCTGTGCCACCAGAAGAAGAAGAAGAAGAAGAAGAAGAAGAGGAGGAGGAGGAGGAGGAGGAGGAGGGGTAGTAGTAGTAGTTTGGATTTGATATCCCACTTCATCACTACCCGAAGGAGTCTCAAAGTGGCTAACTATCTCCTTTCCCTTCCTCCCCCACAACAAACACTCTGTGAGGTGAGTGAGGCTGAGAGACTTCAGAGAAGTGTGACCTTCCAAGGTCACTCAGCAGCTGCATGTGGAGGAGCGGAGAAGTGAACCCGGTTCACCAGATTACGAGTCTACCACTCTTAACCACTACACCACACTGGCTGTCAAGTTCCAAGGGTGCGTGATGTAATGGCATCATGGCACGAGTACTGGGCACCCATCACATGGGACCCAAGTCCGTGCCCCTTCTCTCAGCCAGACCTTATACAGAGAAATGTATTGAGAATATTAAAAGGGAGGGGGTAAATATCATGCATGCTCCCTAAATGAGTGCAACAATAAATGAACCAATAACATTCTCCTCACTATTTGGATAAGATTGTGCAGAGGACCGGCTGCTCAGGGTGAGAGAGCTTGCTTTGTATAGTTGGGTCATCTGTGTGGCCCCTGTATTGCCTTGCCAGGAGAATCTTACAACTCCCGTCTTCCAGAGGAAACAGAAGTGCAGGAAAGATTCCCCCTAAACCATATAGTGGTACCTTGGTTCTCAAATGCCTTGGTACTCAAACACTTTGGTTCTCAAACGCTGAAAACCCAGAAGTAAGTGTTCCAGTTTTCAAACGTTTTTCAGAAGCCGAACATCCGATGTGGCTGTCAGCTCTTGTTTCCGGGGCACCTGCACCAATCAGAGGTTGTGCCTTGGTTTCCAAACATTTCAGAAGTCAAAAAGACTTCCGGAATGGATTAAGTTTGGTGTTTTTGTTTTTGCTACTTATTTTGCATTTTTGTTTTTGAGGCTTTTTCGGTTAATTTGTTTTTGTGTGGAACCCAGTATAGCTACTGATTGATTGATTGATTGATTGATTGTGTGACTGCGGAAATGAATAAACGCCCCCCATCCAAACAATGACTATCATCAGTGCAGGTAAGAAAAAATAATAATTTTATTTTTTATTATCTACAATGCTGTCTTATCTATTTTATACTACAGTACATTGATTATTGCTTTCATTTTATGGATAAATGGTCTCATTAGATAGTAAAACTCATATTAAGCTGCTGTTTTAGGGGGTTGTTTTTAAAAGTCTGGAACGGATTAATCTGTTTTGCATTACTTTCTATGGGAAAGCACGCCTTGGTTTTGGAATGCTTTCTTTTTCAAACGGACTTCCAGAATGGATTAAGTTTGAGAACCAAGGTACCACTGCATAGCAAAATACTAAAGACAACTGGCTTACCAAGCAGCCTCACTACCCACCATTCCCTTGTTTTGCACAAAGACATCTTTCACCCATCCATCATCCATCCAGCTATTACACATGATGAGAAGATGCAGAGAAAGTTGTGTTCGTCCATTAAATTAAAATACCAAAATCACATCAGGCAATATCAACTGGTGTGTGTGTGTTCTTAAAAATTGGGAGGCCCATCTGTCCAAATGAGAGGACACTGCTGAAATTACATCACTTGGCACCTGAATTTGCTTGCTCTTTTCTTCCTTCCACATTCATTCTTCCTCCGCATCCCCTTTTGTATTGCATTTTTTTTTAGATTGTGCTGCTATGTCCTCTTTTACTCTCCATGCAGCACTTAGGAAACAGTAGGTGCTTTAAGAGTAATCAGCATCATAACAGGACAACCCAAATATCACAGAATAGTGAGCAATCTGTTGAGTCCAGAAGTCACAAAGATCAGCCTGGATGATGAGAAAATGGAAATGGGGGATTGGGAGTGGGAGTGGGAGAGAAAGCCTGCCTTGATACTAACTGAAGCCACAAGTCTACATTTAGTCACAGCCTTAAAGTGAAGTACATGAGAAGTTGCTGACTTAATTGCATTGCACTCTGCTAGGTGCTATGCAGGTTGTGCCTAGGACTGCTAGAGACAAAGAGGTCAGTAATGGCTGATCCCCCATTTTTTGAAAATATAAAGTCCAGCAGTTACCCAAATCTGAATCCAGGCTTAAGCAACATGTCCCTTCTGAGGTAGATAACAGAAATAAAGAGAAACATGACATTATTTATATTACCAAAACTTAATTTTATGTGGTGTAAGTTGTTGCTTTAAAAAACAACAATAACAGAAGGGGGAAATAGATAGCATTACATAGTGGTTGGGGAATGTACCATAACTTTCAAAAACTGAAACCCCATCTTCATATGATAGAAGGGCATCTTCCTCCAGTTTGAGGATTCTGTTCTCCCCTTCTATATATGTAAAGGTAAAGGACCCCTGGACTATGGGGTACGGCTCTCATCTTGCTTGCAGGCCAAGGGAACCGGTGTTTGTCTACAGACAGCTTTCCAGGTCATGTGGCCAGCATGACTAAACCGCTTCTTCACGCAATGGGACACTGTGATGGAAACCAGAGCACACAGAAACACCGTTCACCTTCCCACCACAGCAGTATATATTTATCTACTTTCACTGGCATGCTTTCGAACTGCTAGGTTGGCAGGAGCTAGGACAGAGCAATGGGAGAGGAAATTCGAACCACTGACCTTTTGATTGGCAAGCCCAAGAGGCTCAGTGGTTTAGACCACAGCGCCACCCACATCCCTTTACCTTTTTATATATTAAGCGGGAGTGAAAAATAATTTCCAAGTACTGCAGGGCTCTCACTTGTTTCAACAGATAACCATCCGCCTACCACTTGGAAATGGATCTGCATCTGGAGAAAGCCAAGTTTTTAGGTCCATCATAATTTATAGTGTACTTTTCACTGTTGTAGCGTAAAGACGATTGCTTTGAAGCCAGTCTAAGACTAACTTTTACTGTAGATAACAATACAGCGTCTTCTGCACACACAAATATACTAATGGATGTGCTTCCTAGTTTAGGGTCATGAATCTCAGCTGAATGTGATCTTGAATACCAGATCATGCAAGAGCAGATCAAACAAAGGAGGAGTCGGTAAGAACATCCTACACAGAGAGACACAGACACACCGATGCAACAATATTCTTTGTAAGCTGACCTCTTGGGGCCACATCTGAGTCGCAAAGATGTCGTTGCGTAGAAGCACCTAATCAGAAACAGCAGGTATTTGTCCATTTGTCAGCTCTCTCTAGTTTCTTCCACAAACAATCACATGGGACTATGTCAAAGACTGGCATTAAATCAGCAAAAGCTAAAATTCACCTCTAGGCAACTTACAACCCAGTTGTAAGAGGAAGTGGCAAGGCTTTGACTACCAATTGACCTCTGCCAGGAGAGATAAATTGAGGCAATGGAGGTTCCTTCCTTAAGAACGACCTGTTCCAAACCCAGGATATTTGAGTTGAGTCTTCAGTCTAATTGTTTAATTTATGACTTGTGTGTGTATATAGCATAAATCTTACTAATTACTGATCATAAGTGAATTGGCTGATAATTACCAGGTTTCACCCAGTTTCCTTATATATGAATTATTTTAGGTTTACTCCAGCTTACCAGTATTCTTCATTGGTTTTTCATAGCTGTCAACCAGTAGAGGGGCTCAGTGTGAGTTGACCATTAGCACTTCAGGAAGGAGACCTTTGAATTCTGGTTCTTTTCCTGACTTTAAATATTTTATCAGATTTTAAATGTCCATAGGTGTAACAGTGGGGATACAGGTGAGTATAGCTGAAGATCAATGAAATTTATCTCGAGCTGTGGAAAGCCAGAAAGTGACTGAACGACCACAGTGTGACTTCTGCTATTAGAAATTCTCAATATCTGCTAGTCCTGTGTTCAACGGGGGCAACAGGAATAGGTGAGAGCAGCAGGAACAGGCAGGCCAGGCTACCAACCAGAATGTGTTGATTGATTGGATAGATAGATACATTCAATGGATATTTTGCTCTACCCTTCAAATTTGCTACTTTAAAGACAATTTTCAGAATGTTATACCATCACAAGTGCCATAAAAAGAGGGCCAGGATCCAAAGAGCTGCTTTCAAGTTTTACATGAAAAGTTCCCCCTGCCTTGGTGGAACGCTCTGTCATAGAATCATAGAATCATAGAATTGGAAGAGACCACAAGGGCCATCGGGTCCAACCCCCTGCCAAGCAGGAAACACCATCAGAGCACTCCTGACATATGGTTGTCAAGCCTCTGCTTAAAGACCTCCAAAGAAGGAGACTCCACCACACTCCTTGGCAGCAAATTCCACTGTCGAACAGCTCTTACTGTCAGGAAGTTCTTCCTAATGTTTAGGTGGAATCTTCTTTCTTGTAGTTTGGAACCATTGCTCTGTGTCCGCTTCTCTGGAGCAGCAGAAAACAACCTTTCTCCCTCCTCTATGTTACATCCTTTTATATTTTGAACATGGCTATCATATCACCCCTTAACCTCCTCTTCTCCAGGCTAAACATGCCCAGCTCCCTTAGCCATTCCTCATAAGGCATCGTTTCCAGGCCTTTGACCATTTTGGTTGCCCTCCTCTGGACACGTTCTAGTTTGCCAGTGTCCTTCTTGAACTGTGGTGCCCAGAACTGGACACAGTACTCCAGGTCACATGAGACTAGGTCACATGAGACTAGGGCCCTGCGGGACTTGACATCTTTCGGCAGGGCCTGCAAGACAGAGCTGTTCCACCTGGCCTGTGGTTTGGACTCAGTCTGACCCTTATATTTCCCTTCCCTTATGGTTTTGATCTATGGGCTACTATTAAAATGAGGCTGCATTTTAAATTGTATTTTTAACCTGTATTTTAAATTGCCCCCCCCCCAATTATGTTTTTATTGTATTTTTACTGGTGTTAGCCGCCCTGTGCCCAGCTCTGGCTGGGGAGGGCAGGGTATAAATAAACTATTATTATTATTATTATTACTACTACTACATATCCAATGGTAGGTATTATCCTCCTTTCTAAATACACTGCGGCGGGGTGCGCTCCCGCTGCTCGGTCCCAGCGCCTGCCAACCTAGCAGTTTGAAAGCACCTCCAGGTGCAAGTAGATAAATAGGGACTGCTTACCAGCTTTCCGTGTGCGGCTCTGGCTCGCCAGATGCAGCTTTGTCACGCTGGCCACGTGACCCGGAACTGTCTCCGGACAGCGCTGGCCCCTGGCCTCTTGAGTGAGATGGGCGCACAACCCCAGAGTCTGTCAAGACTGGCCCGTACGGGCAGGGGGTACCTTTACCTTTACCTAAATACACAAACAAGGATGATCAAGAGCCAATCACCTTGGAAGCAAAATCACACAGGGAGCTATCATATGCAGTGTCAGAGAGCATGCGGGGGTGGGGCTGGCGCGCATCCCGGGGGCATGGCGCCCAGTGCCGGGGGGGCAGCCGCAATGGCACCCCACCGGGATTGCACTGCTGGAGGCGGTGCGCTCCCCCCAGCCACTCCTCTTCCTCCACCAGTGATCTTATGTTGGCCCATCTAGTTCAGTATCAGGCCCACTGGCTAAATTCAGCCTGCCAAGCTTCCCCCATTTGGCCCATGAAGCTCTCCCCCCCCAAAAAAAACCCCTCACACCCACCTGCTCCGCATCTGATGTCATATGTGACGTTGCGTACGGGTGTGTAGAGATGCAGTTGAATCCTGCGGCTGGAGAACAGGATACAGTTCCCTGCACACCAGCTGACTGCTGGGAAGTTCAATTCTGCTTTGTGAAGTGTTTGTGAAGAGCTAAGTAAGGATAGTTGGGGGGAAGTCGAGCGCCGCATTACTGGCAGGGAAAACGGAGGCTTCCTTGCTGCTTGGCTAGTCCCTCCACCCAAGTAACATTAGACACCTGTCCTTTAAGAAGGCCTTTCCTGCCTTGGCAAGTTCTAGAGCTGGTATAAATTCTTTTTTTAAAAGAAGAGTGGATATTAGTTAACACTGTTAAATTAAATCTGATTTAGAAAAGAGAGGCTGTCATCATGTGCACGGTGGAGAAAATAGGAAATAAAGGAATGCAGACCAATTTGAGGGCATGTCTGAACTTCCCGGGAAGGCACTGCCATCCCACTCGTCAGGTGGGAAAGCGCAGCAGATGAAAAGATGATCTTTGTTTCCACATTCTGGGGTTGGCAATGGGTGTTTGGAGGCATGTCTCCAAATGCATTTGTGTATGGTGGAAACTTGTTGCTGTCCTTTCTTTTAAAAAATCCCTTTCTTTCTTTCTTTCTTTCTTTCTTTCTTTCTTTCTTTCTTTCTTTCTTTCTTTCTTTCTCTCTCTCTCTCTCTTTCTTTTTTTCTTTCTTTCTAGAATGATATGCCTGTTCCAGTCCACCCTTTAAAATATCATAACAGACTTCTTTAAACATTAGCATTCAAAAGTCTTTGGCTGGAACAATAGGAAAAGTTCAAAGTTCATCCCATAATCATAAGCAGACATCTTTCTCACTCCCTCCTCCCTCCTCCCACTCCCCTTTCTTCCCTATCTTTGCAGAGGACAGACTTAAGTATCTCCCCCCCCCCTCTCAACCCCGCTCACTCCTCTTCCTCAAGATGATCTCTCATTTCACAATGCATTGTTTTGCCCGCAGCTAACAACTTTTGGTTAGGTTTCTGACATTCCTTAAAAAAAGAAAAAAGAAAAGAAGAATTAAAGCAAGAGATTTAGAAGCTCAGACTTCGAACGCTCCAGCTTACTCAAAGCATATGTTAGCTTGTGGGGACCTCACAACCACACTCCGAGGCGAAACTCTTGCCAAATCACGTTATGCTACTAGAGCTGCTTATTTGAATTTTCCCAGTGAGGCTCATGCAGTGTGCTGTGTGCTGTGCAGAGAACTAGAGGAGCTCACAAGACTCTGTCCCTTCCACCACACAAAGCCCTGCCCACTCTTTCTTTTGCAAAACCAAACATTCCTTCTTGTAATCCGCAGTTTGATATCTGCTCACCTAACACCATTGTGTTGGGTTGTGTGTGTTTTTTTTTAACAGTGTGCTTTCCTGATGAAATCAGTCCCCATTTCCAAAAACAAAACAAAACAAAAAAGTTCGAGGCACGCAACAACACTGGACTGCAGGTACAGCTGACTTGCATCGAGCTACGTGGCTTTGCTTTCGGAGGCGGCATAGACAGCCGCACGCTGTGCCTGTAAATCTGCAGTTTGAAATCCGAGCACAGTAGCCTTCAGAGACCAGAGCTATGCTAAACTAACTCTCCATGCTTTGGTTCTCAGGCAATGGAATGTTAGTACTTTCTCTGCTCCATTTCCCCCCACCCCTTTCATTTTACTGCTTATTAGCAAATAGGCGTATTATGAATACAGTACCAGCAAAAAAAGGGCTTCTTCATCCTTGTTTTAAACCAATTTTTACATTGAAACGTGTGTATGTGCATGCATGCTTTTAAAAAAGAAAAGAAAAGATCTGTAACAGGAAAGTAACATCTTGAAAAGGCATTTGATTGAGCATACATGCCTGAATCTAAGCAGTCCAGGGAGCATGTATGGGAAAAGGGATTAAAAGGCAGGAGATAGAGCGGGAAGCCAGGGCAATTGCCTTTTCAAGTTCTAGGCATTAGAGGGCAGTTAAAACACTCCAATCAGTTATTTTTTTTGTACGTGGTAGGGCAGCAGTGTGGAGTTTCCTTTAGCCCCAATGCCTTTTGATTATTGCAAAGTGAGTGGCACACATGTACATGCACGCATATATACAGACGTTGTTGTTGATTTTTAGTCGTTTAGTTGTGTCCGACTCTTTGTGACCCCATGGACCAGAGCACGCCAGGCACTCTTATCTTCCACTGCCTCCCGCAGTTTGGTCAAACTCATGCTGGTAGTTTCGAGAACACTGTCCAACCATCTCGTCCTCTGTCGTCCCGTTCTCCTTGTGCCCTCCATCTTTCCCAACATCAGGGTCTTTTCCAGGGAGTCTTCTCTTCTCATGAGGTGGCCAAAGTATTGGAGCCTCAGCTTCATGATCTGTCCTTCCAATGAGCACTCAGGGCTGATTTCCTTAAGAATGGATAGGTTTGATCTTCTTGCAGTCCATGGGACTCTCAAGAGTCTTCTCCAGCACCATAATTCAAAAGCATCAATTTTTCGGCAATCAGCCTTCCTGATGGTCCAGCTCTCACTTCCATACATCACTACTGGGAAAACTATCGCTTTTACTATACGGACCTTTGTTGGCAAGGTGATGTCTCTGCTTTTTAAGATGCTGTCTAGGTTTGTCATTGCTTTTCTCCCAAGGAGCAGGTGTCTTTTAATTTCGTGGCTGCTGTCACCATCTGCAGTGATCATGGAGCCCAAGAAAGTAAAATCTCTCACTGCCTCCATTTCTTCCCCTTCTATTTGCCAGGAGGTGATGGGACCAGTACAGACATACATGTACAGACATACATGTGCCTAATTCAGCGAATTAGAGAAAGCTTGTGCAAAACACTGACATGTGCAGATCTGCCATGTCAACAACATGTTAAGCGGTTCCATTCTGGGCTGGGGGTGGCCTGCATCTGACCACTGTCTGTGCAGTTTTTTTCTGGTTGGGATGTGTGGATGCTCTTTTGTGGTGAATGTATGGGCTTGCTTCGTGCTCATCTCTTACGGTTGCTATCAGAAATGCCTCATCCTGTCGGGTGGAGCTGCAATGCTATCTTCCCAGTCAGTGGTGGAGCGTCTCTTAATGAGGGGGGGGGGCATGCCATAGGAGCCACCCCTCACCCACTGCCGCAAAGCAGGGTGCGCTCATGGCAAGACTTGAAAAAACGGTGAATGAGGAAGTGGGAGAGAATGTGAGGGTGGAGATTCACTCCGGACAATCTGTCAGGGTGCTGTCAACGGCTTTCAGCTGGTTGCCCAGCAAAGTATAAAGACAAGAAAAAGTTTCTTACAGTCCTTTTTTTATTTCAGTCTTTACAGAGAGAGGCTATGGAACCCAGCCTCTTGGATAATGACATTGTCCTGAACGAATCTCCACCACTGTCTCTCCCATTCCTCATTCACCACTTCTATGGGTGCCACTAAGTGCCCTCTGTCTTTGAGCTCTTTGCTCTCCTACTTTTAAGGCTCGCTGGGTTCTGGAAGATGGAGGTTCTGGAATGCTTTCTACTGGCAGCGTGGCAGCCGACTGCTGCTCTGGCTCTGCCTGCTCCTCCTTTCCCATTATTTCTTACAGTCCTTTATTTCAAGCTTTACAGAGAGAGGCCATAGAACCCAGCCTTCTGACGTTTCACTCACTGCGAGAAGTGGGGTTACAGGGAACCAGGCAGAGGGCCTTCTGGTTAGTGGCCCTGTGGAATGCCCTCCCATCAGATGTCAAGGAAATAAACAACTATCTGACTTTTAGAAGACATCTGAAGGCAGCCCTGTTTAGGGAAGTTTTTATTGCTTGATGTTTTATCACATGATGATGATGGTGGTGGTGATAATGATAACGATGATGATGTTGGGAGCCACCCATATTGGCTGAGGAAACCCAGCCAGGTGGGTGGGGTATAAACAAACAAACAACAACAACAACAACAACAACAATTCCCAACTTTTCCCCTCATCTACCTCTGAGCTGTGACGTTCCACAAACCCTTGTTGTAAATCTATACTGTCTTCCTCTTCCTCCTCCCTGGAAGGGTCAGGATTGGGAGGCGGTCTCCACCACTTCTCCTCCCTGACACTATTTCACTTTAGGTCAGGAGTAGGAAGCCTGTGGCTCTTCAGTGACTGGCCTACAACTGCCATGACCATTGACCATGTTGGTTGGGGTTGATGGGAGCTCAACAGCACCTGAAGGTTCCCCACTTCTGCTTTAGATGAACTTCTAGCCATTAATGCAGAAAACTAGGTCCTCCTTTGTGTACATTGGATCTAAGTTAAGGAATTTTCATTTTAATCCAATCATGTTTTTAATGGATATCTTTGTTGGTTTTGCTTTTATATGTTATATGCCACCTTCTTATAGTACTTTTAATGAAAGCGCAGCTCATAAATTTTGTAAATAAAATAAACAAGTATAAACAATTTCACCTCAGCTAAGACTTATCCACACTTACCTTTCCTTCGCTCTTTCCAGGCACAGTGGGTCTGTGGCTGAGCACCCTTTCTTTCGTTCCAGAGCTTTTCCTGCGGGAACCCGCTCTTTAAAGCTGAATCGGAGCAAACGTCAATCCACCAAAAAAACAAATTGATGTTTGCTCCAATTCAGCTTTAAAGAGCAGGTTCCTGGAGGAAAAGCTCTGGCAAATGCTTGGACACAGAACATTAAAGCACAGAACTCTGCGTGGAAAGAGCAGGGCAAGACGTAAATGTGGATAAGATAAGCCCTGACAAAAGGCTATCCACACAGCGGATTAGGTGGGGAAAATTCTCCTGGACTGTACCACTTCATGCTGTAGGTAGAGGCAGTGCTTTTTTTCTTTTAAAAAAAATGTTAAGGGGTACTCTCATTTTGACTCAAGAAAATCACCATTTTATAGTTCAAATCGTGAAAAAAATAAATACAGTAAACGGACAAAAGTACAAAGAGTCACAAAATGCTTAGGAGTATGCGTACTCCTGCGCCCCCCCCCCGAAAAAAGGGTAGAGGAATACAATTTGTGTTAACTGATTTTAATAGTCTTTTAAAATTGTTGTAACCTGCCCTGGGACCTTGTGGTGAAAGGCAGGGAAGAAACAAACAGAACTATACAAAGAAATAAATCTCTGCATAAAAAAATCCGATGGGTGCTTTGGGAGAAAGAATGAGGAAGATTCCACTATAAAAGAAGATTCAGAAATGAATCCATAGTGCCCCCCCCCCAAGTTCTCTCAAGTTTGTGACTGTGAAAGCTAGAAGGCTGGAGTTATTCCACAGAGCCATGCATGAAATATTGAAATGCAGCTTGCTGAGAATATGGGGGCCAATGAAATCCGGTCACGCTGCAACACCCATGAAAAACCACAAGTAACAGAGCAGAGTGAAAGTGAATGCATTTTAACATTGGCCTGTATTTGTGGAAAATATCTTTTTTTCTGTAGATTACATGCATCTCTAGCTGTTACGGAATGTAAACATTTGCTGTAGGAGAGCAAGGTCACCTTGTTCTGAACAGCGAAACATCGAGACTCTGAAATATTCCAACGTATGGTATTAAAGTCAATACCAAAACAAGGCAAATGTTTGCCTTTTTTGTGTCAACAGCTGTGTGTATTCTATTGAAATCTTTCTAAGGGTGTAGTTACCCTATAAATGCGCATAGCAACTTGTGACAAATTGGTTAAGTAAAGAATCAGAATCGAGAATCGGGATGATGTATTGTTGATTAATGTTTTGTCATTGCAATTTAGAAAAGAGCAGAGATAATAATGAGACCTTCTCAGCAGGATCTGGTTAAGAAACAACTGCATCCAGACTCTATATTACAGAAGGATGAATGCTAAACGAAGCCAACCTCCCTCCCTCCCTCTCCCTCTCTCTCTCTCACAGAATTCATTTCCTTTCTCTGGACACAATTGATTCTTACACTGATACTTTAAGAGTACATTCTGCATCATGAGGGAGGGTTCATTGTTGCAAGGAATTTTATTAAATAATGCAGGGAGGAAAATCATTTTGAGTCTCTCAAGATGTAACTAATGTGAATCACAAAGAGATGGCTGATTGCTCTAATTCACATCCAAGGACTCTTCCGTTTTTTATCCTCACAACAGCTGTCACTAAGGTGGGTCAATCTGTGGGAGATGGTGATTTGGCTAAGGCCGTCTGATTAGCTTCATGCCCGAGTAAGAATTTAGCTCTGAGATGCCATAGTCTACCTTCAAATCTGCCCACTGCACGACAGTCTAGGAAAGGAGGCTGGGCCCGTGAACACTGCCTCAACACTACTGGCACCTGATATATATGTAATTATTTCATGAAAATTATACATTGTTTGATTGTTGTTGTTGTTTTGAATAAAGAAAACCTCCAAGCGGTTTACAATGACAAAACCCAATGAAGTCACCATTAAAATAGTTTAAAACAACAATTTAAAAAATTCAACAAACTTAAAACCAACAATGAGCTTTAAAAAAGTTCAAATACACATCAGTGTTCTATGTATCTTGTTTAGAGAAAAATGTTTTTAGTAGCTGCTGAAAATAGCAGCTGACAAAGAGCAGACATTCTTTCTAAGGAATATGTTCTTAAATCTTTAGTTACTTCTACATACAGCTACATAATTTGAGATCATCTGTGTTCTGAGGTTCACCTTTTATAATAGCAATATGTCTAGTTATAGAATGTCCAGTGTCAAAACAACTCCGTTAAATGCAGAGGTAAGCTGGAAAACTCCAAAAACAACGAGATAATGTTGGGCATTCCACATGTTATGTAGAAGCAACCCAGGTTTTCTACAAGTGTTCATTTGACAGGGCACTGCAGTTAGCATTGACTCATATACTCCTATAAGAGTATATTTGCAATTGGTCTCATTCACACATTACATTTTAATTTTTATATTTAGGAAACCTTAGGTTTGCACCTAAAAGTGAGATGTTAATGACATAACCCCGGAGACAATTCCTGCCAACCTTTGGTAGTATCAGCACTGTGCTACAACATGGGGAAGAAATGACAGAAATCTTTCTCTCCAACACATATTTCATTTTCAGACACACCAAAATTGAAGGTCATTATGAAATGAAATGAGGTGCCGATCAGGTCATTTAGTACAGGAATTAGCAAAGATCGGATTTTCCCCAACATCCCTAGCAAACCACTGTAAAACCCGTTCATTTTAGCAGGGATGTGCAAGATAACTTCCCTTGTAAATTATACCCAAAGTTAGTGTAGTGCAAAAGAAAGGAACTGGCTTCTGCTCAATCACTTGGCATTTTAAATTTGCTAAAAAATGCAGCAGGATTTTATTTGGCAACTTCTGTTTTTACCTTTCATTTCAAAATCTCTGTCAAAAACCGATGAGGCCATTGACACTCAACTGGCTCAACTCCCAAACAATCATTTCTATATTGAGGCTTAAAAAAAGAAAGAAAGTAACTGAAAAGCATGATGATAGGCTGTAGAACAATTCTCAGTGTGAAGAAAACTGTTAACAAATGTCCAGAACACATTGCAGAAGCTAAGAATGCACAGCTGGAGAAGTGTACTTGTCTCCAAGCTGTATATTCATAATTTGTGAATTTGGAAAGCATTGCAGCGGCTGAGATGTGCTAGCAGCTGATACGCGCCAGCTTTCCATGTATTTCTCTCCATTCATTGCTGAGAGTTACAGATGTTCTCTCCCGCATGAATCACACCTGCAAGCCTTAAAACAAGTTTTTTGTTTTATATATAAAAATGGAGTAGCAGATGCACCAGGCTTGAAGGCTCATGAAAAACTGACAGAAAAACATGCCTTAATTCCACCCTCCCCCCCGGTTCCAGACATTATTCTTGTGATACCATTGCAATGACCGCCAAAGTTTAAAAGTTTTAGCTAATTTTATATTTTAATACAGGCCAGTCCCTTGAGACGAATGGGGGGGGGGGGTTGTTGAACATGTTATGGCTGCTGAGTGGAAGCTGCATTAAATTGTTCCATGTAGCCAGCCATTTGTTTGTTCTGACTAGAGCTCAGCCAACATTTCTCATTGGAAATTTTCAGGGGGAGGGGGGAGGAATGCCTAGGATTCTTTTTTTTCTTACCTTAAATAACAAAGAAGGCTACTTCATAGAATTTTCTCTGAATATGCCCCATCTTTTGTAGCTGCTGTCAACTCCCTGCCCCCCAAAACTAACATGCAGTGCCTCAAGATGGTGCCAAGGTATGGGCTGTGGTGGAGGATACAAAATGGTGGCCAGGCTGCCAAAGCAGTTTCGGCTTATGTGGCAGCACACACAAAGTCCATAGGGGAAAAGAAGCTTGCTACTACCACTGCGAATGGTGCACCCCATCCCTGAGAAATCCTCGGGATAATTTCTTCTCCCCGTGAGAAATTTGGTAAAATGGTTTTCTCAGATTTCTTCTCAACAACAGGGTGGAGCATGTCAATATGCTATTCGTGCAGAGAAGTCCAGATTTTCCATGCCAAACACCCTTTTCCAAAGTCCCGCAAAGCGAGCAAGCAGCCCATGTGTCATGGCACAGGAGTCAGCTTTGCCTGCTGAACAGCAGCCTGAAGGGGGAGAAGGCAGAGGGTCTCTTCCTGCAGCTGATCAGCCTCCACAGAGGAGAAGGCACTGCGGAGAACTAGCTGGCACTGATGAGAACCAGCAGTGGAGCAAGCTGATCTGGTGCCCGGGACGGCACACATGCCCTGCGCCCAGGGGCGGGTCCAGCCACCCATGGGAGCGGGACCAGTCAGAGCAGGATGCTCTGTGGGGCCTCCAAGGGGTCTGCCTGCCTCTTCCCATTCAACCACCCTACAGCAGAGGGGGAGGCACGGGTGGACCGTTTGGGGCAGCATGGAGCCTGTGGGCACCCAAGCCACCCCACCACTCCTAGAAGAGCTGCATGGCTCGGGCACGCTGCAGTGAGTGCCACCCAGCATTTTATCACCCCCTTCGGCAGTGACACCCAGGTCATACTGCCCCCACCACACTCCCCTTTCTCCTCCTTGATGAGGACCAGCTGGCTCTGCACGTCTTTTTTAAAAAATATATTTTTTATTAGAAATTTCAACACAGCAATTTATCACAAATACATGATCCTCATCCCCCCCATTTTTCCCTCCTCCCCAAGAAAAAAAGAACCCCCCTCCACCCCAGACTTCCCTCAGCTCCTCTCTCTG
The DNA here is from genome assembly GCF_964106915.1 of Podarcis gaigeae. Classification (NCBI taxonomy): domain Eukaryota; kingdom Metazoa; phylum Chordata; class Lepidosauria; order Squamata; family Lacertidae; genus Podarcis; species Podarcis gaigeae. The sequence goes on from NC_139694.1 coordinate 18,698,383, forward strand.
GTTTCTCGGCACATGTTATTCTCTGCATATTATAAAATTGTAAAGATCCTTAACTTATCTATCTATATATTACCAATGAAAAGTTTGTGAATGTTTATTCAAAGCCTGCCAAGGAGTCCAGTTCATTTTGTTGTTTCTTTAAGTACTTTGTAAAAGGTTCCCATTCTTATTTAAAGTCACAGTTGTCCTTATCACGTAGTTTGTGTGTCAACTTCGCCAATTCCGCATAGTCCATCAATTTCTCTTGCCACAGTTCTTTAGTCGGGATTTCCTCCTTTTTCCATCCTTGTCCTATTAAGACTCTTGCTGCCGTTGTCACATACATAAAGATATTTTTCAGTTTCCTTGGCAGGTCTTTTCCTACAGAGCTCTCAGCAGCAGTCAGATGCTGGAATCATTGCCTATGGTTCCCGGCCCAACCTTGCTGCTGCCTGCTCTCCAACTGGACCCTTGGCTCTGTGGCCATCCAGATTCCCTGACCTCTGGGCTGGATCCTTGGCTCTGTGAACATCCGGATTCCCTGACCTCTAGACTGTCTGAATTTGTATGCAGATTCTGCTCTCAGGCACGTGTTCCTCAGAGGTTCCTAGCCGCTGCTTGCTCGGCAATGGAACCTGGGCAGGGCTGTGACACCTTGTGGCAAAGTTCTCTGCAGGCATGGATAACATAAGACCACAAGAAGAGTCTGTGGGACTAGGCCAATGGCCCATCCTGTTCTTACAGTCACTAACAAGATGCCAAGCAGAACCCAAGCACAAGAACACACTCTCCTTCTGGGTGGATTTGAAATGGGAGATGGCGGCAGCATATGTTGTGTTGCTCTTATGATTCAGTACATGGGTTTACTCATGACTGCTATTTCACTATGCCCGTGATGATGACTAAGAAGTTAGGTAGTCCAATGGGAAAGAAAATACTTGCAGTCGGGCCTGTTGGCACCAATACAAAGCAGACCATTTGAAAAGTGGCCCAAACCATCACAAATCTTGCATTTCAGAAATGGAGCACACTCGTTCAATGTCTTCATTAGAAATTTAAACAACCGTTTCAAAACTGATTTAGCTGCCTTAACTCCCCAAGTAGCCAGAACAGTACTGCGGAGGGGCTAGGAATCTCTAATCGGAAACCATTGAGAATGTCACAAAACTGCATGTCTTAATGTTCTTGTAGGGAGAGGAAAATTAAATCAGTTTTGAGTTTGTGGTGGTTTTTTTTTTTTTTTTGCCTTGGAACAAGGAGTCGTCACCTCACATCTGACAGAGAGAGGGAGAGAGAGATCTGCTTCTGTGTGGTCTAGAACCCGGCTCATCAGAAAGGGAAGAGTGTGGCTCGGCAGCTGCTAATTTATTTATTTATTCTTGTGTACGTATTCCCTCTTCCCCCTTTTCTTTGGTCCACCAGGAGCTCTCAAAGCAGCTTGAGGCCTTAATGGAGTGACTGAGTACGTCATATGTTTTGCTTACCAGGGAACCTCATTACACCTTCTTCCTTTAGCGGCTGAGCAAAAGCAGCTTTTCTTGCCGCTTGCATGCTCCCAGTTTGTCTCTTGTTTCAATGTGAACTTTGAAAAGATAAACCAAGGTATGCCACTGCAGAGCTCACAAAACCATGTGCAAACAGGGGCTTCTCTGTTAAGGGCAGAGCCTGGGGATTCTCTGCATGTGAAGACTCTTAACACACATTGGGATTTCCTGCAAGACAACGAGCAGGGAATGTGTTGTGCACTTTGAGAATGCATACCTTCCAACATTTCTCCGATGAAAATAGGCATGTTCTATTCCATTATTATTATTATTATTATTATTATTATTATTATTAATATTAATATTAATAATAATACCCCACAGATCTGACTGAGTTGCCCAAGTCCCTCTGGGTGGCTTCCAACATATATAAAGCACACAATAAAACATTTACAAACTTCCATATACAGGGCTGTCTTCAGGTGTCTCCTAAAGGTTGTATAGTTCCTTATCTCCTTGGCTCAGGGGTCGCATAACTCCATACCCTCCAACTTTTCTCCGGTGAAAATAGTCCTAAGGAAAAGCAGGACATTCCAGGATCAAATCAGAAACTGGGACAGCTTCTGTAAATCTGGGACTGTCCCTTGAAAATAAGGGAAACTTGGAGGGTCTGAGAATGGTTTGCAGTGTTGGCATGAAAGCAAGAATGACTTTAGTGCAGAGATTTCCTTCTCTCCTGCAGTGGGAACTCCGGGCTTATCTGTACTACAAACATAAGGAGGAATTCAGTGTAGTGCTAAGCAGATTATTCCATAAGCACAAGCATTTCTGCTTTCCTGATGGGATGATCTGCCCTCATCTCCCCCTGCATGCTCTTCTGGGGGTTTTCCCCAACAAACACCCCCAAACACAAGCCAGTTGTGGAAGAGGGGATATGTGGAGGGAGGAGAGAGGCAGGAAGTGGAAGTCACTCCACTGGCTTCTGCTGCTGGAACCAGTTAGTTCATCCTTCCCTTGTATTGGTTTCTGACTACAAAAGTGTCATGTCTCTCCTCAAAGAATCCTGGGAAGAGTGGCTTGTGGTGCTAAAAGTTCTCTGTTCTCTGTGGTACAGAAGAAGGAATGACTGTTAAACTAGTTTAAGTCTGTGCAGATTCCTCCTGCAAACTTAACCACGGTCTCCTACATATTCTCCAAAGAAAAGAGGGATGTCCCATTCCATAATTATAATTGTACTATTTATACCCCACACTGGGCTGCCCCAACCACTCTGGGCAATGTCCAATATATATAAAAACATAATAAAACATTAAACATTTTTTTCCAAAACTTCCCTATACAGGATTGCCTTCAGACAGCTCAGGGGTCAGATAACTCCATACGCTCCAACATTTCTGCAATGAAAATAGGGGCATCCTAAGGAAAAGCAACTGGAAGGACAGATCCTGAAGCTGAGGCTCCAATACTTTGGCCATCTCATGAGAAGATAAGACTCCCTGGAAAAGACCCTGATGTTGGGAAAGATGGAGGGCACAAGGAGAAGGGGACAACATGGTTGGATAGTGTTCTCGAAGCTACCAGCATGAGTTTGACCAACCTGTGGGAGGCAGTGGAAGACAGGAGTGCCTGGTGTGCTCTGGTCCATGGGGTCATGAAGAGTTGGACACGACTAAACAACAACAAAAGGAAAAGCAGGGCATTCTGGGATCAAATCAGAAACCAGGACGGCTTCTCTAAATCAGGGAAACTTGGAGGGTCTGACATAGATATTCCATGTCACTTCCTGTCTCCAAAGCCATTATAGTTCAGCAGGACTGCTCCTTTGTCCGCCTGCCTGCCCTTATTACCTACCTTACAGATGCCTGAAATGAAACGAAACAGGACAAAGCTGAGAGTTATTCATGGGATAGATAAGAACATACTCTCAGCAGAGGCAGACTGTGAAAGAAACAAGGGGTGAACTTATCTGTCAGAAACAGGAAGCTCTGCTTCATGTCTTTTCAGTGCATTTGAGGGAGTGAACTTCTTTTCCTTAAAAAAAATAATGAGGAAAAAACAATATATGTATGCACTCTTAGTTCAGGGGGTGTAGTATATTGTGGTGTGGTTTAAGACTGGTCATGCAAGCCCAGCAAGCGAAATACGCCTTCAAGCTTAGCTGAGGGAAAAGTGATTATCATTAGGGCAGGTAACTTGCAGCAGAATCAATTTTGCCCTGTCTGGGCACAAAACTCTGGGTACAATTCAATACAGTGGTACCTCAGGTTAAGATCTTAATTCGTTCTGGAGGTCCATTCTTAACCTGAAACTGTTCTTAACCTGAGGTACCACTTTAGCTAATGGGGCCTCCTGCTGCCGCAGTGCCACCACTGCACAATTTCTGTTCTCATCCTGAAGCAAAGTTCTTAACCCGAGGTACTATTTCTGGGTTAGCAGAGTCTGTAACCTGAAGTGTCTGTAACCCAAGGTACCATTGTATAGCAGACTCTCCAGTTGTATAGCAGACTCTCCAGGGGCAGTCCTGGATTTACAGAAGCCATCCCGGTTTCTGATTTGATCCCAGAATGTCCTGGGTTTTCCTTGGGATGTCATGTCTCTGTTTAAATTGGAGAATTATTGGAGGGTATGGAGTTAAGGAGATAAGTAACTATACAACCTTTAGAGGACATCTGAAGACTGCCCTGTATAGGGAAATTTTTTAATGTCCCATGTTTCATTATGTTTCTATGTACGTTAGCGTTGGTAGTAACATACATGTATGTTTTGTATGGTAGTTGCTGCTCTTGCCCTCTCGTAGGGGGACGTTTATTCTTCTTGATTTGCAGTGTGTTAGGTCCTTTGCCATTTTATAGCTCTGCTACCCTGTTATGTTCTCACTTGGTGCTCACATGATTTTAGAAGCTCTGCAGATGTCCGTCGCCATTTGCAAACTCAACTCAGATTCTCTTAGCGCCGGTTCCTTTTGTTTTAATCAGCCACAAACTGAAAACAAATCAGATCATCAACATGTGATACTCACTGTTATCCAATCCACAATTTCTTAACTTGGGTTTTTAAAAAAGAATATTTTTATTTAAACAAGACAGGCAAAAGGAAAAAAGATCGCACCACTATTAACACAGTACAAAACAAAGTCTCAGACAACAATTTTATTATTTATACCTTGCCCATCTGGCTGGGTTTCCGCAGCCACTCTGGGCAGCTTACAGCATATATAAAAACATAATAAAAGCATGAAAAACCTCTCAATACAGGGCTACCTTCAGATGTCTTCTAAAAGCCGTATAATTCTTTATCTCCTTGACATCTGAAGGGTGGGTGTTCCACAGGGAGGGTGCCACTGCTGAGAAGGCCCCTCACCACAAAACCTCTCACCACAGAGGGACGAGGGGCGGGGGGAACCTGGAATACAGAACACATCAATCCAGAGATTTAGATACAATATGAATGTTCTTATGGGGGGGAAAGTGGGGAACATAGATTGTTGTGTTATAGGAATTCTATATATATAACATAAATGTTCAGAAATGTACAAAGCAAACACATACATGAGTATGTAAACCACATGTCTGAAATAGTACAGGATCCTGAAGCCATTTTGACTCTCCCAAATTGACCTCAAATGTTTCTCTACAAGGAGGAAGGAAATGGAAAAAGCTTTCCAATTGTCTTTGGACTGTAGGGGCTCACACTTCCCTGTAAATACAGTCTGGCAAGTATCTGTTAAGCTGAGCACACTATCAATATGCGTAAGAGATTCAGGAACTAAGTATTTACCATCTCAAAGGAATGGCCAGGCAACCCAGAAATGGCAGTCAGATAAGGCATTATCAGGTATCCTGGCAGACAGGAGAGAAGCAACACACTCAAATTTCTGCTGGTGTCCACCTATTTCTGTGAAGTATGGATGATGTTTTTTGGGGTGGTCTTGAGCTACAGGGTAGGCAATTTCATAAGTCTATATAAGAGCTTGGACATCATTATTCTGGGTTCCTCTCCTCCCTCCATGTGTGGGGGAGTGGGGGACCCTGTTGCAACAGTTTAATAAAGATCATGCTTACTAGTTGCTTTACTTCTCAATATTCTCTGGTTGGTCTCTGTTATTTTTTCCTACCGATAGAGAACCTACTTAAGGACTCTATACGGGCTCTTAGATAGCCCATAAGGGAAAGGGAGCAGTATTTTCCTTATAACTGTTACACACCGCCCCTATATGCACCACCCCAATCTCTGAGCAATGTGGGGCTCCAGGCAGGTGACCCAGGGACAGCAGGGACAGCAGAGTCTTTATGATATATGGTTTATATACACATATATGCAACCTGAGCCTACGATGGAGGAGCTCATTTTAACACCGTAGAACAGGGGTCACCAACCTAAGGCCCATGGACCGGAAGCAGCCCACAGAGGTTGTTTGACCGACCCACGAGCTGCCCCTGAACTGAGTTGCCTGCTGCGTGCTGTGCTAAACTGGTGTGGTGCGGAGACTCGCTTCCCTGGCGCCGAAAATCGCACCTGCGTCTGCGCAGATGCCGAAAATTGCATCTGCACACGTGCTTGAGCCCAAGCAAACTGCTTGAGCCCAAGCTGCTTGAGCCCAAGCAAAATAAAACTTGCTGCCATAGGTCTTGTTCCTCTCATCAGTACAGCCTTGGATTCAAGCATAAATCAAGCATGGCTCTCACTCCCTGTCTTCTGCCTGCTTCTAGCCCAGTTCTCTTACAAACCCAGCTCTGGCTTTTGTCCTTCTAGTTTCCAGCCAGGTGAGGGAGGAAGCCCACCCACTTGCCCTCTGGCACAGAGCAGCTTCCCTTTCTTATATTAATGACCGATACTTAGGGGCCATTATGGCTCTTGCCTGGCTACTTGAACAATGGGATTCTCCATTAACCCTGGCTGGATCCAGAAATTAGAAGGGACTCATGCAGCCTACCCCACCAAACACACAACACAATTGATATTTATCTCACTATGTAAATAATACAATATATGAGTACCCCTCACTTGTTCAGGGAGAGGGGGGCTAGTTATTTCTTGCTTTCTAACACGTTTGAGTGTTAGATGAGGGTGAGACCAGAACACCTATTTCTAAAAAAATAACCACACCTCTGAATGTGTGCCACCCATATTGCCTTACAAGGGAAACACAAGTTGATGAAGAATCTTTGGCTGGTCATATGGAATTATTTCCATTATTCTGAAACCAAATAATTGGTTCGTTGAAAGGACCCAGACACAATCCTAGGCACCAGCTCTTTACAACAAACACAACTTTTTCTTTAAATATATCATTTCTTCTATTCTTTCTCTCTCTCCCCCCTTTTTAGCCTCCACCCACATTTTGCTCCAGTCAACGAATCTGAGACGCATCAGATCTTGAGCGTTTGCTGGGATCACGCCAACATTCATAAAGTCAGACTGTGCCTGCCTCAATATGACTAACATATGGTCTTAACAAATTTCAACAGCACTGTATATAAAAAGAGAGCTGATCCAGAAACTCTTTCTGGGGTGTGTGTGTGTGTGTGTTGTTTTAAATCTCTCTCCCCCCCTCTCCCGCTTCCACCCGTCCCCCCTGCTGGCTTTCCGTGTGGCACCGATTGTTGCTAGGATTTGGTCTTCTTTGAAACCGCTAGAGTAAATGCTTATTATTTCTCCAAAATGAAGATTTTTTTATTTGCAGATTTATGTCTTTACTGTTAGATTTTGTGTCATTGTCTCCCAGAAACAGGCTCTGCACATCTTTGTGGTGATTATAGAAAATGCAGTCATGCTTTTTTCCTTATGTGAAAAGGAGCTATAATATACTCTTGGCTCTGAGTCTTTTCAAAAACATTTTCCAGTAATAAAAACCCTGTAGCAATATCCACAGAAAAGCACTCAACTTCTATTTAAACATGAACCCTACATAATTCTCTCTCTCTCATATATATTGCTTAAATCCATTTTTATCCAGAAAGGTACACTATTTTGTAGGGAAAATGAGTTGCAAATGTTGCTGCAGTGGGTAGATTAAGTTGTTTAAATACTGGTTCACATATATTCTCTTGCACTCTTTTGAATAACCAGAGCTACATCTCTGACTGTACATACCACTACTTCATAAAAAGCACTTCTGTTCATTAACTTAAGTCCTACCAGACAGCCTCTAGTTTTAAAAGCCATCTGGTGACTGATAAGAAATGTAAATACTTATCTCCCTTCCTAAGGCCAGTGGATCATAGCCAAATGGAGGATGAAAGCTTTAAACATGCTACCATCTTGGTTGTAATCTGCTGTTACACTGGAAGCAAGATTAATAATGCAATGGAGTGGGGGGTGGGGGAGATGTCCAATTATCTTTCCTATTCAGCCTTTTGAAAAACTTCTGGATTGGAGAACCTGTAGTCTTAAGGCAAATGCATGCTTTCCCTCTGTGCCCCTGTGTTTACTGATAACGACTAATTATACCTGCACAAACAGAATATGTAAACAGTGCTCGGAAATTAAACATTTTTCAAACAGCATATTTTGTAATATGCAAAATATGTGGATGTTCCCTGTTTTCTGCCAAGGGGTGGGGTGGGGGGTGGTATCAGGTGCTGCTTGTTTCTAGGATTAGACTGATGATTGTTTACCAGACCAGGAGTGGATTTTTATGTGTGGGAGGAATAGACTGTTGACTTCTGGAAATCCTGTTCAAATGAGTGTCCAAGTTAGTTTTCATGGTTGGGGACTGGGTGATACATCAATATATTGTTCAAAAGGGGTTTGAAGCCCATATCATGAGGTCGGTTTCATAATTTTCGACCTGGGAATATATTGCAAATCATGCTCTGTGTGCGTGCGTGCGTGCGTGTGCACGCGCTATTTTCACAATGTGGGGAAAACTGTGAAGCCAGCCAATGCCTTTACATAGCTCTATCCAGTGCTATTTTTCTGGGGGGTATGCATACCCCTAAACATTTTGTGAATCTAACAGGAGAAGAAAGTAATATTTTTTTTAAAAAAAAAATATTTAGTTTCTTCTCTAGCATGGTGAATCGTCAGTCCCGTCGCTACCCCCAATGACGGCCTCATTTCCTGTCACAGTGTTTCTTGATTCTCAGTCGGAGGCGAGCGTTTAATGTGTGAAGCAGTGTAGAATGTGGATGTGTGGTGTTTTACTGATGAATGTTATTGTGAGCTGTCAGCTGTGTAATATGAGGTAATGCATGTTCTTTGTACTTTTGTCCATTTACTGTATTTAAAGTAAAGGTAAAGATACCCCTGCCCGTACGGGCCAGTCGTGTCCGAGTCTAGGGTTGTGTGCCCATCTCACTTAAGAGGCCGGGGGCCAGGGCTGTCCGGAGACACTTCCGGGTCACGTGGCCAGCGTGACAAAGTTGCGTCTGGTGAGCCAGCGCAGCACACAGAAACGCCGTTTACCTTTCCGCCAGTAAGCAATCCCTATTTATCTAGTTGCACCCGGGGGTGCTTTCGAACTGCTAGGTTGGCAGGCGCTGGGACCGAGCAACGGGAGCGCACCCCGCCGCGGAGATTTGAACCGCCGACCTTTCGATCGGCAAGTCCTAGGCACTGAGGCTTTTACCCACAGCGCCACCCGTGTCCCATTTACTGTATTTATTTTCCCCCAATTTGAACTATAAAATGGTGATTTTCTTGAGTCAAAATGAGAATACACCTAAACCTTTTAAAGAAAAAAAGCACTGGCTCTATCCTTATTTCAGACATCATGATATATCATGAGGTTTACCTGGTGATATAACACAATGTTGAAAAACAGATATTGCTCAGCCCTACTAGGGACTTCAGCAGGTAAATTTTCTCTCTCCCGTTGTGGTCCATTTTCTCTCCCACCAGTTGGCCCCTAACTAACATCTCCTGGTCAGCTGCCTGACTTGTTCTCTTAGACTTTATTCCCCCTGCTGTGAGACAGAAGCAAGAGAGTAATACAGTGGTACCTCCGGTTACTAATGGGATCTGTTCCGGAGGCCCGGCCATATCCCAAAATCTTCATAACTGGAGGTACCCTTCTGTGCAAACGCACGGCGCACAGAGCACTTCTACCCATGTGCGCGCGGTGAAACCCAGAAGTATACAGTTCTGGGTTTGCCACATTCAGAACCCAAAAGTTACGATACCCAAAGGTAATGTAACCCGAGGGTCCACTGTACAGGGTTTTGATGTAGAAAAAACAAAAGGCAGCAGGAGTTGCCTGAATGAGGCTTACAATGCACCATTCAACTGTCTTAGGTACTCCACTCTTGATTTCTGTAGTGTTTATCCTCATCCTTTTCTTCTCCTAAAGATATCCCACCAGGCAGCAGAGGTTTGGCACCGGTTTTCCCTCTTCCCAATGGGCTCCCCAGGTTGACAAGTTCAACCCACTAGAGCCCATCTTTGCATGCATGGGAAGTCACTAACTCAATGAGGGTTTAAGGCCCCTGAGCTACCCCCACCTGGTTTAGGTGACTGGTCAAAGCTGTTTTTTTTTTTTTTTTTTAATAAATTTTTATTAGGGGTTTTTACAAAATAAAGTACAGAAATAAACAACCTTTCTTTTATCTCAACAAAGTTTCATAACTTCTTTGGACTTCCTCACATCTCCCGCTGCCATTTTCATCATCATAAATTTTTCCCAGCAATTTATCATCTAATTTGCAAATTTTATAACCACTCATTTAAATATAATCCTCTGTAATTTAGTTTCTCTTAATCTCACTTTACATCCCATTTCGATCCGATTTTGTGGTGGCCAATTATTTATGATCAAACATCCTACTTAACTTTCCGCCAAATCACAATATTTTTGTAAATAAATCTTAAATTTCCTCCAATCTTCTTCAACCCTCTCTTCTCCCAGGTCTCGAATTCTGCCAGTCATCTCGGCCAGTTGCATATAGTCCATCAGCTGCATCTGCCATTCTTCCAGAGTGGGTAGATCTTGAGTTTTCCACTTCTTGGCGATAAGTATCCTTGCTGCTGCTGTTGCGTACAAAAAGAATGTTCGGTCCTTCTTTGGCACCATCTGGCCGACAATGCCCAGGAGGAAGGCCTCTGGTTTCTTAAGGAAGGTATACTTAAATACCTTTTTCAGCTCATTATATATCATTTCCCAGAAGACCTTCACCCTGGGACAAGTCCACCAGAGGTGAAAGAATGTTCCTTCATTTTCCTTACATTTCCAGCATTTGTTATCTGGCACATGGCATATTTTGGCTAGTTTAACTGGGGTCATGTACCACCTATAAATCATTTTCATTACATTTTCCTTCAGAGCATTACATGCCGTGAAGTTCATCCCCGTGGTCCACAACCTTTCCCAATCCTCAAACATAATATTATGCCCAATATCCTGTGCCCACTTTATCATGGCCGACTTAACCATTTCATCTTGTGTATTCCATTTCAACAGCAAGTTATACATTCTTGAAAGTACTTTAGTCTTAGGTTCTAACAATTCTGTTTCCAACTTCGATTTCTCCACCTGGAATCCTAACTTTTTATCCTTTTTAAAAATTTCTTGAATCTGAGCGTAATGTAACCAGTCTCGCACTTTATCTTTCATTTTTTCCAAACTCTGCAATTTCCAATTGTTACCCTCTTTCTCTATTATTTCCCAATATTTCGGCCATTTGGCCTCCATATTGGGTCTTTTTCGGGCCTTAGCCTCCAGAGGTGATAGCCATCTTGGAGTTTTATTTTCCAATAGGTCTTTGTATTTTGTCCAGACATTAAACACTGCTTTCCTGACAATATGGTTCTTAAAGGCCTTATTGATCTTAACTTTGTCATACCATAAGTATGCATGCCAGCCAAATGCATTGTTAAAACCTTCTAAATCTAACACATCAGTGTCCTCTAGAAGTAGCCAGTCTTTTAGCCAGCAGAAAGCTGCGGCTTCGTAGTACAACCTTAAGTCTGGCAGGGCAAAGCCCCCTCTTTCTTTCGCATCAGTTAATATCTTAAACTTAATTCTGGGCTTTTTGCCCTGCCAGACAAATTTAGAAATATCTCTCTGCCACTTCCTGAAGCACTCCGTCTTATCCACAATTTGCAATGTTTGAAATAAAAACAACATCTTAGGCAATACATTCATCTTAATAGCAGCAATTCGGCCTAACAAAGAAAGCTTCAATTTTGACCAACTGTCCAAGTCTCTCTTAATTTCAGACCAACATTTTTCATAATTATCCTTAAATAGACTCAGATTTTTTGCTGTTATGTTTACCCCTAGGTACTTTACTTTTTTAACCACAGTTAGTTCTGTTTCTCTCTGAAACCGTTCTGACTCTGCATCTGTCAAGTTTTTTCCCAACACCTTAGTTTTCTGTTTGTTTAGTTTAAAGCCCGCTACCCGACCAAAGTCCTGAATCAATTGTAACACTCTTTTTGTACTAGATTCTGGCTCTTGCAATGTCAAAACAAGGTCATCTGCAAAAGCTTTAGACTGGTCAAAGCTGTTTTCCGGGGTATGGCTGCTGCCACATGCTGGCAGTTTCTAGGAGCCACAGAGAAGTGAGTGCAGGATGGGGACCTGTCAGGGAACTGCCATCGGAAGGGCAGGTGGTGGAAGGGCTCACGGAGGCTAGGAGAGACTTAGCAGCAGAGGAGGGAACCAGCAGGGGGAGAGAAGGAGCTCCGAGGGAAAGTGAGTCGGAGGGATGGCTCAGGGACACTTCCAGCGAAAACAGTGGGGAAGTTTCAGGACCTCCTATAGGGACACCCACCCCTCGCCGGAAACTGTCGCGCCGAGAATCCCGAAGACACGTTTCCGTTAAGGAGCTTTTATGTTGGAAGAGATTCCGCAAACGCCCACTGTCGGATTCTGCCAGCGATTGAGGGAGTCATGCTTAAGGGGCTCCGCTACAGGCAGAGCTTTGATAATCAGGCCAAACTCTGAGGGACTAAGCTTTACGCACAAGCAGCTCATCATCCCATTACAGGACCATAGGTGGACAAACTACCCCTGAAGGAGCACAATGGGTCCCACACCAGAGGACCTATAAACACCCTATGAACTCCCAAGCTGACTTTACAACAATAAAACCAGTACACATGAGAAGAGTGTTCAATCCGCATTAAGACAGCTAATTAAAGTATAACTAGATAAATGCATTTACATGGAACAAAAGCATCTTAGCCACCACCTAAAACCAAACGTTTTGTGCCAATCACTCTCTACGCATTTAATCTTTTGACATTTTACTTTCTGTTGTTGGCTTTGCAATTAATTATCTTGAAGTGTGTTTACTTCCACTCCAAGATTATTAGTGGTTGCAATAAACCAAATAGGTGCTGTACGTTTCTTGCTGCTGTTTGCTTCCCAGTCCATTTATGGTTCTTATCTTATGATCACATGTTCTTCCAAAGAAGGAAATTTTTCAAGTAGGCTTCTGATAATCCTAACCTATGTACACAATGTCAACAGCAATGGTCTCATCTGGAATCAAAGATTCTGCACAGCTTTTCTCATATTGTGTGTCCAAAGCTGAATCAAGTTTGATTGATTCCCAAAACTGTTCCCTAAAACCTGTCCTATTTTTTTTTTTTACATTCTGAATTACTGTTATTTTTAAGGTTACTGTTCCTTAGTTTGCTTCAACCTTGTAAATTGGTTATTTATTTTCGTAATCCAGGGATAAACTGAAAAGCATTTTTGCCACTCGTTTTTACCTTGGGCTAACAAAAAGTGTCTTGGATTTTAAAAAAATGTGAACAGAACTCTGCTTGTGAAACAGGGCTTCCCCACCTCTCCCCTCTGAAAAGCTGAGAGTGATGGTCAAGGAACTCTCTTGAAAGATACTGGATGTAGTGTAGAGAGCTGCATGGGGGGAGGGATAATTGATGGAATTTAAGAGAGTGCACCTGGCTCATGCAGAAGTGCCATCTTGCAGACCACCTTTGGGCAAATGGATTCCTCATCCATATCAAACACTGATAGTGAAGGCTATGGCTTACAGGTTTCAGCTCACAACTTCTGAGTAGATCCTTGTAGCAGGAAAGGTGAAACCTCCTGAATATCTGTAGAACACATTTATGGGTGTGCATATGTGGTTGATTGGGTAAGAGAGAGAGAGAATGAGAATCCTTAATTCATCAGCAGCCTTGGCCCTGTATACCTGAAGGAGCATCTCCACTCCCAACATGCAGCCTGGGCACTTGAGATCCAGCTCCAAGAGCCTTCTGGCTGTTCCCTCATTGCGAGAAGTGAAGTTACAGGCAGAGGGCCTTCTTAGCAGTGGTGCCCGTCCTGTGGAACAACCTCCTGTCTGATGTCAAAGAGGTAAACAACTATACGACCTTCTATAGACATCTGAAGGCAGCCCTGAATCAGAACTTTTTTAATGTTTGATGCTTTATTGTGTTTTTATATGTGTTGCTAAAAACAATAAAATTGTTGTGGTTGCTGCTGCTGCTAATTTCAGTAGTGGAGCTTTTAATATTTTGCTATAACTCTCCATGGATAAATTGCTGACTTACAATTAACATTTTTTTGCTGTCACAAATTATACCTATGGCACCTTTTTCTTTTGATTCCTTTATTTCAAATTTGTAACAACAGCAGCCAAAAAAGCAATGAGTTTGTACTATCATACTCAGAGTATTCCATTGAAATTAATGGGCATGTCTAACTAGCATCCATTAATTTCAAGAGGTATGCTCTGAAAAGCATTTAGTTGTAAACACTGAACCACACAGTTATTTCTCAAACCTTATGGGTATAGTTTATGAATCGTGAGTAGTTTCTAAGCTTTTTTTTGCTGTGCCCTACAGCAGGGAGGAATGATTCCTATAAAGAACTAGTCAGCTTCACCAAAATGCTAAGAACATGCAACGACAGTACAGCTCGCTGGGTCTGAATCTGCAAACAATGATAAGTTGGGGAGAGGAGGGGGGGAAACCCCAGACACCACAGACCCCGTGACAGGTTGAGGAGACATTTATTTATAATGACTGAGAGGCTCTCATTAAAATGGAACCTCTCACCATCTGGGTTTGGGTTTTCCTGATGTGGGGTCAGGATCCTTTCAGAGCTCGAGATGAATAGCGAAGCGTAATTTGCGTTGGATATTGTGGCCAAACTGCAAACATTTTGTAGTTACATTTGCAAGAAAACCAACTCTAACCACAGTCCCAGGGCACAACAATGAGCAAACTCTCTCCAGCTGCACTACTGTCTGCAGTAACCCATCTGAGCGGAGCACTGACAATCTTGCCACTTTAATTCTCAGTCTTGTCTCGTTGCTGGATGGCTGCCATTAGAAACAGCAGTGTAACTTCATCTGCAGGAAAATGTTTCCCTCTGCCATATGGGGGAAACACACAGAATCAGATGAGGAAGAGCCTTTGGAGGGCGGGGAGAGGAGGAAATCATCAAGGTGGGGGTGGGGAATAAGGGGAGAGAGGGTGGTAAATTTGTCCAGATTGAGAAAGGAATCAAGATTGACTTCAGAATTTTTCATGTTATGCTACTGAGAAAGGGCTTCTGCTTCAGCAGAACTGTCTGAGATGCAATTCATATATTACTGCAGAGGGAGCCTAAGAATGTTTGGATGGAAGAAACTTTGAGACCTTCCCAGCTGCTGAGAGATGTAATGTTTCTATGGGAGGAATCTGTGCTATTCAGCACCCCATGATTCCTTTATTGAGACAAAGAGTGCACAAAGTGTGACCTTCAAGCTGAGTGTTGCATCCGTCAGTCATATATTGTAGCTCACTTCCTGATTCCAAGACCAAAAAAGAGAGGAGCAGTAATAGGTTGTGCACCTGGGTCAGCTACAATACCTGCCTGCTAGGCTGCATTCAGATTGCTGAATGGAAGTCCAGGACTGATCTAGGTAAGACTGGAGTGAGGTGGGGGGAAATAATAGGGCAGTTGCTCCCACACTGCTGTCATCAGGTTGCAGGATAGCTGGAAGGGGCTTCTGATACTTTAAGTCACTTGGTTCTTTGCATTTCCATTTGTCAAGAAACAAATCTTCTTCTCTTCTTTGGCAATCACTCGTAGCCCAGTAAGATTGTCTTCCATAAACATGGTTTTAACAATGAGTCCACAAGTGACTGTGGAGGCCAATTCTGGATCCACACGTCCTTCCACAGTGGGGGCATTGGTTTCCGGGAGTTGATCACGGTGTGGATTTGCCAAGTTTGCCTTCCTCTTAGCCCATTTCTCCCTTGCATCCTGAGTTGGAGTGTCTTGAAAGCCCATGCCACTTTTGGTAAAGGCTGTTCTCCAGTTGGAGCGCTCACAGGTGAGTGTTTCCCAATTGTTGGTGTTTATACTACATTTTTTAAAATTTGCCCTGAGACAGTCTTTAAACCTCTGTTGTTGACCACCAGTATTACGCTTGCCATTTTTAAATTGGCAATTGCTTTGGAAGATGATAATCAGGCATCCGCACAACATGACCAGTCCAACGAAGTTGATGCTGAAGAATCATTGCTTCAACACTGGTGATCTTTGCTTCTTCCAGTACACTGGTATAAATTCGCCTGTCTTCCCAAGTGGTGTGTAAAAAATTTCAGAGACACAGTTGACGGAATCTTCTGAGGAGTTGGAGATGGCGTTTATAAGTGGTCCACATTTCACAACCATAAAGTAAGGGTAAATAAAAAGATAGAAAAATGTGCAAGTTTGGTAGTGTCAGGAGCTGTGATGGTGCCTAGGCAGCTGCCCTTTATGGTCAGTTACTGAACTCGAAGTAGCAGTGTCTCAATGAAAGTTCCATGGGTCCAGATGTCAGGGCCTGGACTGAGGAGGAATGGTGGAGACTGCCCTGCCTCTTTCCGGAGAAGAGGGAGACAGTACAGATCAGGAGTGGGCAAGGCTTATCTTGTCTGGGCTGGTTCACTGCTACAGAGTCCCCTCTATGAGTCGGATTGCAGACATGCAAGAGCGAGCGTGCTGGTGATTTCTGGTGTCTACGCAGACGCAATTCCTGGTGCCATGAAAGCGAGTCCCCACTGGTTCAGTGCAGCGCATAGGAACTCGCCAAGTGGGTGGCTCAGTTTGGATGCGGCTTGTGGGCTGGTAAAACGACTCCCGTGGGCCACTTGTGGCTCATGGTCCTTAGGTTGCCGACCCCTGGTTACATATTTCCAACAGTGGTTTGCAGAAGGTCACAGTTCAGAGGCTGCAGAGGGGAGAAGCTGGGAAATATTTGGAGAGGAGCAGGAAGAAGAAGAAGCACCAGGGGACAGACAGCTGACAGACTCCTCTCCCAGGACCTGGCGGGCATTGAACGTAGGAGAACAGAAAGCTCAGAGGCAGAAAGCACAGATCAGCCAACGTAGGGATGATGTATAAAAGGAAAGACAGAGGGGGTGAGGCTTTACTTGGAGAAACACCATTATCCAAGAGAGACAACATTCCTATGTCTCTCTCTGTGAATATTGAATAAAAGACATTGGTAAGAGCTTCTTGTATTTCCGTTAATGGCAGACTGCTGTGAGGGAGGCAGATCGGATTCCCTGAAACCTGACACCAATGGGTCCTCTTGGACAGGAAGGAGTGTCAAAGGACTTTCTGTTTCAAGTTGAGCCTTGCTTAAGGATGGGCAAATGTGTCAATTTCAATTTCTCTCATTTTCTCCTGAACTTCAGTTCTCCTGAACTCATTTCTATATCAATTTGCATCCCCCCCCCCATGAAAAAATTCCTCATGAAAATTATTTAGGATTTCGGTGCAGATTTCTCTTACTGTATACAATTTTATGTACAATGCTGCCTAATGCATACATCATTTTTCCAAAGTAGTTGTTCCTAACAGGAAGCATTTTTCTATGGTATTTTCACAAACATATGTGTTTCTATGCAATACTTTACCATAGCATTAGCATTTTTGTTTATATTGCTGCATTGCAAAATTCAGACAAGTATGAATTTCAAAGGACAGCTATGTTTCGGTTCGCATATTGTTTCAGAAAATGCGAATTTGATAAGCTGGCCTTGGGCAATGTTACTCCTAATTCTACATTCTAGCATCTACATTCCTGCATCTGTTTTCCAGATGGGCATATATCTTCTTTTTGACACTATTATGTTGTAATCTGTTGGGCCTACTTGTCACGGTACCTTAAACAGTCCCTGCCATTTTACTAATGTTTTGCTGTTGGGAGTGGTGGGCAGCTGCAACACCTTACTTTAAATATTAAATAATACCACCTGATCTCTGTCCAAGTTCTTATCCCTCAAGTGATCCCCCCTTTTTTTAACCTCAAAACTGATCCCCCGGTTTCTCTCCTTTCAAAAATTCATCTCTTCAGATTACACACAAATTAATTTCCCTCTTTACTGCTTACTCTCAAATTTGACATAGCAGAAAAAGGGGGAAATTCCCCCCTTTGGGTCCCAAAGAGAAGATACCAAAGAAAGTTATTTTAAAACATTTAATGCCATCAATTCTATTTCTTTTCAACCTGATCTGCAAGTTTGACTCTTCTGCATCATGCAGAATAAAATGTACATATTCTATACATAATTTTGCTGAATATACATTTCTTTGCAAACCATTTTACCTAAAGTAATGCATTTTTGTATGTTACTTCCTCTAACATCCAAATTACATGCATTTCCCCCAATACAGAAGTTGCAAACCTTTTTCAATTTACAAATTCCTGCATTTTTTGTATGTATATTGGCTCAGGGCGTGGGTGCCCATGAGGTGAGAAGGCGTTGTAAGAAGGCATCAGTTTCAATTCCTCCCTGTATTCATCACCTGAAGTACGGTTTCTGTTCATTTTATTATTATCATGGAAGCACTGTTTCTGTTCTGCTGCAGTTCATCAGCTAAAAACATGATTTGTTTTGCTGTCTGCTGTGGTGAAATTACGTAACTTATGTAATTTACATAACTAATTATGCAAACTACACAATTTATGTCACTGTTACATTATTCCACACTGTTTCAGTGCGGAGGAAACACAATGCAAGTGTGGGGAGGCGGAGAGGTAATAAAATATGTTTTGTTTGTGTACTGATGTCAAGGAAATAAACAACTTTTGGAAGACATTTGAAGGCAGCCCTTTATAGAGAAGTTTTTAATATTTGATGTTTTACTGTGCTTAATGCTTTTATTTACTGAAAGCCACCCAGAGTGGCTGAGGCAACTCCGTCAGATGGGTGGCATATAAACAATAGATGATGATGATGATGATGATGATGATGATGATGAAAGCAACAACAACAGTGAATACTGACCATACTCATTGGGTTGTTTTCCATCCTGAAGAAGTAATTTGCAATTTCCACTGCTGTTTCCATTTTGGTCAGATTTCTTGGTTATCCCTAATTAGTTGGTTGCACAATAAAATGCAAATTGAACAAATTGTTCTCTTCCCCCATTCCTAGTTGCAACTGGTAGCCTTGTGACGAGATTAGACTAGATGTCCCTGTTGAGCCCCACATATCTATGATTAGTTGGTACAAGCACAAGTCAGGGGGTGGGGCTTGTTGAACAGTTAGTCGTAAGGTGGCAAAGGTGTTATTTTCAGAACAGTCCAAAGACCAGATCCTACATTCATTGCTAAATTACCGAACAAGAAGCATGCTCTGCAAGGATTCATTATGCTGGTTTTTGTATTTCTTCATAAATATAGTAGCATTACCCCAACAGCCGACCTGTAACGATCTTTTCAATTTTTAAAGCCATAAGCATTGAAAATTATGTTTGCCAGTCTGTTCCCCCTTGTTTAATGGCATTTTCTCTTACCTTAAAAGGTAAAGGACCCCTGACACTTAAGTCCAGTTGCAGACGACTCTGGGGTTGCGGCGCTCATCTCGCTTTACAAGCCAATGGAGCAGGCAGTTTTTCTGGGCCATGTGGCCAGCATGACTAAGCTGCTTCTGGCACAGCAGAACACCCAAACCAGAGCAGCACACAGAAACACTGTTTACCTTCCTGCCAGAGCGGTACCTATTTATCTACTTGCACTTTGGGGGGTGCTTTCAAACTGCTAGGTTGGCAGGAGCTGGGACTGAGCAACGGGAGCTCACCCCATCACAGGGATTTGAACCACCAACCTTCTGATCGGCAAGCCCAAGAGGCTCAGTGGTTTAGACCACAGCACCACCTCCCTTTTTCTCTTAACTACAGTGGTACCTCGGGTTGCATACGCTTCAGGTTACATACGCTTCAGGTTACAGTCTCCGCTAACCCAGAAATAGTACCTCAGGTTAAGAACTTTGCTTCTGGATGAGAACAGAAATCGTGCTCCGGTGGCGTGGCAGCAGCAGGAGGCCCCATTAGCTGAAGTGCTGCTTCAGTTTAAGAACATTTTCAGGTTATGTACAGACCTCCGGAACAAAGTAAGTACTTAACCCAAGGTACCACTGAACATGGCAATAATATGTTCACAGGAAATACAGATTTAGGTTCATTCCTTCCCAAGGCAGCAAAATTAGAGCTTGCGGAGGGGAAGGGGAAGTCTAATAAAATCCCATTGGTGAATGGCTGCACAAAGCATGGGAGCTCCCTGACACAAACTCTCGCATCAAACCGAACCAAAAGAAACAGTGGGCCTTACCAATTTGGACATGGACTATTTTTTCTAGTCTACAGACAAACTAATAACACACTGTCTGGTAAACCCCTAATTTTGGCTCTGTATTTATGAATAGAAACCCCACCCCCATATAAAATTTATAGCGAGGTGACTAAACCTTTTTGGTGCTAGGGTCATGTAAATCCTCCTAGTTTGCAGGATGAAAAATGTGTGAGGCCAAAGTGATCGGCATCATCCATAATAAAGCACAACCGCTCCCATCCTGTAAGATACTTGAAGCAGAGATTATATACAGTACAAGCAGGCCACACATGCATGCCCAAACTACCACATGCTAGTCTGAGGCGGAATTGCAGGAGGTTGGACTAGAGTACCCTTGTGATCCCTTCCAACTCTACAATTCTACCATCGTAAGAGTAAAAGTAAAAGGTAAAGGACCCCTGGACGGTTAAGTCCAGACAAAGGCAACTATGGAATTGAGGTGCTCATCTCGCTTTCAGGCCAAGGGACCCGGCATTTGTCCACAGACAGCTTTCTGGTCATGTGGCCAGCATGACTAAACCGCTTCTGGCACAACAGGACACCATGATGGATACCAGAGCGCACAGAAACACTGTTTACCTTTCCACCGCAGTGGTGGTACTGGTATGATTTCGAACTGCTAGGTTGGCAGAAGCTGGAACAGAGCAACAGGAGCTCAGCCCATCATGGGGATTTGAACCACCAACCTTCTGATTGGCAAGCCCAAGGGGCTCAGTGGTTTAGACCACAGCACCACTTGCATCCCTTTCCATTGTAAGAGTGTACCATGTGAGGTGTTGGTGTGTCTTTGCCTTTTTTGTCTTGAAAGCCACAGAAGCCAGGAAACAGTAGAGCTGACTGAAGCATTGTTTTCTGTTTCCTGAGTGCATCAAGAAGCTCCTCAAATGGCAGAAATAGCAGCATTGCAGCCACAGTCTGTTCTGGTATTGTTTTGTCTCTGCCAAATTCTTGGTGGATATTGCAGGGACAGTTAAATATCACTTGTGGGGCTGAATCAGGCCCATATGCTGGAGGTTCACCACCCACCCTGATCCATAGTGATGATATGTATCACATCAGGGCTGATCTTAAATCAGTAACATAAAGCTATTATATATTGTTCATATTTTATATGAATAAAAGCTTAGCAGACAAGCAGCGACCATTTTACACAAGTCTGATTGAAGTGTAATCTCACAGACTGGTCATTGCCGACCTGGAAGTGGCCTGAAAATGGGGTTTGTTTCTCTTGGACAGAAAGCCATAACTACTGATGTATTCCAGTAGTGGAACAATTTTGGCCGTCCAGATGTGGGAGTATGGCCAACTGTCAAGGAAGACTGAAGCTGTAGTCAAACATCTGGAGGGCTGCAGGTTCTCCACCTCTGTAGGTGGTTGAGCACAAAGCTAGGACACAAAATGAATCATATATACATTGCTGAGTAAACTGGGATGAGTCAAATTCACCTATGGAGTCTTCTCTGTTTTTCGCCCTGAAGGACTACAATATTGGCTGCAATAAATTGACTGTCTCTTTTATCATTAATAGCAATAGGAAATGGTAGCAAAGATACATAACAGGAAGACACTAACAGAACTCTGTGCCTGTTTGCATAGAAAGGGTGGGGTTCAAATATCCTGCTTTACCTCACATAGGAGAAAGTGACTGCAGTGCCTGTGCCTAGAAATTGAGGAATTCCTTGGAACAAGAGATGGTGGAAAGGACCATACAGGAGCTAGGACAGCCTCTATTTTCTTTAAGTACAGTGGTACCTTGGTTCTCAAATGCCTTGGTACTCAAACGCCTTGGTTCTCAAACCCCCAAAACCCGGAAGTAAGTGTTCTGGTTTTCTAATGATTTCCAGAAGCCAAACGTCTGATGCGGCTGTCGGCTATTGTTTCCAGAGCACCTGCACCAATCAGAAGCTGCGCCTTGGTTTTTGAACATTTTGGAAGTCAAACGGACTTCCGGAACAGATTAAGTTTAGCGCTTTTGTTTTTGCTATTTATTTTGTGTTTTTATTTTTGATGCTTTTTCAGTTAATTTGTTTTTGTGACTGTGTAAAATCCAGTTCAGCTACTGAGTGATTGATTGTGTGATGGCGGAAATGGATAAGAGCCCCCCATCCAAACAATGACTATCATGAGTGCAGATAAGAACAAAATTTAATTTTTAGTTTTATCATCTACAGTACTGTCTTATTTATTTTATAGTACAGTACTTTGATTATTGCTTTCATTTTATGGATCAATGGTCTCATTAGACAGTAAAATTCATGTTAAATTGCTGTTTTAGTGGTTGTTTCTAAACGTCCATTTTGCATTACTTTCTATGGGAAAGCACGCCTTGGTTTTGGAACGCTTTGGTTTTGGAACCAACTTCCAGAACGGATTAAGTTTGAGAACCAAGGCACCACTGTACTAGGCTAACCAATGAAAGTATAAAGGAAGGACGGATTAACATTTTAAGTATCATACCACACTGATTTTTATAATCCTAAACATCTTGGCTGGTAAGGATGTGCACTACACTCTTTTTAAAAAATTATACTGCTGACAAATAACTCAGGGAGGTTGTGGAAAAATGCAGTAATTAAAATGCTGTAGGTGATTCAGGTCCCTGAATCATAATTTCTTCAGAGAAAAAGCCACAGTGGAAACCTCCCCCTATTCACTTTTTTTTCTACGATGTCCCAGTGGATACCACAAAAATTAAGTTTATATGTTTACACAGCCAACCGTAATGACTCATCTCAATGCAATTTATGCACCTATTAGCAACTGTCAGAATATTTACTCACACAAAGGGGTGATTATGCCTAACGCAGCTTTCCTGGAGTCCACAGTAGGCTGTGAGGACCATCCTGCCAAAAAGGAAAAATAAAAGTTGGAAGATCAAGATGAGTGATTGTGAATTATAGGCTCCTTTCAGACATATACACATGAGCTAGACCGAAGATGAAAACTTTTGTAGTTTTTCAGCTCATTTAATTCGAATGGCCCACATGCTGGGTTACATAGCCAAAGTTAACATCTGCACTTTAGCTGGTACATGCTTTTGGAATTGGCATTTACCCTGTGACCACAGTGGCTTCTATTGCTCAGCTATTATAATGGCTTGGCACCTCTCTCCTTCCCTCAGGCTTCAGGGGTACAACAAGAGGACAACCCACACAGGCCACAAGGAAAGTCATCTTAATGAATGACACATTATGAGCTTCGTGAAAGTTATTTGGATGACTCCACAGGGTTGTTGGCCAAACTATCCTCAAACTCAAATTTCTCAGGTTAAATCCAGCATTTCAATCCATATACATCTGTGCCTTGTGGGCCCCACACAACAATGATTTCTCATTTGGGGGTAATGCTTTCTGTAGTTTTGTCTACCTATGTTATATACATTTGTCCCTATTAAAATTTGTTTTGTAAGGCCATTTTGAATTCTGATTCTATCTTCTACAACATTAGCTACCCCTCCCAGTTTGTTGTCATGTACAAATTTGATGAGCATCCCCTCAATTCAATTTATAAAGATGTTGAACAACAACAGGCCCAGGACAGAACCCTGCGGCACCCCACATGTCACATTTTTCCCACGATGACGGGGAACCATTAATGAAAAATCTTACTTCTCCAACCCCTGAAAGCCTGTTCTCACTTCTTTTTATGTTTTCCCCTGTCTTTATTAATAATATTGCAATACATTACATATATATAAAACAACTCATAAAATAAATTTAAATTTCAGTCATATACAGTGGTACCTCAGATTAAGAACATAATTCGTTCTGGAGGTCCATTCTTAACCTGAAACTCTTCTTAACCTGAAGCACCACTTTAGGTAATGGGGCCTCCTCCTGCTGCTGCACCGCCGCTGCACTATTTCTGTTCTCATCCTGAAGCAAAGTTCTTAACCTGAGGTAATATTTCTGGGTTAGCGGAGTCTGTAACCTGAAGCGTATGTAACCCGAGGTACCACTGTACATAAAAAAGAGAAAAACAAAAGCAAAAACATATACGTATATTTTCTTATGCCTGTTCTCACTTCTAATCACAGCACATCAGCAGGCAAGTTATTAAATACAATTTGATACTTGCCAACCTCTTCAGGGCCCTCGTAGCTGCAATATTTTCTTTACCCAAAAAGCAACTTCATACGTTATGTTTTTGGGTGTCCATTTGGTTTGGTTTTTTTTTTTAAAAAAAAGTGTACAGCCATACATATTTTCAGACATGTATATTCTGTATGCATGCATGAAGCCTGGCTTGGCTGTGGCTCCCTATTGAACAATGTACATGGTTTGAAGCAGGAATTTGTTCCTGGGTAATGAATGGGTGGAAAAACTCTCAGTGGTCTTGCTTGCTTTCCTTTCCAGCTTGATTGCTAAGTGGTCCCAAACATTTCAGCAAGAATTCCCCCTCCTAGACCTGCCTACTGCAGTCTACAGATTTTGCAGTGGTATTCTGCAATATCCATTTGCCATCTCTTGGGCCTTGCTGATAGACATTCCAAAATGAGAGTGCATCTTCAAGCACCATGTTATGTATGATGTAACACTATCTAGCAGGTCACAGAAAGCAACAGTATAACAGAAGCAGCAGAATTTGCCAACAGTTCTATGTGTGAGAGAAGAGATCATGTAGGGTCTCTTTGGCCTTTGGAAAAGATACTCCCCTTGGCCAGCACTAGAGTAAGAGTAAAACTCTTACTAGCTCTCAAATTATTTTAATTGCACTTTCAAAAATAAAATAAAATAAAAATGCAGCGTTATTAAAAAAATTAAACCGTACACAAAGTATAAACCACTGAAACACGAAGGAATAAATCTTTTTTGCTGTTCTGCACACATGCAAGGAAACTGAACTAAGACATATGGTCACCATCAGCCTGGATGATTAATTTTGAGATGATGCACTTATTAATCCATGTGGAAAGGGGGAAGCTACCATAGAACTGGTTGCAATTAGCTAACCGCAAATAACCTGCTCCAGCTCCAAAGCCAAAGCCAAAAAAATGGCATTTTGGAATGATTACATCCCACAAGGGCTTGCATTTTGTGATGAGTCCCCCAAGGTTAAGATCCACACCACAGTGTAAAACCAACCCTCAATTATACTTTTTTTTTTCCTGGAGAGGGGAAGATCAGTAGCAGGTGGCGCCTGCTATAAAAGCCTCATTAAAACACCTTCTGGTTGAAATTCACAAAAGAAAACCACCAGATGGGTGCCCATCTCTACATGGTCACCTTACCACCAAATGAGTTTCACCTGACACAAGAGGAAAGTGCAGTCAAACCCCACCCCACCCCCGCTTCACCCCACCAAGAATCTTAGGTTCAAAAGAGGATGTATTAAGATTAATAGCACTTGATTACTAATCCAATGCTGTACCATATGCTAGCAGAGTTGTTCATTGTTAAGCCTCGAGACAGGTAACCCCACCCTGTCAGTAAAGGATACCCCCTCCCCCATTTCCACGGAGCTAATCTAATTCCATCTCCTCCCAGACCTCGGATTCCAGTAAAAGATATTTAGCTCTTCCTGCGTTGCCTCTTGATGCATTTTTGAATGGAAGCAAATCTGATATAGAAGCTAATGATGCTGAAACTTGCTGACAAATGGGAAACTGTTCCCCCCCCCCCCCGCTTGCCTCCTCCTGCACTGTCTGATAACTAGATGAGCCAAGTGTGCAAAAGGAGTGTTTACTACATGTGGGTGCTGAGCACATGGATCCCAAAGGAGAGAGAGATTGACTTTTCACACCTCCTCTTTTTTACTTGTCCCCCTAGCACTTTGGTAGAAGTTGTGATTTACAGCGGGAGAACAAATTGGCAAGCCGGGAAGTGTAAGCAAAGTTTATGTTTTTGAGAGGAGGCTTTGTCACCTTCTGCAACCCCTGCGAGTGGGAGCGTTTTTTCAGTGGCTTGGCTTTGGGCTGGATCCAAATCATTAAGTGCCAAACAGTGCAACCGGAGCGGTTTTTCCCCCATTTCATTTTTTTTTACGGTTCTGTTGTGTATTTTGTGTTAAGCTACTTTAAGAAGAAGAAGGAATACCACCCACGAAGTCTGTTTCTCAAATCAAGAAGGGGTCATGCTTATTTAATGTTGAGTAGGAGAGAGAGAAAAAGAAGTTACAAAAATAAAACCCTTACACAGAAACACATTGGAGAAATCAACCGCAAATGGAGGTTGTTTGTAGATCCAAATTTTATGTGACCAGGAAGGATTTTTCTTCCCCTTTCCTGGCCACCAACATTCCTGTCAAAATCCCCACTAGCTCCCAACACATTGTACCTCCCCTTTGGTTGAAAACTTCATTCTGAAGTTTCCCTAATGAACCGATGGGTGCATTGATTCTGATTTGCTGAGAAACTGGGGTACTAAGGTGCATGAAGAAATACCTGAAGTACAAGGAATAAATGGGAATAATATACAGGGGGCAGAGAATTAATCAAGTTGTTCTAGTTTTTTATTTTTATTATGTATCTTGTGTTTTTATCTTGTGATTTTATGTTGTGAACCAGCTTGAGACCTGCGGGTATAGGGCTGCCTACAAATTTAATAAAATAATAATAAATAACTGGACTTTGTAGAGCACTTTTGGAGGATTGTGGAGACGACGGCAAATATTATTCTGTTTGTCTGTCTGTCTGTCTCTCCCCCACCCCCATTGTGTCTGATCAGAGTTATCCAGATAAGCTGCTCTGGGTGCTAAAAGGGTCTACTGGAATCTGAATATCATACTTAGAATATCTGCAGCCTGCTGTGAATTATTTGTGTGGTGCTTTCCGGATAAAGTCCCTAACATCTGATCCTACTTAGACTCTATAGTTAGAACAGAGACCATGCTGAGGAGTCATTAGTGAACTTCTGTTGGGGTTTGCTTGTATCAGTTTCAGATGACTTCTGTGTGAGGAGGCATACACAACCACATGCATGGCAAATATATAGCACATACAATCATGCTGGTTGGTAGGGGCCATCCGGGGTGGGGAGGAACTAGGAAGAATCATGAACTCATGAGCGAGTGTGTGTGTGTGTGTGCACATTCACTTAATGGAAGTGAATAATTGCTTCTGGTTTTTTTATCTTTCATTTTGGAGTAATGAAACTTGAGCATGTGGCTGATCCTCGGTTCCAAATGGCTCTTGGTCATGCAATTAAAAACAATCCTTTCCAGTCCGCCTGCCAGCTTGGATGGAAGCCTATTCCACAGCCACCTCAGACTTTGGCATTTGAGAGCTGTCCCCCCCCCCCCCAAAGTCATATTGTACAGACTTTTGGTACAAAGTCACTGGTGGAAGTAGCCATGTAACAACAGAATAGCTTCTCCAGAATTCAACATGGATTGGATTTTACCCTTTGCTTGCATTTCTTGGGTGGGGTTGGGGGGCCAACAACGGGAGTTCAATTGGAATGGCGGTGCTCTTGTGTCTCATATCGCGCAAAGAGCATGTCACCACTTTGGCCAAAGATGGAGCTTGGATGGCTGGTGGATACTTCTTAATGAACATGGCCCAGCCATGCTTGTGAAGAAAGCAGCTTGGACATATGAATGTAGCCAGTGAAAGAGACAGAAGGCTCGAGTCTTTGCAGATGGCAAGAAGAATCCTTGGCAAGGGCTGCCAATGGGGGCTGCTGCTTTAGGGGAACGAAAGCTGCTTTGAAGACAAACACTGTCTCTGTGTGTGTCTGCCTCTCCCCTTCAGGTTGTAATTCTGTAATTAAACAGGTATTATGCGAGCAACATACGTTTCAAACATTCTCTTTCCACAAAGCAAATTGCCTTTTAAAAGGCTGTCTCCGAATAGAACTCCATTCTGTTCAAGAAAGCGGGGAGCGTGAAATATGGATGAATGCAAAAAACCGTATGCGCAGGCATTTCCACGCATATTGATTGGCATTTCTATGTCCACCTTGACTGTCTCAGCCTCTCACTCAATCATCATAATCCTTCCTGAACATGACAGTTCAGGAAAAACCCTGCAGCGACGGGAGGACCCGATGAAGTCCACTGCAGCAAAGTACTGAGGGGATCAGGGCCCCTCTTTGAAAATTTTGGGAATGCCTTGGCCCCCATGGTCCTGCATGGATGGTGACCCTGAATGTACATATTTACTGTACAGTGGTACCTGGGATTAAGAACTTAATTCATTCTGGAGGTCTGTTCTTCACCTGAAACTGTTCTTAACCTGAGGTACCACTTTAGCTAATTGGGCCTCCCACTGCCACCGTGCCACCGCCGCGCGATTTTGTTGCTTTTGCCTGCCCAAAGTCCTGCATGCTATGAGAGGCCATCACTTGTCTCTCCTGTACCGCCTGGTGGAAGGCTTAGATATGGGGCAGAGAGCCCCTCTCCTTTCAAGCTCAGTTTTGGAGCAACCGAAAACAGTGTAAGGCTTTTATTCAGTATTATCTTAGGAGCCTCTGCTCCTAAGTTCTCTGGCAGAAGAATTTGGGGAGAAGAAGTGGTGGGGGTGGTGGCAACCAGTAATAAAGACTGGGCAACGAACTAGGCCAATATTTGTAGACCTATCAATGATGATGATACAGTGGTACCTTGGGTTAAGTACTTAATTCGTTCCGGAGGTCCGTTCTTAACCTGAAGCACCACTTTAGGATTTCTGCGATTTCTGTTCTCATCCTGAAGCAAAGTTCTTAACCTGAGGTACTATTTCTGGGTTAGTGGAGTCTGTAACCTGAAGCATATGTAACCTGAAGCATCTATAACCCAAGGTACCACTGTGTTATGTTTAGTGGTCCCCACCGGTGCAAAACATTCTACAGTCTGGGCCTGAGGCTTCCCCCCACAGGACCCAGAAACACTATTCTCTTCTTCCTTTTGCTTTTGCCACTGCATTCTCAGTTCCAGTGCAGGCATGCCAAGGGCTTGCTACTGGGTGATGCCTCTCTCTAAGGGACCCTAGGGAAGGTGCCCCCTAACAGTGCCTCCAACTCCTGCTGCTTTGCCACACGGGCAGCAAATACCATCCGAAGGTTAAGAACAGTAAACGGTTAAAGACTTTAAAGTTAATTGAATTTCCTACTTCGTGAAGGGAGCAAGAATGAGAACAAAGTGATTTCTTGCCACTGATCTCTAACTGCCTCATGGTTTGCCAAGCTAACCTAAGTCCAGTCAAAGGCAACTATGGAGTTGCGGTACTCATCTCGATTTCAGGCCAAGGGAGCTGGCGTTTGTCCACAGACAGCTTTCTGGGTAATGTGGCCAGCATGACTAAACCACTTCTGGTGCAATGGAACACTGTGACGGAAACCAGACCACATGGAAATGCCGTTTACCTTCTTGCCGCAGCTGTACCTATTTATCTACTTGCACTGGCATGCTTTGAACTGCTAGGTTGGCAGGAGCTGGGACAAAGCAACAGGAGCTCACTCTGTCATGGGGATTTGAACCACCGACCTTCTGATCGGCAAGCCCAAGAGGCTCAGGTAGTCGTCTGCCAAGCTATAGGAGCAGCTAGGGTGGGAATAGCATTTCTATGAGCCACTTGAGTTTCAACATGTTTCTTTATCCAACATTTTGCTAACTCTGTGCCATGTTTCTCTTGCTTCCAGGGAGGGGTTTCCCATTATAAGCTCTGCTTGTTCCCTTCGAAGCTGGATTCTCACTTCCCCACAGGGTTCACCCAGTTCCAGCATGAGCACTCTGCTTTATCACACTGTTCATTTCTACAATACGCAACTGGCCAGCTGCCTGACTGCACACGCTCAGCAAAAATGCCTTGCTGGGTCTCCATGATTCGTTATCGTCCTGCCTCGTACAATGGTCAGGGGAGGGGGGTAAATCACTGTTCTGTTAGATTTGGGCTGTTTTGTGTCATGTTGATTGCATTTCAACATGTGGTTTGAAACCACAAATGAAAGCAAAATCAATAATAGACCTGGAGAGTAGACTCCCTAGAGGAGTGGAAGCTACACAGAAGGGGCTTGATGGCTCTGTCTCACAACCAACTACTCTCTGATTGTTTTAATGGTTGGCTATTCTATATAAATCGCCTTCCCTTTATTAACGTAAGTACATATACTCAGGTGTTGTGACCTCTAACAGTTCCCCCCACCCCAAGAAGTACTATAAACAGTTTTTTTTGAAAGGGTTTTAAACTCAGAGATCATTCGCCCCACTCCTAACATATTAGCTGTCTCTGTGTAGTAGAGCTGTCTTTTAAAAAATCATTGTGAAAGTGATGAGACAGGACCCAGCGATCCTGGTCAAGCCGGATAAAAATGTTTGAGTGGAGTTGTGAAGGTGGATGTGTAGCGTGGCTAAAGGATGCACTGAGAGACTTCCATTTTCATTGCATTTGTCTTCAGCCCAGCAGTGGGGAAGATAACAGGTGTGGAAGAAGAGGAAAGAGGGAGGGCTGGAATAGCAAGGGGTGGATGCAAGTAAATGCAGTTGTGCATATTTAGGTTTCCTTAGGGTCAGCTTGTGTCTGCTGTGCTTGGAGAAGGGCTGTAGCGTAATGGTAGAACATTTACCTTGCGTGGTGAAGGCCCCAAGTTGAAAACCTGGCATCTCCAGGCAGGTAGGGATGAGAAGGCCCCTTGTCTGAAACCCTGGAGAGAGCTGCTTCTTGTTAGTGTGTGCAGTACTCAGCTAGATGGATCAATATTCTGATTCAGTATGAGATAGCCCAATGTGTGTGTGTGATCTACAAGGTGTGACCAGAAATTTCGGCGCATGGTCACAGAAATCGGACAGTGAGAAATATTTAAACATACAATTGGCATCGGAAACCCATGAAATGCTCACAATTGGAGATGAAGCTATAACTTTAAAGGCAGTGTATGAGTGGTTTAAGCATTTCTGTGAAAGGCGGTAAACCATTGAAGATGACCCTTGATCTGGTAGACGGTCGACGAGCAGAACTGCGGCAAATGTCGACAGGATTTGTGAGTTATTGATGTGGGATCAGCGTTTGTCTGTCCGAATGATGGCAGAAGAATTGCATATTCCATGTGAAATCATTACTGAGGTTACTGCATTGTCCCACCCTCTATATTCTCCCAATCTAACCCCACTGGATTTCTTTCTTTTTCCAAAACTGAAATATGCACTGAAAGGGCACAGATTTTCCAACATTTCACACATCCAAGCTGATGTGACGAGGGAACTGAAAGCAGTACGAAAAGAGGACTTCTCCAGAAGTTTCCAACAGTTCTACAAATGTTGTCAATTGTATCAGAGGGGACCTACTTTGAAGGCCTGTAAGGTGTATATGTTTGAATATTTCTCGCTGTCTGATTTCTGTGACTGTTCACCGAACTTTCCTGTCTCACTTTCTATATATAACTTGATAAAAGGGTGCCAGTGCAAAATGGCTGGTATAGTCATTGGTGATAGTCTGTTCTGGTGAGTATTGGCTCAAGAAAAGCAGTGGAGTTGATCACCACTGGTATTGCAGCCTCTGAAAGATTACACCTGAGGGAAGGTGTTCCTCAGAAGGGGTGGGAAAGGTTCTCTAGCAGTAACCTAGAATTTCTGCTCTGATTTTAGCAAGACAATGCTGGAAACTGCTATCATATCTTCAAATTAAGAAAGAAAACCATTTCAGGACAAAATGGTTTTGTCCTGAGGCTCATTTTCATTTATTAGGGTGTTAGTCCCAGGACAGAGTAGGGCTTTCTTCCAAGAAACCCAAGAAAACACACACATAAGTTCTCTGTAAGAAGTGAAGGAGTGTTGTTATTATTTAATAATAATGAGTGTCTCATTATTTGCTGGAATCCCACCCAAACACAAGAACAAACACACATTGTTTTGCCTAAGATCTATTATTATTTGCTTTTTAAAAACTATTTCGCCTTCCCTCAAAATTCCTCAGATTTATTTAGTTTTTTGCCCGAAGAGAAAAACTCACATTGGAATTGATTATAGGATAGTTTATTTTGGTGGTAACATAGGTGCAGAACCCTGCTGAAGATTTATTATTATTATTATTATTATTATTATTATTATTATTATTATTACTATTGTTATCAAAACATTTTTCTTTTCTCAAAATTCCTCACCTGAATTTTCAACATTTCTCTTAAGGTGAAATTCTGTAGCAACTGCAGACCCAATTTTATCAGTTTTGTTCAGTATATGATTTTTTTTTCAAAAGCCCCAGACTTTCAACAGAACTTCTGGTGCTGGTGAGAGTCACAGGGCAACGGTAGCACAGCAAGGCTATCAAAGTGCAACAGCACTTTCTGTGGTCAGAATATGCAGAAATTCTCTACACAGTATCACAATGTTTTCCTGAGAAAAGAATTAAGCTTGAAATTTCACTGTTGATGGGATTTGGATATAGCTCTAAATCAAGACTCCCCTTCTACTAATCTTTCCTTCGTGTACTCTTCCTGACCAATTTCCTTGCTGTTGGAAAAGGATTCATTTAATTCTGGGACCATGAGTCCCAGAATTTAATACACAGATATTAAAAAACGCTGTGAAAATGCTTTTTTAAAAAAGTTGTAAAATATATGTGGAATTTGCCATTAGCTCATCAGCGACATTTAGAGTCACATTTGTATAATGCACTTAAAGCGTTATTCTTTCAGCTGTATAGCTGAGTCCCATGCCATTTCTCCAAACTCCCCAAATGTCTGGCTTTTTTCCTACGATGCGGGGGAAAGGAAAGTTTTGGAACTCAGAAGGGCACGTTTTAAAGGCCTAAGTGCCTATATTTCCATGCTTCCATATTTTGCTTCATATTTTGTGATTTTAAATCTTTGCCGGGGTTCTCCCACCAAATAGTACTTGTCCCCAACCTGGGTCTTGGCATCCAGGGAATTCCCCTTTTATACCTTTTCTCCCTCTCATTCACCAACAAAAAACATCAAGTACTTGCAATGGATTGATGGCCTTCGCTGACTTCTCTTTTCATTTGTTTTGTGTGCCTTTACTGGGTTTGTTGCTAACTACTCTCTGATGTTTGCAGTTCTTGGAAATCTGTGTCTTTGTTATTTATGTTAACAGTGATATGATCGAGGTCTGCGTCAGAAACGTTCCAAATGTTCTCAGGTCCTCAGTTATTAATTATGCAAATGAACAGATTGCACAAACTTTCCCCCCTTATGGTTACATTCTGGAGAGCTGCTTCTTTTTCAAAGATGAAATTAGTGTTGCAGTTAACTGGCTGGGTCTTCTAACATTTTTTACATGTGTGATGTTTTACAAATGTTGACATCACTGATCCCATTAATGGGAAATAGAGCAAGGTAAAATCTAGTCGTTGGATCTTTAGGAAATGACACAGCTACAATAGGAAGCTAAGGATAGATGAGCTTAAGCTGAGCAATTCTAAAGTTAGACTAGTCACCAGATGACATTCAATTCTCCCAGAGGATCTGGAGCTTTCATTGTTAATGAGCCAAAGTAGTTATTAGTGTAATTCCAATGATGTCATTAAATTTACAGTGTATGCCAGAAATGGGTTTTGTCTACCATGGTAAGAAGATACTTTGGCCTACTTCTCATAAAAACCTGATTCTGGGTTGTTCCATTTCTTAGTGCTGTTGGGGTGGTGACAAAAGGGATTTTTCATCATCATCAACAACAACTTCCCTTCATCTAGCTGTCAGGGAGAATTCTTTCTCTGGATGTACAGTCTTCTATATGAAGGGAATTTTCTTGTGTGGTTGAGTATTCAGTTATGTGAACTTCAACCTCTAGTAGAAAGTGGTACAGTCCAAATAAAAGTTTAGCACATCAGTGAGAATAATTACCTAGGTTTGAGCACTGAGTAGAATATTGACTCTGGAAACTGGTTCTACTGACTCTTATATAATGGTAAAGGGACCCCTGACCATTAGGTCCAGTTGCAGATGATTCTGGGGTTGCAGTGCTCATCTCGCTTTATTGGCCGAGGGAGCCGGCGTACAGCTTCCGGGTCATGTGGCCAGCATGACTAAGCTGCTTCTGGCAAACCAGAGCAGTGCACGGAAACACCGTTTACCTTCCTGCCAAAGTGGTACCTATTTATCTACTTGCACTGCGTGCTTTTGAACTGCTAGGTTCAAAATCCCCATCGTGGGGATTCAAACCACCGACCTTCTGATCGGCAAGCCCAAGGCTCTGTGGTTTAACCCACAGCGCTACCCATGTCCCTTGACTCTTGTATACTAAGTTCCTAAACATTTTTTTCTTAAAATCCATACCACTGATTTTATCATGAGGTTATTGTGAAGATGGATAAGGATTGGGGAGATGCTTTGTATATTGAAATGGCTCTATAAAGAGTCATAGGAATCAATTTGATTTAGAAAGCAGGCTGGATGCTGCCGTTTGATAGGATAATTGAATCATGTATTGATGGCATTAATTTCTGATGGACTTCTTAGGAAGCCATTTGATTAATGCAAATCTGATGCGAAATTATGCTATTAAAACTGCAGTTACTGAGCTTTGAAGGCAAAATTTGCCTAGCTTGTAATGTTCAGAAATAGTAGAAATGTTTCTGGGCTACAGTCCCCAATATGCTGAACACGCTGGCTATGGTCACTGATTGGAGTTGGAGTCTAACAACAACTTGAGGTTCCTCAGGTCCCCAACACTGTAAACTAAATATATAAAATATATAAATATATTTAAAAATCAAGTGCATTTTTACTGTAATTTGCCCTCCCTAATATTTTCATTGCTTTCTTATTTATTTTCAAAGGTAAAGGTAAAGGACCCCTGGAAGGTTAAGTCCAGTCAAAGGCGACTATGGGGTTGCAGCACTCATATCTGCTTTCAGGCTGAGGGAGCCAGCATTTGTCCACAGACAGCTTTCTGGATCATGTGGCCAGCATGACTAAACCGCTTCTGGCACAATGGAACACCATGATGGAAACCAGAGCACACAGAAATGCTGTTTGCGTGGACAGGCGGAGTCCCCCAAACCCTGGGCTTCCCTAATGTGGAATAATGACTCAAGACAACGTGCTATGGGATTAAAATTGGCCACAACTTTATTATATTTCAGATGTGGGTAGACCTTGGCTGAGGCATTGGACGCTTATCCCTCCCAGTCCCCAGCCAGGGATCAGGGTTATCCAGTGTGTGTGGGGGTATGGGCCAGCTCTGGAGAACATATGTTCAAGCAGAGAAAAAGCCTGCCCCTGTTACACCACCGTCGCAGGGGAGAGCAATGGCGACCTCTCAGCGTACGGTCAAAGCCTCCCCTCAAAAACCCCTTTAACGGGGAACCCTGGTATCACCGCCACAAAGAGGAAGGGGGCGTGGGTCACCGCTATACCCCCACCCCCATTCAGGGAAGATAGACTAAAGGATTCTGCCCAAGGCCTGGTACCGTCAAAGTTGTGACATTTTGCTACGGGAAAGGAAAAACCTGCCAATGCAGGAGAATTCCTTTCTGGCCCTTCAACAGCGACCTTGACGTAGCAGCGCCCACGTACCTGTGAAGAAGAGGTTAATCTGCAAAATAAGTCTTAACTGAGGGTGGGTAGGGTGGGAGAAGCTCTGGAGCCAACTGAAGATTCCCAGGTAAGATCCTACCTCTGTTGTGTGGACAGGTAGTCTCTCCCCTACCTGGCCTGGTCAACTTGACAACGCTTCCCCAGGCGGAATTGGACAACTGACTGAGGTAGGTGGAGACCTCCAGGAATCCCACCTGGGGGAAAGCCAAGCCAAGCCTGGGCTAATGGAGCCACACAGCGTCCAGGGGCTGGGCACGACCACGCAAAGGGTGCCCCCCGTTTAATGTGGGGAGCGGTCATTCTTGCCACAGTGGTACCTACCGTATTTATCTACTTGCACTGGTATGCTTTCAAACTGCTAGGTTGGCAGGAGCTGGGACAGAGCAAGGGGAGCTCACCCAATCACACAGATTCACACTGCTGACCTTCCAATCGGCAAGTCCAAGAGGCTCAGTGGTTTAGACCACAGCACCACCCGCTTCCCCTGCTTTTCACCTGCTGTCTGACAACATACAAATAAATTTATAGACGTCCACTCAAACCACTCCAAGGTCTACATCAGGCTTCCTCAACCTCGGCCCTCCAGATGTTTTGAGACTAGAATTCCCATCATCCCTGACCACTGGTCCTGCTAGCTAGGGATCATGGGAGTTGTAGGCCAAAAACATCTTGAGGGCTGAAGTTGAGGAAGCCTGGTCTACATAAAGTCTATGTGTAGCCAAAGGACCATTTCCTCCCCGACTGTTTCTTTGCTCCAAGTCTCCTCCCCATGGCTTTCCCCCTCCCCGGAATTTCAACTGCTTGTTCACACATGCTTTGAACCTGGGCACCATGAAGCCATGGAAAGGAGCCTTGTTAGGAGCGGATAAATTAGTGTGTGGAGCAAGTGAGATGGAGACAGCATTCAGCACCGCTTCTCCATTATAAATATGGTCACCACTCTGAAATCAAATCTGTGTTTTATTTTGTTTTTAAATGGTGTTGGGGAAGTATTACATGTGTAAGTGTGTAATGTATACAGACCCTCCAAGTGCCCCTATGGTTTGCCAGGGACAGTCCTGGATTTACAGAAGCCGTCCCGGTTTCCAATTTGATCCTGGAATGTCCCGCTTTTCCATAGGACATCCCTATTTTCATTGGATAAACGTTGGAGGTTATGGTAGGGCATCCCTAGTTTCATTGGATAAATGTTGGAAATTATGGAACAGGACATCACTATTTCCATCGGAGAAATTTTGGAATGTCTCTATTTCCATTGGAGAAATGTTGGAGGTTATGGAATAGGTAAAGGTAAAGGTACCCCTGCCCGTACGGGCCAGTCTTGCCAGACTCTGGGGTTGTGCGCCCATCTCACTCAAGAGGCCAGGGGCCAGCGCTGTCCAGAGACACTTCCAGGTCACGTGGCCAGCGTGACATCGCTGCTCTGGCGAGCCAGAGCCGCACACGGAAACGCCGTTTACCTTCCCGCTGGTAAGCGGTCCCTATTTATCTACTTGCACCCGGAGGTGCTTTCGAACTGCTAGGTTGGCAGGCGCTGGGACCGAGCAGCGGGAGCGCACCCCGCCGCAGGGATTCGAACCGCCGACATTTCTATCGGCAAGTCCTAGGCGCTGAGGCTTTAACCCACAGCGCCACCTGCGTCCCACGGAATAGGACATCCCTATTTTCATCAGAGAAAAGTTGGAGGGTATGTGTGTAGACCTAAGTCATATGTAGGTAGAAAGCTAGGTCTTGTAGCTTGAGAACAGTTTCTTAATAAGGATAATTAGGCACAGAGTTACTCTAGTGCAACTTTGGGATGGTATGTGTGTAAGTAAAATGGCGAGGAGCCCCATAATTGTTGTAGATATTTATGTGTTCTTTCGCCTTAAAGTTGAATTGTGCACTTCAACTATTAACATTTTTAAACAGCTCAATCATATTTTCTTTTCTTTTCTTTTACAGGCTCATTCCCTCCCAGGTGCCAAGCCAATGTAGTCACACATCAAAGGGATGAAGCACATTCTGTGGAAAAAGTACAGAGAATGTAAATACCACTTCTGTAAAGGTAAATATGGATTAAGTAGGGGACAAAATGTGTCTTTCATGAGTGGAAAGAGCAAGATTTAAAATGAAAAAGATTTATGAGGTTATAGGAGTGCATTTTATGAGCATTTCAGAAAAGATATATTTTGCACTGACGTAGTGAGTAGGGAGGGGGTGTAACATTTAATTCTGTTCTCTGGTGCTCAGGCTTTGTGGAACTTTAGGGAGGTGCATCATTTTTTTCTGTTTCAAAGTTGAACTTTTGAAAAAGTTTGAAGTTGCAATGATTCCTTCTGAAGGGACGTGGCTTGGATAGGTGCCAAACTCTAACCAAAATAGCACTTGAACAGCTTCACCTACATTAGTCTCCATGGCTGCTCTTCTCAGGAAGAGATGGGAGGTGAAAGGAACCCAGAAAACATGTTCTTAGCAGTGTTTGCAGATGGATCAGAAAGGAAGGAACAGGAATCTCACATTTTAAGGAATGATTATTAGGAGATTTCCATTTCACCGTTGCACACTCAAGAGGTCAAGGAGGGGATAATCTCTCAGCCATATTAAACTTTTGATTTGGCCACCATTGTGAGACGGTGGAGATCCTTTGGTTATTAAGGACTGGGAAGAGAAAGAATCATACAAAAGCAATTTGCAGTTGATTCCACTCTCTCTTTCCTAAGGCCTCCCATGTGGATGCATATCTTATATAAGAAGTCACCACGAAACAATATGATCTGAGTTCCCTGGGGGGGGGGGGGAGAATAATAAATACTGTACATGCTAAACAGAGGATGTGTGCTATAAAGAATGAAAACCTGTACAATTCTGTTACGACTCATCCAGAATCTAACAAAGGGGAGTGCTAGATTTATTTATTTTTTTGCCCAGCAAGTCTATGTGCTAACATGAATTTGCAGCTCAGTTCTCATCAGACACATCTGTGCATTTAGAAATGGAGTAATAAGTGCCAAGAATTAGTTGTGCATCTGGTGCGAGTGGTATGTGCAGTTTGCATAGCAGTTAAAGGTTGGTCCACTGTGCCGTACCTGAGTTTGTAGTGCGTCAGGTTCAATGCCTGTTCTGAACTGACCGGTGTCTTTTTATTCCATGTTCTGTTTCACAATAATTTATAAGCTTAAAGGGACCACATGCACCACACTTTAAAACGGTTCCCCGTTGCACCCTCACATAACAGCTCCACTAGATTAGGCTGCATACTTACTGCTTACAAAGAAATGATAGGAAATGATGGTCCTTAATCCACGCTGCCAGATTTTGATTTTGCACTCAGTAGATAAATAACATATTTACGGTTGGGTTTGTTCTCAGAGTAAAACACCTACATAAATGCAAGCGCTGTTCAGAACCTCCTAAATTGCCCCCCACAAAATCCAGCTACTTTATTATGTCTAATTTGACTAAAACCGAACCTTTGGGAAGGGATATATGTGTTTTATAAATACATTGTGGAATTAGTAAAGTCTTCAACGTTCAGAAGAAACACAGCTGCAATATTTCCCCCCCAGCAAAAATGGCATAAAATATAGCACTCACATTTTTTTTTAATCTCCTAAGAGCTTGATACTTTAGCCTTTTCTCCCCCGTTTTATGGAATCTTAAAAGCCTATATTTAGAAATGGAGTAATCTATCTTTAAAAGATTTGTTTCCTCAGCATACAAATGCAACATTCTTCTTATTTCTTGTTCTTACATGTTTTAGTGCCACGGAGTTCCCCCTAAAGTTTTGCATTTTTCAGGCACATTCTTGAAAGAATATGACCTATATTACTCAAGAACCATGTTATATCCACCAGTGGAGATACTAGTAATAAATATAGATGTGCCTTTCTTAATGGGCTTTATAAAAAATGGGACTGTAATTCCAAGCTACTCAAGTTCTTTCTTGGGCAAAGGCTCTATTCCAGTTTATTCCATGACAAATAAACAGAGGCTAATTCATTAGGGCAATTTCCATGTAAATAAGGCTCTGCTGACTGAGGCTGATGGGAACTGGAGTCCAAGAAACCTAGGGGGCACCAGGTTGGCAAGAAACTGAGTACAGTTCTTAGTATAGTGTGCTTGTTGGACAACCAGATTAGAAAACAGTAATGAAATGAACATTCACCAAAATGGACCTCAGACATGATTCTTGTACAGTGGTACCTCGGATTAGATACGCTTCAGGTTACATATGCTTCAGGTTACAGATTCCGCCAACCCAGAAATATTACCTCGGGTTAAGGACTTTGCTTCAGAATGAGAACAGAAATTGTGCAGTTGCGGAGCAGCGGCAGCAGGAGGCTCCATTAGCTAAAGTGGTACTTCTGGTTAAGAACAGTTTCAGGTTAAGAACAGACCTCCAGAATGAATTAAGTTCTTAACCTGAGGTACCACTGTACATCAAACCATGGTTGCAGAGGAAGATAATATGCATTGCCAGTTTGAATTCAAAATGGCGGTGCAAAGGAATATTTGTGCTTATAGCAAGCACCGATCCCAAGTGACCTGATTTTCCAGGGACAGTGCTGGAATTATGAAAGCCATCCCAGCTTCTGATTTGATTCTGAAATATCCCTGTATCCCCCACCAGTGCTGCCGAGCTTGGGGAGGAGGAAGAGCCTGTGGTTGTTCTGTAGCTGCTGCTGGAGAGCGGGTGAGGAGGAGAAGAGGCTACCTCTGCCAAGGCCCAGCCCCATGTGATATGCCAGCTCTGAGGGGCAGTGAAAGGGCAAGAAGATAGCGGGAGCAGAGAGCAAGGAGTCTTGATTATTATTATTATTATTATTATTATTGCTTTATGCCTCTGCATCTAATCTTGCCCCTTTCTAAAGCTTCATTGGCTTCTAAAGATCTTCATTGACTCAGTACGTTTCCGAGCTCAATTCAAAGCCTTGGTGCTGACCTTTAAAGCCTTAAATGGCCTTGGTCCTGTATACCTGAAGGAGCGTTTCCACCCCCATCATTCAGCCCGGACGCTGAGGTCCTCATCTGAGGGCCTTCTGGTGGTTCCTTTGCTGTGAGAAGTGAGGTTACAGGGTACCAGATAGAGGGCCTTCTCGGTAGTGGCGCCTGCCCTGTGGAACGCCCTCCCAGCAGATATCAAGGAAATAAACAACTAATTTACTTTTAAAAGACAACTGAAGATGGCCCTGTTTAGGGAGGTTTTTAATGTCTGATGCTGTACTGTTTTTAATATTCGGTTGGAAGCCACCCAGAGTAATATTATTATTATTATTATTATTATTATTATTATTATTATTATTATGTGTGCATTTTTCTTTTTGTAAATGTACCAAAGAATAAAATACAACAAGATCAGAATTAAGGGGTTTTCTGAAGACGGTGGAGGGCATGTGTGCTGTGTCACATTGCTATAGTGGTGGCAACACTTGCCCTTCTTCTGGTAGGAAGTTCTCATGAGGTAGGTGGGACAAAAATGGGGATTCAAGGAGGGTCCATTGGGGGGCAAGTGAGAAATGTCCCTATTTTCATCTGAGGAATGTGGGACTGCATGTTATGGAGCAACCATGTTTCCCCCCCTGTACATCCCCTCCACCCCCAGGAAAAAACAGAACATCATCAATTCACATCACTCCCAGGGGTAGTTGGCCTTTGCACATTGAAAGAATATGGGAGGAAGGAGCCCCTGCTGAGGCTGTGGGTAGCTGGAAAGGGAAATGGAAGCAGCATTCAACTCTTGAACCACCTCATACCTTGTTTTTAGAATGTGTTTCCCACTAAAAATCTGCCTTGGAATCAGACAAGACACACTTATCCCTGTCCTTTCTTGGGAGTGGACCTTTTTGGACCTGTCAATTCCTAGGTAGATGTCTCACCGGTCTGACTCTATATAAGCTTCCTGTTTCTTACAAGTACCACAGAAAAGGAAAGAAGAGGGTTTCTTTTCACCATACAGTATTTACTCAGACTGTGTCTTATGCCTCTCTCCATCCTTTGAGGTTATTCGTTGCTGATCTTATGACTATAATGGTCATGATTATGGACCATGTCTTTCTTGGTATTTTGACAGTGGCCTATTCTCCCTCCTACAGCATGCTTTTGCCACCTGCCAGAGGCAAGGGCATTTGAGGGTAAAGGAAGGGTGATTGTGGCCTTTTAGAGGAACATGCACGAAGAAAACCTGATGGCCTTGCCTGAACTTGCCTCCAGGTCAGAGCAAAGAACGGAGTGGGAGAGTTTGCGTACAGATGCCTGGGGCTGCTGCAATACAGTCAGGAAGAAGAAGCTTTTAAACAAATAATCAGAGCTTTAACAAGATTAAATGAATAAATATTGCTGTTAAGCATTGACAGCTTTGCAAACATAGCAAACCAAAGAATGAACGAGATGCACTCTACATGAGGTGGCATGTGCCCTTCAGGTATCCTCTTGTTGACATTTGATGGGTAGGCCTGTCTGGCTTCGTAGGTTTAGCCACATCATGTTGATGGAAATT
Source organism: Podarcis gaigeae (assembly GCF_964106915.1). Lineage (NCBI taxonomy): Eukaryota > Metazoa > Chordata > Lepidosauria > Squamata > Lacertidae > Podarcis > Podarcis gaigeae. The sequence continues at coordinate 18,740,264 of NC_139694.1, forward strand.
GCAGAAGTGGAAGGCAACTGCAGGTCTCAGAGGGATCTGTACAATTCTTGGGTGGACTGTGGACAATAGCATGCTAAAAAAAACCTCTACTGTTGCCATGAGAAGATACTTTCCACTATACCAGAAGGAGTGTCTCTACCCCCATCATTCTGCCCGGATACTGAGGTCCAGCTCTGAGGGCCTTCTGGCGGGTCCCTCACTGCGAGAAATGAGGTTGCAAGGAACCAGGCAGAGGGCCTTCTCAGTAGTGGCACCCACCCTGTGGAACACCCTCCCATCAGATGTCAAGGAAATAAGCAACTATCTGATTTTTAGACGACATCTGAGGCAACTCTATTTACAGAAGTTTTTAATGTTTGATGTTTTGTTGTGTTTTTAATATTCTGTTGGGAGCCACCCAACAGAATATTAAAAACATAATAATAATAATAATAATAATAATAATAATAATAATAAAATATCTGCCATACATTGCTCTGGAATCTTATAAATCTTATAAATGCAGATCTCAGGGTTGTTCACAGCATATGAAAATGAAAAAGTTGCATTTTTAATTTGGGTGTACATTAAGCATTTTCTTTCACTCAATGTAAAATACAGAAATGGGGGTGTGGGGTGGGAAACAGCATGCATGCACACATCCCTTCTGGGAACCTGGATGCACTGAACATTAATGGGTCTGACCATCCTTAGTTTAATGCTCTACTGTGTAAGACTAGCATAGCAACCCCAACCAAGCAACCAGAAAAAAAAACCAGAAAAAAAACCCAAAACACTCTTGGAAGTCCCTTATGGGAAAGCTATGGACATAATTCTGTCACATACTTCAAATTGTTTTAAGAGTTATTCCCACTCCACAGGAAAAAGCTTGGAAATAGAGTTCTGTGATCTCTAAAATACTCAGCACACTCCCTGCAAAAGCCAGGGAATTGAAGGAGGCATAAGAGTGACAGGCATGTTCCCCTTGGTACAAGTGGCTGTAGAACTTCGCATTGCCATTCTAACAGCAGTGTGCTTTTTTTTCCTTTTTCCTTTTGGTCAAACTCTGCCCCAACCTCCTTGCAATAAATACACTTGGTTGAATATATGTAACTAGTAGACTAGAAAGAGACCATAAATGGGTACAAAGCTACTATGGCCAAGACGGCTCCCAGATGGGTTTCCAGGTGTCTAAGACAGAGCTTAGGGACGCGGGTGGCGCTGTGGGTAAAACCTCAGCGCCTAGGACTTGCCGATCGCATGGTTGGCGGTTCGAATCCCCGCGGCGGGGTGCGCTCCCATCGTAGCGCCTGCCAACCTAGCAGTTCGAAAGCACCTCCGGGTGCAAGTAGATAAATAGGGACCGCTTACCAGTGGGAAGGTAAACGCCGTTCCGTGTGCTGCGCTGGCTCGCCAGATGCAGCTTGTCATGCTGGCCACGTGACCCGGAAGTGTCTGCAGACAGCGCTGGCTCCTGGCCTATAGAGTGAGATGAGCGCACAACCCTAGAGTCTGGCAAGACTGGCCCGAACGGGCAGGGGTACCTTTACCTTTTAAGACAGAGCTTAGTGGAACTTAACTTCTGAGTAGATGTAAAGATTCTCTGCCTCATCCCTTATGCCCACATGCTACATAATTGAAACACTGGTGCATTTGCACAATAACTTCCCAAGGCAAGATATTATATTTTCTAGGCAGACCATAAATATTGCATTTAGTAATTAGTACTAATCACGCAGTAGGTGGTCTATCATAGTAGTTTGGCGTCCTATAGTGAATCTGATTTTATTTCCTTGCATATTTTAATGCTTTTGACATATTTGACTGTGACTAATGTATGATTTTCCTCATAACATACCATAACAAAATCCCAACCCCAATGTGATTCCCCATGATAAAACCATTGTGCCTACTGCTACACAGTGTGGCAGAAATGCCTATTTTCTCTAACATTTGTTTGTGGTTGTGTATGTGTGGGGTAGAATGGGGGCGAGTTTCACCCCTGGAGAGGCGTTGTTCAAAGCCAATGCAGTACAGAGTTTCTGGTTTAGCCGAGCTCTCTGGTAGGCTGAGGCCCACTTTATAAAACTGCCATATTTAATATATCACAACCCAGTTGACACAGTTAACGTCTCTCATTCCCATAGAGAATGCTGTGGCCATGTGGTAATGATCTACCGTCAGCTGAGAGTCACTGACAAGACCAAGTGACAAAACTTACATTATGGCTGTCTGCACCATACCTGAGGCAGCAGAGACTAAACAGAGGAAGTCATTTTTAGAGCTTTGTACCTCAGAACTAAGAGCTGAAATGTGTGTGTTTGTGTGTGTGTGTGTGTGTGTGTGCATGCACAAATCTATGCTAGAATCAATGCAGAGAGGAAACTGATTGTGTTTCATTTGACCACATTTGTTTTTAGAATTGCAAGGATCTACTTTAACACTTGATTTTCAAACAGCACCACAAGGCAAAACTCCACCCTACATATGGAGCATGCAAGAATAGTGGTTGTTTTGGTGAATTACGACACATTCAAATATTGAACTGTTGGAATAAGAAAGTATTGATTTTGGTCATTAACATAGTTAAAGAAAGGGGTTCATGTTTCTTGGAAGGTGTCTCTATTCATTATGCCTTTAATTGCCCTCTTGTGTCTGGTGAGATGCTCAAACACTGCTGTATCCCAAATATTATTTTCCCATATGTTCAGGGGTATTTCTGTCTGGTTCTTCCATTGGTGAGCTAATGCTAATTGTGCTGCAGTCAGTAAGAAGCTTACTAGTTTGCTGTGGCACAGGGTGGAGCCTAAGTATGTCCAAAGTTAGTATGGCTAAGGCTGCTTCCGAAATATACAGCAATCTGTTAGATCATGAAGCGGGGAGTGCTGGAGGCCTTCAAATTGGCCACCCAATTGATGATCACAAATGGGAGGGTATCTGGACCACTTCCCCACTCAAAACCATCTCTGCTCGCTTACCTAAGGCCTCTCTCAAGGTCCTCTTCCAATGGCACTGGAAGCTGGTCAGGCTGGTAAAAATTAAACCCTCCCTTTTCTCTCTCTGTTGGAAGGGCTATGGAAAGCTTTGTTCATTTATTCATGTTTGGTGGGAATGCCCTTACGTTAAATACTTTTGGAATGGAGTATTCTCCATTATATCCATAATTACAGCTCAACCTCTTTCTCTAAAGAATACAGTGGTACCTCGGTTTTCAAACGTCTCGGAAGTCAAACATTTCAGTTTTCGAACGCTGAAAACCCAGGAGTAAATGCTTCCATTTTCGAACGTGCTTCAGAAGTCAAATGACTTCTGCTGAGTGTTTCTCAATTTTCTCAATTAAATTTGCAGACCGCCCTTTGTGCCTTGGTTTTCGAACGTTTTGGAAGTTGAACGGTCTTCCAAAATGGATTACATTCAATAACTGAGGTACCACTGTACTTTAAAAAACTTAATGTGGAACAGAAATACTTTGTAAACCCATAAATTTTGAAATGTGAATGTGGGGAGGGGGATATCACCTTGAAGACAACAAGTACTGGGAGGCTGACAACACACAGGTGGTGTTCAGCAATGAACAGTATGGAGCTTTTCTTATAGATTCCTCATAATAGGGGCAATCTAAAGAAGTCTGCTTTGCTTTTCAGTGCTAGCCAAGAGTAGGGAGTGAGTAGTTAAGCAGTAAGTGCTTCTAGCAAGCAGTATTCACCTCCAAGGAAGCCTAACTTCCATGGAAGGCTTGGGACTGTCCTGTGGGTGGACTGTACCCAGAGCTGGTGCCTGCCTGCCCCATTTTAAAAATCTGAAATGATCCTGCCAACTGGGAAGTTTACATGATGACAGTTTTTGGAACCATAAAACCGCTTTATAATTCCCGTGCAAAGGAATACTTATTACACTTGGGAAATATGCATGCTGTTTGTTTAAACGAAAAAGAAGCAATTTCCATCTTTATTTAGAAAAAAAATAGTTCAAGGATGAGGTGAGCACTCAGCACCAGTTGACAGCTGCAAGAGATGTGTATTCCCCAGCACAGCTCTGTTCTCCAGATGCGAACGGAGGAGGGCAGTAACAAAGCCACAATTCTAGCTACATCATACCTTTAGAAACCTGTCCTTAATAAATGGCACCAAAATTAGAGGGCTGAGGCAGGTTAGAATAACAAGGCTTTAAAATGTAATGGCCTCTCATTTTCTGCATTAACTGGCTTGGGTTCACGTTTTCTGGGGGGGGGAAATGAATTTATTAATATGTTTGAATGACTGTTATTCTGGGCATAATTTGCCTGCTTAAATCCTACTGAGGGAAGTGGGATTTCATTTACATAGCTTAACGGTGTGCAGGATTGCAGCCAATATCTGTCCAGTTTACAGCTAGAAATGAATGGGCACAAAATGGCAAAAAAAGTTAATTCAGAAGTTAATTTTAAGTTTTATATGGTTAATGAAGTGAGAGGCGGTGGAAAATTATTTTGGAACTCTTCCTTTTCAAGAAACTTCTTTTATTTCATTGGGGTTCATATTCCCTGTTCTAGGACTTCTGATTTTATTGACTTTGAGCACAGCATATTGCCTTGGAAATAAACTGCATAGTTATATTATTCCTTTTGAAAACTAGAATTTTAAAGATTATTTCTAATATATTTTACTTGCCCTTCACCATAAGGTTTTGGGGTAGATTACAACAAGGGAATATTGCTACCTAGCTTCCAATGACAGTGTTATACCAGGAGCACCATAGAATCATGGAATCATAGAATTGTAGAGTTGGAAGAGATCCCATCCAGATGAGGTTGTCTCCCCATCTCCCAGATTAAAGAACACATAACACTTCTGTCTTTTTACAACTCAGTTGCAGTTCATTGGACAACAACCAGCACAGTGCCAGTTTCAAGCACTAGTCTGGCACCTCAGCCTTCTCACCTGAGTCAGATGAAACAGAAAGCTAGAGCTCATTGTCATCTCTGTAGAACTCTCAGCAGTTTCAGACGGATGTTAAATACCATGGGGGATAATATGGAACACTATGGGATTGTTGTTGTTGTTTAGTCGTTTCGTCGTGTCTGACTCTTCGTGACCCCATGGACCAGAGCACGCCAGGCGCTCCTGTCTTCCACTGCCTCCTGCAGTTTGGTCAAACTCATGCTGGTAGCTTCGAGAACACTATCCAACCATCTCGTCCTCTGTCGTCCCTTTCTTCTTGTGCCCTCCATCTTTCCCAACATTAGGGTCTTTTCCAGGGACTCTTTCTTTTAAAAAAGAAAAGAAAAGATCTGTAACAGGAAAGTAACATCTTGAAAAGGCATTTGATTGAGTATACATGCCTGAATCTAAGCAGTCCAGGGAGCATGTATGGGAAAAGGGATTAAAAGGTAGGAGATAGAGCGGGAAGCCAGGGCAATTGCCTTTTCAAGTTCTAGGCATTAGAGGGCAGTTAAAACACTCCAATCAGTTATTTTTTTTGTACGTGGTAGGGCAGCAGAGTGGAGTTTCCTTTAGCCCCAATGCCTTTTGATTATTGCAAAGTGAGTGGCACACATGTACATGCACGCATATATACAGACGTTGTTGTTGTTGTTTAGTCGTTTAGTTGTGTCCGACTCTTTGTGACCCCATGGACCAGAGCACGCCAGGCACTCCTATCTTCCACTGCCTCCCGCAGTTTGGTCAAACTCATGCTGGTAGTTTCGAGAACTCTATCCAACCATCTCGTCCTCTGTCATCCCGTTCTCCTTGTGCCCTCCATCTTTCCCAACATCAGGGTCTTTTCCAGGGAGTCTTCTCTTCTCATGAGGTGGCCAAAGTATTGGAGCCTCAGCTTCACGGCCTGTCCTTCCAGTGAGCACTCAGGGCTGATTTCCTTAAGAAAGGAGAGGTTTGATCTTCTTGCAGTCCATGGGACTCTCAAGAATCTCCTCCAGCACCATAATTCAAAAGCATCAATTCTTCAGCGATCAGCCTTCTTTATGGTCCAGCTCTCACTTCCATACATCACTATGGGATACCACAAGACAATTCCCATGAATTCTTTTGCCTTCCCTCAAAATTACTCATGGTTTTTTTTTTTTTCCTCCTTAAGAGAAAAATTCAATTTTGCTTTCACTTTAGGATAATTTATTTTGGTGGAATTGCCCACCATCACTCTCCTCACAAATGCCACCAGTCAAGGCAACCAGGGTGGTTTCAGTGCCACGACAGGGCCTATATGAAATTAGGCCAAGAGGCAACATCCCCTGCTAAGAATTGTTGTTGTTGTTGTTGTTGTTGTTGTTGTTGTTGTTGTTGTTGTTGTTACCTGAGTCTTTCCAGCAAGCTTCAGAAATGTTGCTGCCAAAAGCCTGAGCCAATTGCATGTGCAAATTCTTTATTGCACAGTTGGATGAAGACACTTTGCTGCTTGGGGTGGGTCACAAATGACACCCCCCACTCCTTCAAGTCAAGGTGCATGGCACCCAAGCCTTTTCCAGCTCTTTTGACACCTGTGGCATATAACCTTATAGGTCCCTCTTCTCCTCCCTCACAATAAAACTACAGCAATGATAAATTAGATAAGCATGCAACTTCTAACACCAGCTGCCCGAGGTGGCTGCCTCACCCTGCCGAACGGTAGGGCCATTGTTCATGAACCCGTTCCCTGTGGAGCTACCACACGGTGATCATAAACAGTTAACATGCGGTGAAAAAAGTAAAAAAGAAAAGATGATCCATAGTTTTCCTGTTTGGAAGCTTAGAAACACATCTGTTTTCTCTCTCTCTCTCTCTCTCTCTCTCTTTCTCTCTCTCTGGTCTTTCTGTGCTTTGCACACTCTTGATACAGCAAACGAGTTTTTGCTGGAGGAAAAAAATAACCCCCATTTTGGTGCCTCTCTGCCTGTGTGGATTCATTTAGCTTGCAAGTCAAACAGTGGTAGCAATGGTGTGGGAATTCTTTCTGCCTGTAGCCATAAAACTTTATTTGCACTGAGGAGGAAAGGGGGGGAAATTGGAAGCAGCGGTTATGCCAGAATCGCTGTTGAATGTTAAATGTGCAGCAGATGCCTCCCTCCACGTCAAATGTGGGATATCTGAATAGAGATGAGGTCAGTACAGGTCTGTCCGTTCCCCCTGCCCCCATCAATAGAATACATTTTGTTCAGAAATCCCTCGGTTTTGGAGAAGCTGGACTAACGGCAACCCAGGCATATAATTTCTGTAAGATTGTTGTCACAGTAATGAAGTGCAGAAACATTATGATGCCCTGGGGGGAGCAGGGAATAAGTTAGAGCTGCAAGATAGTTAGGTAACTCACAATTATCACTGCTAGATGATTAAGATTGTCCTGGAAAAGCTGGAGAATGGCATAGCGTTGCAGCGAAAAATGGTTGTCCTGTGTGCCTAATTCATGCAATATTAAAAATCACCGGAAACATTTTTGCTTTTCAGATAGAAGTGGGTCGTGGCAGGCTAGAGACCATTTAGGCTCAGAAGGGCAGGATCATGTGCTTGCCCTCCAGGGACCATTGCCCTCCAAAGGTGGGCCAGAGAATACACAGTGAGCTTTCTGTTGTGCTCAGAAGTCTGTTGCTCTTTGGAATAAGAATCTGAATCCAGACTATGGTTAGCAGACCATTCCTTGCACACAGCTGTATGCAGAGTTGCGTTTTTTCCTTCCAAAATTCTCTTTGTCCTGTCAGTCTGCTGTAAGTTCTGGGCCGGAATAGTCTGTGTTATAGCTCAGGTCATTCCGAAATCCTGGTCTAGATCAAGGAATGGATCAGTCACAAATGTTGCACACCTTCCGGTGTTGATTTTGCTTCATTGCAATTCCTCAGTGAAGCTTTCTAAGGCTGCATTCACTCTATTAGTGTTCTTATTTATTAAATTTGTATACTACCCTTCATTTGAACATCGCAGGGAAGTCCACAGGATAAAAATACAAAATGAAAATACAAAATACATAACAAAACCAATAATCTCCCTCCCACAAGCACATTTAAAAGGCCACTGAACGGGAATCAGCCCAAAGGCCTGGTTATAGAGGAACAGTTTTGCCTAGTGCCTAAAGATGAGTTACGAAGGCTCCAGGTAATCTTCCCTCAGGTGAGCAGTTCACAGATGGGAAGCCACAGCAGAAAAGGCCCATTCTCATGTTGCCACCCTCAGGACCTCTCATAAAGGGGGGGGGGGCACATGAAAAAGGGCCTCAGTTGATAATCTCAAGGTCTGGGGCGGTTTCCCTGCCACTGCCATCTGTGCTGCCCATCCTGCCGCCTCCGCCACTGGCAGAGAATCAGTGCCAGCATTGGTGCCGATTTCACCCTACACTGTGCTGGAGTTTTAGGCACCGTAGTTCATCCCTCACACGGTTGCAGTTCCTAGTTTACAATTCTTTGAAGTGAAAAATGTCCTTTGAAAATGCTTCAAAGAGGTATACTGCCCAACTTTGGATGTTGTTGGAGCAGTCATAGAAGGAAAACCAGCCCCGTGCCCCATTTGGCATGTTACAGAGCAGGCTATGGCGAACTGGGTGCCAATTGTAGTCTTCCATGTGCCAAATGTAGTCTCTGCCAGGACGCACCTTTTCAGGGCTGTCTTACCCATAGGTGCTAGGGGTGCAGGGCACCCAGGCGCCGGGCTCTCAGGGGCAACCGGCCGAGAGTCTGGGGCCCAAGAGTTGAGTCTGGGGAAGAGCCCGCCCTCCCATCAGTTGGTCAGAGTGCCATAGTGGGCTCTTCTGCTGCGGGCAGCTCTGCACTGTGAGTTTGGGGGCAACCAAGCCAGCGAGACGCTGAGGTAGTTGGCTGGCTCTGCCCTCCTGTGCACCTGGACTGGGCAACCGGGAGGGGAGGCGCCAGGCGAATCTTTGCACCCCGGTGCCACATATGCTTAAGACAGCTCTGCACCTTTTGCCAGGCCTGCTTTGCACCTCAGGTACTACTGCATGAGTAGATTGTGCCCTTGAATTCTATGTGTGTTGTTTGTGTGGATTGAGCTGGGAGTAGAGAGAGTATAGAAGGCAAAATTTGCGTAGAAAAGGTAAAATCCTGTACAAAGGTAAAATTTGCATTCATTGTTTCACCCTATTTTTGTCTCTGGCTTTCATTAAGTTGTCATTCCCCCCCCCTCCCCCTTGACATTATTAATATTCACACCTATTTTAGATTTGCCACTTTGAAGTTCTTTTTTTCCGCCTTAGCACTAGCCAATGGGATTTTTTTACATCAGCACACATTTAAATGAATTCATGTGTGCAGGGAAGCTACAGTCTATCTCTCTTCGTCTAGATGAGCTGGTAGCTCTAGAAACTGCCTGTGTGGCTCCTATCAATTAGGTTCTACTTTGTGTATTTCTCATCTCAAGATGTCCATTCTTCAGCCAAGGTGCCAGGTTTCTCTGTCTCTCTACTGAACAAGAAGTAGGAGTTTCTTCAGAGCTGAACATGGCTCCCCCCAGTGTTCAAAAGCAAAGCTGAAGACTTTTCGGCCTCTCCTACATCAGGCTTAAGAAAAACGAGAAAGCTCTTCTAAACTATACTACCTACAGCCATTGTTCTCAAGGAGCGATACTTAGTGCCCCGGGATGACTGTTGGCAAATATACTGTGCATCGCTTTTCTAATCTGAGATTCTCAATAAGACTGCCAATCAGGGAGCCAAGCCTCTCTAAAACAAATAATCAGTTGTTGTTGTTTGGCACTTGATTTTTTTTTTTTTTTTTAATAAATTTTTATTGGGGTTTTTACAAAATAAAGTACAAAAATAAACAACCTTTCTTTTATCTCAACAGAGTTTCATGACTTCTTTGGACTTCCTCACATCTCCCGCTGCCATTTTCATCATCATAAATTTTTCCCAGCAATTTATCATCTAATTTGCAAATTTTATAACCACTTATTTAAATATAATCCTCTGTAAATTAATTTCCCTTAATCTCACTTTACATCCCATTTCGATCCGATTTTGTGGTGGCCAATTATTTATGATCAAACATCCTACTTAACTTTCCACCAAATCACAATATTTTTGTAAATAAATCTTAAATTTCCTCCAATCTTCTTCAACCCTCTCTTCTCCCAGGTCTCGAATTCTGCCAGTCATCTCAGCCAGTTGCATATAGTCCATCAGCTGCATCTGCCATTCTTCCAGAGTGGGTAGATCTTGAGTTTTCCACTTCTTGGCGATAAGTATCCTTGCTGCTGCTGTTGCGTACAAAAAGAATGTTCGGTCCTTCTTTGGCACCATCTGGCCGACAATGCCCAGGAGGAAGGCCTCTGGTTTCTTAAGGAAGGTATACTTAAATACCTTTTTCAGCTCATTATATATCATTTCCCAGAAGACCTTCACCCTGGGACAAGTCCACCAGAGGTGAAAGAATGTTCCTTCATTTTCCTTACATTTCCAACATTTGTTGTCTGGCACATGGCATATTTTGGCTAGTTTAACTGGGGTCATGTACCACCTATATATCATTTTCATTACATTTTCCTTCAGAGCATTACATGCCGTGAAGTTCATCCCCGTGGTCCACAACCTTTCCCAATCCTCAAACATAATATTATGCCCAATATCCTGTGCCCACTTTATCATGGCCGACTTGACCATTTCATCTTGTGTATTCCATTTCAACAGCAAGTTATACATTCTTGAAAGTACTTTAGTCTTAGGTTCTAACAATTCTGTTTCCAACTTCGATTTCTCCACCTGGAATCCTAACTTTTTATCCTTTTTAAAAATTTCTTGAATCTGAGCGTAATGTAACCAGTCTCGCACTTTGTCTTTCATTTTTTCCAAACTCTGCAATTTCCAATTGTTGCCCTCTTTCTCTATTATTTCCCAATATTTCGGCCATTTGGCCTCCATATTGGGTCTTTTTCGGGCCTTAGCCTCCAGAGGTGATAGCCATCTTGGAGTTTTATTTTCCAATAGGTCTTTGTATTTTGTCCAGACATTAAACACTGCTTTCCTGACAATATGGTTCTTAAAGGCCTTATTGATCTTAACTTTGTCATACCATAAGTATGCATGCCAGCCAAATGCATTGTTAAAACCTTCTAAATCTAACACATCAGTGTCCTCTAGAAGTAGCCAGTCTTTTAGCCAGCAGAAAGCTGCGGCTTCGTAGTACAACCTTAAGTCTGGCAGGGCAAAGCCCCCTCTTTCTTTCGCATCAGTTAATATCTTAAACTTAATTCTGTTGTTTGGCACTTGAACCCCTTTGTACAATCACGTATTCAAACTTTCTAATGTAGCCAATGCATGATACTAGTGATATACAAGTCCCACCCAGCCAGTCTTATGAATGTTTAAGAGGATTTCAAGAAAGTAACTAGAAATGAATAGTGCCATCGCCAACAAAAGCAATGCTATGAATTATCCAGAACTAAGGTCCAGAAAAGAGAGTTGATCCGGCCTTATCATGTCATCAGGGTTGTGTATCATTTGTTACTGTGCACAAATGCTTGGTACAACCACAGAGCTGGTTTCTCCACCAAAGGTGCTCATAACATCTCTTTTTAACTACATTTTCTAACTAAACCTTTTCAGACATGTCAAGCAAAAAGGAAACAAGGAACTAGGATATACACTGTAATATGATAGATTCTTACTGTATCTCGAAGTAGCATTGATTACTAAGCTGCCATTTCCTAGTTTGGGGCAGGCGGTGAACTGTTGACCTTTATTTTGTCATCTGACCCTGCTGTTGCAAGCTATCTCTGGAGGGTCCTGCCTCATAAAGTCTGAGAATGTCCGCATCGTGGCTTTGATCCAACTTAAGTTCGGGAGCAATCCAAACCCAAGATTCCCCGGGATGAGCGGAGACTGGAATTGAAGAATCTCCAGCTCTGCCAGCTCAAAAAGGGTTAGACCAGCTGAAGTCCCTCATCCCAGCTCAGTCAGAGGTATGTCCTCCATCCCAAAGGGGGTGTTTTGGAGGGTGAGGAGAATTGCCACTATTTCAGAATTTGTTCAGTTGAACCATGTGACCTGGTGGGGTGGTGAATTCCATTTCGCTGCTTGCCCTGCCACTGCCTCCTTGATGCCCATCCTGCCACCTCTGTGACTGGCAGAGAAGCAATGCCAGCATTGGTGCTGATTTCAGGTGAGATCTCACTGATTTGGGGCGAGAGCTCTCATGCTGCACAAGAGACCTTGCCCAAAATTGGCAAGAGCTTGCCCCAAACCAGAGCTGCTGCTGCTTCTGTTCCAGCAGTGGAAGTTACAGGACAGGGGGGCTCTGCCTTAGGGGCTTCTACTGCCTGAGGTGGGAGCCTCATTCTGCTTAATGGCTGCATTGGTTCTGGGTGGAGATTGTGTTTTTGTGGAACACCGAACATGCCCCATTTCTGATCCCAGTGTGACAGAACTGTCAGAGGAATAGTGATGATGGCTTTCTCCTGCTGCCCTGGAGAGCCCCCCAGTGCTGGACCTCACTCTCTGCCCCTGGTTAGGGAGGTCCACCTCACCTTCAGTTGCCATTCTAGGGAACATAGGATTGTTTCCAACCCACACACAAAAAAGTGAAGGCATCTCCCGGTTCTTGTGCACACCTATTTGTCCAAAAATGTAAAGCAGTCCTGATTCTTATCTGCCTTATACTGTACAATAACGTGTTGTGGTTTTTTGTGAAAAATAAAAATAAAATAAAAATCTCAACATTTTCTTTTGAGAAAAGCAGATTTTTCACAGCTGACAGCACCTTATGCATATATTATTTCCCTTTATACTTGGACACCTTCAGTTCTGCAGTTCCAAGCATGAAGAATTAAGTGGTGTGTCATTAGATGATATGTCTAGTAATTCATATCCCTTCTGGCTCTTGGTTTGCAGCAATGCAGCACACATCTCCTTAGTGTCCTCTTCAAAGGTTATTCCATGCCTCTTCACGAAGAAGTGAATGGAACTGTATTCACCGTCACTAAATAACGTCTCATTCATATAACCCTTAAGATGGAAAGGTATTCTGTCCCCGTGACTTTTCTTTTGACTTGGGACAGGTGGAGTCATGTTTGATTTGGCTCTCCCTGAGGAATGGCATGCAAGCGCTTTCTGATAGAATTCTAGAGAGGGTGGGAAATCTAGATTCATGTCAAAATGGACTGATTGAATGAGAAAGGCCAATTGCATACCAATTGCTCCATGGCCCAAAGGGCTGCAACCATAATGCATCTCTTTTCCAGTTGCATTGTGGGTTTTCAGTGCTGGATCAGGCATTGTCAGGGAATGGTCTGAAGATGAGAACTGGAGGAATGCATTCTATGACAGAGCAGCTTCTGGGGGAAGAGTCGCGCCCCCCCCACTTGTCCACAGCATGTTCAGTAGCAGAGAGAGAGAGAGAGAAAAGCTGTACAGCTTAGGGAGGAGTTACCCAATTATAATATAATGACAACAGAACCAGAATGGAGGGGGCAGCTAGTTGAGGTTTCTGGAGAGTGTGGGGAGACCCCCCTCACCACGGACTCGGAGGTCCGAACGTATCAGAGAGCAAAGGAGTCAGAGGGAGGGAGGAACTTTCCGTTGGTGCCCAAAATGCAGCAGAAGTTGGAAGGAGGATTAACTAGCCAACTGCACCCCTTGCAGAGAGCTGTGTATTTGTGCTCACAACATGATGCTGTAATAAAAGGACTATAAATATATCAACTGCTTGTTCATTCTTATCTGTGAAGTTACTGAGGGGAGGGGAGGACTCTCCATGCCTGACAGGCATGTTAATGGATCCTTCCTGGCAGCAGTGGTGCTGAGCTCATAGGGACAGAAATGGGGCAGGGCCAGACTGGAGATCTGTAGGGTGGCTTCAACCCAGAGTTTCCTTGATCTCATTGCCACCACATTGTACTGCCCCCATTCTCATCCTGATGATCAAAACACTGCAGCTTGCCCCTTGATATTTTTTTGGGGGGGAGGGGGGGTTAGGAGTACACATTATGTAGTGTTGTAATGTTGAAATATATTTATCTGCAAGCTCTTTAGATGTTATGTAAAATATAGAGAGTAACAGGGAGCAACCCCACTGCTCTGCCCATTCCTGAGTTTCACTTGTTTGTTGAGTGTGTGAATGGGCTTGGTATAGCATGTGATGATAAAGGAGCTAAAAACATTTCTTGGCTCCTGTGACTATGATTGCTCTTAATATGACACTGTAGGAACTACTTTTGCGTGGTTCTCTGTTGTTGGAGATATTTCAGCTTCTGTTACAGCCTGAGTTACTTTGGGTTAGCTGATATGGGTGTGGGATCCCATTTTAGCCAGATGGCACAGCATTGGATTTCAACCAAAAGGTTGCATTATTTTAGAGGGATGTTCATTTTAGTTACTTTTAAAGCAAATGCATGTGTGAAATCAAATGATACCGGGCTATTTATCAAAAGTTCAAATTACACCTTTGTGATGAAGGTATGAGTAATAGCTCAACTTGCACTAACATCACTCATGGGCTACTCAGCAGCATATTCAAAGATGTTTGTTTGCAATCATTCAAAGCTAATTTGCTTCAAGACCCTCAAAAAGAGCTGTCATGACTCTGGTTCATAATATCCCCACCTGCAGGATTTTAATTACACCCCTAAGCCACTCATTGGCCTGATTCTCATGTTACTTTTTGATGTGCTTACTTTTTCCTGGGACAATTATAGCGTGTGTCAGTTTTGTATGGTGAGTATTTCAGTTCAGCTGTGCTCTCACTTGCTGGCATTTGGTGTTTGTCATGTTCAGATGAGTTGTGGATTTCAGTGGATTTTTTTCTCTTATAGGAAAGAGCAGGTTTTCCAATCCTAAAATGAGATGTTCACCAAGTGAAAACCGATGCCGAAAAAGTGGAAAAGGAACTATTTCAATAAGTAACATGAGATCTGGGCAAAAGCCTGGCTGCTTGAAAATCAGGTTGAACTTCAAAGCTCCTTACAATACAAAGGAGTAATGAATGAGCAGGCAGCATGATATACTTGTAGCGAGTTGGCTATAGTTAGCATACCAAAGAGAAGGCAATGCCACTAGGTTTTTCCTGGCCTGCACAAAGAGGAAATTTGAGACAAGGGGGAATCATTTAATCACATGACCACCCACCCTCAGTCTGTATACCAAAGAAATACAGCCCTAGTCAGTGTAGTAAGTTTTTAATATTTTTGCACTCACATTGATTTCTGCCAGGAGTTTTGTGAAGGCATATTTTAAATTGGACTAGATGAAACAAAAACCAGAAGAGGCCGATATTATCAATTATGGTTGTATGTGTGCAAGCAAGGGAGGTGTAATGTCAGTTCATGAAAACGTACTGTATGGTGCTTAAGTGTATATTTCCAGAGGCAGGGAGAAGGAATTAACAATGAAAGAATCTAAACTTTCAACATCATCAAATGACTGAGACCAGTGTCACTTAGGGACGTCACAGCAGAGCCCTTCATCTCAAACAATAGCAACAAAGACTGCAATGGCTCCATTCAACCCAGTGTGCGCCAAATTAAAATGGGGAGATATTTAAGAATATTGCAATATGTTGGCCAACATGACGACAACTTTTGAATTATGGTGGATTAAAATTTCGTTCTATGGACATAAACATTCATGCCTGCATAATAACACATATATTGAGCATGGGCAAGTACATGTGAATTTGTGGATGAACATTAGTTAAGGAACAAGTAGGATCAATATGGATGACACAATCTAAATCCACACAAATGGTCTCTCCTCTCCACCCTTTCTGGTTTCGTGCTAGAGTCATTGGAAGGATGATTCTAGCTGGATGCAGCGTTGATGTCTGTAATACATTGGTAGCTTGGGTTACAAACACCTCGGGTTACAAACACTTTGGGTTACAGACCCTGCTAACCTGAAAGTAATAACTCGGGTTAAGAAGTTTATCTCAGGATGAGAACAGAAATCATGCGCTGGCAGTGCGACGGCAGTGTGGGAGGCCCCATTAGCTAAAGTGGTACCTCAGATTAAGAAGGGTTTCAGGTTAAGAACAGACTTCTAGAACAAATTAAGTTCTTAACCCGAGGTACCACTGTACAAGTAAGGTAAAAAGGTAAAGGACCCCTGGATGGTTAAGTCAAGTCAAAGGCAGCTATGGGGTATGGCACTCACCTTGCTTCAGGCCGAGGGAGCCACTGTTTGTCCACAGACAGCTTTCCAGGTCACATGGCCAGCATGACTACACCACTTCTGGCACAACAGGACACTGTGACAAGTGCCAGAGCACAAGGAAATGCTGTTTACCTTCCCGCTGCAACAGTACCTATTTATCTACTTCCACTGGCATGCTTTCAAACTGCTAGGTTGGCAGGAGCTGAGACTGAGCAACGGGAGCTCACCCCGTTGCAGGTATTCTAACCTCTGACCTTCTGATCTGAAAGCCGAAGAGGCTCAGTGGTTTACAGCACAGTGCCACCCACGTCCTTTGTCATACATGTAGACATTTACAGCACTTATTAAAACATTGTATGGTATTAGGGAGGTTCCATCATACATATAGGATAATTCAATATTCACATATTTCAAGAGGAAGGAGTAGGTCCTGGGGCCAGTGATTTCTCCTTAGAAGCCAGTGATTTTGCACTAGCCACAAGCTCTCATGGAATTTTCCTTTGGCAGAGTTGTTCAGCCAATTTTAATTTTGCCTAACTGCATTTTGGCACAACTGCACATCCTTACTGCTTCTTATAGGACAAGCATTAATTTTCTAGCTGGATTACAGGAATATGCCAATCGATCCATCTAAAAGTGAACATGCAGTCCTTCTAAAATTGCCTTTAGCACAAAAGGCAATGTACAGGCGCTTGTTCATTCATCCCATTATGAGGCAGAGTGAGGCATTTGCCTGAGGCAGCAGAATTTGCCTGTCTTGGAAGGACAACAATTTGTTATTTAATTCGCGTTTACTGTGGTTTTTTGCTT
Source organism: Podarcis gaigeae (assembly GCF_964106915.1). Taxonomy (NCBI): domain Eukaryota; kingdom Metazoa; phylum Chordata; class Lepidosauria; order Squamata; family Lacertidae; genus Podarcis; species Podarcis gaigeae. The sequence goes on from NC_139694.1 coordinate 18,757,109, forward strand.
CCAGGGGGTGGGAGAGGTACTTGTGGGTTTTTCTGCCTCAGTTGCCCAAAGAACGTGGTTGGTATTGAGAATTTTGCACCTTGACTTCTCTAGGGGGAATAGGGTGTCATTTGATCACCAGACTCAGACAGCAAACTGTCTTGGTCCAGCCAGGCTCATTCATAAAACAGATATCTCTTTAGAATGCTAGCAATGCGGTTCTAAAAGGGAAGTGAGATGTACGGTTCTCATACTGGCCAGGACTCCATGGCAGATCTGGCTTGCAATCCTTCAGGGTCTTTTATATCAGATAGGTAAAGGTAAAGGGACTCCTGACCATTAGGTCGCGTCATGGCCGCTTTATTGGCTGAGGGAGCTAGCATACAGCTTCCGGGTCATATGGCCAGCATGACGAAGCTGCTTCTGGCGAACCAGAGCAGCGCACGGAAACACCGTTTACCTTCCCGTCAGAGCGGTACCTTTTTATCTACTTGCACTTTGACGTGCTTTTGAACTGCTAGGTTGGCAGGAGCAGGGACTAAGCAACAGGAGCTCACCCTGTTGCGGGGATTCAAACCACCGACCTTCTGATCGGCAAGTCCTAGGCTCTGTGGTTTAACCCACAAATCCACCTGCGTCCCTTTTATATCAGATACGTAAACTTAAAATGGGATTGGAAAGAAACTGCAATCTTGCTAGGTTATGGGTTTTTAAAAATCAGCCCCAGCTCTTTGCCTTTCTACAAGGTAGCTATTTGGGTTATAAAAGCTTTATATCTAGGCATTGTGCTTTAGCCATAGGGAACTGATTTTAGGCATCCCTCTCTTTTAAACATTTTTATTATAAAAACTGCATTTGTCAAATACTATATTTAGACTTGCGTGCAAGGATTAGCATTTCCAAGAACAAGTGTGGTCTGGGGTTCTTGGATGCAATCCTAGGCACCCTTAATTGGGAGCAAGTCCCATTGAATCATGAGAGCCTTTCTTCTAGCGCTCACACATAAGATCTGGTTGCATGCTTGTAGTGCTTAGCACAATCCTTTGGAACCATACTCTGTTGAAATGAGTGCATCTTTCAGAACATGCCTGAGAATTGGCTGGATTTGGGCACGTCATTCAGTTGCAGTTTTGAAAGCCATTGCCATGGGATAAACACTTCAACAGAAACAAAATTACATAAAGCACCAGCTGGAATGCCATAGTCCAGGGTAACCAACATGGTGCTTTCCAATTGCTGTGGACTACAGTTCCCATTCGCCTTGGCCAACATGGCCAATGGCCAGGCATGAGGGGAGTTACAATCCACAGGAAGCTGGAGGAACCTATCTTGGCTACTCCTGCCATAGTTTCTATGTTAGACCTACCAATGTTTTTAATAAAACAAGAAGGTAGCTTCCTAGATGCCACAGCAAGTGGGTCTACCGTACAAGCAGTGTAAAAATTCTTATCGGCCAGTAGTTCCACCACTACATCCTGAAGTGTTTGGTCTATATGTTACTTGGGAATATATAGACCTTTCGGCACCTATCATTTCTTGAGGTATAAGTGCTGTTTGATAGGATGGTTTTGGTCACAAGTTGCTGTTAGTAGAGAGTGGGTGCAGGGTTCTCCTTTCCACAATAATGGCAGGTTGAGCCCAAATGGAGAAAAGTTCAGTGACTCTATTCACACCACCTACATGCCCTCATGCTCTTCTAGACAGTAAGTATCCACGTTTTGAGCAGTCTGCCATCACGAAGACCAAAAGTACCTTGGATGCAAGTCACGAACAGATACAGGAAGTAATTTTATATACCCCCCCTATTATGATGTGAAGTCCCTACACACCTAGGACTGTCACATTTGTAGTGTTTATGGTGTTTTGATTTGCTGGAAGCTGTCCAGAGTGACTGGGGCAATCTAGTCACTGTGGTGGCATATAAAGAATAGCTTCTTCTTCTTCTTCTTCTTCTTCTTCTTCTTCTTCTTCTTCTTCTTCTTCTTCTTCTTCTCCTTCTTCTTCTTCTTCTTCTTCTTCTTCTTCTTCTTCATCTCCCACTGCTTGCGCGCAGCTCCATTCACACATTGGCACACCACAGATCTATGGAGCTCAGCACTAGAGGAAGGGCCATGGCTCAGTTGTAGGTCATTTGCTGGCATCTCCAAGGATGGCTGGGGGTGGACAGGAATCCCTGTCTGAAACCCCCAAAAGCTGGTTCCAGTCTAGGGTTGCTATATTTCTAGAAGTAAAATTCAGGACATTTTGCCGAAATTCTGGGCGTCTGGCAACCCTGCAGTAGACATTTCTGAGCTAGAGAAGCCATTGGTCTCACTTGCGTCTGGTTTCCCTAAGTAACAAACAGGTTCCCAAGGATTGTGAAAGCTTTAGAACAAGACAGCTCACAATTATTTGGAGCAGCGGATATAAAATATTGTGGGGTTTTCTTTTTTTCATTGCCCTTTACAATGGAATCCCTTTAAGGTGTAGAAATGTAAAGTCACACTTATTTACATTGCACCTAGAGAGGGCTTCAGAATGGTGTGCAGTTAATACTGTGTGTGTGTGTGTGTGTGTGTGGTGTGCATGCATGAAAGACATTATTAACTCCCCCCTGCTTAAATAATGTGAAGGGTCTGGCTCAGCCAGACAAAAACCAGGAAATTTGCAGTTCTGGCTGGCACTTCATTCTCTGCTCACCCCTTTGTGCTTTCCTTTCCTCTCAACAATGGGCATGATATGGGGATGAAGCTTTAGCCTTACCTTTGAATTTCCTGGCTTTTGTCATGTTTAAGCCAGACTGTTGGCGTTATTTAAATGCCGGGCTTCTCCTCGCCCTCCACCCCCTTATTTAATGTTATTTTTAACTGACCTATCTTGTTAACCTTGGGAGGGACATTGCTCTGGAGCTGAACACCATTCAAGTAATAATAGCTCGACAACTCACTCCCTGTGGACAGCTCTGCAGAGGCTGTCTGGATTTTTTTTTCTTCCCTTATTTTATTTTATTTTTTTAAAAAAACACTCATCCCTATTCAGAGCAGAGTCACCGGCTAGTCCTTTTCTTTGCATCTGTGCATGGAGTTTCTCTTCTAAGGAGCAGTTTTAGCAGAGGGAGTCCTAGACAATTGAAACACCCAGAGTCAAAAAGAAGGGGCTGCCTGCACACTAATTAAAACAAAGCTCGTTTGTATAAACCAGGCCCCCTCCCTCCCTCCCCACACCCCCAAATGAAAGTGGGCAAACAAACATTAGGCTTTTCTCTCTACACCGAGCCCTATAAGCTGCAGGGAGCTATATTTTTAAAAAATATAATTAAAGCGAATGCCCCTTTTGTTTATTATGCTGCGCTTGCCAAAGTTGACTCTGGCAGAACCTGCCAAATGTGAACTTTAAATCTAGTATGCCCAGCCCGTTTCCAAATGTTGTCATGCTCTCCTGGGTGGGTGGGGGGAAGCAAGCTCTGAATGCCCCACATCCAAAGCATTATCAACTTGCACAGCTATGATAACCTTTCCGCAGTTTCTATGTCAGCATTTCAATCAGGCTCGGACAATTTGGGACCAACTTTTGGAGGCTGACCTGTAGTCTGACTGCGAAATGTGTTTAAAATAGAGAAAGGCAAGGAAGCCTAAAAATGTTCATTTGAGTAACAATATACCACTTAGCAGATGTGCATGCCTGCTACTAATTCAAGATGTTCTATCAAAGGTATGAGAAATGCGCAAACATGCCTGTGATATATACGTTCTTTTGTTAATAGCATATTGCGTTACAAAGGACAGGTGAGGTTCATTCCATTTATCCAGGCCTCTCTCTCTCTCCAGTCTGATTTACTGGTGTCCATGCTGACTTCTAATTAATGAACACTGTGCTCTTGGTTCTTTTATTAGTCACTGTACCTCTTTTTTATTATTTTGTTTTTTCATTTCTGTTTCATCTGATTCCTTAATGTAGATTTATTATTTCAGCCTCGTTTCTGGTGATCAAGAGGAAGCATAACTCAGTGCAAAAGGGAGCAGAGGCGAAGCCAGGGGCAAAGCATAAAATGAAATTAGAAACTTTAAGGCTGGAATGAAAGCCCCCCCCCCCATCCCCATTAGGGTTGAAATCATGCTTGCAAAAACTTTGCTTAAACGTGAGTTGGACTCCCACCAGAACTTTGAATTTCAGACTCCTTTGAACTTCTGAGGGGGGCTGAATTTGAATCCCAGGGTCCAAACTTGCCTGGAGTTTCTTTTCATATATGTAACTGGTTTTATTTTTCCTCTCCCAGCTGAATTTGATTGTCAAAGAGCTCAGGAGGTATCAATCTTTTACGGCATCACCAGTCTAGGATCCTTCTCTTCCCACAGGGCAATATATATGTTCAGAGAACCCTTGCATTCTTCTCTCTCCCTTCCAGAGATGCTTCTGCAAATAACCTCCATCTGTGTCTGCACCTTTCCACTCTTCAAAATCATAATGCAAGATCACTTGTGTCAAACAGCCGTTTCCTCATGCACCTGAGGCTTCATGAGGAGTGGAGCCATTTCAGGATAGGGAAGCATATATAATACTTTTCTTTTACTTTTTTGTTTTCATTCTTTGGTTTTAATAGGTAGAGGTGGAAAAGAAATTCATTTGAGATCACCTCTTAATACAAACCTAGTCTAGACTTCCCAAAACAATATGTGAACCAAAATGAAGCCGTTCTTCGAAATTTCCACCAGTCTGAATGCTGCTGTGGATTTCTGCAGCCCTCAGATCCATATATTGGAGGGAATTTGCATGAAAATACAAATATTAGTAAACAAAACAAAAGCCCATGTGTTACATTAGGCATTAGGTAGCTGAAATGTCTTCTTCTTCTTGGTATCCATCTGTTTCTAAAGACAATGAATGAAGTGTCCGTCTGGTGGTGAAGTCAAACTGCTGGAGAATCACAGCACCTGCTGTGGCTGGAGAGAGCAGTAACTTGTAGCTGCTACCACACCTGTTGCTTTTGCTGAATTTGCAGTGACCTCTCTGGGGTGGAAGCCTGGACAGTATGTATGGAGGTCCTGGGTTCCCCCCACCCCCACCTTGGCCTCGCTGATGTGTTCCAAAAGAAACCAGAACAATACATTTGGCACTAGCATGGCTGCAGGAGTTGTCAGAAGGAGGCGTACAAGTCACCATCCAAGCTTATATTAAGAGAAATATGTCATAATATCTTACGAATTTTCATGAGGCCTTTTATTGTTGTTGAAAAACTCACTAACTGTTGGCGAAATGTGGTGAAAAAATGAGAAACTGAGATATACTGAAACTGAAATATTTGTCATCTGTCTCTATTCATTGGGTTGTTTGAGATGTTATTGTGTGAACTTTTTTAGCATGGAAGGGGACTTTGGAAAGAAGTTGGAATAGATGGACTGCTCTCCAAATACTGAACGCAGAGGGATCTTAGTATAATCCTCCTATGAGCTGTATTGGGACATGTGCTTCTTAACTTGTTCATTCATTACCTGGAATTAGGGCAGAGCAGTGAGGTGGCCAAGTTTACTGATGATAATCAATTGTTCTAGGTGGTTAAAACAAAAAAGGGGAATTGCAAGGAGCTCTAAAAGGATCTCTCCACCTTGGGTGAATGGGCAATAAAATGGCAAATGCAATTCAGTGCATGCAAGTGTAAAGTGATGCACGTTGGGGCAAAAAAATCCTAATTTAGCACATGTACTCACATAGTCTATCAGTGAATGCACAAGAGAAAGTCATAGAAGGTAGTTCAATGAAGATATCAACCCAGTGTGCAACAGCTAAGAAAGAAAAGGTGAATTCCATGTTAGGGGATATGGCGTTTGCCCATTCCTTGTGATTATGTTTGTACAAGGGGATGGAAATGGTTAATGTAGATTGACCAATGAGAAAGCTCTGGTTTTGAGGCTCAGCCCAGGGGTTTACCAGGGGGAGATAGAGGAGTGAGGGTCAGAAAGAGGCAGTAAAAGTCGAACATAGTGGTTGTGACAGTAGAGTGAGAGACAGGGATAGAACTGAAAGAGAAGGGTGTGATAGTGTGAAATAGTGCCACATCTAGTTAAGGGTGTGCATTTGAGAAACCGTTCTGAATATATTTAAAACTTGTTTGTTCTTCAATAAACTTTAATCTTCGTTGTTGACTTTACAACCAGACTGAGACTCAGTATTTCACCAGAAGAAACCTGGTTGGTGGCAGTGGAAGAATAAAGCAGTGGTGTACAGGTCAATAGTCCGTGAAACGATTGAGGGCTCTGTATGAACGCCACAAGGATCATTAGTTAAAGGGAAAAGGATAGAGGCCCACAAACGTTTTTCGAAATAACTTAAAGAAAAATCATTTCAAGAAGATATTGGTTATCCGCCCCCCCCCCAGGCCATGTCTGATTGGATCATAAGCATGTTAGGCTATCCGCCAAAATATAGGTAAACTGTTCTGTTTATTTATGAGTTGATCTAACTTCAGAAATAAGGTACCCAGCAGCTGTGAACACACAATCCCAATTTCTCTCCGGTCAGAAAAGCAGCTCCATTCTTTCTCGCTATTCTCACTTCAACATGACCTAGCAATAGCAATGGCAGAAGCAAGACATAGGAGAGAGAGAGAGAGAGAGAGAGAGAGAGAGAGAGAGAATGCAGCGTGGGGAAATGTAGTTTTTGCAAATCCCCTGGGCAAACTACATTTCTCAGGAAGCTGGAGAATGGTAGTAATGAGGGACTCTGGGGCCTGGTTCTAGTAGGGATGGATGAATTTGTCAATTTGTGTTTCTTTCAGTTACTCATTTCCCCACACTTGAGGATAGTTTGCCACATTTTCACATCACTTCATAAATTCCCAAAAGAAGTCATGCAGATTACTTCCCGTACACACGTTTGCATGTAATTTTGCCCCAAACATCTATTTTTGCAAAGCAATTACCCCTAATACGTTTAGTATGGTATATTTATTTATAAAAATATTTATAGACCACCCCTCATGTAAAATATCAATACCATGGTCACTAAGACATACCGGTAGCTTTTATGCACACTTTCACAGCAGTATATGCATTACGTGCACAGTACTTGATGAAAGAACTGCATTGCAAAATTCAGAAAGCTGCAGATTTTGTGGGGTGACTGTGTTTCAGTTCTTGTATTATTTTGGAAAGGGTGAAAGTTCACCTTCAAATGTGAATTGAATAAAATTTCTTCTCCATCCTTTAATTCAGGTATGTGGGGTTCTGTGTGTTAGAGGGGAATTCTCCAAATTAAAATCCAAGCTGGAGAAGAATTTGGGACCTGTAATGTTCTTCTTACAGTTATATTGACTATTACCAGCACCTTGGCACCCAAGCTTGGAATTATAAGATCAGAAATATCTCTACTTTGAAGGGTCACTTTCTCCACTTCCCTTCTCATGGTCCATGTACCCAAAGTCACTTCCAAGATTGATGACCTGGTTCTGCCTTAATTACTCCAGCAAGATACCAGTATATTTGTTGGGGTGCTCTGGAGTCGTTTCTTACCCACGAGTATCTCTACTGTCACAACAATTTTTGGCCATTTCTGCCGGTGCAACTTGGTTTCCTTTGCCTCTTCTAAAAATAGGGGGACTGGTGTAGGGGAGAATTGCTCTTGCTGCTTTAGCAATTGATTTTATTTAAAATTGATGCCATGCTCAAGTCCATTTAGGAAATTTGTTTCCTTTCAGTGAATTCTCTGAATTATTCCTTTTATGCTAAGCTCACGGTGTACTCTCATTCATGCTGAATAAGCAAGTCTGGATAGACGGCAGCAGTTTTTCTGTCACTCGGTGATTGATAGCAAGCACGACTTCCAGGCGATGCGGACTTTTCATTGACCTCTGCTAACTTTAGGTACTGGATTTGAATTCTAAGTCACGTCTTGCACCAGCAAGCATTTCAGAGCCTTGAATTATGTAACTGCGGTTGCTGCCGCCTGCATTTAAGGTACCCTCATGTAGATGGGCTGGGATGTACAAATGCATGCACAGTATACACACACAGAGTGAAGACTGGTGTGCTACCTATAAGCCAGGGACATTTAATTTACTTGCTGTTCTTTGGCAGTGACAGGATTTTGTCATGTGTGCACTGCAGAAACCGGGTGTGCCCTGAATGCTTGTCCGCCTCCTTTAAGGCCATTGTGTGGACTCAGGAATGAGATATTTCTACACCAACATTTCTGCCCTGCAGGATGGGCTTGGGGAACCCTTTTCATCCCTAGGATGAGAGCCAGTGTGGTGTAGTGGTTAAGAGTGATAGACTCGTAATCTGGGGAACCGGTTCGCGTCTCCGCTCCTCCACATGCAGCTGCTGGGTGACCTTGGGCTAGCCACACTTCTCTGAAGTCTCTCAGCCCCACTCACCTCACAGAGTGTTTGTTGTGGGGGAAGAAGGGAAAGGAGAACGTTAGCTGCTTTGAGACGCCTTCGGGTAGTGATAAAGTGGGATATCAAATCCAAACTACTACTACTACTACTACTACTACTCTTCTTCTTCTTCTTCTTCTTCTTCTTCTTCTTCTTCTTCTTCTTCTTCTTCTTCTTCTAGGATGACATTTCCTCATGGGCAGCTTTCCAGGGGCTGCATGCCACTGATGGCTGGAGTAGGGCTGGGCAATATCTGGTATTCACAACATCATGATATACCACCAGCTAAACAATGTAATATACCGATACATCACAATGTCTGAAATAAGGATGGTGCTATGTAGAAGCATTGGCTGGCTTCCTGTTTTCCCCACATTGTGATTTTTTGCTGGCAACTGCTCTTGTGATTTGCTGCCCCCCCCCCCCTGCAGGAGGCAGGGGAGAGCTGAGCCAGCAGAGTTAACAGAGGTCACAGGAATCAAGAGAAGCATTGGCTGGCTTCATGTTTTTCCCCACATGGTGATTTTTGCATAGCCCCCCCTCCCATCATGATTCACGATACATTGCTGTGAGTGGCTGTGAGGCCTGGAGGCCACTCTCCACAAGGCCCTTTCCACCTGGCCAGACTCACCAGCCCTACCGAAGAGGCTCCTCATGAGGCCTGAGGAACATCGCCCGGCTATTTTTTTAGTGTTTTATTGATTTAATATACTGTACACTGCTTTGAGGGTTTTTTTTAAATTAAAAATGTAAAGCCATATAGAAATTAAAAAAATAAATAAATAAATTGCCAGGTCAAAAATTATGAAACCTATATCACAATATGGATTTTAAACCAGTTTGGGATGATATATTGATATATCGTCCAGCCATAGGGCGGAGCCAGAGGCACAAGTGGGCAATGCAATGGGTGGGACACTTACTGTTGTAAAGTGTCAGGGATTAGACTTAAGAGGGTGAGACGGATGAGGAGTAGTGGAGATCACCCACCGCCCTTCTCCTGACGCTGCAGGAGAAGAAGAATGCAGCATTGATTTACGGCAGGGGGCTGAGGAAGGACACATCTCAGAGAGAGACAAAGAAAATAGTTGGGAAGTGTTAGAAGAAAGGGAGGGGAATTGCGACAGAGTAGTCAGCTGACGTGGGTGGCGCTGTGGGTTAAACCACAGAGCCTAGGACTTGCCGATCAGAAGGTTGGCGGTTCAAATCCCTGCGACAGGCTGAGCTCCCGTTGCTCGGTCCCTGCTCCTGCCAGCCTAGCAGTTCAAAAGCACGTCAAACTGCAAGTAGATAAAATAGGTACTGCTCCGGCAGGAAGGTAAACGGCGTTTCCATGTGCTGCTCTGGTTCGCCAGAAGTGGCTTTGTCATGCTGGCCACATTACCCGGAAGCTGTATGCCTGCTCCCTTGGCCAATAAAGCGAGATGAGCGTCGCAACCCCAGAGTCAGCCACGACCGGACCTAATGGTCAGGGGTCCCTTTACCTTTACCTAGTCAGCTGACACGTTGTCACTGGAGAGCATTTCTGATCCCCCTTCTCCCAGAACTCGGCGTTCATTAAGGGCACAGGAACAACAGAATCAGAGATGTTTGGCCACAAGCAGCCACCGTAAAGGGAGATGCTGTTGCTAGGAAAGAGCGGGGAGGGACCCAGTTTAGAGCAACACCATGTTAAGGCTTGTTGCATTCTTTTGTCTCTCACTATTAGGACTGAATAAAACTCATTAAAAATGACTCTCCTTGTTTTCTCTGCTCTTGCTGCAACCGGGGGAAGGGATAGCATTCCCAAAGCCTTGGCAGAACCTTGGCATAAAGTAGGCTAACTTTTAGCCACTCAAAACTGGCAAGTTTCTGCATACGCACCTCTCCATCTTTCATCCAGGCAAGCATGATGCATTGCCGTAGTTCATGGACACATTCCAGTTGGCAAACTCACTCAAGGAGGGTGCAGAACAGGACTGGTGAGGGTGGGGTCTGGCCCAAGGAGACCCCTGAGCTCCTATCAGAGAGGCCTGGAAGGCAACATTTAGCTCCTAGGCCTCAGGTTCCCCATCCCTGTTGTAGGCTGTGGCCTGCATCCCATCTGTACATTTTGAAGTGTGATGAATGCATATGTGGCTGCCTTGCAACCATCAGCCTGACACAGTGTTGTCAGTTGTGAATGGTATATTCATGGTGAAATGACCTCTACAGGAAGCAGCAAAAGGGAATGGATATGTGTAGGTAGGGACCTGCTTCCCTGTATTTTAAGAGATATCCCATTATTTCAAAACATGTGTGTCATTTATGGCAGGTGGGACCTAGATGCATTTTGTAGCTGCATTCAGACTGTAAACTTTGTGTGGCAGGGGTAGGCAGAAGTCAGAACTGGATGTACTTCTATATCCCTGTGTGATGTGCAGTACATCTGCAAATATATCTCGCACGTGTGTGTGTGTTTTAAACAAGAGAAGCAACAAAATGGCTACCCATCACCACCATTATCCTACATAATTCTTCTGAAATGAAGGAAGCTTGTGGTGACCACCAGTGTATTTTTGTTTGAACAGAGCTAGGAGCCTCAGAAAACATCCCTTGGCTTATAATGAAGAATTGGTAGCTGTACCATTAGTATAAAATATAACACAGGGTGTGTGCATGCACATGTGTGTATAAGTCACCAGTGGACCAACTAGCTGAATAAGAATAAGCAAGTTTGTTTTCTCCTGCTCTGGAAGGTAGGACTCAAACCAAGGACTTCAAGCTGCAGGAAAGGAAATTCCGACTAGATATATGGAAAAACTTTCTGACAGTAAGAGCTGTTAGACAGTGGAACAGTCTCCGTTGGGAGGTTGTGGACTTCCCTTCCTTGGAGGTTTTCAAGCAGAGGTTGGATGGCCATCTGTCATGGGTGCTTTAGCAGAGATTGCTGTATTGCACGGGGTTGGACTGGATGACCCTTGGAACCCCCCCTTCTATCTCTTAAGATTCTATGATTCTAAGACTTCACAGAACAGCTCTGCATTAATTTACTGTGAAGAAAACCACACCGGAACTTTACAGAATGCAGAACCAAATAAGCTAAAAGAAAAACAACAACCCCCTAACTTTAATGAAATTATTGTTATTCTGTTCTGTAAACATATTACGTGACCAGCAGGAAGTGATGCAACACTAAACCGAGTTATCAGCGTACCAGGGAATTCTCCCAGGGTGAGAAGTGGCTGGTGACAGTATCCAGCACTGTGTCCTATGCAGCTTACAGTACAGTTAGGCAAACTTACTTGGTGTGATATCCTCTATAAAACAGTGTCTGCTAGTGGAGTGAAACAAGCTGTGATTTCAGTGCCCCTTGCCCCTCTCCTGAATATGCCTGTCAGCTGCGTGCGCGCGCGCGCGCACACACACACACACAATCCACATGCCAACATTTAATGAAAACAAGAAAGGAGTTTTGGGGTACCCTCCTATCCCAACAGAGGTGTGAGTGTCAAAGCATCTTGCAACACATTGCAGGTTTAAAGTAGAAAGCACGGTTTTAATGGACCCGAAGATACGGTGATCACAAATGGTATCTCTTCTGCTCCAGCCAGAATTACTGAGATCCCAGTTCCCATTACAGCTCTTTAGATTGCAGCCTCTACATTTTGATGTAACCCTACCAGGGTAGCTGAAGATATCTAAAGCTTGAGGATTTATTAGATGTGAATATACATTTTGTGTGTGTGTGTGTGTGTTTTGTTTTTACTGGTCTGGTGCCAGTAAATAAGCCACCAACCCCCTGGCTGAGTGTCATTTGATAGGAAAAGGCTGGGATCACAAGGAAGCCTTCTGTCTTTTCACAAAAAAAAGAAAAAAAAGAACAGGAGGGGGAAAAGTGCTGAGGTAAGCAGTGTCAACCCCAGCTGCATCAACATGATGGTGGGAAGACAAATGAGAGCTTTCACTGCTGGATATGGGGGATAGAGAGCCCACAGCTCTGAAAACCTTCTTCATATTCCTGAAACAGCTGTCATAACTGAAACTGCCAGGGACTGCTTTTTAAATGACTCCCTTTGATAAGAATTCTCTCACCAGCCCTTTCTTTCAGCTTATAAACACACTTGCAGCAACACGTAGCTCATCGGAGAGGTAGCTGGAGACTTGAATCGCACTTGGCTCTTCTCTTTCTCCTCTCATCCTGAGCCACAATTATCACTGCCTACTACAACGGCGGCTCCCGCCTTCATTTCCCAGGGCAGTCATCTTTGGGGCTTAAGGTCTAAAATCAGATGTCCTAGAAACCAAGCTTTCTTGGAAATCCATCACCCTTATCCTTAAGGCCTGTCTGTTGCATCTCAGAGATGTAGGAGCTGGTTAGCCTTTCTTACTACTTCACATGGGCCAGGGCTGAGCTGTGACCTTGAAACTTTTAAGGCTTAGCTCTGGTGACACTCCCCTGCTTGCATGAAAACTGTGCTCTCCTGCAATACATTTAACCCCCCCCCCCAATTCTGGAAACTGTAAAAGGTAAAGGTAAAGGACCCCTGGATGGTTAAGCCCAGGCAAAGGCGACTATGGGGTTGCGGCGCTCATCTCGCTTTCAGACTGAGGGTGCCAGTGTTTGTCCACAGACAGCTTTCCAGGTCATGTGACCAGCAGGGCTAAACCACTTCTGGTGCAACCAGAAATCCTGTTTACCTTCCCGCTGCAGCTGTACCTATTTATCTACTTGCGCTGGCGTGCTTTCGAACTGCTATGTTTGGCAGGAAATGAGACAGAGAAACGGGAGCTCACTCCATCGTGCGGATTTGAACCACCGACCATCTGATTGGTAAGCCCAAGAGGCTCAGTGTCTTAGACCACAACGCCACCCATGTCCCCCCTCTGGGAACTGTAGTTTACCCATCACATGTAGTCTGCCATTTCTAGCACCTTTAACTAACTACCATTCCCAGGGTTCTTTGCGGGAAGATATGTCCTTTAAATGTATGGTGTGTATACCTCCTAAGATCCCGATAGCATCAATGCTACCCTGTGCAACCCGTCCTTAAATGTGTTAAATGACCTAACTTGGCTTTTGTTATTAAAGGCAGTGACTCATTGAACAGACGACAATGGAATCGGCAAAACGAATGAATGAAAGAAAAAGCAATGGAAGCTTTTGCAAAGTTAGGTTGGCCCGTCCCAGTGTTCCTTCCCAGGAAGGCATGTGGTGGTTTGCTCAGAGACGAAATGTGATGGCGTTCATTTTGCTCGGTGCCTGTGATCATGATCCGCTAAGTGGCAAGGAGCGGTGGAGGCAAAGGAAGGTGATGTTCGTCTGGGCAAGCACAGTGAGGTGTTTTGCCAGCGAGACAAACTTGAGACGGGGGCAGCTTTCGTGCCACGGGGCCCGCCAGTTCCTTGTGCCTGTTGCCTGGGCAATGACTGGGGGATTATGAGGAATGCTTGGAGACGATGGCCTTCTTTGGGGCTCATGGATAGGAGCAGAAGGGGGTGGATGGCTTTTGTCTATCTGTTTCTTCTTCTTTATATTCAACAGATTAGACAGGCGGGTTGCTGTGGCGACGACACGGAGGAGGTCTCCGGCACACCTGCACCACAAACAAGGAGTCCCGCCAACATGGGACTTACAGAGTCCTGGAGGCAATTTTTTAGCTGTGGGAAACACAGACAGGAAAGAAGTGGGAGGAGGAAGGAGAAGAAGGAGAGGTACACAGACAAGAAAAGGGAAACCAGGGCACTGTCTGCTGAGGTCCACAACGTACTCCTTGTTTACAGCACTGCCTTTTGCACACAGACTTTGCACATGACCATCCTAAAGCTACTGCCCCAAACAAGTCATAGGTCAGAGCAGCAAATGAGCATCTGCTTGGGCCAATGATTTCCACAATGTGGTGTTTTCATTTTATTCTTTTAAAGAAGGAAGGAAGGAAGAAGTACAATGAGCGTGCAGACAGCAAACTGGACACCAGAAAAGTGCAGGAGGATTAAAAATGAAAGTGGAGGGGGCTGCATGTGCACACACACACACACACACACACACAAACAAATGCTGTTTCTGAACTTAACTCGCATCCTTAAGAAAGTTAATTACATTGTGGTGGGAAAAGGTGAGGTGGGGGTTTATAAGTCTTTTGAGCTAAAAGCAAAGAAAGCTTGGAGAGAGAGAGAGAGAACAGGAAAAATGTTAAAACCAGTGAGCACCTAAAGGCAAACATGCCACTCTGGAATGCTCTGGCTCCCCTCCAAATGTTGCTAATGAACCAGCCAGCCCTGTACAGTGTCCTTGCCTCACCTCTCCTGGACAGCCCCCCCCCCCGCCTTCCAGGGCTCCCCCTCACCCATCACCTTCCTTCCCCCGCCCTCCCCTGATGGCATTCATTGTGATCGTGTTTCACTGCAAGCTGAAATTACTTTAAAGGAAGCCCAGGTTCAGGCACAACAACTAGTAGGCATTCACAGACCATTCTATTACTGCCGGGAGCTTACACAACAATGTCTTTTGCTTAAGACAAGGGTTTGTCGCCTCTTCCCATTTAATCATTTATGTGGCTCTCTAAGTTCCCCACCCTTAGGAGTATTAGATGGGAGCGCAAGCTCTGCATAGTCCAATGCGATGTTTCTGCTAAGATAGCTGTTGTCGCTCACATGGGTGCAAGGCAGCAGGTGGGTTGTCGCCACTTAGCAGCAACTCAAGGGCACAATGTAAAACATGGATTCTGCAGAAGCAGCCACTATTTCTGCAATGACCATAGCTAGCAAACTGCATCAGTGAAACTAATGCCCCCAGATAAGAGCCAGGACTTTTTTTCTTTTTCTAGCCAGAGCTCACCGGAGCTCAAGTCCAGCACCTCTCAGTTGGGTGCCATTGCCATTCTAAGAGAAGTTCATGGTGGGTTCCGGCACCTCTGTTTTTCTAGAAAAATAGCACTGAAAGAGCCTGTGGTTTCCTATTAAGCACTATGAATTAAGAGTGGGGAAGAAATTTGGTTCACTTTGCCTGTGAATGCGAGCCCACCTCATTTGCCCTTCTCAGCACAGCACACGGACTGAAACACAACTACCCTTCAAAACCTGCACTTCTCTGAATTTTGAGATGCAGTTCTCCAAGCAAATGTGGTCACAAAAATGCATTTAGTAAAGTGTGCTTGTGTGCATGAAAACAACACATGTGGTGCTTGCAGAAATATATATATAAGGTAAAATTTCATATAAAAATATGTATATTTGAAGCAATGGATACCAAATGCTCAAACTGATGCGGAAATGCAGCAAACTGAGCTCAAAGTTAGAAAAAAGAGTGAGAGAGAAATGGACTGAAATATACTCGGAGTTGACTGTGGATTTCATGCTCTTTATTCAGCTCATAGTGGTGAGGAGGAATGAATGTTCCCCCAAAGTATCTGCTTTATATACATCATTTACACAATGGGCTGCACGTGATTGGCTAACTCTGGAATTCTCCTGTAGGCCAATCAGGTTGTGGATTCACCTCCATCTGGAGCTGGATTGGGTGGCTCCTGCAGACCAATCATACTGCTGCATTGTTCTAGGATCAACCAGACTGCTGCATTCTGAATCCTATTGTTCTAGGATCAATCAGATTGCTGCATTTTGGATCCTATTCAACTCAGTACATAACAGAACATTGGCAAATGCCTCCCTCCTGTACGTGTGTGTTTAGGCAGCCTGGCTACCAAACCATCATTGACTAGATTCAAACTAATTTTGTCACCCACAAACCAAACCACTATGTCACTCTGTTAAAGGTGATGAAATGTATGGGTTTCTGGTAAGGCTAGAGCAGAGGTCGGCAACCTAAGGCCCATGGGCCAGAAGCAGCCCATGAGGGTCGCTTAACTGGCCCATGAGCCGCCCCCAAACCGAGCTGCTCACTTGGCAAGTCCCTGCGCGCTGTGCTAAACCGGCACAGCGCAACACGGGGACTATCTTCCACGGCTCCAGAAATCACTTCTGCGCAGGCCCAGATGCTGGAATCGCGTCTGCACAGGCACGATTTTGGGTGTCTGGGCATGTGCAGAAGCAATTTCCGGCAATGCGGACATGTGCAGAAGCGATTTCTAGTGTCGTGCTGTGCCAGCCCGGCCCACACAGGATCTCCGCGGGGAGTGATCCAGCCCATGCCAACCCCTGGGCTAGAGATGACTGTCAGCAACTGAAATTTCAGCTATATCACGTCACCGTTTGATAACCTAATTTTTTGTGCTCCTTCAGGGAAAAAAGAAAGGATAATTTTGCCACAAATCATAATTTACTGATCCTGGTCTGTCCAAGGTGCTTATACAAAATCAATATGCATTTGCAGCTCCCTCTAGCAACGCCCATTTAACATTTCCAGGAGGATGACAAGGCTAAGTGACTGCATATGTTTCATCCTACTTTATAGCAATTCCTAATGTTTCCCTTTCTCGGTGAATCTGGAACAATACGGGCCATTTACATAGGCTATATTTCCACAGCAGGGGGGCACTAGTTCAATGAATGTCTTCTATTGTGCTGACGTTTAAATAATATTCCGTACCAAATTCTATCATGAAGGGCCAAACTATATGCAAGGCGAGATCAGATGTCCCATCTTTTTGAAATTTTTGCTTACAACAGCTGTTTGTGTTTCCAAATTTGACTGAAGCAAAATCACTGGGGGAGGTGTGCCCAAGTGGAGATAGGTTTATCATAAGCAAAACCCCAACTCCAGAAGACGTCCGGAGTTATTAATGACTAATACTCACCAAAAACCATGGAACAAGTTAGTCACAATTAACCTGAAGTCCCTTTTTGCTTGCACAGAACTTAGACACAACTAAATTTAGCTGGATTTTGGTCAGTGAGCTTTCTAAGGCTTCTAAAGTTTAGCTTAATGGATGCTTAGTCAGACTCTGAACTTGCACCATGACTTTCCCAAAGGTTAGTCTGACAATGAGGCTCCGCATTTTGGCAGGTCTTACTTCTTTTCTGGGATGAAAATTTGGAAATGTGATCTAGGTGAGGAAATTAGGCACACATCCCTGTGTAGCTGACAAAAAAATGAAGAGCGGCAAAGAGTTATGAATGTTTTGCACAGGAGGTTCAACTCTGTAAAGAGGGATTGTGGCATTAGATTGTGTGGAACCTTATTCTAAATGTGCAGCATATTCAATAAAGAATGCTGGGTCATGTTCTGCAGCATGAGGCTAGAGTTATTACAAAGTGTTTTTTTCTTTCTTTTTAAATGACTGACATTGAAATATTTGAAATGTGGCTTTTTTTAAAAGAGAGAGAAGATGACTGTTGCCAAAGAATTAGAGGTAGAAATCCAACACTTCACTATACTTCATGAAGTATAGTTATTGTGGTCTTAAAGACCAGTAAATGAGATACAGTGGTACCTCAGGTTAAGTACTTAATTCGTTCCGGAGGTCCGTACTTAACCTGAAACTGTTCTTAACCTGAAGCACCACTTTAGGTAATGAGGCCTCCTGCTGCCACCGCACCGCCGGAGCACGATTTCTGTTCTCATCCTGAAGCAAAGTTCTTAACCAGAAGCACGATTTCTGGGTTAGCAGCATCTGTAACCTGAAGCGTATGTAACCTGAGGTACCACTATAATTCTTTTTAAAAGGTTTAACTTTCCCTCATCCCATGTGCCCTTGAAGGAACTGAAGTTGCAGCAGGAAAGAGGAGGCAGTAAAGGACGATTGGTGCCTTGAGATTGAGATTCTAACCATGTGCTAAAGTGAGTTTTCAGGGAGGCCACTGCAGAATATTGCAATCTACTATCAGATCATTTTAAAAACTCCAGGCATGCTATCTGTAAGGCTTGGGTCTCTCCCACAAACACGAGATGCCGGCAGCAGTTAATTATCTAAGATTTATTGGTTCAACAAAAAGCCCCGGTTGGAACTCCGCTAATGACACAGTTGCCAGAACTAAGCTCCGCCCCCTTTTCCCCCAACAGGAAAAACGCCACCTTCTCTTCCTGTCCGTTTCGCGCTTCTTGGCTAATCTTGTGAGTCTACGAGATCAGGGGTATCTCCCACCCCCCATATTTCTGGGTCTGTGTCACTATCTGAGCTTTGCAACTGAATTCCTACTCTCTGTGTTTCTCCGTTTTTCTGTGTACAAAGGTTGAATTCCTGTGGCTAACTGCTTCTCCCCCCTCCCTTAGGAATTCTCTCTCTCCTTCCACTGTACCTGTCTCTTCTCTGACAGTATCTGCATTTGGTCTTCAGAAGCAATAACATAACCCATGAGAAAGTGGTAAACGGCCACTGCCCTGTATACCTGAAGGAGCGTCTCCACCCCCATCGTTCTGCCCAGACACTGAGGTCCAGCTCCGAGGGCCTTCTGGCAGTTCCCTCACTGCGAGAAGTGGAGTTACAAGGAACCAGGCAGAGGGCCTTCTCGATGGTGGCGCCCGCCCTGTGGAATGCCCTCCCTTCTGATGTAAGGAAATTATTATTATTTATTGAATTTATATACCACCCTATACCTGGGGGTCTCAGGGCGTTTCACAGAATAAAATCAAGATATAAAACAACTACCATATTGTAAATATAAGCTGCACCCGAATATAAGCTGCACCTTTAAAATTGGAGGGGGGAAAGAAAAAAAGAAAAAAATACATGAATATAAGGCGTTCCCTTTCTCGCGGGGACTCACAGAGGAGGCGGCTCAGTTCAGGGGCAGCTTGTGTGCTGGTTAAACGACCCTATTGGGCCGCTAGTGGTCCATGGGCCTTAGGTTGCCAATCCCTGTTCTATATGTTAGGTCCGCAAGCTGTGCATATTCCATCAGTTTAAGTTGTAATTCTTCTTTGGTTGCGACTTTGCTTGTTTTCCATTTTTGGGCTAAGCAAACACGAGCCACAGTAGTGGCACATGTAAATTACCTTTTCTGACAACTGGGAATTTCTGTCTGATTATCCCCAACAAAATGGATTCTGGTTGGGTTTTTTTGAAAAGTACTTTTTTTCAATTCATTATGAATTATTTCCCAATAGTCTTTTACCATTTTACAGGTCTGCCACATATGATAGAACATACCCTCAGTCTCATTGCATCGCCAACACTTATCTGATTCAGTCTTATACATCTTAACCAGTCTACTCGGTGTTAGATACCATTGGCCCCAAAGACTTTAAAGGCGATCACCAACGCTTTGAATTGCCCCTTGAAGCAAACGGGCAGCCGATGCAGATGTTGCTGTCCAATCAAGGATGTGTTTATGAGTGCACATTTCCTTCAAGAAATACCCAAGGCTCCACTGCAGGGAGAAATGTGGATCCTTTGGGATAGGTGTTGAAGACAGTGTACACAGCACAAGCCATATGGTTTTCTCTGGGCTGACAAAGAGCACAGCAACATTCTGCCTTTCTTCTCCCTTCTAAGAAAGAGCTGCTCTCCCAAGGAGGTGTGAGAATGAGAGTCTACAGAAATACCCTGCCTTGCAGGGGGAGTTCAGAGATAGTTCACTGAGTCAGGGGAAACTCTGCCTTTACTCTTGTACCAGGTTTTATGGAAGGAAATTAAAATATATATACTGTCTGACACCATGGTGGAATGCTTGGAATCTGAAATATATAAAGTCTAATAGGATTTTGGCCAAAGCCTAGTGCATGGTCCTACATCACGGTTTTACAGATTCTTTTTCTTTCTTTTGCTATGCTTTACTACAGGTTAAAGAGGTTTACTGCTGTTTGGTTTCCAGAACAATGGCTGTATAACTTCTGATTTGTGTGGATATTGTGAACTGCACTTGTTTCCTGCATGTTTGAAAACCCCGACATTCATTACCGTCCTTCCTCAATAACCTCCCGACTTCTCGACGCAAGGCTATATAGCAATGCAAGCTCGCTTTAAGCACACATTTATATACTGAGAGCAGCTCTGCTCATTTTTATATCTTTAAATGCCATCTATTTGTGCCGTGCCTTGAAGATGTAAAATGCTGTGTGCGGTAAGTGCTAAGTTATTATGGATTCCCTCTTTCTCCAAAGCACTTTGGGAAATCAATATGTTACTCAGAAAGACTGCATTGTCTCGGGCAGATCTGCTCTCTCTTACAGCTGAATGATATAGGACTAAGGGCTTGCCATACCATCCTGACTTTCCAGATAATACAAATGGCAAATGGGTCATTCATATATATATTATATTATATTATATTATATTATATTATATTATATTATATTATATTATATTATATTATATTATATTATATTATATTATATTATATTATATTATATTATATTATATTATTATATTATATTATATTATATTATATTATATTATATTATATTATATTATATTATATTATATTATATATATATATAAAACCACAGCTCGCCCCTATACACGAAGCCAAGCCAAAGCACAACTAAGTGCAATACAGCCATCTTCTCAGGAAAACTCTTCACAAAGTTCAAGAGGTCAAGACACAAAGGCTTTAGCAACTAATCCACACCTAATGACCCACCTAAGTGGTACTCAGGATATCACTCAAGAAATCACTCAAGGTATCTCTCAAGTAATTAAGGAACAAAAGAAGAAAAGGCACACTGGCCTGGGAACTTCCTCTCTGCCCAGAACATTGGAGGCTAGACACCACACCCCCTCTACAGTATTTATAGGAACTCAAACATTGAGATCCCGCTCTGTTCCAGTAACAAGAAGCCGAAAGCACCAGCCTGAAGATGACGAGTGAGACCTCGTCGAAACGTCGCCTAGACACCCCAACTTTTACACGGGAAGACACCCGAGGACACCAAAACCTGCATTCCTGTACCCGTGAAAATCTACGAAAGCATATATATATATATATATATATATGGGTTAGCTCAAGAGCATAATTAAGGGCTGCCTATCCATTCATTTACTTTTTTCAAAAAAAAAGAGCATACCATCATCTGAAATTATGCAAAAAATAAAACAGAAAAACATCACCCAGGATTTATCTCTAGGGGAGAACCAACAACATGGGAAATGGGTTCTGCAATCTGGTTATATATGAGCTATCTCTTGGTGATAGATGGTGCATAGTTTTCACCATGACTATTTTCACCGATATATTTCTCAAATAGCATGTAGCAGACCCTCCAAGCATCCCTATTTTCCAGGGACAGTCCTGGATTTACAGATGGCGTTCTAGTTTCTGATTTCATCCCAGAATGTTTCCACTCCCTGCTCATCTGTATCATACCCTCCAACATTTCTTCAATGAAAATAGGGGTGTGGTGTCTCTCACTAAAAGAAAGCTCTCACTAAAATAAATGAATAAATGCAGGTATAATTAACACACACTGAAAAGAATGATGGGCTTTTTGTCTGACAGAAGACCAGTGACTCAAAAAACAAAACCCAACAAAGTGCCTGTCAGCAAGCAACTGACAAGCTGAGCTAGCCTTGTAAATTTCAAAATGTTGTGGTTGTCAGATTTCTGCCTCTTACACATTTTAATACCACACGAACTTTTAAAGAAGGTGGGCTACAAAAGAAAGGCACGGCTTCATTCGTTGTTTTTGGCCTCTGTGCATGCAGATTGATCTGAGATGAGGGTGGGAATCTTCTTCTGCCAGATTTTAATATATTTCCCCCCTTACAGATAACAAAACAATTAACACTAAGATATTCCACTGAAAGAGCTGCAGGAGAGATGCATAAGCAAAATAGGTAAGGATCTGTGTTCATTTGATAAGGGTGGGGATTGGCTGCGAAGCCTGATGATGTCATCCTTGCACTGGTTTTATTCGACTAGCATGACGAGAGAGGCTGCAGAACAAGAGATGAAATGTGGTTGTATAGGAATGACGGCATGAATTGGCTGCTCAGTGCATAGAGATAGCTGGAATTGTGCTCAGCAAGCCACCTGCTATTCTGAAATGTAGGCAGATTTCAGGCCCATGTTCATTTTGTTTTTACAAACTTTCTGAATTCCTAAAATGTCTGAATGCTCTCAGCCATGCTCAGAGTCCTGAGTCTTTTACTCTGAGCCTGTATCTGTAGGTTGGGTCAAAGTCTTGAGATTTACGGAGCTGCTCTCCTCGCGGAGCTTGTGAAAATTGCAATCTAAATCAGCTCCCCAGATGGTAGGTCATTAACAATGCAGGAGGACAGGATGCATGCCCACTGGTGTGTAACACCATGGATATAAACTCCAGTGCCTGAGAGGGAGATGCAAATAGCTTTTCCTCTGTCTTGTGAACCTACAGCCTGCTGCCACCCATTTATTCATTTGTGGCACCATTTGCACTTCATCATGTGTCCATTGAAAGACCCCCGGAGAATTACCTTAATGTACGAGAGGTGAGAACCAAAGTTGCCAACAGTAGTCTGGAAGGCGCACACTTGCAGTACATACTGGCAATGAATGCCACAGTCTCGATTGCTTGGATGGGCTCCATTTTAAAGCTCTACCTGGCAGCCCAAATTCATGAAGCACTGTGTGGCAAGGCATCCCCCCCCCTAATCTTTACTGACAGCGTGACTTTATTGACAACAGATGTTAGAGGTTTGGCATAGGCATTGGGTAGACCCCACCCCTTACGGCCCACATGCCAGAAGAACTTGCGTTTTGGGTTCAACCAGAAATGAAAGATTCCCTGAGCTACATCAAGGGGTAACTGCCCCAATGGATTGCACCTGGGGAGTGCTGTGGCCCTTGTCCAGACAGAAGCATCTCCCATGGTTCTTTTTAATGGGACACCACATTTCAGAGGGACCAGGCAGAGGCTACTAACTCCCCTCCGATCAAGACTACACCTATCCAATGCCCAAACCACCAAAGTTGTGACAATTGCTATGAGTATGGCGAAAACCAGACAGAGTCAGACGGAGCCAATTTGCCAACTGGGAAAATTCCAACCTGGTGTCAGGAACTGAGCAGAGGAGGAGGAGTGGTGGAGGGTGGAGTTAATGTTAGGGGCTGGGGAGAGGATAAATGGTGGAGATGGCCTCACCATCCTGACACTTCCAGGGTGGAGGAAAAGAAAGAGAGTATACATTTACAACAGGGGTTTGTCAGAGGGCACAGCTGAGAGGCAGATGAGGGGTAAAGTTGGGAAACAATGGAAGAGGAGGAGCAGGCAGAGGTGGAGCAGCAGCTGGCTGACACATTGTCACAAGAAAGCATTACAGACCCTCCATCTCCTAGAACCCGGCGAGCCTTAAAAGTCGGATCTGTAGGTGCTGTTTCCAAGTGGATGGCCAAGTGGAGAAGGAGGAGCCAAAGGAGAAGGAAGAGTGTGGACGTTGCAGATTCGAGCCTCACCAACACCTCCCACTTTTCCTTCCAGGTAAACTGGCCCCTTTTAGCCTCCCATCACTTGTTTTCAAACGGCTTCTGGAAAACAGAGCAGTGGACACACCATGGAGCTGCTGTTTTCTGAGTCTGTGATGTGCAGATTCCTGCTGCCTGGACCTCGCCTCCCCCCTCTCCATCTTAATTTGAGCTGCGCCTCAGCTCCCCTGGGGGAACAGAAAGTATGCTTCCTCTGAGAATTCTTCTGAGAACATTGCTTTGAGAATGTGCAAAGTGTAGAGTTTGCCAGAGTGGTGCATGCTCTGGTTATCACAGTTCGTTTCCGGGCACAATTCAAAGTGTTGGTCCTGACCTTTAAAGCCCTAAAAGGCCTCGGCCCAGTATACCTGAAGGAGCGTCTCCACCCCCATCATTTTGCTCAGACACTGAGATCCAGCTCTGAGGGCTTTTTGGCGGTTCCCTCACTGTGAGAAGTGAAGTTACAGGGAACCAGGCAGAGGGCCTTCTCGGTAGTGGTGCCTGCCCTGTGGAACACCCTCCTGTCAGGTCAAAGAAATAAACAACTATCTGACTTTTAGAAGATATCTGAAGGCAGCACTATTTAGGGCAGCTTTTAATATTTTATGAATTATTGTATTTTAATATTTTGCTGGAAGCCGCCCATCTAGCTGGGGAATCCCAGCCAGGTGGGCGGGGTATAAATAATTTATTATTATTATTATTATTATTATTATTATTATTATTATTATTATCCTAGAGTGCACAGTACACCAGCACTGTGACCTCACACCTGATGTTTGAAAGAGCTCCCAATGTGAAAATTCCATTTTAAGAACGACTACATAGCATGTCTGAAAACCCCGCTTGAATGCTTCCGGGCACAACAACAAATCTGTTCCCTAAGTATTCCCCTTTAGCATTGTGAGTGCTGCCCAGCTCCCAAAGAGCCAAGATAGAAAAGAAGTGCCTTGAATGCAGAAAGCGTCACTTATCCCACCATCTGCTGAGCGAAAGAGCGAACCCCTTTGCCATCCAATAGCAATCAAGAAGAAACGGCATTCTGGTTTTATGTACCCTGTAATGTCATCGGGATGAGGCAACAGCAGTGGCAGCCGCCGCCGTACTGCCACCGCCACCGGTGAACAGATATGGCCAGGTCTTAAGATAAGCCACCGCTTGAATCATTTGCTGCCGTTTCTGAAGGCGAACCTGAGCGATGCTAAGAGATAGGGAGAAAGTCCTTGGGTTAAGCTGGCATGTGCCAGTGAATTAAAGGCTGGCGCTTGCGACACTGCATTGCAGGGGAGCTTTTAGCTGTTCGAAGCTGCCAGCTGATGTCTCTCTAAGCATCATTGCCAAGAAGCCAAAACTGGAAGCAGGTGCGGGGGTAGAGGAACTGAATGTGGTGGTTGGGAGAGCACGGGGGGGTGGGGGGTGGGAGGTGGCGGCCGGGAGGGGTGTGTGGAACGGATGAACAGAACTTCTGTTGTTAAAATTCTGTTGCCTTCATTAAGGCCTAAACAATGCTTTGCTTTAAACTTGGAGGATATTTTTAGCCTGATAGACTACTGCAAACCCAGTCTGACAATCCTCTTACATTTATGCACTGAACTAAAAGGCTCCCCTCCGCCCCCCACTCCTCCAGCAGAGCCGCGGATTGTCTAGCAGAATGTTGTATGCTGATTATAGCAGCTTTGCTCAGGAGACGGAGAGCATCTGCTTCTTAATGTGCCCCCATCGTCCCCCCCAGCCCCCCCAACCAAACTGCTCTTTGGGAACTTCCACCTCCCTTAGCCCAGGGCCTGGGAAAAGAGCCTCTTCCCAACTCAAGTCTCCGTCTTCACCGTGCCATGTCACCAGTTCAGCCATCGTAGCATACCACCTCCTGATAAGAAAGAAGGCAGGCACCAGCAATGCCAAGAATTTGCATTCCTTTCAGAGGCAGAAACAAGATGTGCCACTCATGTTTGCAGCCAGAGAGATTCTCCATTCTCCCTTACGCTCGGCTCAATGGCACTCACACGGCGGGTGGAGTGGGGGGGGCGGAAAGGCGAGGGGAAAGGGCAGGTATATATGTGTAATTATAGCAATTGTACTAGACAAGTAGTACCTGCAGCAGAATGTTGCAGTACAGAGGGCTTGTGTTCAGCATTGCAGCCAGCCTCCTAGGACATTCCATTCTACCCTTTGCCCCCTTTTCACACCCACTTCTCAACAATCAGCATCCTATGACCACTCAGGGTGCCCAGTCCTCACTGAGCTATTTCCCCACCTGAATTTTGATTTTAATGATTTTGTGTGTTTGTGAGTGTGTGTGTGTGTGTGTGTGTGTGCTTCTGCAAACCTCCAGTTTCTCCCGAACCTGCTAATGCTTCTCCTGTGTGCATGGGTGCTGCCATTTTGGTTAGATAAGGATCCATACTGACAGGAATGCATGACGAATATTAGCAGGGAATCTATCACTGCAAGCGGCCAGTGTATTTCCTAAGCTTCATGCCCATCACTTCTTGGGGACTTCCAGTTTTCATTTTGTTGGCCAAATAAAACAAGGCCCTTCTTTAAGTTGCCTGTTGAGCATTCTGTTAGCTGGAACATGATGCCTTCCATGAAAATCGAGGTATTAAAATGGCATTTGCTATGCCTGGTGGAACGCATTATCACAGGAGACCAGGGCCCTGCAGGACTTGACATTCTTCCGCAGGGCCTGCAAGAAGAAGAAAAATAATTTGGATTTGATATCCCGCTTTATTACTACCCTAAGGAGTTCTCAAAGCGTCTAACAATCTCCTTTCTCTTCCTCCCCCACAACAAACACTCTGTGAGGTGAGTGAGGCTGAGAGACTTCAGAGAAGTGTGACTAGCCCAAGGTCACCCAGCAGCTGAATGTGGAGGAGCGGGGATGCGAACCCGGTTCACCAAATTATGAGACTACCACTCTTAACCACTCTTAACCAGTACACCACACTGGCTGTTCTGCCTGGCCTTCAGTCTGGGTCCTGTTTGACCCCCCCCCATGGGACCCTGTAAGTTACCTCTTTGGCCCTTTTATTGGCTCATGTGGGACCAACATCGATAGCTGGCCCTGATGAATACTTGAGGTTCCTGGCCCCTATGGTTTTAATTTGTGGGCAGTCATTTAATTTTATCCTGATTCTAATTTTTAGTCAATTGTTTGATTGTGTTTTAATGTATTTGATATTTGATGTTAGCTGCCCTGAGCCCAGTCTTGGCCGGGGAGAGTGGGGTATAAATAAAAAAATTGTACAAAACAATCATTAAAATGATGGACCACTCATAGAAGTATCAAACAACTGCAGAGGCCTGTTGGCATTAAAAATGTCTTCAAGAGTTGACACAAAGTCACATGCGATCATGCCTGCCAAATCTCTGTGGGAAGAGTGCTCCGCAAGATGGCACTGGCAACTCTAAAGGTCTGGCTTCTGGTTGAGGCTAGTTATAGAATCATCGAGTCATGGAATTGTAGAACTGAAGGGACCCTGAGGATCATCTAGTCCAATCCCCTGCAATGCTGCTTCTTCTTCTTTGGCGATCACTCGTAGCCGAGTCAGATTGTCTTCCATAAACACAGTTTTAACAGTGAATCCGTAAGTGACTGTGGAGGCCAATTCTGGATCCACACATCCTTCCACAGTGGGGACATAGGTTTGCGGGTGGGAGTTGATGATGGTGAGGGTTTGCCAAGTGTGCCTTCCTCTTTGCACTTTTCTTCCTTTCATCCTGAGTTTGAGCGTCTTCATAGCCCATTTACAGATAGGTAGCCGTGTTGGTCTGCCATAGTCAAAACAAAAAAAATTCCTTCCAGTAGCACCTTAAAGACCAACTAAGTTAGTTCTTGGTATGAGCTTTCGTGTGCATGCACACTTCGTGCATGCACACGAAAGCTCATACCAAGAACTAACTTAGTTGGTCTTTAAAGGTGCTACTGGAAGGGATTTTTTTTTTGTTTTTTCATAGCCCATGACACCTTTGGTAAAGGCTGTTCTCCAACTGGAGTGCTCGCAATGCATGTGGGGATTGAACCTGCAACCTTGGCATCATCAACACCATTCTCTTATCAACTGAGCTATTCAGTGGTTGGGCTTCTCTAATATGGGGGGACAAGTAACAGACCTTCTCTGGCTGCTCTTAGTGATTGAGCGGGAATATAAGGCTTCAGGTTGTCCTTAACGCTATCCTGAACCCAAGCTGCTCTTAGCTAATTACAAGCAGGAGTAGCTCTTGAATCACTTGTGATAACAGGAGCCGGATTCCATATTCTAATATCGTTCTTTTAATATTCTTTCATGGGCAAGGGTTTTTGGCTGAGTGATGGAGCCTATGAACCACCGTGCAAAAGGGTTAACCTGTACAATGTCTGCAAATGCGACCATGTGCCTTTAAATGCTAGTCTTTTATTTCACGGCACTCAAGGAAGCATTCGGAACACTGAGCACTTTGCAAGGGTGTCGTCCCCCCCGTGCACATGAATGAGGTTGATTAAAAGCTTCGAACAATGAGTGTTCTAATATATTTTTTCATATATAAAATTTAAAACCTCAGCAAAGTACAATAGCTTGGTAATAAAGTCATGAAACTGCTAATGGGATAGGTTTTCTACAAATGAACTGACTACCAAACACAGTAATAAGAAGGCTAATAATATAGTTATAAAAGAGAGGGAGAGAGAGGTAATGCAGCCAGGGCCTATTAAGTGAAACTGTAGATGAAGAGGACTTATGTCATCAGTCTTTGAATTTTGTACATTTTGAACATCATCCAAAAATTATAATCCACCGTTTGAAATATTATAGCAGTGACGAGGGAGAAGTGGTCTCCCCCGCTTGGCCCTATTACAACCTTATGGCCTCAAACATTCACATCCTACTGTAAATATATCATGTTCCTTATGAAGAACCTTTTAATTCCCCTCCCCCTAGTTCTTTTTGGTTTTAAAGGGTCTCTTGCTAAAAGGTTAGTGTCTGGGCAAAAGAAGTCTCCGTTTGATCTTTCCTTCAATGTGCATTATTCCACACTAACGTCCTGATTGTGTTCAACAGGACTTTCTCCCTTGTATGTGTGTATGAGTTTCTACCCTGAGCTGTTTGGTATACAACCAATATCTTCCAAACACACTGCAGCAGAGGTATTTCATCATTTGAACAACCCACACCTTTTGAAGATTTCTAAGGAGTCGTGCTTCTTTTTGTCATCGTGCTATGTCAGCGTCATGCAATGGGCCCTGGAAATAGCATCTGAAAGCAACGCTCCATGACTTGAGACTCTGTAGTTGGAGGGGGATTTCACTACATGGAGTCTTGCATCCTTGTCATTCATGTGCAGTGCAGTATCTGCCCTGACTCTGATCAATGGTGCAGGTTGCAGGAGATAATACTGCTTTGCCTTGGGTGGGTTGAAGGGATCATATATGTCAAGGGATGGGCTGGATCAGAAGATTGGGGAATGTAATCACAGGAAGATCAGTTCCTAACAGAATATTCACGCCCCCCTGCTTCCAGCATTTCCAGAAGCAGATAAACAGGCAGACACAGAAGCTGCACAGTTGAGAGAGGAGCTACCCAGCTATGAGATAGTAGCTAAGCAATCAGAAGGGAGGGAGCAGCTGAGTGATACATCAATCGAGAGTGGGGGGGGGGTCCCCTCCCTTCCCCCGAACTCGGAGGTCTAAGCACGTCAGAGAACAAAGGATAGGCGGGGAGGGGGAAAGAACTTCCTGTTGTCATGCTTCTTGCTGCGGAAGTGGGGAGGAGTCAGAGTAGGCAACTGATATCCTTGCAGAGGGTTGCCTTTTTGTGCTTGTAACAGAATGCTGTAATAAAAGGACTATAACTCTACCCAATGCTCGTTAATTCTTATTGGTGAGCCACCGGAAGGGAGAGGGGAACTCCCATACTTGACAATATATGACCTTGGTTGTAACATGCTATAATTGCTTACTTTCAGGGTCTGCAAGAGCAGGGCAGGCCACTGAAAGAAGTGTCAACAATGTCTAGGCAACATGATGACCATATATATGATGACCATGTAATAGACAATCTTTATAGAATTCCTTCAAACCATAACAAGTTCAAAATGAAATCTTTAGTCTCAAAGTCTATGAAAATCTTTAAATGAAGCGAGGTACCAAACTTTATACGATGAAAGACAAGCTGTGAAGCTTTGTGTATTCAACAATATGATATCCAACACTGAACAGTGATTCTGGATATTGACTACTGTTTCATAGAATTCTTCGTCAGTGTGGTGGGAGGATATAGAATTGCTTCATAAACCAATCTTATAATAATGACTACATTATTACATGAGCACTGTTCCACAGCATTTGATATTTTCATTTACATACTTTCATTCAAAATAAAATGGGTTTCCTACTCTTTTCTGGGAGGAAAAAATGTGAAAGTAGATATCAGTATATATAAATCTTCTGAACTCTTTTCTTCCTTTTTATAGTCCGGATAAGCCTCCAACTATGAGTTATTCAGAAATATTATACGAAAGAGAGAAACTCTCCTTCTCTAACAGGGTCTGACTTCATATTTATTGAGACAATGGAAGGCAATATTAAAGTTTTTACAGTGCTGAACATTTCTTCTTGGCTCCTAACCAAAGGAAAATGTGGCTTTAATTCTGTACATTTTGTACAATGGGCCTTGCTAGCATTGCACGTCATGTTTCCTGCAAAAATGCTTTGTGTTACTTTTACATCATTAAGACTTTACTTTTGTCCTTCCACAGTCCGTGGAATTCCATCAACACCTGGTGTTTGTTCATCACATTTTATAGAATGATTGGAGGGGGGGAGGCAGCGGTGAGAAACAAGGTATATTCTATAAGCAAACAGAAGAGATATGGACAAAGTAAAGGAATGCAAACAGGATGTATAAATTCTAAAGCCAGAATTTCCTGTTAGCGAAGATATATAGAACTAGAGTCATAGTTTCAACTGGGAAGAAGCCAAAAGGAAATAAATAATGGCATTTCAGATTAGTGCATTAATGAAAGTGGCAGCTAAAATCAGTAAGGTTACATAACTCTTTGCTGGAACATAAATAAGAGCTTCAAGGTAATGTGGATTCACAAAGAGTCCTCTCGTTTAGATGTTCTCAAAGGACTCTGGCATTTAAAATTTAAGACTGTACATTTAAAAGAAGTACGTGACAATAAGTGGCAGGCCCTGGTTCAGTTTCCACATTGTACTGTGCCAACTGCTCCCAAAATGCAGAAAGGGGTTAGGGGTATTTTTACTCTTAAAAATTGGTCAATGTTATGTTTATCTGTTTCCAAGCTTAAGTTCCATTCTCCACATTTCGGCATTTATTTTTTTTTAAGCCCCCATGAAATTTTTAATGTGAATATCCCCTAATATTGCAGTTACCCCCAAATATAATACATTTTTGCAATCGTTTCCCCATATCCTGATGCATTTCTGTATGCTATTTTCACTACTGTAATGCATTTTGGACCATAAAGAAGGCTGATCGCCGAAGAATTGATGCTTTTGAATTATGGTGCTGGAGGAGACTCTTGAGAGTCCCATGGACTGCAAGAAGAACAAACCTCTCCATTCTTAAGGAAATCAGCCCTGAGTGCTCACTGGAAGGACAGATCGTGAAGCTGAGGCTCCAATGCTTTGGCCACCTCATGAGAAGAGAAGACACCTTGGAAAAAGACCCTGATGTTGGGAAAGATTGAGGGCACAAGGAGAAGGGGATGACAGAGGACGAGATGGTTGGACAGTGTTCTCGAAGCTACGAACATGAGTTTGACCAAACTGCGGGAGGCAGTGGAAGACAGGAGTGCCTGGCGTGCTCTGGTCCATGGGGTCACAAAGAGTCAGACACGACTATATGACTAATCAACAACAATGTATTTTGTATGTCGTTTTCATGAATATATGCATTTTTGTGCACCCATTCCCCTATACATATATTTCTGTAAACATTATTTGGCTGGAAAATTGCACTGCAAAATTTCGAGAAGTGTGCATTTTGAAGGATGGTTCACATATCTGAGAAGGGTTTTGATATGTGTGAATTGCAGACTCTCCAGTTTTCCCTATTTTCCAGGAACAGTCCCGGATTTTCAGAGTCTTTCCCAGTTTTCTATATGATCCCAGAATGTCCTGCTTTTCCTTAAAGGTAAAGGTACCCCTGCCCGTATGGGCCAGTCATGTCCGACTCTGGGGTTGTGCGCTCATCTCACTTAAGAGGCCGGGAGCCAGCGCTGTCCGGAGACACTTCCGGGTCACGTGACCAGCGTGACGAAGCTGCTCTGGCAAGCCAGCACCAGCACAGCACACGGAAACGCCGTTTACCTTCCCGCTATAAAGCGGTACCTATTTATCTACTTGCACTTAGGGGTACTTTCGAACTGCTAGGTGGGCAGGAGCTGGGACTGAAAGACGGGAGCTCACCCCGTCGCAGGGATTCGAATCGCCGACCATACGATTGGCAAGTCCTAGGCACTGATGTTTTACCCACAGCGCCACCCGCGTCCCGCTTTTCCTTAGGCTGTCCCCATTTTCATCATAGAAATATTGGCCGGTATGTTAGGATGTCCCTACCTTCATTGGCAAAATGTTGGAGGTTATGGACCCTCGAGTCCAAGAGATAAGTAAGTAGAAACCTTTAGAAGACATCTGAAGGCAGCCCTGTATAGTTTTATTATATTTTTTTATATGTTGGAAGCCGCCCAGAGTGGTTGGGACAACTCAGTCAGATGGGTTGGGTATAAATAGTAAATAGTAAAATTATTATTATCATAATGGATGAGGATGTCCTTATTTTCATCAGAGAAATGTTGGAGGGTTTGGAATTGTGGAGAGTAGGGAGTGCATTAAAAGGTGAACTGATCTGAATTTCTCTCCCATGACTTATTGTCCTCAGTTTGGCAGTTTGAGGCTAAGGCTATAAGGCTATAGCTTCAACCACATTATGTTAGCTCTTACACCATATACACAGTAATGCTTATTTCTGAGGCATGCCTAAATCACTGGCCTGAACCAGGCTGCTTCCTGAGATCCAAATATCCTGCCCCCAAAGTCAAATTGATTAAGAGCAAAGGCAGACATGCAGGCACAGTCTCAGATTGCTTGGGGGGGGGAACCTGGGAGAGGAGGAGACTTAGGACTCAGCTACAATTGTAAAGATTGTGCTATAAATATGCAACACTAGATGGTGCCAGAGAGCAGGAAATTTTAAAACGCGGTTTTTCATAGAAATTTTTTTTCTTTTGTTATAACAATCTAATTTCTGACTTATTTATAGCAGGGGTTTTCCTGTGTCTAGATCCACTCTTAGGCAGTTGTGGGAAGGCAAGGACCCCGAATCTTGCAACTGCCTCATAGAGGCAAGACCTACCAAAGAAGAGTTGCTGTGCTCATACCCTGTACAGATCCTGCCCCCCCCCCCAAAAAAGAGTTAACTTCACCTGCTCTGTGTGATTTACTGCTGGGTTCCTCCTGATAGCGATGAAAATCCACCTGAACACAATGCAAATCCCTCCCCAGCTTCTTCACACTGATTATTGAAACTCAGCGCCCCTATCCATATGGTTGACTTTCCAAACTGATTAAAGCAGAACAGAAATTAGTAAATAATAGTTGTAGCAGATCCATCACAATATCACACACAGATCACACATTCTACATTTGCTTAGGCCCTCTGAGAGCTTCTGGCCTGTAGTACTGAGAATATATATGATTATATTCTTCTTCTTCTTAGTCTTTTCTTTGTTAGACGCCCCACTGCTGATATCAACCATTTCAGATATTCAGTCTTGTCTACGTCTTCCATAAACTGTTTCTTCTCTGTTTCAAACTTCTTTCACTCCAATGATTAATAGTCTTGAAATGCTTTCCTTCCTCACTTCCTAGTAAATGAGAAAATAGGGGAAGGAATTGGTGAGATACGGTATTCACAGTATCCAACCCAGACTAATTAGCAAGGCAACCACAGATTCAATACAGATGAAAATATGTCAGAAATTTTGAACCAGTACCAAGACCTTTACCACATCTGCAGAGGGTTCCAACAAATAGATTATTATTTTTAACACAGTTTGATCCAATTCTGAGGGAGAGTGAAAAAAATATGCTAGTTTGTTTCAGGGGAATTTGGTTCATATACAGTCTAGAGATCAGATTTCCATATGGATGTCTACACCTAACATGGTGTCCTTCAGTTGTTGTTCGACTTTGTCTGGCTGCACCCCCTTCACTCCATGTTTCTTCTAGCCCAGGTCATAAAGGAGATTTACTCTTACACATTCCAGTTCCCACCAGCACCAGCCATCTTGGCAATGGTCAGATATGCTGAGAAAAGCTGCTGTTGTTGTTACATAAAATTTGAACACTCCCAAAGGAGCTCAGGGTGGCTAACAACAAGTAACAGTCACAGATACCGACTCGGAAAGATCTCAGCTTAAGAGGCTTGCTGGAAGAGAAAGGTCTTCAGTAGTAGCCCAGAAGGCGGCAGAATAGTGCCCGCCTAATATTCAAAGGAATTACCGTATTTTTTGCTCTATAAGAATCACTTTTCCCCTCCTAAAAAGTAAGGGGAAATGTTTGTACGTCTTATGGAGTGAATGCAGACGGTGCAGCTATCACAGAAGCCAGAACAGCAAGAGGGATTGCTGCTTTCACTACGCAGCTATACCTCTTGCTGTTCTGGCTTCTGAGATTCAGAATATTTTTTTTCTTGTTTTTCTCCTCCAAAAACTAGGTGTGTCTTGTGGTCTGGTGCGTCTTATAGAGTGAAACATACAGTAAATTCCAAAGGCGCCACAAAACTGAACACCCAGGTGCTACATTGTGCAGAATGGACCTTCTGAAAGAAGGTATCTGCAGGAGGACTTCACCAACAGAGCACAGTGAAGAGACAATCTTTCAGGTATCCTGGTCCCGAGGTGTATAGAGCTTTGTTCCCCCCAACCAACACCTTGAACTTAGCCTCCCATTCACTATTCAAGGGGTTCTCTCAACCTGCCAGCTAATTGGGGGGGGGGGCATTGAGCAACAAAAGGAGAAGTGGGGGGGGGGAGACTCATTGCACTAAGGGGTCATCCTTGTGTGGACTTTCACTAGCAGGACTAGCTAGCTGAATTTCACCCAATGGGATAAATTGAAGTAGGACTAATGCTTGATACAACCAAAATGTGTGTGTGTTTAACGAACTGTTAAATACATTTTATCTTTCTTGACTGTGCAATATGCAGAACTTAACTCCACCTTTTTGAGTGCCTCAAACTTCAAAATGCAATTGCATCCCAAAGATTGAACACAAGTCATTGCAAACTACTTTTTGTTTCATTTGCAGGGAACGCAAGTCTGCC
The DNA here is from genome assembly GCF_964106915.1 of Podarcis gaigeae. NCBI lineage: Eukaryota > Metazoa > Chordata > Lepidosauria > Squamata > Lacertidae > Podarcis > Podarcis gaigeae. Next base: position 18,792,006 of record NC_139694.1, read on the forward strand.
GAGACGTTTTCCCTTCCACTTTGACTTTCTTGCAGAGGAAGATGCTGCAGTTACACACTCTGAATGATAAAAAAGCACTTTCCTTCCTGGCTGAAATCCAGCTGGGCTTAAGTTTTATTTTGGAGTTGTTGTATTTACATGTGGTGATAAGATAAAAAAAAAATATTGTTAAAAACAAGCAAGGGATTTCAACACTGGTGACTTAATTCAATTTTCTTGGACACTGTCAATATTTCTCATAGCAAGAGAGAAATGGATCTCCACACTGTCTTTGCACTGAAAGGGAGCTTTTAAAAAAAGGATTCCAAGAGCTGTCCAGTACAAAATTGTCTTTGGCTCTTCTCTAGCCACAAAAAGGCTGGCCAAACCAATTTCATTCACATTTTATTTTAATAAGACCCAAACAACAACAAGAAAGTCCCTCTGAGGCTCACAACTTGTGGGCAAATATCTAACCTGAAGATGATTGAAAATGCCTGGTTTATTGCTATCCCCAACTGGGAGTTTCAGAATGGGAAATACTGCTTTGAAAGCAACAGAATAAGAGTTGGCTTGGTTATGTATTCCTTTTGAAGCTTATTCCCATTCACTATGTTTCTACTTCCTTGCAGCTGACTGTGGGCAAAGGCCTAAATTTTATTTAAACTCAGTAGGCCTGAGCTTAACTTGTATCTAATGAGGCAGCATACCCTAATACAGTGGAACCTCGGTTTCCGGGCATCTCGGAAGCCAAACGTTTCGGTTTTCAAATGCCGAAAACCTGGAAGTAATTGCTTCCGTTTTTGAACGCGCCTCGGAAATCGAACAGCTTCTGAGGCACATTTTTCACTTTTCTCCATTGAACTTGCTGACAGCCCTTTGTGCCTTGGTTTTTGAATGTTTCGAAAGTTGAATGATCTTCTGGAGCGGATTGGGTTCAAGAACCGAGGTTCCACTGTAATGGCCTGCTTTTTGGTGTTGCTGAGAAGGAACCAAATCCCTCGGGTTTTCTTCTGCTTGTGGTTCACATATCCCCTGCTCAGAAAAGGAATAAAGGAAGAACTGAGTGTGCTTTTTTTTTCTGTCCTTCAGTGTGGCCCCATAGGTTACAAATTGACTGGGGTGAGAGGCAGAGTCTGTTTATGCCCATTTGTTTTAAATAGAAAAGACCCTGATCCGCTTTATATTTAAGGGTACAAATACTCTCTCCCTGATGATTCTTAGAATTTGCCACTCTTCAAATGTCACTGAAAGCCCCCACATTCACAGGGGATGAATTGGCCCAGTTTAAGCATAGACACCAAAGTTCTATTTTGAGGATGAAATGGAAGCATGGGATGGGAACAGGAAGCACAAAGCCCTTGCAACTGTTTCCCCGCATTTTGTAATGTTGAGAGTGACTCAAGGATACAGGTTCTTTTCCTGTAGCCTCCAAATCTTCAGTCTTCCTGAGAATTATCCTCAGGAATAAGAGGAATTGAGAATATTGCACTGGGCTGAGGGTTAAATCTCTGGTTAGTGCACAAATACATATACATAATAAAAATATATTACAGTGGTACCTCAGGTTAAGTACTTAATTCGTTCCAGAGGTCCATTCTTAACCTGAAGCACCACTTTAGCTAATGGGGCCTCCTGCTTCCGCCGCGCCACCAGAGCACGATTTCTGTTCTCATCCTGAAGCAAAGTTCTTAACCTGAAGCACTATTTCTGGGTTAGCAGAGTCTGCAACCTGAAGCGTATGTAACCTGAAGTGTATGTAACCCGAGGTACCACTGTAATTTCAATCAATGATAAGATAAATTTATGTCAGCAAATTATTTTTGCAGATACAAGGAAAGTTTGTACATCGTAGCAGATTTGTGTTTCCATTTTAATACCAGTGATTAGAATTAAGCTTTCAGGCATTTCTTCAAGGTCGCTACCCTGCCGTATATTTCCCAGTTCTGCATGACACCATTGAGTTGCACTGATGAATTTAACCTTCCTTGGAAAACTGCCTCTATGAGACAATCAATAATACTAATTATACATAGACCACACACAATAAGAATCCTACTGGGATAAATGTATATATTAATAGAGGTCATGTAATTAAATCTCCCTAACATAGGCTAGAAATGTACCCAATTAAAATGGGGAAACTTAATCAGGAGTGGCATTAGTAATTGGAAGAGAAGATAAAGGCTAATTCTGGATTATGGGTGAAAAGTATTGTGTATTTGTTGCCATAAAGAGCACTTTAAGATGACATTTCACAGTGATCTTTCCCCCCCTTATTGGTGCGATTCATTGTTGAATGAAATGAGGAGTATTGTAAATTGGTCTTGAACTTATATTGCTTTTTTCAAATGAAACTTGCATCAACACCAAAAGCAATCTACTTCCAGCCAACAAGGCAATCCAATATTTTGTGAAGTGCCACATGCACAAAATAGATTGAATTAAATTCTGCTGCCCATTTCTTAATCATGGTTAATTGATTTGGAGTGGGCTACAGGTTTGTGCACTCACTTTCCATTGCCCTTCCTCCTCTCTTTTCCATGGGAATTCTGCCACCCATTGGCTTCTCTGCATTAGGTTCAACACTTCTGATATGAGTTGCCATATGGACATCTTCGTGATTTTTGGAAATTCTGCCCGGACGTTATTTCCGATGGACAAATCCCAGATATGTCCTGGAAAACCTGGACTTATGGCAGCCTTGGAAAGAAACCACAGGCATATCCATAGGGATAACTTGTACTTGCCATCCATTTCTATGTGCATATCCATGTGAATGTGAAAAGGAAAACAGAAGAGGAACAAATAATTTGAAAGGTGGGAAGTACTATGCTCTGGTTATGTTAACTTGACAGGTACATTTGTATTTTCCCCCGTTACACATTTGACTTGAAAATGCTGTATTTAAAAAAAATAATATTTTTTTACAAGGCAGGCATTTTGCACACTAAAGTAATTCTGGCTAGAGCAATCCTGACAAATTCATTGTAAACATAACAGGTTTCTGACAGGTCTTGTTTAAGACTAACAATTCAGAAAATTACTGCAGTCACTGTTTCGGTAAAAATACAGATTATATCATGGTTAAGACATACAACTTTAAGGAGGAGAATATGCTGAGGATCTTCAAAAATGGATATTAATTCACTGAATATTCATGTGATGTACAAAAGAGACCACTTAATGACTTGATACCCAGGTGACGAGCACCTGAACGGTGCAAAGATTATCTTCCTTGTCAACTATATTTAGGCTTTTATTATATTACTCCTCTGAGTGCTGACTCATCAGAGCAAGTTAAAGATTCCTCTTTTTTTTGCAGTGTAACTGTGGAATGCTAAGAATTGGGTGTAAATGTTTTACTGCCCACTAAGTAAAACTGCTTCTTGAAAGCAGAGCTGGCTCCAGGTATGTAAGATAGACTGACATGCTATTTATCTATCATGGCTAGGACCCACCTGCCATTTAAATTTACCACAATTCCCTGGAGTAGTGCAAAGCCAAGGACATTCTGTGTAATTTAAATGGGGGGGCAGCTTACAGACCCAGGCACACTTTCAGGGACCCCAGGAACGGGGCCAGTGGCAGACCCTTCTAGAATTCAGAAGACCCTGAAAATATTCACCTTTTTGTACCCTGTCGATTCCTTGCTTCTATGGTGGCAATTTACGTCAATGCCTTACACCTTTAACACTATATATTTAGGACTAATGCTGTGCTGATGTTACTCTGATAATACTGTGACACTAGACAATATCATATCCATGAGAATGATTAAGAAGGTTACATGCAAGAGAACCGGGTGTACAGTGGTACCTCGGGTTAAGAACTTAATTCATTCTGGAGGTCCGTTCTTAACCTGAAACTGTTCTTAACCTGAGGTACCACTTTAGCTAATGGGGCCTCCCACTGCCACCATGCCGGCAGAACACAATTTCTGTTCTCATCCTGAAGCAAAGTTCTTAAGCCAAGGTACTATTTCTGGGTTAGCAGTCTGTAACCTGAAGTGTCTGTAACCTGAAGCATCTGTAACCTAAGGTACCACTGTATTATAATGGAATGTGTAGACAGATACTCATTGAAGGAAAATTGGTACCTCTCTCACATTATGATCTGCATATAATTTTTCTACATAGATATACTGTCTGAAGGGACACTGAGAATATAGACCTGTGGAAACTGGATTGTTGGTCTGTGTTGTTCTGCTCAGAAGAAATGCCTCATAGTGCAAATACTTTAGGTACAATTATCCATTCTATGTGATCCTTCATTTTGTGTGCCTAATGTTCTAACCGGAAGAAATGGAGGCAGTGAGAGATTTTACTTTCTTGGGCTCCATGATCACTGCAGATGGTGACAGCAGTCACGAAATTAAAAGACTCCTGCTCCTTGGGAGAAAGGCGATGGCAAACCTTGACGGCATCTTAAAAAGCAGAGACATCACCTTGCCCACAAAGGTCCGCATAGTTAAAGCTATGGTTTTTCCAGTAGTGATGTATGGAAGTGAGAGCTGGACCATCAAGAAGGCTGATAGCCAAATAATTGATGCTTTTGAATTATGGTGCTGGAGGAGACTCTTGAGAGTCCCATGGACTGCAAGAAGATCAAACACATCCATTCTGAAGGAAATCAGCCTGAGTGCTCACTGGAAGGACAGATCGTGAAGCTGAGACTCCAATACTTTGGTCACCTCATGAGAAGAGAAGACTCCCTGGAAAAGACCCTGATGTTGGGAAAGATTGAGGGCACAAGGAGAAGGGGACGACAGAGGACGAGATGGTTGGACAGTGTTCTCGAAGTTACAAACATGAGTCTGACCAAACTGCGGGAGGCAGTGGAAGGCAGGAGTGCCTGGCGTGCTCTGGTCCATGGGGTCACGGAGAGTCGGACACAACTAAATGACTAAACAACAATAACAACAAATGTTCTAAGAAGTGAGTTTACCAGCAAGAAGTGAGTTTACCAGGAAATAGGCAGAGGGCCTTCTCGGTAGTGGCCCCCACCCTGTGGAACACTCTCCCATCAGATGTCAAGGAAATAAACAACTATCTGACTTTTAGAAGACATCTGAAGGCAGCCCTGTTTAGGGAAGTTTTTAATGTTTAATGCTGTATTGTGTTTTTAACATTTGGTTGGGAGCTGCCCAGAGTGGCTGGGGAAACCCAGCCAGATGGGTGGGGTATAAATAATAAATTATTATTATATTATATTATATTAAGACTGCACCCTTGATTTGTGACCCTCGCCTGCAGCAGTTTTATAGGCCCTACTATTCATCTCAAGCGTTCACATTCTTGCAGCCCACTGCCATTTACAACTGACCTATTCTTGGAAGATGACAAAGAGCTCTTTATTTAGCCATCCCGACAGGTGAAATACTTCTGCATTCCTTTCCCATTATGTCTTAAGCCACTGCTGGGAACAGGAAAGGTGCTGAGTTGCTTACATACCTGGCCAACGCCGTGCAATTTTGAACCTTGACAAGCTAGTTTAGGGCTTCAGCTAAGCAGCCAAGAATAATGTCTCCCTTGTAAAGACACAGAGAAGAAGCCCGCAGCTGCTTGGTAAACGCAAGGGAGATTGTATGCGCCGCGGAAAAAAAGTGCTCGTTCATGTGCCCCTGCCATTCCTAGTGCAGTCACGTCAAACTGCACATGACATTGTGGAAAGAGGAGCGCAGATTTCAATTGTGGTAATGTATATGCAGCAGGAATAGAGCAGGGGAGCATGACCGTGACAATCTATCTCCTGTAGATTAATGTCGGGAGCAGGCAGGTATGTCATAAAGCATGGCTTGATAATGCAAAGAAACCCTCTCAGTGTTTTCCTCATTTTCCATTAATGCTTTGTGCCTGCCTGCAAGAGATTCTCAGGAGACGTAAGGGCCTATTGCTTTCAAATGTTCCCTCTGACCCAGAGAGTGTCAAAAACGTCTGAACGCATGCAATGCTCTTGTTAAAAAGGGGGGGGGGAGAGCACCCCTAATGCAATGCAAATGCAGATTGCAGGGAAATTCCAGCTGAGAAAATGAGGCCTCGTATTTCTAAAACCATATACATGTCAATGGGCCATTATTCTCCAGTTTTAAATGTAATTGCAGCACAGCTTGGAATGGGTTCCCGAAATCATAAAATATACCTAGGAGCAATGACTGAATCTTCCAGAATATTTTATATTTCCCTCCCTGTTCCACATCCTCCTCCCCCAGCAGAAGAATAGAAAATGGAAGAAGCAGGGAGGGAGGGGGAGGGAGGGGGGCAAAGATAAAAAGGAAAATCATATCCTTTAGTTCAACTTTCAAGGGAAATACATATTGGTCTGTTTCTTAACAGCCATTTCATCGTCAGGGGTTCTGAAGTCTTTCTTCAGAATAAATCTGTCTTGGTGCAGTTCTGTATGACAAATTATTTCCAGGCAATTAGGAATATTTATAATTGTTTTCTTTGCTAGATGCTTTCTTCCATTTCCAAATTTTCTTTTCAAGCTGATGTTTCCTATAAAGCCTGTGCAACATTCATTTTGAAAGGATTTTCTTTTTTAAAAAAGTTATGTGAACCACGGCTGCAACCACCTTTTTTTTGATAAATTTAACATGTCCGTAGTGCAGCCTTTATCACCAGAACTGGTACATTTTAAGGTATCATTATTTCATTGTGGCTGCCTCCCTCCCTGCTCAGTCTTTCTTGGGAGAACTCCAAGAAACAGCTCCTATGATTAAAAACAATGTAGATTAATACTGCAGTAGTGTTGAGCGATGGTATCCTTTCTGTTTTGCCCCCTTCCTCCCTCTCCCTCCCATCTCTCCCAAATCCATTCCTTTCTGCAAATAAATATGCTTGGTTTGGTTTTATACTTGAGCCTCTAAGATGGAGAACACAAAAAACAGAAGGTTTCTTGAAGGAGAATATTTGGCAATGACCAGTTTGGAGCCAGGATCATTAGATGGCTTATATTCTTCACTTAAACCTAAGCTATAATTTGCTTTTTTATTATTTTATTTATTAGACTTATTTACCACCCTTCATCACAAGATCTCAGGGCGGTTCACAGGATAAAAAAAATACAAGGCAAGACCACAAGTAAATAGTTAAAAACAGAAACAACAAAACAACTAGCCCTCTTGCTCCTACCAGCCCATTTAAAAGGCTGTAGATTATTAATCAGCCTTATAAAACCAAAAATGCTAATACAAAATACAAATTAACGTATAACACTTAAGAACAATGTGAAACACCCGCGCCCCAAAAAAACCCCCAACACCTACCCAAGTTAAAAACCTTATTAAAACCATAATTTTAGCACAAGGGGGCTGTGGTCCATGCCTTCATTCCACCCCCATTGTTGCCCTCAAAGGAACGAACCCCTTTGGTTTCTCCCCTTTCCGAATAGTCATTTCACTGTTTAAAAACATGACAGTGTGTGAACAATGCACACTTTGTGGAGAGTTGGGTTCCAAAATGCTTGTTTACAAAGCTATTGTACTATCAACTTTACTGGATGCTTGTGAAACATGGAACACTTATATATACGCCATCTCCAACTCCTTGAAAGATGCCATCAATGGTGTCTCCTGAAATTTTTACACATCACTTGGGAAGACAGGCAAACTGATACCAGTGTACTGGAAGAAGCAAAGATCACCAGTGTCGAAGCAATGATTCTTCAACATCAACTTTGTTGGACTGGTCATGTTGTGCGGATGCCTGGTTATCATCTTCCATAACAACTACTCTAGTCCCAACTTAAAAATGGAAAGTGTAGCACTGGTGGGTCAACAAAAGAGGTTTAAAGACTGTCACAAGGCAAATCTAAAAAAATGTAGTATAAGCACCAATAATTGGGAAACACTGGCCTGCGAGCACTCCAATTGGAGAACAGCCTTTATCAAAGGTGTCATGGACTTTGAAGACACTCAAACTCAGGACACAAGGGCGAAACGTGCTAAGAGGAAGACATGCTTGGCAAACCCTTATTGTGATCAACTCCCACCTGGAAACCAATGTCCCCACTGTGGAAGAACGTTTGGATCCAGAATTGGCCTCCACAGTCACTTACAGACTCATTGTTAAAACCATGTTTATGGAAGGCAATCTTACTGGGCTACAAGAAGAAGAAGGGTTCAGTAACCCAGAGCGTAGTACTGTAGCTAAATTTGGCTTTTATCCGAGAGGGCGGTTTTATAGAAATGTACTATTCTTTAGAGAAAACCTTGCCCAGTTTTATAGATAGTAGCAGCAGCCTAGGTGAGCCGAGTAATTGCATTAGGCATACCTCACCTTTTGTTGCTTGACTGAGGAGAATATGGGGTCAACCCCACGCTGCTTTCAGAAGGGCTGTTAACTACCTGGAACCTTCATCTTCCTTTAATTTATATCATAGCATAAGCATAAATTCCAACCTTATCTGTTTTTCATCGAATTAAATTTCTGTCACTGTAACCCTGAGGATAGACAAAACTATGAAATGAACTTCACTCTAGTCTTTGAACATGTTTTTTTTTCCTTATTCTTTTTAAGCACACAGATAAAAACAGTCTCCTCAGGACCTAGAGCCCTGTGGTAGTTGATTAGTCCCTGCAGTAGGGAAAATTAAATTCTGTGGTTGAGACCCAGCATGCTTGGCTGGTTTAATAATGTGATGGCCACCATCCAATGGCTGACAACCAAGAACGAAGGTACTTTCTGTTCTTTACTCCCTCGTGCAACACCTGAAAATCCTGGGGCGAATCAAACAGCAAATTAAATCTTTCTTTAAAAAAACACATATACACACATACACACACACAAAAACCACCCTCACCTGCAGAGCATGTATAAGGAACTAATTTTAATTCTTTCAAGCTGAAGTCATTGGGATGGAAGCCCAAAAAACAATGACAAAGGTAAGTTCTTTCCAAGTTTTTTTTAAAGTCAAAAACAAAACAAAAACCCCACACCTCCCAATGGCTCTTTACAGTTTAGCTTGTTTATTTCTGCTTCCTGCTCTGCAGAAGCCAAGAAACTCACTAAAAGCAATCAAATCCCACTTTTTTAAAAAATAAAAGAAAGTCAGTCTTCATTTATGAATGGAAGTCTGTTGCTGCTCAAATAGTATCTGTAATGTTTTTATTAGCTGAAACTTCCCTTATCCCCTTTAAATATCTTGTGCTCCTTCTGCATCAAGTGTTGACAATGAAAGGTCCATGGGCCAAATTCATCTCGCCAAGATGCTCCCCCCAGAAAAAAAACTTTCCCCATTATCTCGTTGTACAGCTATGTGACTTGGTTGCTGTAATAGCCTTCGGCCTGGGAAGACAGACTTGGTGGCCTGGATACATCTTACCAGCCTTAAACTGTTGATCTGCCTCACTGCATCCCATTGCAACGATGTATATTAATAAACTCAGTACAAATACAGTGCATAACTGAATTACTTTATGCTAATGTTCAGTCACAGGAACAATCACTTCCATTCGTTGCTATCTAAAACATGCCTTGTGCAAACTAGGGGAATGATGGGGAAATAAAATTTCCAGCTACTCACTGCATGAAAACATGCAGATGTGTGGGTTATATAAATGGGGGTTGGTAGGGCAACGGTAAAGTGAAAAGGGGAATTCGGTCTACATGCTGATTGGAGATGCGTGGAAAACATTTGCTCAACATTTTTGTGGCTTCCATAAGATTTTTTTAAATATTTTTTTTTTACAAAACGCTTCATTTCAAATCCAAGGCACATTTCACAGGAGGAAAACTCCCACTCTGACTCAGGAATTATTTTATGTTCCTGAGAAAATAGTGTATTACTTCCTAAGAAAAACACGCTTGTTGTTTGGTCTATGGCATAATAATTTGCCTCCTTTTCCAAGGAAAGTCATGTTCTTGAATGGAAACGGGAACATTTTGTTCTGGGTATCATATGCTTCCTGTGAAAACTGGTGGTGTGATTAAATGCACTGTTAATTGTTGCGAAGATTGTGCTGTTGTGTTATGATGTTGTACTATGATATGGTTTGCAAAATTGTTCTATGACTGAGAATGTGCTGAGCATCTTCCAACCTCTGAACTCGGAAATCAGGAGCAAAAACTTCCCAAATGCCGAATGCTAGTCATTGTAAAAGATCACAGACATTTTCCATTTAACCCTCCAAGCTGGTCCCATAATAGGATATACCTTTTACGAATATTCACAAAGGTCTCAGAGTCTTCTATACATCTCTCAAATGTTTTGTTTTCTCTGCAGTCAACTTGTCTATCCAGCACCTTGATAAACTATTTATTTCTTATTTATTTGTATAAGCATTCCCCAATGGGAGCTTGGGAGAGTTAAGAACTGACCATGTTGTAAACAACAACACAAAGCAAACCAAAACTATTTTTTACCACACCTTCTTTCTTGATGTAATGTGAAGTTTCTACTGCAGGACTAGCCAATGTGGTGACCTCCAGATGTGGAGCCAGCATTGCTAGTAGTCAGGAATGATGGGAGTTGTGGTCCACAACATCTGGAAAAGACCACATTCACTGCCACTGCAGCACACCAGCAAACACACAATAGCTCCAGTCACAGTGGTTCTCAACCTGTGGGTCCCCAGATGTTGTTGGACTACAACTCCCATCATCCCTGAGCTCTGGCCTTCCTAGCTAGGGGTGATGGGAGTTGTAGTTCAACAACATCTGGGGACCCACAGGTTGAGAAAGGCTGCTCCAGTGGCTAGTTTTCTGAAAATTCAGGATATGAGAAGAGGCTAACTCATAAGAGGCAGTGTTGCAGCGTATTTTGTAATGACTTTCCAAGCAGAAATGACTGCTTTGGAAGGGAAAGGGAGCACTTCATCAAAGGTATAGCAGTCGAGGGCTATGATTCCGATTGCTAGAAATGTTTTAGTGCCTTCTCTATGGAAGTTGGTACTTAATAATGTGATCACAATTACTTGAAGGATCATCTGAAAGGCTTCTCGTTATACTGGTCCCTATATGATACACATCCCAAGTTTTCCTTTTTATCTGGTCCAAAATATTTGGATTTGAACAATGGGTTTATTTGTCAACCTGCTTTATAGCCCAAGAATTAATGCAACTCTGCTAACACCATCACTGTGGAAAAGCGAAATATCATCTTTTGCAAAGGGGATATGAGACACACAGAGAAAACAGTGACACCAGTTTGACTCACTCAAGTAGTTTGTGGCAAAGCCAAGAGATTGAAAGCCGATCTTTTGATTCTTCATCCAGCACTCTTATGAAAAGAAAAAAGAAAAAAAAAACACCAGCATGTCTTTCCGTTTTAATCCTCTAATTGGTTTCAGTATCTGTGCCTTGCTTTATAACTAAAGCAAGTGAGACTTTTTTGAATATTCTATTCAGGCATGTTTTGCCCTGCTTAGGTGGTGTCCTTTAAGTTTGTCCTGTCAGCTTTTCCTTCCCTCTGTTTAGACTTAATGGCAACATCAGCTTTCCTGCCAGCTTGAATAGCTGGAGTTAGACATACTCTCAAAGGTGTTTGTTAGTGCAGTCATTCCTTGAACTCTCAGACCTACCGGCAATGTTGTTTTCACAAGGGTGATTTGCATTCATTCTGGAATGGCGTCCAGTACGTGCCTGCGACTTAAAATGTGCCTCTTGAATGAAATAGACGCCGAGCCTCTTAAGAATTCACCCAACATAATTAGATACACCCAGGCTCCTCTAAATGTTATCCAAAGGCTAACTATCTGATGCTTAAATTGAAAAAGCTCATTAACTTTAAATACTGCTAAAACAAGTGGGGGGTGAGTAGAGGGAGACTCAGTGGAGATAATAGATTGGCTATGAAGTGTTTGTTGAGGCTAAGGCTAATAATCTAAAGTTGACTTGCCCATTTGCACAGCTTTGGGATTCTCCGTACCCCGGAACGGAAGGTTGCATGTTAGGAGCGATCCTGCTGATTTGCTGCATTCTGCATACTCATTCAATGTTTAGCAATAAAATGGATACAATTGATCCAGTTATTTGAATGATAACTGAGCAAAAACGACCTTGCATCTACCTTGCTGAAACTCAGCGTGTCTGGGTGATCATCTGGGAAACACAAATACACTCCCCTGGGTTTTATGATGGAAAATAAAGGTAAGAAAATAAAAAAAATAAAAAATAATATGTAGTATAAAACAAGTTATGTGTGTCATAATAGTGTCTAAGTTTCTCTTTTTCTTTTTTAAAATTTATCTATTTGGTTTTTCAGTTTAAATTTTTACAGAGATATATCAAACATAAATCGTAAAAAACAAGATTCCAAGGAATCTCCTGGATTTACATCCTCTCCTTTGTGGGTCCTATTATTAATCATTTCCTCCCGCATCTTTTATGATGATCCAAATCTTTTATATCTCCATTGTGTCCAAAATTCACTCTTAATCTACCCTACTAATGATTTTAACTGTTTAGAATGGTCTTTTAAGGTAACTTATAAATTTTCCCCATTTCTTGTTAAAATTAGTGTCTTCCTGATTTCTGACTCTTCCGGTCATTTTAGCCATTTCAGCATAGTTCATTAACTTCATCTGCCATTGTTCTCTGGTAGGAACTTTATCCTCTTTGTCTAAGTTTTTCTACACTTGTAAGCTACAAGCAATGATGTGAAGTGGAAGCCTGGGAAATTCAGGATATAATGGCTGTTTGTTGCTTTGTGGTGTGTTCCTAGAGAGAAACGAGGAGTGCAGGCTGTTTTCCAGGGCAGCAACACAGCCAAAAATGCCTAGTTCCTTCTGACCGCATCAGCCTTTTGACTGTGCCATGAAATTGTGTGCCATGATTTCTACAAATGGAGCCATAGAATTGCGTGTGCAACCACTTTTTGAAGACATCCTGAGACTACAGGTAAAGGAAACAGGATGAATGAATGGGGTTGATGTGGTGATGCACCCTTCAAATAATTGCCATGGGTATCTGGGGTCATAGCACTTGTTATCGCTTTGCAAGCCATATGCGCTAGATGTTTTGAATACGTTACATATTGTGGGTGTTTGCAGCTCATCTTTCTCATGTGTTTGAACTGTAGTGCTTGCCTTTAAGGAGTGGAAAGTTACACATAAAACTTCCCAGAGGAATTATTTATAGATAGATCTCTCACCTTGCCCCCCCTCCCCCTTGGAGCGTAGGTTATTATTATTACCTTTCCAATTAAGGCCCAAATTGAGAAGGAACAGGGTGTGATATCAGCATCACTTAAGTGAAACATGCAACAAACAGTTTCGCCTGGAGGAGAAAGGCTTCACTAACTGGGCCAAACACGTGCTGAAGGCATAGAAGAAGCAGAGGCTATGTCCTTAAAAATGCTGACTTTAGAGAACTCTTCTGACAGCCAGAGAAGCAATTTTTCCTCTCTGACTAGTTACTAATTAGCATTCAAATACACAAGACCTTTTTCAGACAAATCTCTCAATCTAAATTGCTCAAAGCATCGCGTGAGATGGATTTACTTGTATAAATAGTCAAGCTACTTCTTAAATGTACATATATTAATGTGTGTGCACTTGAAATGGAAGGTGCTTTTCTGCTGTCTAAAACAGCCCAAGGAAATTATCTTTGACAGGACAGAGGAGATTTATACTCACAAAGAATTATTGCTTTTCCTAAATTGGTGACCTTTTTTGAAGATGTTGACATATGGATACCACAACAGAACTTTTCAGAGATGCATATACAGGGGAGTGAAATTATTCCCACTGCATTGTATGTTCACAGCATAATGTCTGAATGAGTCTCTATGTGTGCAAGCTGTATGCACGTAGATCATGGTGAGGGTTTGCCAAGTGTGTTTTCCTCTTAGCACGTTTCTCCCTTTTGTCCTGAGTTTGAGTGTCTTCAAAACCCATGACACCTTTGGTAAAGGCTGTTCTCCAATCATAGCGCTTGCAGGCCAGTGTTTCCCAGTTCTCGGTATTTATACTACATTTTTTTAGATTTGCCTTGAGAGAGTCTTTGAACCTCTTTTGTTGACCACCAGCATTACGCTTTCCATTTTTAAGCATGAAAGCTGCAGTCTATATTATTCTGCCTATATTATTGGCTGCAGTACAATGCTTTCATCAGGCTGAATTTCAGCATGGCAAGGGGACCCTGGGATGCCAAAGAAGGCCTCTGTGGGCACATATGTACCTGCAGGTACCAAACTGATGAACCCTCATTTACAGGGTTCTACAGGCCTTGTAATCAGGAACAGTAATCCAGACCGAAAAAGGGGGAAAGCTACAACTCAGTTTTATTGAGTACAAAGCCATGCACATGTCCACAATCCTAGCATGCATCAACAGGGGTATAATTACTGATGAAAGGTGGCTTACTGAAACCAAAATTACTCTTTCAGCAAAGATTCAGGCAAAAGTGAGTCTTGAATCTTTTATGGTCAGTCCAGGACAAAGCTTCGCCATAGAGGAGGTCGATCATCCTGAAGTCTGTCGTCGAGGGAGAAGTTCTTGAAAAACTCCTCTTCAGTTGACGGAACTGGAGTCGATTTTATTCTGTGTCTTGTCACTTCCCACCCCCCTCTGTAACTCTCCATTGTCTCCTCATGCTAGAATCCTCCATTCCCTACACTTGTCTGATGACCTCGTGGAACTCTTTGCTATTTTTTGCATCATTCTTTTTAGCTACATGGTGTGATAACTGCACCAAATGTCTTTGTAACCATGTGGGTGAAAGATGAAGTTACCCTCAAAGAAGAGATGAAGCCATTATTTTTAACCTCCTTTCTTAAAATACCCCTTTGTTCTCTTGGTCTATCCCTCACTGTACACTTATCATTGCTCTTCCCAAACTCTGCCAACTCTATGTGGCTTTTCTTAATTTAGTTCAAATTCCAATTTGCCAGCTACCTGACTGAGAAATAATGTTCCACCCAACCCTATGTTTTTGTTACCTGCAAGCATAATCCTAAAGCTTCATACTGACTCAGAGAAAATTTTTCGCTTATGTCATTCTGGCTTTCCTCAGGTCAGGCCTTCACTGGAAATAATTTACAATTTGGAAAGGCAGGACAATGACAATGAGAAGAATGTGAGCTCGGGAAGTCTATACAGTGTTTTCCCTTTTATCCCCATCAAAATAATTCATTCCAGTATTTCTGTGAATCTGATTGCCCATCAGGTGTGAGTCCTCCAAATTACAGGATCTGGACCAAGTCTGTGCAGAGCTTGTCTGAGGCCTGGGCGGGAGTTAGAATAAAGTTATACAGTGGTACCTTGGTTTTTGAACAGCTTAGTTCTTGAACAACTTGGAACCCGAACACTACAAACCCAGAAGTGAGTGTTCTGGTTTGTGAACTTTTTTTTGGAAGCCAAACATGTTCTGTTTTTAGTCTTCCGCTTCCGATTAGAGAGTGTTCCTCTTCCTGTTTGAGTGCCACGCTTCGGAAGCAAGGAAGGAATGGCAGGAAAGGAGTCACCGATTGTGATTCTGGAAGAGCACCCCGACCCCCCATCCAAACAACGACTATCATCAGTGCTGGTAAGGGGGGGGGGAATCACATTTTCGATTTTTTAAATCAACAATACTGTTTTATTGATTTTATAGTACAGTACTTAGTTTATTGCTTTCATTTTATGGATCAATGGTCTTGCTGGAAAGTAAAATTCATGTTATATTTCTGTTTTAGGGGCTGTTTTTGAAAGTCTGGAACAGATTAATCCATTTTACATTACTTTCTATGGGAAAGCCTGCCTTGGTTTTGGAACGCTTTGGTTTTGGAACGGACTTCCAGAATGGATTAAGTTTGAGAACCAAGGTACCACTGTAAACTAAAAACAAACAAGCAAAAAAAACCCAAACAAACAAACAAACAAACAAACAAACAAACAAAAACAAAACAGCTAGTTCCTGCCCCCACCTGGCCCGTTTTGTCCTCTGAGGTCTGGGGCAAGTGTACCTGGCTGCCCCATTCCCATTGCACAGGCCTGATCTGGACTCTGGCAAGAACATAAATAGAGCCTTGTAGAGTCAGACCAAAGGCTCGGCACTAGTCCCATGGGAAGACCATGAACATTTTGAAGGTGTGCATATCATGGAACGCCCATTTGCTGCACATTTCAGCTCACCTTCCATTAAAATGAACCAGAAGTTGTAAGGGGAAAGCTGGAGGAAGAAGGTCTGCCTATTCTTGATGATCTTAGATCGGTCACGCCAATAGATTCTGAAGGAAGGAAGGAAATCATGAGAGAAGAATGTGCTGTGTTTCTTCCATGTTGCTTTGCCGGGGGAAGGAGCTCCCCAGGTCTGTGGTGTCGAAGTACTGCTTTGATCAAAAGCAGCTGTTGGCTCCACATATTTAAAAGGGGAGGGGGAGAAGGTATCTTAAAAAGAAAAGCATGCAAAAGGCAGATGTAAATGTTTTGAATGCTGTGGTGTTTTGTGGTTCACAGTTCTCCTGTTATTCCTGAACACTTATCATGGGGCATGACCTCAGAGGCAGGGGGTGGGCAAGTCTGTCAATTTCAGTTTCTCTCCAGTTTTCATTTTCCAAATCTTGAGTTCACTTCTCCACATTTCCACATCAGTTTTGGGATTTTTCTTTTCTTTTTACATTCTCATGAAAATTCCTCAGCATTTTAGTGCAAATTTCTCCTGATATATATATTTTAAAATTCAATTCCACCTAATACTGAAAATTTTTGCAAAGAAATATTCCCCAGTGTAATGAATTTTAAAGTTATTTTCACCAATGTGTGCATTTTTGTGCACATTCCTTGGCATTGCAAAATTCAACAAAGTGCAGATTTCAAAGGATGGCTGTGTTTCATAGATTCATTGAGTTGTAGAGTTGGAAGGGACCCCAAGGGTCATCTAGTCCACCCCATGCAGTGCAGTAATATCATCTAAAGCATCCATGACAGATGGCCATCCAATCTCTGCTTTAAAACTGCCAACGAAGAAGAGTCCACCACTCTTCCTGATGTTCTTCCTGATGTTTAGTCAGAATTTCCTCTCTTGCAATTTGAAGCCATCAGTTTGAGTCTTACCCAGAGCAAGGAAAAACAAGCTTTCTGCATCTTCCCTGTTGTGGTGATTGCCCATTCCTTTGAAAATGTCTGTACAGGGGGGAGAGAAAGAGTTAAAATGTAGACCAGTAGGAAAGCCAGAGGCAGAACCTACCTGTTGGTTTTAGAGGGTTAGGTGGTGGGGAAAGGCAGTTGGAAAAGCAGTTGGCAGGCAGTTGGAAATAGAGAGACAGTTAGTGCAGTGGGTTCTTGAGTGAGGGGAGGTAGAAGAGATAGAGACAGGATAAAATAAGACTAAGAAGGTAAAGAGTAACAACGTTTGGAATGCAGTTAAAATTTGTTTGTGTCCGCAATAAACTACACTCTTCTTTTTTAACTTGAGAACCTGACTGAGACTTAAGTGATTTTCCAGGGAGGACCTGTTTGGTGGCAGCGGATTAGTGGTGTACGGGTCAATAGTCCGTGAGACGACCAGGGGCTCTGTACGAATGCTACACGTGACAGCCCTTGAGATATTTGAAGATGGCTATCATATCTGCTCTCAGTCTCAGTCAGTAAGACCCTTTCCTTCATCCCTACCAAGCATGCCTGTGAAGGTGGTGGGACTGAGAGATGGGCCTCCCACAACACTCGCTTTCAAATGTAAACAGAATTAAATCTCATCCCCTTCCCTACTCAAAGGCAATCCGGCCATTGAACTCTATCCGTCCACCCGCCGCCTGATGTTTCTCAATTTAGATTCTTGAAGAATACACTAACATTGAAACACAGAAGAAGAAAATAGATGGAATTCAATTACAATATAAAAGCAGAGGATTTTCAAATAACACTTTCCCAATAATTTCGCGGAGTGCAGTTCTATGCATGTTTACATTGCACTGTGTTCAATAGGATGTACTCCCAAGGAAAGTGTAAACAGGACTGCAGCCTCAAAAGTGTTCTTGTTCAAGTTGGTCTAAACGGTTATGCAAAAATATTCATCTCTGTGTTGTTCTAAAACTACGTGAGGCTACGTAAATAATAATGCAGATTTACCCGCACATCTGATTAGATGAGGTCTTGTTTACACTTCCATGTTTTCTTTGGAACCGTGGTTGGCAGCCACCCCCAAAGTCCCAGCAGTGAAATAATCATTTGCTTATATCATTTTCTTCTCCGGTTGCTTTGATTATGCTCTGCTGCTTTTAAAGTCTCTGTGCTGCTTTCCTCCCACTTTCTCCACCAATGTCAAATTTCCCAGTCCTTCACACTTAAAATGATCTGCTTCTCTGTTTTGTGGCTAGGTCAATTGAGACATTTTCCCCCAATTTTCCCCAAAGAATCACTCCTGTGATCAAGACATATTAGGATCGCCATATTTCAAGAAGTAAAAATCTGGACACAAAAGTTGTTGACCTTTTTTGAATTTTGAGTGATATTATGCTCCTTCTATGTAGTAAATAAAACATTTCTTGCAACTGGTGATGTATTTTTGCAATCTCTTCTGAAATATTAGTCAGTTAAGATGTGATGTGCTGATTTCATATGTCCTTGATGATGATGGTGATGATATCCCATTTTTCTCCAACATGGCATCCATCCTTCTCCCCCTCTTCATTTGATCCTCACAACAACGCTTTGAGGTAGGCTAGGCTGAGAGGCCCAAGGTCACCCAGTGGGCTTCAGGGCTGAGCGAGGATTTAAACCCTGCTCTCCCAGGTCTTAGTCCAGCTCTCTAACCAGTATGCCACACTGGCTCTTAATAGCAGTGTGTTGCTAATATGTTGCCAGAATATCATTCTGGAGCGGCAGTCAGGTGCATTCTCACAAATCTTTCAAGATAAGGAGCGCAAGGACTGTATCGTTAGCCATGTGGCTTTCCCCAAAATTATGCCGGTGTTTAAGTTTCTTACAGCAAATCCTGCACTACAAAAAGACACACAGACACACAAACTCACAGGTGCAATCCCACATGTGCACAGTTCCATGCCAGATTGCAGCATTCATAACACAGCAGTAAACAGCCTTGCTCGTATCTTTTAAATGTCATCGGCTGTGCTGTGTGGCAGCTCTTGCTTCACCGCTGATTGCTCCAGGATTAGAACCAGTCAGTCACTGTGAACTTGGCAGCTGCGGATTCCAGATGTACGGCCCCTGGAAGGAATGACTCTTTCCAGCAGTGTCAGCTGGCTATCACTTTCCCTTTTCCCGGTCCCCCCCCCCTTTCTTTCTTTCAACAGATCTGATGTGGTGGCTCAGTGCATCATGCCAACATTATCCACTTTCCTTTCACTTCCCTTTGACTGTGGGGAGCTGACTCACTGTGACATGGTTTTGATGTGGGAAATGAACAAATTGCATACAACGGCTGCGTTTCTCCTATGGCAAACAGTGATTTAGCTCCTCAAACCGGATGACAGGCCTACATCTTCCCATTGTGAAATCCATTGTGCATGGCAGAGCTTCAGGAATGGATGTGGAAGAGCCTGGAATGCTCTGCATGATTTGCAAACCATTTTTAAAGGTGGGCTGAGTTTTTTTATAATGTGCAGCAGTTCTTTTGATTTAAAGTTTGGCTTCCTCAAGTTATACAGATGCTTAAACACTTTGCAGACCTGGTCTGGAATATTCGCCTAGATGTAGAGCAATAGTATACAGTGGTACCTCGGGTTAAGAACTTAATTCGTTCTGGAGGTCTGTTCTTAACCTAAAACTGTTCTTAACCTGAGGTACCACTTTAGCTAATGGGGCCTCCCACTGCCCCCACGCCACCGGAGCATGATTTCTGTTCTCATCCTGAAGCAAAGTTCTTAACCCAAGGTACTATTTCTGGGTTAGCAGCGTCTGTAACCTGAAACATCTGTAACCTGAAGCATCTGTAACCCGAGGTACCACTGTATTGCATTCTTATAGCACATTTCAGGCATTTAAAACTCTTCACATATATTATTCCTGTGTTACAGATGGTGGTTTGAGGCTGACAGATCCTCTAAGTGTCCCTATTTTCCAGGGACAATCCTGGATTTACAGAAGCCACCCCGGTTTCTGATTTGATCCCAGAATGTCCCTATTTTCATTGGAGAAATGCTGGAGGGGCTGGGGTTACCCAACCCCTGAGCCAAGGAGATAAGTAACCATACAACTTTTAGAAGACATCTGAAGGTAGCTCTGTGTTGCAATTTTTTTTAGTATTTAATGTTTTATTATGTTTTTATATATGTTGGAAACTGCCCAGAGTGGCTGGGGCAACCCAGTCAGCTGTGTGGGGTTTAGTAGTAGTAGTAGTAGTAGTAGTAGTAGTAGTAGTAATGGAAAAGGATGTCCCTATTTTCATTGGGGTGGGACGCAGGTGGCGCTGTGGGTAAAGCCTCAGCACCTAGGGCTTGCTGATCGCATGGTCGGCGGTTCGAATCCCCGTGGCGGGGTGAGCTCCCGTCCTTCGGTCCCAGTTCCTGCCCACCTAGCAGTTCGAAAGCACCCCTAAGTGCAAGTAGATAAATAGGTACCGCTTTATAGCAGAAAGGTAAACGGCGTTTCCGTGTGCTGCGCTGGTGCTGGCTCGCCAGAGCAGCTTCGTCACGCTGGCCACGTGACCCGGAAGTGTCTCCGGACAGCGCTGGCCCCCGGCCTCTTAAGTGAGATGGGCGCACAACCCTAGAGTCAGACACGACTGGCCTGAAAGGGCAGGGGTACCTTTACCTTTACCTTATTTTCATTGGAGAAATGTTGGAGGCTGAGCATATAATGGTTTACATTAGGCCACCTTATGAATTCATGGCTGAGGTTAAAAATAACCCCTAAAACAGCAATTTAACATGAATTTTACTATCTAACAAGACCACTGATCCATAAAATGAAAGTAATAAACAATGTACTGCAGTCACACAATCACTCACTCACTCACTCACTCACTCACTCAATCAATCAATCAGTAGCTGAACTGGGTTCCACACAGTCACAAAAAAAACAAAAGAGCCACAAAAATGCAAAATAAATAGCAAAAACAGACAGAACTCAGCACTCAAAATGGAAGTGTGGCACTCAAATTGGAAGCATAACACTCAAAGCAGAGCACGTTTGGCTTCTGAAAAATGTTCGCACACCGAAACACTTACTTCTGGGTTTGCAGTGTTTGCGTTCCAAGTTGTTTGAGTACCAAGGCATTTGAGAACCAAGGTACCACTGTACACAATATATAATTTAAAGCACATTCAAAGCATATTCTTGGTGTGCATGTACTTTGAACGTGCTTTAAAGATATAGCATGTGCACAGCCTTCCTGGCTCACAGATCACACTCTAAGTCACAGCAATGCAACCTCGGTCTGCTTGGGAAGCCCCCTGCTCTTTTCCTTTCCCTCAGTTGCTCATGGGATGAAGGAGAGGACTCTCTCTTGGGCCTTCATAGCTAATAGGAAGTTCAGACTGTCAAAATCCTTGGGAAATGGAGACTGCTGGGCCCTCCAGAATAGGGCTGCCAACAGTGTAGTTTTTGCATTTTTTGCGATTTTTCAAATAAAAGCTTGACAACTTCCAGATTTTTACTTTTTGAAATATGGCAAACCTACTCCAGAATCTTAGAGGGATGCAGGTGGGGCTGTGGGTTAAACCACAGAGCCTAGGACTTGCCGATCAGAAGGTCGGCTGTTTGAATCCGCGTGACGGGGTGAGCTCCTGTTGCTCGGTCCTTGCTCCTGCCAACCTAGCAGTTTGAAAGCATGTCAAAGTGCAAGTAGATAAATAGGTACCGCCCCGGCGGGAAGATAAACAGCATTTCTGTGTGCTGCTCTGGTTCGCCATTGACGTACACCGGCTCCCTTGGCCAATAAAGCGAGATGAGCGCTGCAACCCCAGAGTTGGCCACGACTGGACCTAATGGTCAGGGGTCCCTTTACCATTTACCTTTACTCCAGAATCTTAGTTAACATTTCCTGAATATTTGCAACATCTATCCTGACTCTGGCTTGCTATTCTGCTGCTTAATAATATGCCAGTTATATTAATAACACAACAACTAAAATGTGCAAATTGGCTCCACGTTGAGTAAATGTTACCTGTGGTGAGAGAACAACAATAGACATTATATCAGCAGACTATTTAGACTGTATGTTACACATTGTAAGGATTAACAAAAGAAGCGTAAGCATATTGGTCAGGGATTCTTTTGTTTGTTTGCCAAGCTTTCATGGAAATAAAGAAGTACATATGTTATAGTTTGGCAAAATTACATCAAAGAGGAATGTATGCTGAAGGCCACGATCCCATGTGCACTTACCTGGCAAGTCTTGTTGCACACAAGTCAACAAGTTTATTCAGAATCTTACTTCTGAATAAACATACATAGGATTGCATTGCATGGCCATTGATTTCACAGAGCTTAAGTGCACTTTGTATTCAGAGCCGCACTGTTTCCTATACCCTTCTGATGCTTTTTTCTTTTTTAGAGGAGATGTTGATCCGGGCTAGAGAAAAGCAAAACTGCAAGGGGAGCTTCATAGGTATTTGTAGATCAGAATGCAGACTTCAGTTTTTGCAGATGACTTCTGTGTTTTGCAGAAGGGACCTTTTGCAGCTCTGCAGATGACATAACCATTAGGACAGCTAAGTGAATTCATAGCATACAGCTTTCCTTAATTGTGTGCAATTATAACTTGGGTTGCAGCCCAGCAGAATACGACTGAAGCAGCGGTGTCAAGTGGATTATTTTCTTAAACCTCATTTTTATAAGAATGCATCTTCATCTGCAAGCATTCCCAACCTGCAACAACAACACCCAGGCACAAAGTGTACAAGCTACATGACTCCATTTGCCCCACTGCTCTCATTAGACCGGGGATACCTTGGCCACTCACTTTGCTTGGGGTTTATGGAAGTTCCTAACTGGGATTTCATTCAACATTCCTTCCAAGCTGGCAAACGTGTGTTCTGGACATTGTATTTTTGAAATGCAGTGCTTTAAAACGGAAGCAGAAAATAGAGTAAAAATAGATGTGTTTCACTTGCCTCTTGCCTCTTCTTCTAACCAGATCGTTCACACAATTGGTTTCCTGTAATTCCTTGGATCCCACACACTCAAGTTATTTTTGAACTTTTTAAGGTTTATCTGCTGAGCTGCATCTTTAAATAAATAGTCCTGAAGCTCCACAAAGACGCCAAAGAGGCTGTGGCTCAGGAAATCTAATGCTGAAATAAGGCAGTTAGATTTTACAGTGACACAGAACCGTTGGTTCTCTTCCCCTACAACAGTTTAAAGAGAGAGAGATGATGAAAGCAGAGCTCACAATGTGTCTGCAAACCTCTGAACCACCCTTAATAATGGAACAGTCACACAAGGACAACAGCCTGTCAATCTTGCTCATCCTTGTCGGCTGCCACTATTTTTATCCTCTTGCCTTCCATTTCTTTTTCCACTCCCAGCTGGGGAACACTAGGAGATCTGGTTTTTGTTACCTATCCCTAGCTGGAGGCCGCCATGAATAGGGTTACCCTAGAGAGTTTGGCCACACCTACCGAGCATTTTCCACATAGCTACGTTTCTAGGCTGTGCCTCAAAGGTAGGATGCTGCTCATCTTCCTCACTAGACAGGTTCTTTTTCTCAAGGTGCCTTTGGGGAAATGGTTCAGCAGGATGTGCAATAATAGCAACTAACCCTAATCCAGCTGCCCTCCCCTATTTAGATTGGCATAGCCATAGAACATTCAGTTGACTTGGGTGTTCAGCCATATCAGCTGGCTGAATACAGAGGCATAGTGGGAGGGAACCTTGACCCCAGACACACATTTTTGAGGAGGCGCAACCAGTCCCCCCCCCCCACGACACACATGCAACCCTGAAAGCTGCAGCACAGCAATAGGTGGGTTGGTCTAGTGAGTGGGTCAGGTGGGTGGAAACCTGCAGGCAAGGAACCTGTTGGATGTGGGCTCCGTCCACCCTCTGTAAGGGCTCCATGCACGCCCCCATGCCAGCTGCCCAGTCCACTGGGAGGCACAACACTTGCCCCGCCCTGGGCGTCAGCAAGCCATGCTACACCACTGCTTAAATAACAACTTAACGTGTTTTTCTAGGTATCAGCAGGTAAACAGTAAAGAAATAAAGAAAATGTAAACAAATACTTCTAACTAGAATGTTGGGGCTCTGTGTAGATGATAGTTTCAGTGAGATTACATTAGGACTTAAAAGATTCAGATTCTTGTATGTTTAAAATGGTGAGTAACATATTCCTGCTTAGCCATTGACTCTCATTCTCTGCCTGTCTCACACACATTCAGACAAAATAATTTGTTTTTTTCAAAAAGTTACTCTTTAGGAGGTAATTTAGGAATTTGGCTATGTGCTGCTTTGCCGATCAAGGCTGAGGATTGTACTTTAGGTGTCCCATAAATCTTGACCAGTGGGGGGAAAATGGGTTTATGAAATGATTGCCGACAGCAGAAGAAAGGATAACGGCACCTTTCTAAAATATATTATGCTTAACTATCACCACTTAGCTTGCCTGTTGTTTGGGGAAGAAGTGTTCAATAGCTGATGAGACATTAGGTATAAAACATGGTTTATTAAAACCCTGTTCGGTATTCTGGAATATGGTTATGTAGTCTGCTCACAGGGGTTTAATGTAACACATAGCTAAAGTATCCAAAAGAGTATCCAAAAGAATTTATCCATGGGGGTGGAGGAGGAGATGACAGTAGTTGGCAGTGGAGAAGGTGGTGAGCATGGAAAAAGCACAACTGATGGTCTCTGGTGATCATCTGCTAGTTCCATTGTGAAGGCAGACTTGGAACGTGGCTGAAGATCACGGGAGCTCCATATTTGCACTATATCTGTGTCCAGCCTGTTTCCAGGGTTCCTAAACATTTGGAGCCTCATGGGTATGTTTAGTAGTTAGAGAGTGTTGTGAGCACCATCACAAAATGGCTGCCACAGCAGGGAAACATACACACTCACTGCCAGCCAACTCTCCCTCTCTCAAATCTTTCCCTCAACCCAAAGTTTCCAAGCATGAAATTTGCTCCTGCTTCTCATTTCGCCATGTAGATATTGGTGTGGGGTAAGGAGCCCCACACACTAGCCGCTCAGACTGTGACTGGATGCATGACCTGTTTTTAAAGGCTAAGAGGGAAAGGAGGGGAACAGGAATCCACCAGATTGCAGCTTCTGAAGTGGACCGTTGATCTGCTCTAGGTCCTGATCTACCCAGAACAGATCAGGTAAAACTGCTTTGGAATCTGAGTAGGGTGACTTCCTCCCCTATCCCTCCTTGTGGAGGCCAGTTCAGGGGATGTATAAAGATGGCAGTAGTAAGAAGAAATTTTGTGTTTGGATCCTTGAATCTCTGCAAGTCTGTGCTCATCATTACTGGCACATCATCAGACTGCAATGCAAGGGAGAGGGGAGGGGATGTTCTCTGTTGTTCACATGTAGACGTTTTGCAGACAGAGGGAGATGATGCTGGGCCTTAATCCAAAAGAGCTGGATGAGAGCATAAAAGAGAAATGTGCACATCTGCAGTTTTTGCCACAGCAGCTCCTACAGCTGAAGAGCCAAACCAGTCTGCTCTTCTAGGATCTGCAAAGACTATACACATGCCTCTTTTTCGGGCATGCATTCAGCTCTTTGTAAATGGTGTGCTTGCACCCCGATCCAGTTATCTGTTCCAGTGTGGGAATTTGGTGTGTGTGAAGCTCCTCTTGCTTAGAATAGCACATCTTCAAGTAGGGAGATTCCTCCCTGTAAACAAATCTCTCCGCCCTACAATTCTTTGAGCAAAAGTCTCCACAAAAAGGGACATATGTTAACTGAATCAGGTTGTAAATTGATAGCTTACAGCTATCCTCAGAATGGTAACATCATTTTTTAAAAGTTATTTTCTTTCTTTCTTTCTTTCTTTCTTTCTTTCTTTCTTTCCTTTTCTAAAATACACTATAGTCTTCCTTTCTGCAATATGCCATGTGTGTGCGAGGTGGAAATATCTGTTCTTAATAATCATACTCGGAATAATCGAGAACTGAAGGGGTCGGTTTGGGCTGTCCAAATGAAAATCAAGCAAGGGGGATTGTGGCGGTGATCTTTGAGAAAACTGGGTGACGGGAGATTTGGAACAACGGTTTGTAATCTGGGCTTGGCTGAAAACATACCAAAACACTTAAGTCAGAGCTTCAAGGTTCACTTCTAAAAATATCAGAAGGAATAACAGCTAATGCCTTCTCCCCTACGCTCCCCACATTTAAGTAACTGCTCAAACTGCATTGATTGGAGACATGTGACCATTGTGGAGGTGAAGGATATGGGGAGATTACTGGGACGTTTTCCCGTTTCACTTAATTAAGCTTTTTTTATACATATAAAAAAGTAAAATGCGTATGGTAGCAATCGTCGAGCAAAATGGTTGAGAGCTACAAACAACTGGCAGACAAAGGAGGAAAATCTGGGAATGGTCCAGTCTCCGAGAGGGTTCCCAAAGGATAGCATTTGCTACAATGGAAAGAAAAACATACGAGAGCGAAAGGCATAAACCAGAATTGTGCACTGTAGCTTTTATCGGTTGTCCTAGGCTCCAAATTGTTTTCGAGCTGGGTTTTATTTATAAGAACAAAAAAAGCAGGCAGCTTTAAAACGAGAGGGTAGATGTATGTCAGATTCTTGGCAAACAGTTTGCATTGCAGCTCTTGAGTAGTGTGTGAGAGAGAAAGAGAGAGGGAGCGAGACAGAGAGAGAGAACGAACAAACACAGGCCAGGAAGGACTTCAATGTTGTGAAAACTGCAGCCACAACATTACCTGAATCCTGTTTTGGTTTGCATAATGCAATAGCAGGAGAGGGGGACATCCTCTATATGTATGGCTCCTGCTGTTCAACACATGTCCACATGCATTGCATACAGTACATATTAAAATATCTTCTTTGCATCGCCTTGGTACTGTCTCTCACACAGCGTTGTTAACTTTCTCTCTGAAGTTGTGTTCTTCCTCTCTAGATCTGCTACCTTCTTTCTTCAGCAAAAGAAGCTGTGTTATAAACGGGAATGTTTTTGTTAACTCTGATTTTTAAACAAATGAATAACCAGAGGAGTACTGAAAGTCAGATGTAGCATATGAAAGAATCATCTCAAACAGGCGAAGTAGTCAGTGTGGAAACTCGGTCAGTGCAGAGTTCTGGATTGTGTGATATGTCTTATTACAGACTTATTTTGATTTTAAAAGCATTACCTCTTCCCCGGGAACTGTAGTTCTAGGAGTTAGCTAGGATTTCTAATAAAATAATCAGCACCCTCACCAAACTTTGTATTCTTTGGAGAAAGCCATTGCCATTAATCTGGTATAAAACCAGTTCTGTGTTGAGTAGCCACGGAGCAGCATTATTCAGTGCAAAAAGGGGGATTTGAGGCATATGTAATGTTTCTTGAAACTAGATCCACTGAAAGCAGACGTGTTTTGCATTGCTTCACTGCTTCTTGTTGCCCTGATCAGAAATTGCTGCATCTCCATTTTTTATTTTAAATTTAGCCACTTTCTTCCTACAAACAGTGCCATCATTGTGCAGACATTTGGAGCTGGATGTGGCTCATGGTATCACGTAGCTTATTCAGAGTAAAGGCGTTGGTGGAATTATTTTTGAATCAGTTGAGGCCACTGCACTCATTCTGAATTGGTTTCATTTGCCCTCTCTTATGTCATCTCGTAACTAAAATGTGATTGGTTGCATGATAGCATCACTCCTACGTGGATAAATAAGTCTATTTAAAAAAACTAATAAAAAAAAGTTATGGGAGCAGCCAGCAGCACGATGAAAAGCTCAGACAGAAAGACAGCTGCACAGTTTGCTTGTTCTCAATGCCTTTTGAAAAATGCTGCTTTATCTAGGGAAATATTTATTAAAGTTCACTTGGAAAAACATTCACCTGCAGCTCACAAAAGCAGATTTTCAGTTGTCAGGGGATACTGCCTGAATATATGCATGTTTGTTCTTTTGGAGTGGGGGGTTACCACCTGAATATCCCTTGGGTGAGGACATTGCTGCTGTGCAGTTTCACCTTCTTTCAGCCCCCTAAAAAATTGCCAAATATGCCTTCCCTCCCACCAAATTACGTTGCAGTTACCGTGATAAGCTGTTATGAGATCTATTTCTGAGAAGAGGTACACATTTAAAATCAGCAGCAGCTTAAATATGCAAAGCTCTGCTTCCCTCCACTTTCCTAAATGATGAAATAAGGTGGAGATCCGGAAAACATTCCAAAGCTGTTGTGACACAGTTGTCTCCATGTACTCACCTACCAAAAGAGATGGAAAACGGAGTACCATTGTCTTAGGTCTCCCTTGTCAAATGTTTTCTGCCAGAGCTGGCTCAAGACATTTTGCTGCCTGAGGCAGAACAGTAAATCTCACCCCCGCAAATCAAAATAAATAGCACCCATGGCTGGCCAATTTTTTTTGGCACCTGAAGCAGAAGATTCTACAAGTGCCTCTCCCTTCCATGACAGTGAAAATGCAATAATAATTAATTTAATTTCTTAACAATTTACTGAAGTTATCTGACACTCCAGATAAGCTGCCTAAGGAGGTGGCTTCCTCACTCTGGTTAATGGTAGGGCTGGCCCTGTTCAGGCTTCTCTTTTGGGTTCCTCTCCCTCTACCCACCACCCCACTCCACCCCAACACTGTTTCAGACCATGTTTGCAACACAGTGACTACATTATAGCTTTGCCAGTCTTGTGAAAGGCTATCATGATAAAAATTTAAGTGGGGGGGGGGGAATGGAGGAAAAGGAAAACACTGAACAGACATGAGACTCAGCCTCATTGTGAACCAGGATCTAAACAATGGGATAATGATGTTTGGCGCAGGATGGCTTCAGATCCAGCTCAGGAACAATGGCTGTACTGTAGCCTCTGCGGTTTAAAAATTTGCCTTGTGCATTGCTTCAAACAAAGGATTTTTTTATTTTAAAAAATGGAGTAAAGCAAAAAATAAATATAAAAATGGTCGGGTTCAAATTTACTGTGATATAAATATACATACATATTTCTGCAGATGTTATTCATTGACAGAGCTTGCCATGTATAATTATTCTGCATGCTTCATAATATTTTAATGAGTTTTTTCCCCTTCTTACCAGCAACAAAAGTGGAAAAGTCGGACGTTTGTCAAGGAGGGTGGGAAATGAGAGCAGGAATTTGAGGGAAGGGCATGGGTTTCGGGGGGGGGGGACCACCCAAAAAAAACCCATGATAACAGGCTCGGTAAAAAGTCAGAGGGAGCTAGCCCACATTCAACAAAGCAGAATTGCTTTCCAATCTGTGGATAGCTTTTGAAGCAAAAATTGTTTTTAACAATTCATTTGGGTTAAAGGGTAATGAAAATGGGAATAGAGGGGTAAGGCGACTCTTACAAGCTGGGAAAAGAAGCCGTTAAGTGGGACTGTTGCGACAATGCTGCTAATATATTGTGCCAATTAAAGTCTTGAAATAAATAACAAACCACTTAATATGTGTTGTAAATGTCATGCTGATTTAAGCATTGTTATGCATAGATTACATCTCTCTGGAGGATTGATGTGGAGGTTCTCAATGGACTTTTTTTTATATATTTAATTTTTAAACTTTACTGGGGTGAAGACCAACAGTAAGCAGAGGAAGATTGATAATGGTGTTACAGCTCAGTGTTTTAACACTAATGATCTGCGAGTGCAATTCAACGTGGGATATTTACCTCACCATGGCTTGCCATCCCCCAGCAACCAGAACAAAAACCTTGCACCATAATAATCCCCTTGAACTTTCTAGTGTCTGTATATGTGTGTGTGTGTGTGTGGAGAGACAGAGAGGGAGAGGGAGAAGCTGAAAAGACAGAACTGTGAATTTACTCAACGGCCTTGTGTAACTCAGAATTTTTGTCTGTGTTTTCCTTAGAAACAGCCATCAGAAACTGGCCCTATTTTTTAAGCGCAGGGATCAGAATCTCCTCTGTAAGATGCAAAAAAATTAATCAAGAGTTAGTTGAATTTCTGTAAGCACGAGACATGCGGTTCCTTCTCGGATTCAAGTCAAATGACCAATTTTCCTTTGATTTTCTTCAATAGGAGAAAGATCAAGCCGACAAACAAAGGAAACGGGGCCCTACTTAAAGCTACTTAAGTGAAATGGAAACTGCAGGTGATTTTTGTGCAAATGGCCTAGAAAACGTGGAAAAATGCAATCTTGGGGGATTGTGCCGCTTTCGCTTGCAGAGATCACATTCCAGCTTTGGAGACTCTTTGGAGCCAGAGCACAGCAGCGCCAGGAACCACAGGTTCAAGATACCACAAGAGCCGATCATCTCATCATTTGCTTAAAAAAAGAGAAAAGTTTGTCATTTTCTGTTCTTTTATGAAGTTTTTGACTGTTTCCCCATCCAAGCGCCCAATCAGGACCATGCCTCTTTGCTTCACCAATGGTGCTCAGATACAATACAATACGATAGTCTTTGTTGTCATTGTCCCATGCAGAACAACGAAATTGAAAAAATCTACACCAGACATTCAAAACCAACAAGCCTGCTATTCCTGCCATCCCAGCCTGTTTAGCCCCCTAAAAACTCTGATACCCCATAATTAAATACAATATACTCCCATAGAGACCACCAAAATCATGTTTGGATAGAAACTGTTTCTCAGGCGGCTAGTCCTAGTCTTTATAACCCTGAACCTCCTCCCAGAAGGCAGAAGCTGAAAGAGATCATTTCTGGGGTGTGTACTATCCTGCGCTATCTCTGCAGCTTTCTTATGACACCTGGAAGCATAGATTTGATCCAAGGTGGGAAGAGTGCACCCAGTTATTCTCTCCGCAGTCTTTACAACCCTGGACAGCATTGTTTTTCCCCTGACCGTGCAGGGACATGCCACTGATGCCCAATCATACCCCAGAATCAAAGAATCTTAGAGTTGTTAGGGAACCCCAAGGATCATCTAGTCCAGCCCCCCTGCAATGCTGGAATCTCAGCTAAAGCATCCAGGACAGATGGCCATACAACCTCTGCTTCGAAACCTCCAAGGAAGGAGAGTCCACCACCTCTCATAGGAAAGCAAGGATGGCAAATAAGAAAACTATCCAAGCAGCCAGACCTTCCAAGTGTCCCAGTTTTCCAGGGATGGTCCTGGATTTACAAAAGCCATCCTGGTTTCGGATTTGATCCCGGAATGTCCCTCTTTTCCTTAGGACTTCCCTATTTCCATCACAGAAATGTTGGAGGGTGTGGAGTTATGTGACCCCCCAAGCCAATCTATATAACTATACAACCTTGAGAAGACATCTGAAGGCAGCCCTGTATAGGCAAGTTTTTTTTAATGTTTTATTATGTTTTTATATATGTTGAAGATGCCGAGAGTGGCTGGGGCAGATGAGTGAGCTATTATTATTATTATTATTATTATTATTATTATTATTATTATTAAATAGGACATCCCTATATTCATGTGAGAAATGTTGGAGGGTATGAAGCAGTCAAGAGGTTAATGGTAACAGAGACCTCCTGGGTATAGGGCAGTATATAAATTCAATAAATAATAATAATAATAATAATAATAATAATAATAATAAAAGTAAAATTCCTGATTCTGTTTCTCAAGACTTCAGACATGAAAGGGCAAGTTGCATGTTGTTGTTTAGTCCTTTAGTCATGTACGACTTTGTGATCCCATGGACTAGAGCACGCCAGGCACTTCTGTCTTCCACTGCCTCCCGCAGTTTGGTCAAACTCATGCTGGTAGCTTCGAGAACACTGTCCAACCATCTCGTCCTCTGTTGTCCCCTTCTCCTTGTGCCCTCCATCTTTCCCAACATCAGGGTCTTTTCCAGGGAGTCTTCTCTTCTCATGAGGTGGCCAAAGTATTGCAGGATCAGCTTCAGGATCTGTCCTTCCAGTGAGCACTCTGGGCTGATTTCCTAAAGAATGGATAGGTTTGATCTTCTTGCAGTCCATGGGACTCTCAAGAGTCTCCTCCAGCACCATAATTCAAAAGCATCAATTCTTTGGCGATCAGCCTTCTTTATGGTCCAGCTTTCACTTCCATACATCACTACTGGGAAAACCATAGCTTTTACTATATGGACCTTTGTTGGCAAGGTGATGTCTCTACTTTTTATGCAACCTATTCAAGTTGCATAGGTGATACCTAATGGGTGACAAAATAAGAATGTGTGAGTTGTTTGAAGTGAGACCTGAAATCTGCATTAGTAATGCTGGCTCAATTCTCCTGAGGAATAAAATAGGGAGGGGGGAGGGTTTCTTTAAAAAGTTGTTGCAGAGGTGTGTTTAAAATCTGTCCGTTCCCGAAACCTGATCTGGCTTGCATCTGATTTGAAGGATTCCTACTTTTCTTCCCCATAATCCACACCTAGTGCAGAAGAAAATAGCAATAATGTTTTCTCTCAAAATAGGCATTTTATCTTCTTCTTTTTTAAAAATTGAACTGACAACAGTGTCAGCACATTCGGGAAGTGCAAATTTTTTTTAAAATGAATCGCTCAGTTCTTAGCCACTCGTTAGTCTGAGAGGCACAGCTCAGGTCAGTCTGTAGTGGAATTTGCAAAGATCCAATTCCTCAAACATCTCTATTTAAAAAGAGATCACATTTTTTATCCAACGAAGTCAGTGCAAGGGTTTCTGCCTGTGCGACCACAGAGCTGCTTCTCCATCTCCTCTCCCCGTGTGTCCCCTGCCCGCCAAATCTGTTCCAGAGGGTGGGGTGGGGACTCTCAGAACAGATTTTGAGGGTTTTCAGGGTGTGTGTACCCTCCAACATTTCTCCGATGAAAATAGGATTGTCCTATTCCATAGCCTCCAACTTTTCACTCATGAAAATAGGGACGTCCTCAGGAAAAGAGAGACATTCCGGGATCAAATCAGAAACCGGGACGGCTTCCATAAATCCTGGACTGTCCCTGGAAAATAGGGACACTTGGAGGGTTTGAGAAAGGTAGCAGTGGGGTGACTTCATTGGATACAAACCAAATCAGTGGCGTAGCGTGGGGGTTGCAGGGGGGCCGGCCGCACCGGGCGCAACATCTGGGGGGCGCTCGCACTCGCAGCTCTCTGCCCCTACTAAAATCCACGGGTTAGGGGGCAAATTACTTGTCTTGCCCCGGGTGCTGAGAACCCACGCTACGCCACTGAACCAAATGTGAAAGATTTGCAGTTAGAAGTTTCAGTGATTTACTTTCCACTTACCGTATTTCTCCACGTATAAGATTACCTTTTTCTGAATTTTTTTTGTGTGTGCTAAATTGAGAGTCGTCTTATACACGGATTAATATGCTAAGGAAGCAAGGGCTGGTGCTGTGGCGGTAGCAGGGAAATGTCAGAGGGGAGGCTGCTTACCTGCTCTTCCCAGCTCAGGAAGAGTATTTAGTGAGTGCCGATATGCGGTGTATTATGGCACGAGTTCTGTCAGCCAGAGCGGGAGATCGTCAAAAAGCTGCTCAACAGCTCAGCAAACTTACAAAGGAAGCTCAACAACTGTTGAGGGCTCTCAAAAAAATAGGGGTCATCTTATACATTGGGTCAGGGACGTGAATGGTGCTGTGGGTTAAACCACAGAACCTAGGACTTGCCGATCAGAAGATTGGCGGTTCAAATCCCCCTGACGGGGTGAGCTCCCATTGCTTGGTCCCTGCTCCTGCCAACCTAGCAGTTCAAAAGCACATCAAAGTGCAAGTAGATAAATAGGTACCACTCCAGCGGAAAGGTAAATGGCATTTCCGTGTGCTGCTCTGGTTCGCCAGAAGCGGCTTAGTCATGCTGGCCACGTGACCCAGAAGCTGTACGCTGGTTTCCTCAGCCAGTAAAGCGAGAGGAGCACCGCAACCCCAGAATTGGTCACAACTGGACCTAATGGTCAAGGGTCCCTTTACCTTATACATTGGGTCATGTTATACATGGGAAAATACAGTAAAAGCAGCTATGGGATGGGGGCCTCAGATTGGATTGCAGTGGCAGCTCTGAGTCACGTGGCTGTTTTTTGTGTCATTTTTGTGCCACCTCAGTAAAGTCCCCAATCTTCGATTCCCTTCTGGTCAGCTCTGCCTGTTCCTTATAGGCAGCCTTTATGCCATCTGCTGGGCAAGGGAAGGGCACACATGCCAGGTAATACAACAATAATTAAAGAGTGATCTCTAGTTTTCCATGACTTTGCAAGGAGGCAGAATGGCAGTCTTGTTTATATCTTCATTAAATCTTCTTCTTTTGCAAATACAAGGAGAAAATCTGTAAAGACAACAATAAAGAAGAGAAAACGAGTCAACCAAGAGCAACATAACTATATAGGGTTTCGCACATACTGAGCTTATTAACTACATTTTAAACTTAAGGTTTTAAAACGTAATTTCCAAAATTATACTTGCGAAGCAGATGGGTCGTAACAGATTATATATACTGTGAACGTCTACCAGGTTTCTACAAATACATCTGCAATTAAACCCTTTTGCAGCCTACCAGGACAGCCCTCTGCATCTTATCAAAACTCCCAACAAGACACAAATCTGAGGTGTCCTCAGTCTTCGGTGGTTGGAATAAGTGTCGCCTTGTTTATGCTGTCCCTACACCCTGCTGGATATACTGGCCCCTGTTAATATACTGTAACTGGTCATTGGGAAAGCAGCAATTGCAATAAAGATAGGCATAACTGACACCCGAGCTGTGACAGGGTCATATGGCTACATGCAGGTACACCTGTGCTTGCAGGAAAAAACCAATACTTTTTTCCAAAAGGCAAAGTAAAGAATCCATTCTATTGTAAGCAGGAACCTTTCAGTTCAATTAGATTTTGTTGTTGTTGTTGTTGAGGCAGCCCAATCAGGCTCCAGGAGGGAAGCAGAATCAGCCAATCACATGGGACCTGTTGTGTAAATAATGTATATAAATAAGCTCCAACAGGGAGATCCATTACAATTTTCCTGTCAGTCTTTCTATTAAAAACAAGTAACTTACATCTTCAACTCAGTCTTAAACCTCATATGTTGCTTCATCAGTTCACTGACAAAAAGTGTAAGAGCATACTGGCAATTAAGTCATGTCTACGTTTGCATCATATTTCTAGTGCAAACATTAAAGGTTAGGCCACACCAGTTATTTCCTTGTAGATATTTATTGCAATTTAAGAAAGAAATCCTGATACCTGCTGCCTAAGAGCGCAACAACACTAAGGCAGAAAGAGGGGAAAGTTCTTCTTTAAAAAACAAACAAAAACTACAGTGGTACCTTCAGTGGTTACAAAGGCTTCAGGTTACAACTACTAAAATTGGATTTAATTTCTGCCAAGAGAATTATAACTCACAAATTAGAGGAGATGGATTTACAATTTAATATTGCGACAGGTGGTGGCACCTGTTCGCCGATAAACCTTGGCTTAACACCACCAACAAAGCTTCCATCTTATTTAACTACCTTATCTGTGGTGATGCACAGGTACGCCTTTATAAAGGCTAGATTCAATGTTTTCCCATCAAATGTGTTGGGTAACAGACTCTCCAATGGACAGATCTCACTCCTCTGTGACTGTAAAAGTGGATCTACAGAATCGTTATATCATATAATCTTCTGTTGTCCTATACATTCGGCTTCACGGTCCAAGTTTCTGGCCCCATATTTATCGAGAATAGCTGACAGACCTCAGGAAGCCCAAATAATATACTTATTAAACGACGAAGACTCAAGTAGATCCCTTGCAGTCGCTAGATACCTGATTAATGTCTTATTTCATAAGAGGAGAAATGGATCACTGTATGACTCTGACAGCTTAGCCAAACTTAAGAACCATCAATAAGTGCCAGAACTAAGACGCATATCCCCCAAAATCTGAGGGATTTGAATTGCGGTTGACATAGAGGGAGCTTATTGTGTATAGTTTACTTAATTGAAGTAAAATTGGTTTTATAGGGGTGTTTTAACTTGGAACTGTTTAAATTGTATTGTTTATGGATAAATTTTGATGTATTGTTTTTAGATATGGGCCAATGGCCGTAATAAACCAATCAAGGCTTCAGGTTACATATGCTTCAGGTTACAGACTCCACTAACCCAGAAATATCACCTCGGGTTAAGAACTTTGCTTCAGGATGAGAACAGAAATTGTGCAGCAGTGGTGCAGCGGCAGAGGGAGGCCCCATTAGCTAAAGTGGTGTCTCAGGTTAAGAACAGTTTCAGGCTAAGAACAGACCTCCAGAACAAATTAAGTTCTTAACCTGAGGTACCACTGTATTTCCTAGCTGGTCTATGAATATTTTTTATAAATATCATAAACAATGACCATGTAGGACCAGGAGCAAATCATAGTAACTGATCCTGCCCAGTTTTGGAAATGATCTGATGTTACTTTTAGCGATGTTTAACGATTTTGTAATGAATTATAGTATTAATTATTTTGCCATTGCATTATACCACCCCATTCATTTCACTGTAGAGAAAATGCAATGCAAAGTGGGGAGTAATCAGTTAAGTGTCATTTTTGGGGATCGAAAATAACAGCCCATACTGATCATATTTGCTGGATAGGTTTCCATTCTGGAAACGGGACGAATATGCAAACATCAGCAATTTCTCTTCCAATTTCCATTTCTACCCAAATTCACAGATATCCTTTAAGTTCCAGACTAATAATTTTCATAATACAAGAGCACTTTAGTTTTTGGGAAGCCTCAGCTGAAAGAAAATAAAGAAAATAAAAATGACAGCACATTTAGCTGCGTGTTCCATAATTTGCTGTACAACTCAGAGAGCGATGTGTTAACGTAAGAGACGTATCCATTGTTTTGGCCTTTGTGTTTGTGCCCACAATCTATTATTACCAAGAGCATCTTTTGAAAAGAAACAATATTTGCTGCTCTGTCTGCAGGTTTAGAGGTAAAAAAATAAAAAATAAAAATCAATTATTCATGGATGGTTTTAAACAATACAAACAACATTAAGCTCAGTAATTATAAGATAAGCACTGAAGTAATTTTCACTTGACTGGGTGGGGATGTGTAAGTCTAAACCTAAAATTTGCTTTTGCAGCTGCAGGGGTACCACTTTGTGCCTAGGGATGCTAAGGAGTAAACATATTTTAATTCTGTTTTAAAAATACATACCTGGATTGCATCTTCTAAACACCCTCCCTTAAATTGCTGGGGCTTTCTGATTGAAGAAAGCTAAGTAGCATTATCTTATTCTGTTGAGCTGGAAGTCAATAACAGTGCAATCCTCTTATACCCGACAAGTATGGAAGAAACCAATTTTGTCCTCAGAAAGTATAAAACGGAATTCTGGACTAAAGTGCAGGAGTGCTATTTTTGATGCAAAATAAGCAACTACAGTGGTACCTTGGTTCTCAAACTATATGAGTTCCGGAAGTCTGTTCCAAAACCAAACCATTCCAAAACCAAGCTGCGCTTTCCCATAAAAAGTAATGCAAAACGGATTAATCCGTTTCAGAAATTTAAAAACAACCCCTAAAACAGCAATTTAACATGAATTTTACTATCTAATGAGACCATTGTTCCATAAAATGAAAGCAATAATCAATGCACTGTACTATAAAATAAATAAGACAGTATTGTAGATGGTAAAAAATTATTTATTTATTTTTCTTACCTGCACTGATGATAGTCATTGTTTGGATGGAGGGCTTTTATCCATTTCCACAGTCACACAATCAGTAGCTGAACTGAGTTCCACACAGTCACAAAAACAAATTAACCAAAAATGCCTCAAAAACAAAAAACGCAAAATAAATAGCAAAAACAAAAGCACCAAACTTAATCCATTCCAGAAGTCCGTTAGACTTCCAAAATGTTCGAAAACCAAGGCACAACTTCTGATTGGTGCAAATGCCCTGGAAACAATAGCCAACAGCCTCTTTGGACATTCAGCTTCCGAAAAACGTTCAAAACCCGGAACGCTTGCTTCCGGGTTTTCGGCGTTTGGGAACCAGGGCATTTGAGAACCAAGGTACTACTGTATTTAAGTGTATAGCTTTAGTGTGAAAAGTACAATGAATCACCCTATACTACTTACGTGATAAAAGCATCCCCTCCTTTCCTTCCCAGGTGGTGGCCAAAGTACTAACCCATACAATTCTGTCAAAAAACTATTCAAATCCAGTCTCTCACAAACAAATACTGTACCCCTTGCTTCCCATATTTGTCTTTTCTCTCTCATCACTTTCTCCCTGTCTCTTGTATTTAGGTAAGATGGAGATACACAGCCCTGCTGCTCTGTTTGCTAATTCATTTGTTAGACGCAAAACACAACAAAATTTGTATGAAAGTACACTGCTTGGTTGCTATGGTCTGTATATGTATGTGGGCAGGGGAGGTGAAACCATATCATCCAACAATCCTCAGAAAATAGGGACAGAGTGGGACCTTTAAAGCGCTAAACAGCCTTGGCCCACTATACCTGAAGGAGAGTCTCCACCCATCGTTCAGCCCAGACACTGAGGTCCAGCTCCGAGGGCCTTCTGGGAGTTTCCTCATTGCAAGAAGTGAGGTTGCCGGGAACCAGGCAGAGGGCCTTTTCGGTAGTGGCGCCTGCCCTGTGGAACACTCTCCCATCAGATATTAAGGAAAGAAACAACTATCTGACTTTTAGAAGACATCTGAAGGCAGCCCTGTTTAGGGAAGTTTTTAATGTTTTTTTATCGTGCTTTTACTATTCTGTTGGGAGCCGCCCAGAGTGGCTGGGGAAACCCAGCCAGGTGGGCAGGGTATAAATAAATGATAATGATGATAAGCTGGGGTGCTGTGCAGTGGCGTGGCATGAGGCTGCCTAGGGGCAGTTGCCCCTGGTGCAAAATTGTTAAGAGGCGCAAAATTTCAACACCCAGTGCTGCCTCAGTACAGCTCTGCCTTTCCGTCGCTGGGCTCCACTGAGAATGGATTCTCCCTACGAACAAGGAAGTGACCACTCCAGACAACAATATCACTCTTCTTTTCTTATCTCTGTAGCTGCGATCTCCAGGTTGATGCAGACGCCATTAGGGGAATTGAATGCACATCCTTCCCACCTCTTCCATGTGAGACAATACCTCAAATAACTATGAACGGACAGGGAAATAAATTTATCTGAAAAGTTCTGAGTTGCCATTTCACCTTATGAGGTGGTTGCAAGTTTTCCTTTTTTTCAACTTAAAAAAGGAGTAGTTCTGAGCATCTTACAGTGATGTAATCTATATAACTATACAATCTTTAGAAGACACCTGAAGGCAGCCCTGTATAGAAGAAGAAAAAGAGTTTGTATTTGATATCCAGCTTTATCACTACCCTAAGGAGTCTCAAAGCGGCTAACAATATAGGGAAGGTTTTTTAATTTTTTTTTAAAAAATGTTTAATGTTTTCTTATGTTTTTATATGTGTCGTAAGCTGTCCAGAGTGGCTGGGGTAACCCAGTCAGATAGGTGGGATAGAAATAATCACATGATGATGCTGATAGAATAGGAAGTCCCTATTTTCATCAGAGAAATGTCAGAGGATATGCCATTTCAGTTGGCAAGACTGAACCCTGGTTGCCCTACTGAACCAGTCTCTGCTGACTACAGTTACCTTAAGACAGGGGTCAATAAACTTCTTCACCAGGGGGCTGGTCCACTGTCCCTCAGACCTCATGGGCGGCCGGACTATATTTTGAAAAAAAATAATGAACGAATTCCTATGCCCCACAATGCATTTTAAATAAAAGCACACATTCTACTCATGTAAAAAACACCAGGCAAGCCCCACAAATAACCCAGAGATGCATTTCAAATACAGTGGACCCTCCGGATAAGAACTTAATTCTTCCTGGGGGTCTGTATTTCCCCGAAAAGTCTGTATCTGGTGGCGCCGCTTCTGTGCATGCATGTGGCATGATAGAGCACTTCTGCACACGTGTGCGGTGCAATAGAGCACTTCTGCACATGCATGCAGGGCGAAACCCCAAAGTATACACTTCCAGGTTTGTCGCGTTCATAACTTGAAATTACATTACCCGAAGGTAACGTAACCCAAGGTACCACTGTAAAAGGACACATTCTACTTATGTAAAAACACGCTGATTTCCGGACCATCCGCAGGCTAGATTTAGAGGGCAATTGGGCCGGATCTGGCCCCTGGGCCGTACTTTGCCTACCCATGCCTTAAGACCTCACAAACACAGTTAATAGTAGCGTGTAGATCCTCTCACCCAATTCTCTGAACCTTGAATCCCTGGCTTGTGTTTTTTTTAAAAGCCAGAAAAGATGTCAGATATGAAGAAGAAGAAGAAGAAGAAGAAGAAGAAGAAGAAGAAGAAGAAGAAGAAGAAGAAGAAGAAGAAACTTCCATCAGCAACAAACCGAAGAAGGTCTACTAATTAAAATTTGGCAACAAAGAAGGATGAGCTGAGAGGTGCAAATCAAATCAAAGTTGAGGAGAAGCTGTGGGGAATGCTGTCTCCTCCAGCGCTTGTTTTCAGGGAAATGGGGATGCATATTTTAAAACAAAAATAATGATTAAAGCTTGATTGCATTTACTCATGGCATATTCGGAAAGAAGAAGAAGAAGCCGTGAACATGCACCACTGGTTCCATCCTCGTGTCACTGCTTAGCAGGGCTAATACTAAGCCTTGAAGCTCTTTTACATAAATAGGATGACAGCTCAAAACAGTTGGGGGTGTTTTGATTGCCAATTTAACTTGTGTTTAAATTAGTGGGTATTTAAGTGTTACTAAAACATTTAGGGCCCTATTCACCAAAGCATCAGTTCTCATATTCTAATGCTTTGGCACGATGTTCAGTTTGTTTTTTTTCCCAATGCCATTTTGTTAGCAAGCATCTTGAACAGGATGTCAACCGACTGCAATTAAAACTTACTTGGAAATACCAGATACACTGGCATTAATGGCAGGGTAAGAAGGAAACATTCTGTGATATCAAGGATTTCCTACCCCACAACCTCAAGATAAGCCTCAGCATTCCTGGGGTTCTTTTTGTAACTAGGAATATTTGGTTTGATTTGATTTTCTAACAAAAACTATTGCTTTGTTGGACCCCGAGGATCATCTAGTCCAACCCCCTGCAATGCAGGAATACACAGCTGCCCCATTCAGGGATCGAACCTGCAACCTTGGCATTATCAGCACCATGCTCTAACCCACTGAGCTATCCAAGCACCTTGAAAAGCAAAAAACCAAGGACACCCCTGTGAATTACTTAATATGAAATACCAAAGTGCTGTGAACACATTTGCTGTTGTGGAAAAGCTATCTTCACTGGATCTTCTCAGAGGAAAGGCTTCTAGGACCTTTGTACGCAGCAAGCTCTTATTTGCATGCATAAAATGTTTCTCATGTACATGTACAAATGTAATGCATGCATGCTGTAAATGTGTATGTTACACATGAAGGTGTGCTGTGAGCATGCCTTTCCCCTGTGTGAATGTAAGGTAAACTTACACAGGCCCTCAAACAATTAATTCAATGCAAGAGGTAATTTGAAGAGCACTTAGTTAAAAGATGGAAAATAAGACAACAATGAAGCAGAAGTAGCAAATAGTTAATGAACCAGAAGGGGAAGTTGGGGGAAGTTATGGGGTGGGGGGAGTTCTGTTTTATTGTATTTCTCTCATATGATAAATGTGTTGAATATTAAAATGTAAACTTAATAAAAATTTATTTTTTTAAGAAAAACATACACAGACCCTACAAGTGTCCCTATTTTCCAGAGACAGTCCCAGAAGCCGTCCCAGTTACAGAAGCCATCCCAGTTTCGGATTTGATCCCAGAATGCCCCGCTTTTTCTTAGGACATCCCTATTTTCATCAGAGAAATGTTGATGGGCATGGAGTTATCCCCGATCCAAGGTGACACCTGAAGGCCCTGTAGAGGGAAGAAGAAGAAGGAGAAGAAGAAGAGGAAGAGTTTGGATTTGATATCCCGCTTTATTACTACCCGAAGGAGTCTCAAAGCGGCTAACATTCTCCTTTCTCTTCCTCCCCCACAACAAACACTCTGTGAGGTGAGTGGGGCTGAGAGACTTCAGAGAAGTGTGACTGGCCCAAGCTCACCCAGCAGCTGCATGTGGAGGAGCGGAGAAGCGAACCCGGTTCACCAGATTACGAATCTACCGCTCTTAACTACTACACCACACTGG
This sequence comes from Podarcis gaigeae, assembly GCF_964106915.1. Classification (NCBI taxonomy): domain Eukaryota; kingdom Metazoa; phylum Chordata; class Lepidosauria; order Squamata; family Lacertidae; genus Podarcis; species Podarcis gaigeae. Next base: position 18,834,029 of record NC_139694.1, read on the forward strand.
CACACTGGAAGGTTTTTTTAATGTCTAATGTTTTATTATGTTTTTATATATGCTGTAAACCACCCAGAGTGGCTGTGGCAACCCAGTCAGATGGATGGGGGTATACAGAAATAGATAGATAGAGCGGAACCTCAGTTTTCGAGCGTTTCAGAAGCCGAATGTTTCACAACCCGAACGCCGAAAACCCGGAAGTAATTGCTTCCATTTTCGAATGCTCCTCAGAAGTCGAACGGCTTCTGCTGCATGTTTTTCAATCTCCTCAATGGAAATTGTCAACAGCCCTTTTGCGCCTCGGTTGTCAACGTTTCGAAAGTCGAACGGTCTTCTGGAAAGGATCACGTTCGACAACTGAGATTTCACTGTAATAATAGAATAGGACGTCCCTATTTTCATCGGAGATATGTTGGAGGCTATGGCATTTGTTTAAATGAAAAGATTTCGTCTGAGCATTTATGTGCTCAGACCCCTTTGCTACTTGATTATGAAGCCTGACCGCTCGAGATGGAGTCAGTTGGATAGGCGCTAAGTACAGTCCCCATCCTCTGCCTGGAGAATATAGCTCTCCCTGCCCCACCTCTGGAAGAAAAAAACAGAACTATTAGCTCCAAGCGTTACTTCCTGTCTGCTAATGAGTACAGCCAGGAACTGAAACAGATCGATGCAGACCAGCTCATGCTGTATAGCGTTGGTGTGATCAGCCAACAATCATAATCTCTCTTTGTTTTGTGCCACCCTGGAGATGAATTATTCATCAGGCCCAATTTTATATGCCTATTATGTCTGTGGGTAATGTCACTGTGGCTCACGGCACCAGGAAACCTTGGCACTCCGCTTAAGGCACGGCGTTGTGTGCCATTGTGTGCTTTTTAGGTTAGTGAAGCAAACCCAGGGAGTTTAGAGTGGCATCAGCTGTGGAGGCAGCTGTTATGCCCAGCCCTTGGAGCTGGAGGAAATGTACTGCAGGGCCCACCCCCAATAGAGTGCAAATGAGGAAGAGGGGGGGAGATTTGGGGATCAAAGAAAGATGGATGTTCCACAGTTAGTGCTGTTGTTTGCGTGCACGTACACACACACACACACACACACACACATCTTTGAACGCACACTGCAGCCTCCAAAACTGCTCATGAGTCATTCAGTCGTCGTAATTTATGTATCAGAAATATGTGCTTGTGAAATTCAGAAATGATTTATTCTTCAGTTGTTGCTTTTATTTACTTGCTTAATGGATTGACTGATGTGCCAGCACCCCTCCGGCAGAAGAGCCCCCGCTTCTTTCTGCCTTTTCTTTAAGGACGTATATTGCTAACAGACAGGACTTTTTTGCAGATGTGCTAAATCGGATCGCCGTTGTTCTTCTGTGTTTATAACTGAGTTCCTGTTGGTCTGATGATTGGATCTGTTCTCCACTGAAAAACACCCCCAAACCCAGGTACATGGCTCGCCGGGGCATTCAGAAAGGAACAATAATGTTAATTTTCATAATAATCAACAAGGACAATAGCAATAATAAGAAACATCGAAAATACTTCTGGAAACTCAAAACAGGATTTGAAACCAAGATAGGCACCTAGACTAAGCAGTTCTCTCAAAGAGCTCTTTCCCGAATCTAATAGAGTCATTCCATAACAATGGGAGTTATTACAATTCCATCTGGCATCATTTATCTGCAGATGAGAGGCGTGCAGGCAGAGAGGTCCACAATCTAATTTACTAAAATGGCGGCTTCAGATTATCTCCTGCTCTATGTGGCCATCCAGCTCATTTTAATTTTGAACTGCAGCCATGCCACTAGAACAGAGGTAAATGATCGTTACTGGGTTGGAGGCTTCTGGGCAAAAGAGAGCTGTGGGTGTCTCCTGACTTGTAAATATTTTTATCTGGCAGATTCCATGCTTGCTATTGCTTATCATTATTACTGTTGTTGTTTTTCTTTTAAAAGAAGGAGAAACCATTTTGAAGGTAAGAACAAAACTGTAGCCACGAGATGATTTGATTTGCAGAATGCAATCTCGACAACACATCTCTGGCTATACGTCTGGGCGCATGTGCTGCAGTTTTCACAACGAAGCCAAGTGAACTCATGCCAGCAAATGATTGCTGAGAATGGTCATAATGGAGGACTCAGCTATACGGCTGCAAAGAAAACATTTTAAGTGCGTTGTAAAGTGCATTATACCAATGTGACACTAGATGGCGATGGTGAGCTATGGCAAATTCCATATATTTTTCAAATCGGTTTTTTTTAAAAAAAGCATTTTCACAATCTTTTTTTTATACGTGTGCAGATTCCACCTAAGGCTCACCACCTTTTGGCAAACTCATTTTAAAGGGGCTGTGTGACATCACTTCCTGTTCATTACTGGCAAGGGATGATTGCATCACAGCACATGTGATAACAGATTTCCAGACAACCAGGGACATTGGGTATACAAATGGCATGCTGTGTGCATGTGACAGATCAAGAAGGTCATAGTGTGAGCTGCTATAGACTGCTACAGTTGGGATCAATCAGACAAGAGCCAGCCAGCAGAGCACTTTTCAGCTATGATGGGTCCCTGGTTCTCCTAGCAAATGGATGTTATCTGGCCTTCTGCTGCCTTTTTGACCTAAACCCATCTCTTGGCAGGAGTAGCCTCCACAGGTGTCCAGAATGCCTGAAAGACATGGTGTCAATTAGGAGAGAGATAAGCGGATCTTAATTGTCAGCAATGAGACAGCACATCGAACCCTGGGTTGTGGGTCGTGACAGAATACTGAGAGTCATAACGCTAAAGGTAAAGGGACATGGGTGGCGCTGTGGTCTAAACCACTGAGCCTCTTGGGCTTGCCGATCGAAAGGTTTGAATCCCCGCGACGGGGTGAGTTCCCATTGCTCTGTCCCAGCTCCTGCCGACCTAGCAGTTCGAAAGCACACCAGCGCAAGTAGATAAATAGGTACCATTGTGGCGGGAAGGTAAACAGCATTTCCATGCGCTCTGGCTTACATCACGGTGTTCCACTGCACCAGAAGCGGTTTAGTCATGCTGGCCACGTGACCCAGAAAGCTATCTGTGGACAAATATCGGCTCCCTTGGCCTGAAAGCGAGATGAGTACCACAACCCCATAGTCACCTTTGACTGGACTTAACTGTCCAGGGTTCCTTTACCATTTTTTTACTTTAGTCCTAATGCCTTCGAAGGCAAGCCTGGTTTGGTGCCATGCAGTGCTTCCTTTAATCCTTGTAAAGATGCATGAAGAAAACTCTTTTTGCCAAGAGCTTAGGGCAGTGGGTATCGGAATTTCTCTTTTTTAGCTTCAGAACAACCCTGCAAAGTGGCTCTAGGCTGACCGTTGTGGTTTGAGGACCCGACCCCCGTGAAGTAAAATGAAGACACAGGGACACGTGATATAAGGTTAATGGGCTAGAAAAGGCCACAACTTTATTGATTACAGCAATGAAAAGGTATTGGCTTAGGCATTGGATTGCGAAACAAGTGGGTTTATTCACCAGGGGTTCATCACCTGTTGATGCTAATCCAACTATAGGCTCACCCCTGATGTCACCGAGGGTCGTGCCATGGCCTCCCGCCAAGCAGGCTTCGGACGGAATACACGACCGCCAGATTCCTTTAATGGAATACCCCTAGACATTGAAGGCATAGGCGATGGCCACACCTAGCACTTTGACACACCACAACACATTATTCCAATGCCTAACCTACCCACCAATACCACCAAAAAGTTGTGACGATTGCTACGAGGTAGGCGAAAAAACCAAAAAGCCTAATGCCAAATGGAAAAACTCCTACCAGCCCCCCCGGGCAACCGGGGCGACCAACCTAAGGTCCATAGCAAGGCCAATGACCTAAGCCCTAACTCAAAGGGAGTGGAGGGTGGGTGACTCGCACAGGACGACAAAGAGAAATGAGGCCGGGGAAAAGGCTGGCACTGCAGCATAAAGGCTGCTGGACACGCCCCCCCCATGGCACCTGGTTGGATGGCCACCGGGGGGGCGTGAGTGCCAGCCAGGTGAGCTGGAGGCAGGGGGCAACGCCCCCTTCTAGGGGCGGTGTTCGGGCTCCCGTCCACAACCACTCACCTCTCTTTCAGGGAGGAGAGTCTTTGCTGACTAGTCCCATCCACGGAAGGTCAACTTGTGAGTCTCATGGATCAGCAGAGGTTTAAACCCAGGCTCTGCTACTCTCCCTATACGCCACGGTGCTGGAAATTATCCAGTACCCTTGTGCCTTTGCTGAAGCAAAGATGAGTCATATTGGCTAAGTGAATTGTCAAGAGAAGGTAGATCAGTGCCAGAGCAAATTATAATCTTCAGGAGCTCCTGGCTGTCAGGTTTGAACTTTACAAAAGTTGACCAGTCTCCTCTTTCTGTGAAGACAAACTGGATGTACTAAGATGAGGAATAGTGGTGTGTACATAGACCATAAAAGCACTGCATTTGGAATGAGCTTAGATTGAAGGCTGGCTGGTTCCTATAAAAACAAGAGATGAAGCTGAAAGCAATCACCTAATGTATTGGCGAAAGTACCAGTCAGCAAATGCTGACTGAAAGTCTCTGGGTACCTCACTGAACTCTCAGAAAGCATAGGAGTGAAGTGGGAATTGTTGCCGTAATGACAAGATAAAGTTACTAGGGAATACGAGGGAAGTAGCTACACTAACATAAATTCTTTTTGTTTGCTGTTAAAAGTGGCTGATCAAATAACGGGATATATTACCCCAAGCCCTGTTATAGGGGCCTCAGCACGTCCCCCATATAACCTCAGGTCAGCGTAACCCTATGTAAACAGCTCTTCAATTTACCTGAACTACTCAGTTGTGTGATATTTAGAATATCCTCAAGCCACATTTGGACAAACATTTCTCTACAGCAATTTGATAGGAGGGTGGTGGAGGGGTTTGTGGGGTTTTTTTGGATGTTATTTTTAAAAGAGCTGTCGAAGATTTCTGCTCCATCGTCTCAGCATCCGTTGAACATTATACCTTTGCTTTTAATTGGGGGGAGGGGGGAGAGAGAGATGCAATGTGTAGACTGCTTGCCTGCTAGGGCCAATAAGGCAGATGGCTGGATAACTACCACTGCTGCAACAAGATTTTGAGTTGTAGGCGCCGCAGTGAGATTCTCATTTAACTGCTGGCACAGTAGGGCTTGTGCAAATACTGCGTTTTATACTTGGTTGTTGCATCAAGGGGAATTCCCTTTGAACAAGTGTAGCCAGATCTTGTGGACTCCAACTCCCATAATCCCTGATCATAGCCCATACTGACTGGGAGGGTGGTCACTGGAATTCACTGGAATCTGCAGCACATTTGTTAGTGCTGCCTCAGTAAGTCAGCTTACTACAGATGTCACAATACTCAGCATTTTTGCATACTTGCCACACCATGTAACTCTGACAACAACAACAACCCTATCAATTAAGTGAGTAGTATTGTCATCATATTGCCTATGGGGGAGTGGGTAGACTGAGGAAGAGAAGAGTTGCCGAGGGCTACTTGCTAAGTTCATGGTAGTTACACAGGTGTTACTGTGGTCTAAACCACTGAGCCTCCTGGGCTTGCCAATCAGAAGTTGGTGGTTTGAATCCCTGCGACGGGGTGAGCTCGGTCCCAGCTCCTGCCAGTTCAAAAGCACACCAGTGCAAGTAGATAAATAGGTACCACTGCGGTGGGAAGGTAAATGGCGTTTCCGTGCGCTCTGGTTTCCGTCACGTCCTGTTGCTCCAGAAGCAGGTCAGACCACATGTCCTGGAAAAACTGTCTGTAGAGAAATGCTGGCTCCCTCGGCCTGAAAGCGAGATGAGTGCCGCACACCCCACAGTCAAATTTGACTGGACTTAACCATCCAGGGGTCCTTTACCTTTACCTAGGGTGAGATTTTTTTTAAGAAAGAGTCTTAGAGACACTTAGAGAGTCTTTTTAAGAAAGAGTCTTAAAAAGTAGAGACATCACCTTGCCAACAAAGGTCCGTATAGTAAAAGCTATGGTTTTCTCAGTAGTGATGTATGGAAGTGAGAGCTGGACCATAAAGAAGGCTGATCGCCGAAGAATTGATGCTTTTGAATTATGGTGCTGGAGGAGACTCTTGAGAGTCCCATGGACTGCAAGAAGAACAAACCTATCCATTCTGAAGGAAATCAGCCCTGAGTGCTCACTAGAAGGACAGATCGTGAAGCTGAGGCTCCAATACTTTGGCCATCTCATGAGAAGAGAAGACTCCCTGGAAAAGACCCTGATGTTGGGAAAGATTGAGGGCACAAGGAGAAGGGGACGACAGAGGACGAGATGGTCAGACAGTGTTCTCGAAGCTACCAGCATGAGTCTGACCAAACTGCGGGAGGCAGTGGAAGACAGGATTGCCTGGCGTGCTCTGGTCCATGGAGTCACGAAGCGTCGGACACGACTAAACGACTAAACAACAACAACAGGGTGAGACTCAAACCAAGGACATCCTGGCTTGTAACTCATTGTTGATCAACATGTGATGTGAAAGGTCTATGGCAAGAACTATTTTCTGTTACTTTCCTGTGACTCAATTCAAAAAGCATCCATAGTGGGTGGGGGGCAGGGAACAGAGCTGTGGTACAGAGGGCAAAGACCAGATAAAGATGGTTGTTGCTCTCTCTAATTACACCTTATTGGAGATAATGGGACATTTCCATGTATATCTGTCCCATTTGGGTTTATATGTTTTCTGCTCTAATAGCAACCTTCAGGGGATTCTTTTTCCATCAGCAGACTCAGCAACATTAGTATAAAAAAGGAGAGAGTATTTAAAATGTGTTACAACACTGTGACACCAGATGGCGCTGTAGGGTTCCGTCTTTCGCTAACATGATTTTTCATTGTAGTCATACCCCGGAAGTCGGACAGAATCTGTTCCAGAAGTCCGTTTGACTTCTGAAACGTTTGGAAACCAAAGTGCGGCTTCTGCAGCCAATCAGAAGCTGCAGAAGCCCCATCGGACGTTTGGCTTCAAAAGAACGTTTGAAAACTCCCTGTTTTTGAACGTTCAGAGCCGGAACATTCAACTCCCAAGGCGTTCGGGAGCTGAGGTATGACTGGATGAGGTTTGCAACGGGTTTTTCTGAAATGTTTTTTTTGATGTGTCTAGATCCAGCCAGAGGTGCAGTGTGTGTGTGTGAGAGAGAATAACTGCTCTCCCTTGCACCAGTTCCCCATCTTAAATTATCTCCTGAAGCTGTTCCTGGCTGCAAAGGAGAAAATGTAACCTACTTAAGAAGTTATGCCTATAAGTTTTCCCTTCTGCAGCTGATAATAGCCCTGGGGTTATTTGGATTGGGGCCATGGCACGGTTGCAAGTAAATAGACAGTCAGGAACACTATGGCCCCAATTCAAATCTCCAACCCTCTGCGTGACGGAGTTTTTGTGGGGGGTTTATTAAGTTCTTCCCATTATGCAGAAAAAAGGAGAAAACAAAATATGCAACGAAAGAAGGAAAAAGCTCACAGAAACAATCACATCGTAAACGTGAGGTCACACACATACAATGGTTCTGCATGAATGAGATATGGGGTTTTGTTTTCGGATAAAATAAAAACAGGAGTTTCGGTCATGGTAATCTTGAGCTATGTGTTGTTTGACTCTCTCTGCCACTATGCTGCCGACAATTCTGTGTTTCATATAGATGTGTAATATGAGAGACATTGCTCTCAGGGGGTTATCTGCAGCCTTCTAATGCTTTGAGAAAGATGGCAAAAAAATCACTATCTGATCCTAGATAAATGCTTTGGATTTAGAGTTTGCACACAAATCCTTGGTCATTTTACTTCCAAGTGAAGCTGTTTCACTGAGGTTTTTATCCACAAGGGTTTTCTCTCTCCCACTCCCTGTCCCACTGATTTGGCACTGCGCTAGAGGTGTGGAAACATTTGCCTCCTACTCCTCCCTAGATATGAGGTCACACCAACATCTCACTTTGGGTCTGCCTCGATGGTGCACCCAACTCTGGAGCACTACCTTAGATAGCATTCTTATTTGATTGTAGGTTCAGGTGCACGTGATTCAGTTTCTCAGAAGCAAGAACCCACAAAGGCTTCTAAGAAGGCAACGAGATTTTATTAGTGATAACAGGGTTATCTATCTACATTCTACAGCAAGCCTTCATGGGTGGGAAAGCTGAAAGAGATGGAAGAGATGTTCAGGTAGGGACATGAAGAGGGCTGTTGCAATCTCAAATTCATAGATACATGTCTATCACACCTGGTGCTAGGGAGAAGGGGTTGGAGGGCTGGGGCACCGGGAGAGGTTCAGTTCAGGGCACATGTACATGCAGGGAATGGCGGCACTGCATAGGTTTTTTCAAAATGGTAAAAAAAAAAATCCCCTAGCAGACTATAAGAGTGAAATATGTTGTGCAGCAGCTAGACTGATGACTGGGAGTGGCTGCCGAGACCATATAACACGGGTCCTGAAAGTCCTAAATTGGCTCCCCGTACATTTCTGAGCACAATTCAAAGTGTTGGTGCTGATCTTTAAAGCCCTAGATGGCCTCAGCCCAGTATACCTGAAGAAGCGTGTCCACCCCCATAGTTCAGCCCAGACACTGAGGTCCAGCTCTGAGGGCCTTCTGGCCATTCCTTCCCTGAGAGAAGTGAGGTTACAGGGAACCAGGCAGAGGGCCTTCTCTGTAGTGGCGCCCGCCCTTTAGAACCCTTTAGAAAGGAGGTGGATAACAATTAAGGATTTATTATGTTTTGAGAATGTATTAGAAAAATTATATAGAAAGGTTTATTGTTTTGTGTACATTCAAATGTAAGATAAAATATATGTAAAGGGACTTGACAGGAAGTCAAAGTTGAAGAAAAGATTTTGGAAGATAAAAAGGGAAAAAATATTTACTTTCATTATTATCATTTTCTCTATGGGTGTGGGTGTGTGGGTGTCTGCACATATGTTTGTTGTTGTATGTGTGTTGTTGTATGCAATGTTTGGGAGTAAATAAGACAGTAAATGACAAATAACAAACTAAATATCAACGTAATTTTTATTTCTTAATTATATTTAGTGGTAGTATGGCTGTATTGTTTTTGTAACATAAAATCATTCAATAAAAATTATTTTTTTAAAAAAATAGAACGCCCTCCCATCAGATGTCAAGGAAATAAACAGATATCTGACTTTTAGAAGACATCTGAAGGCAACCCTGTTTAGGGAAGTTTTTAATGTTTGATGTTTTATCGTGTGTTTAATATTCTGTAGAGTGGCAGGGTATAAATATATATATATATATATATATATATTATTATTATTATTATTATTATTATTATTATTATTATTATTACAACAACAACAACAAGAGTGTTTTTGTTCCAGGGCTGCTACTTGTGAAGTTTTCACTATTAGCTTTCCTGTGCCACTTTCTGGGAACATATTTTATTTTCATACTGTCAGTTCCATTTTGCAATAACCAGAGACGTGGCTCTTCTCTAGGTGTACAGAATAATGGTGTTTTCATTTGGTCTTGTCCAAGACCTTCCTCTGATTTTGTTAAGAACTCTCATACTGGTGTCAACTCACCTCTTGCCCACCTCTAAATGTCCAGCTGTGCTATGAATGGAGCACCATTTCCCTCTGAAGTTCTTTCCCAGCTCAGATGTTAGCATGAGCTTCTGAACATACCTCCCTCTTTGACATCTTGACTGCTGCAACAAGAGCATTTACAGTTACCTGTGCTCCTGGAACTTAGATTTCCAAGGTGCACGAGTCCTTAACACGGGTGTCAGGTAAAAGGAAGGAGGAGTCAGCTGGGGGAGTTGTCAACAAGTTAAGCAGATGGTCTCTGCTTAGTAAAGAAGAGTTTTATTGCTTGACTGCTTTTGCTCCTTTCAAGTTTCCTTCATAAATAGTTTTGTTTGCCAAGGGGAAGCACAAGGAACCAGATTATTTGACTTTGTAATTTCAGGTTCTGACTCCAGCATAAGAGAAAGCTATCCACCACTGAGAAGAACAGCTACGAAGGCTTAAGCAGGATGTGGGAACATTTGTCCCTCAGGAGAAATGGCGACATTAAAAGCTGCCCATGCAAACAAAATCTGCAAAGGTTTACATTGGAACCAAACCTAAACCAAAATACTCATAGTAAACACATAAATATGTGTGGGTAGAATATAGCCTACTGTAGAAAGGCAAGCATCACTTCTGTTGTTTGGCTCACTTTTGCCTCTAGCCTTACCTTCTCGTGGAAGGTGGTTCCTGGAAGTCCCCATCTGGGAAAAAAAATATCCCCACTCCTGCTTCAGAGATAGCAGTTTTCAGGTTGTGCCTTTGGCCACATCGTTAGTCGATGTCATCAAATTCCTTTGTCCCAGAATATTTGTGGGACTGCTGACATTGCACCTGGTTTTGTTCTTTATACTTAGGACCCTGTTGAAGTTTCTGGATACTATTTATTTGTTAATACACTCCAAAACCATCCCAGATAAAGATACGCCTGACTTCTAACTTCTTTCTATTTTTGCATTGGCTGCTGCAAAAATCCCAATGCTTTCAGAGATAGCTATAAATCATCACAACGATGTCTTTCTTAGCCCTGGTTTTATTACTATTATTTTATTCTTCATTCTGGCTTTTATTTACGGCACACAATGTGCATAGTATTTGCAGTATTTACGTGTGCAATTTGGGGTTTTGTTTTGTTTTTACTTTTGAGTCTGTTTGAATTTTTGCAATGTCCTTTGGCCGCAAGCAATAAAAGTTTGACCGGAATCAAGAACATGCTAATTTTGGCAGCTGTGGAAATTCCTGTCAAACAGTATCTGACTTGGATGTTTGATTTGTGTCTCCTGCCACAAATGTACTGAACCCACTCCAAGGAAATATCTTAAGTTCTGAGAAACAAAAATATATTAAGAAAATGTGTTCTGAAATGTAATATGAAGTTCCTCTAATCTAGGGCTGGGGAACCTTTTTCAGTCTGAAGGTCACATTCCCTCCTGCACAGCCTTCTGGGAACTGCATGTCAGTAATGGGTGGGGCTAGAGTCAAAAGTGGAAGGGGCAATTGATGTAAATTTTATCTTTGTACAGTTGGCTGGTCTCTACACACATTCACACAGCCCACTGTGTAACAAAGCTGGAGGCAATGATATTTGACATTGGCTCTATCTATCTCTGCCTAAACCACTGAGCCACTTGGGCTTGCTGATCAGAAGGTCGGTGGTTCGAATTCCCACGACAGGGTGAGCTCCCGTTGCTCGGTCCCAGCTCCTGCTAACCTAGCAGTTCGAAAGCACGCCAAAAAGTGCAAGTAGATAAATAGGTCCACTCCGGCGGGAAGGTAAATGGCATTTCCATGCACTGGTCTGGTTTTGGTGTTCTGTTGTGCCAGATGTGGCTTAGTCATGCCGGCCACATGACCAGGAAAACTGTCTGTGGACAAATGCCGGCTCCCTCGGCCTGTAAAGCGAGATGAGCGCCACAACCCCAGAGTCGTCTGCGACTGGACTTAACTGTCAGGGGTCCTTTACCTTTACCTTGCAGGCGATTGCTTGCAGGGTGATAAATTTATAGCAGAATACATCTTAACAATGACCAGGAAGGAGAAAAAACAATGCTAACCTTCTTTCTGTAGAACCCCAAATATAAAAATGGCACATGAGACATAAAATAAGCAAGGATGAATTACTGATTAGTGATTCACATAAAAGGCAAGCAAAGGTTCAAATGGCAACTCCACAAATTGAGCAGATCTATAAAGATTTATGGCACATATTAGATTTTTTTTTCTTTAATCTCCCTTGAGTTAAATCTATCTTCAAAGGAAATTATGGGCAGAGGGATACTTTCCTCGGCACTGGAGGGGATAGGATTATTGATTTGAGGTGAGCACTCACTTTGATTCTAAGCTCTTTACAAATCTGGCCATTTCAAGTTCCCTGACAAAGAGAATATGCAGTTTTGGATTAGGCCTCTGGCCATGTGTGGTGTAGCACTGGGCACCTTGAGAACCTAGAAGAACTGAAATCCTTCCAGCCAACTGGTTTTGCAAGTATTTAACCTACGTACACTGCAGGTGTATTATGTTGCACCCAAGGCAGAACTTTGGTGGCAGAAGTCCAGGGCCACATCCTGCAGAATGGGCAGGAGGTTTCTAAAACAGATGCGAGCTATCTTACCACATTCTAAAAGCAGTCTCCATTGAAGAAGCGGGGGCATATGAACCCATCAAGTCCAGAATCCAAAATTGCTTGACTACACCACTGTGCAGGTTAAGTAGCTGAGCAAGTATTCATCTTCCTCAGTGAAGGCTACAGAACTCTAACGTCTATAATTTCTGTGATCCTTTGGGAGTAACTAGGGTAGGGCTGCCATATTTCAAAAAGTAAAATCAAAAGTTGTTGAGCTTTTTTTTGCCAAATCTCAAGAGATAACAAAGTTCTTGAGCTGTTTTTAATGAAATTTGCCAATCATGACTTCTGACATCAGTTGCTATACATATGGATTTTCTCAGACATTTCAGCGATTTCCACCTGGACACTGCTTTGAACTGCAGTGTTGCACCTATGTCCTGGAAATTCTGGACATATGGCAGCCCTAAATCAGGGCAGTTAAACCAGAATAAACGGGATAGATGTTTATGGTGTAGATACACCCAAATGCCAATTCTGTTTCTATTTCTATGGGTAAATACTTGCTCTGCCAGAACTTTAGCACTAGCATAACAGGATTCCCCCCCCCCCCCGTGTGCCTTGCTCCCCCCCCCCCCCAAATCTGCTCTGGAAGGCTGAGGGACAGTGGCATAACATAGGGGAGCCACAGGGGCGGTTGCCCCAGGCACAAAATTATTAGGGGCGCAAAATTTCAACACCTGGTGCTGCCTCAATACAGCTGCGCGCTTCTGTCTCTGGGATCTGTTGAAAATGGCCTCTCCATGTGAACCAGGAAGTGACTCCTCCAGACAATGGAACAACTATGTTTTTTCTTATCTCTGTGGCTGCGATCTCTTGGGCGACGTGGATGTCATTAGGCAGTTGTATGTACATGTATGCTCCTTCTGTTTCCTTCCCTGCCATTCCACATCCAAGCAGCCCCGGGCACTGGCAACCCACGCTATGCCACTGCTTAGGGGAAACAGATTTAGAGGGTGTGTAGTGGGAGAAGATTTGAAGGACATTTCCTGGGGAAGGAGAAATACTTGGACGGATGGACCGTTCGCCATAGGATTATGTTGAATTCAACTCCTTCCTGATAGAAGTGAGGAAGTGGCAGGTAACAATGATGACTGACAGTCAGAGACTCATCCTTTAGCTGTGAAATTTGCCAAACCAGTGTCACATCTCCCTGCTATGTGGCTCAATTTCAAATGCCATCTATACTGATAAACATGATTTCCCATACAGCAGTCTTACATTGTGCCCAATCTCTCAATGCAGAAATACCAAATTGATTTTCCTCAAGAGATTATCTCTCCTTTTGCAATGCAAATATTTTCAAGTGTACTAAACATGTCCTAGCACCTCAACAGAGACACTAAACTATTTGCATGCAAAATTACCCAGAGTAGGCAGACTGGCACAAGCTTATACTAGCACCATATGTGCTAAAGAATTTGAGCCAGGAAACAACTAGTGTCTGGACACGATTTCCAATTAAAATTTAATTAGATATTGTAATTCAAAAGAGATCCTAAATCGAAAGTTCCCATGAAAATTAATGTTGCGTGTCAAATAAATCTCAGGCCCAAAATCATAGATTTCTTGTGCAAACTAATCCAACTCAATAAAGTAAGATGACTTGTCTCTAAATTTCTTGTTCCTAATAGGAAAGGCACTCCAGCAGAGACAGATGGTTGTATTTCTTTAAACATGTCATATTTTGACCACTCACGGGGGCAATTACAAAGGTTGGTCTTGAAGCTCAAACAGTGAATGGAATCAGAGAAGAGCACTGGGTTTCTCCACCCAGCCTGATTTTCCATTACAGCTGTTTTTGAGAAACATGAGCAAGCAACCAAGAGAACTATAAAAGACAGTGAGAATGATGCTAAGTGATATACTATCAGATCAAAAGTAGTGACATCTTAGGCTGAAATCTTAACCCCACTTACCTGAGAGCCAGTGTGGTATAGTGATTAAGAGTGGTAGACTCGTAATCTGGTGAACCGGGTTCACGTCTCCGCTCCTCCACATGCAGCTGCTGGGTGACACTTTGAAGTCTCTCAGCCCCACTCACCTCACAGAGTGTTTGTTGTAGGGGAGGAAGGGAAGGAGATTGTTAGCCGTTTTGAGAATCCTTTGGGTAGTGATAAAGCGGGGTATGAAATCCAAACTACTACTACTACTACTACTACTACTACTACTACTACTCCTCCTCCTCCTCCTCTTCTTCTTCTTCTTCTTCTTCTTCTTCTTCTTCTTCTTCTTCTTCTTCTTCTGGAGATTAGCCCCATTGAATTCAATAGCACATGGAGAGAACTGCACTCTTTGAGTCTCAGCCTGCTCTCTATTGTAATTTCTCAAGAGAGAATCAAAATTCTGCCATAAGGTCTGTGAAAAATGCTATTGAGAAAGTGGCTACCCTGCTGAAAACTAGGAAGTCTGGCTTTTTGGCTGGGGCGTAGCCCATAGACGGGGAGTCTGCAGCCCTCCAGATATTGTTGGACTGCAACTCCCAAGGGTGCCAACATGAACATCCTGTTTGAATGGCAATGCTCATCACCTTGGGGGGGGGGGCTCAAATATTTTATTGCCGGAGCTGAAGGGACCTTGGCCCCAAGAGTTGGCTCTTGTGCATCAGCCCCAGTCAACATGGCCAACAGCCAACTATGTCACTTGCAGTCCAAAAACCACTGGAAGGTCACAGGTTCCCTGGCCAATCCCTTCAATTCCCGGTCATTTTGAATTGTGTTTTTTAAAACAAAACAAAAAACTGCCTGTTTTTGTTTTTTTCAATCTTAAGTTCAGTTCTTCACATTTTCCTTTTTTTAATATAAATAATATTTATTGGGTTTTCCATTTTAAACCAATTAAAGCCACATTAAAACATTCCAAATCACATCCGCATTATATTTCTGCTCTCAAGGGCCATAACATTCTCTCAAACAAAAAGACATCAACAGCCCTTGAGCTCTTCGCATTTCCGTATCAGTTTGTGATTTTTTTTTTAAAAAAGTGAAAATTCAGCAGCATTTAAGTGCAAATTTCTCCTAATGTATATACAGATTTGTGTGGAATTTTGTCCAGTATACATGTTTATGCCAAGCAATTGCCTCCGATGTAATGCATTTGAGTATGTTGTTTTCAGTAACACATCCCTCGGACGCTTTTGTACACGCGGCTAGAGAACCGCACCGCAAAATAGTTGTTGTGTGATGTTTACAGGCACCTGAATATTACCACAATGTGTGTGTGTGTGTGTGTGTGTGTGTGTGTGTGTCTTATTCAAAAATAGCATTCACATGTAAGATTTATTTTTATCATCTCAATAAAACCATAACATGGTCCAAGTTCCATGTTTTTGCTGGTATAAATTGGCTTCGCTCCATTGACAATGACAAATTGAGAGAGTGGGCTTTACCAAAAGACAAATGTGGTTTTGAATCCACTGTATATGTTAAGCTTCTTAATGTCTCCCAAAAGACAAAAAAGGGGGGAACCACCCCCTTCCTAGCTCAAGTCTTTCTCCATATATTAGAGTAAGCACATTCCTGACCTGACAAGACTGCTTTAGATCATATCCTTCCATTTTAAAAGGCATATATTCTTTTTATTATGATTTTTTTTTTGGTTCAATATCAAGAAACGGCAAAGCTGCGAAGGGGATCCCTCGCTGAGAAGTTTGAGTTAAGAGTGGCCAATATGATCAATGCCTGGACTTAGAATCCCACAATAAGTTCTGCAAGTGTGCAAAAGTGTTGAAATCACCCATGTTTACATGTCTCCCTTTGCATATTAATATCATTGTGTTTTAAACAGTGGTTTGATTTCTAACATTGTATTAATTAAGTGACAAAGAAAAACAGTCAATCAGTCCGCCCCAAACTAATACCAACAGCTCCCTCTTCTGGCCATAGCCGCTGAAAACAGCAGCTGTAGCCCCTGAGAGAGAACAAAATTGTGTGATTTTAATCACAAAACACCTTAAAGCTTTTTGCAAAACAGAACGACTTGTTTGAGAAGCGCCTGTCTCCTTGCCTGGTCCACCCTTAACAGCCCAGGCACATATCTTGGTGCAGTTTTCAGGTGGCGGGGAATGAAACGAGTGAACAGGATCAAAGAGTGTCTTATGGATTGCTGTCGAAAATGTCTGACTTTTAAAAGTCTTTATTGGGTTGCTTGAACTGAAAAAAATCAGGGACTCCTCCCCTGCCCTGAAAGCTGAATGTGGTCCACCAACTAACTGTGTAGCATGTATCTAAAGTGTGCATAATAACCTCCTGGGAGGCACAAACAGAAGTTTTACCTTGCCTTTAGCTGTCCATACACACCAACATATGTTTAGCCTGATGGGTCGTTTATGTCATGGCCTGGTTCATGGGCAATCAAAGTCCTGGCAGGGGACGTCAGGACCAGAGGCAAGATGGTGGAGTGGGAGCAGGAATGGGGGTCCAGAAGCCAGGAAGCCAAGCGTCTGAAGGTCAGAGAGCCGGGAGTCAAGAAGCCAAGGGTCTGAGGGTCAGGAAGCAAGGAGTCAAGAAGCCGAAGTTCAAGGATCAGGAATCAAGAAGCCAAACACAGCAAGGCAGGAAACATGTTGCTGTGGCAAAGAGCTGAAGGGAAACGCTGACCTTATATCCCTTCCTGGCTCTTGCCACCAGGTGCTGTGAGTTACCATCAGCCTCACCTGTGTGGCCGTGCCTTGCCTCTTCAGAACAAACAGGAAGGCCCCAGTCCTGCAAAGTCCTATTGGTCACAGGGCCTGGCTCTTACACGCACACCTGACAGTTTATTCATTTATTTGGTATATTTCAAGGCTGCCCATCATCACAACCAATCTCGGGGGTGGGGTAGGGTACAATGCTTAAAACAAAAGTCAGAATGACCGCAAATAAGAAATTTGCCTGCCACAACATGACCAGTTAAAACAGATGCAATTGAAAACCCCAAATGGTAACAGGCAATATTTTTTAAAAAGCACAGGACAGGTTCTAACATCTAAAGCCTTCTAAAATCTTTACCCTGGTTCATATCTGGCCTGGATCTCAATTGATGTGTTGCTGTTTAAACTGTTGTTGTTGTTTTTTTAATATAAAAAATATAGGTTTTTAAAAATATATTGTTTTATATGCAATTGTTTTTAACTGATATATATGTAGCTGTTTTATATAGGTCGGTATAGATAGCAAATCGCTTTAAGATGCCTCATGAGAAGTGACTCGTGAATCAAAGTCAATAAATAAATGAATACAACTTCCACACTAATATAAAGCTAGCTAAAACAAATATCATACAAATACTTGGGCAAACAAATGGGTTTTCATGGTATAAGGGTAGGTGTTGAGCGATCCTCTGAGGGGAGGGCATTCCACAGCCATGGTGCCAACACCCAGAAGGCCTTACCTTAATTGGTAAGTTGTGTAGACCAGGCATAGGGAAACTCGGCCCTCCAGATGTTTTGGGACTACAACTGCCATCATCCCTGACCACTGGTTCTGTTAGCTAGGGATGGTGGGAGTTGTACTCCCAAAACATCTGGAGGGCCGAGTTTCCCTATGCCTGGTGTAGGCCTTATCTTTATTAAGCATATATACCAAAAAGTCTTAATAGGCTCCTGGAATCTGAGGGTGTACATAGGAAAGGAGGGAAACAGCTTGCCACTCTAGCCATCTGCTCTCTCATATGGTTGGATGGTGTGCTTGCCGTCTGCATGCACGCACATATGTGCAAATTCCGCGGAGAGCATAAAAATACCCCCAGCCTAATATTAATTCCAAGACTGCTGTTCGTTGCACATTTATTTTTTTGTTTCAAAAAGTCTGGCATAACCATAGTCTGGAAAGTCATGCTAGCTCTTTCTCGGTTAGCACACTACGTAAGGAAAGTCACAGCATCACACTCGTGGAAAGAGGTGCATGTGCAAAGCATTGTATGCCTACAGTAGAGTAGGAACCGATTCTTAGCCAAGTTCCTTGGTGAGCATCTTTTAACACCTTGTAGTCAGAACAAGGGGCAGAGCACGTACTTTTGCATGCAGAAGGTCCCAAGATTCAAGCTCCACGAATGTGAGAGCTGTGAGTTCAAATTTGGAGGCACGGCACTCCTGCTTACACGGCTGTTTCCAGAAAGTAGCACTGGGAAGATTGTGCCTCAGACCCCTGGCAGCTACGTCGTGAAGTGCCACAGGATCTATTATTTCCCCATTGCTGTTTAACATCTATATCAGGGGTAGGGAATAGGGCTGTGCGATATATTGGTATATCATCCCATGTCCATGTCGTGATATCGGTTTCATAATTTCTGACCTGGCTATATATTGTGAATCAAGGTGTGCGTGTGCTGTGCAAAAATCATAATGCGGGGGAAACCGTGAAGTCAGCCAATGCCTCTACATTGCTCCACCCTTATTTAAGACACTGTGATAGATCAGTATATTATGGTGATTAGGTGGTGATATATCACAATGCTGAAAACCAGATATCATCCAGCACCTTGTCAGAGCTGTCTTTACCCAGGGGTGCAAGGGGTGTGGGGCACCCGGGTGCCGCGTTCTGGGGGGTGTGTGCCAAATGTATACCTACTGTATACCGGTCCCTCTTGATTGACGGCAGTGAAAAGCAATCTAGCGAAAGTCCCTTCCCCCCTCCTCCGTCACTCTGTTACTCTGTAGTGTCATATATTCCCGATGAGTCAGGAAACAAAAGCAGTTTTTTCCTCTGCTTCCCCCCCCCCAAAAAAAAAGCTTAGCAGCTTTGAGTTCGCCCCCAACCCCCTAAAAAAGGTCAACAATTTTGGCTTCCCCCCTCCCCCAAAAAAGCTCAATAAAAGTTAATTTGGGGGCAGCGAAACTAAATTTGGGGGCAGCGAAACTAAATTTGGGGGCGCTGGGCAGATATGCTAAAGACGGCCATGCCTACTGTTCGCCTCTGCGTACTGCCATCCTTACTTCAGAACTTGTGATATATCAGTATATCATGATGTTTAACCCGTGCAATCTTGCAAAGTTGAAAACTAGCTCCATCGTTATTTTCGGACATTGTGATATAGCGGGATGTTTAGCTGGTGGTGTATCACGATGTTGGAAACCAGATATTGCCCAGCCCTTGCGGGGAACCTCCCAGGGGAATCATCCAGGCTCAGGTGCCAGTGGATGGCAGGGCCAGAGGAAAAAGTAGGCAGGTGAATGGATGTGAGTCTTACATTCCAGTGACGGAAAGGCAGAGGTGTCTACACAAGCACACAAACACCCTTCTCCTCCATCGTCCATCCAGGCATGCAAGAGGCATTCTTTCCAGTCAGGTAAAAGCTCTCAAGTAAGGGAAGGCTGCAGGGCAGCTTTCATATTTCTGGCCCGAGGTCCCAAAAATTAGTTTCCAAATGAAAGAAAAGGAGCTGTTGAGGATGCTTATGAGGTGACTAGGAGTGAGGCATCACCAGTGTGCTGATGGCACCCAGCTGGATTTCTGATTAATCTAAGGGCATAGCTACAAACTATATATTTAAAGCACATTTATACCACTATGAACAGCAATGGCTTCCTCCTAGGAACTGTAGTTTAGCCCTGACAGAGCTACAATTCCCAAGGCCCTTAACAAAATTGCCCAAGATGTATGAAAGCCCATAAACCAAAGTTGAATCTCAATAAGAGGGAGGTACTTATGGATGGGCAGTTTTCAGATCTGGGAACTGGGCAGATGGCTCATTTGGGATGGAGTCACATTCCCCTTAAAATAAGGAATGGATACTGGAGCACCATTGCTGGAAGCAGAATGAGCTACCCACCCAGCATGGATTACCTTTGGCCAACATTGAGTGGTCCTCTGACTGCGGCGTTCTTGGACAAGAGATAATCTGGCCATCGCAATCCATGCATCAGTCTCCTCACAGTGTACTATTGCGGCACACTTTCCAGGAGGCTGCCTTGGAAGTTGTTCTGGAAGCTGCCGATGGTGGTGGCATGGCTGTTGTGTGGGACAGCCTGCTGGGAATACATTATCCCTGTCTTGAAAGAACTGCCTCTTTGCTTCCAAGCCAGGTTCAAAGGGCTTGTATTGACATACCAAGCCCTTAACAGCTTGGCAGAGCACCTGTTCCCATTTATACCTGCCCGTATTTTAAGGTCTGCTGGGGATGCTCTCTTGGCAGGACTACGCTGTCCTGAAAGTCTGTATGTGGTTAAATAGGAGAGGAGAGGATGAATTTCTCTCCCCTCTCAAACAAGGCTGGTGCAGCAGAACATTATGTCTCTTCAATGCTGGTTAAAAGCCTGCCTTTCCATAGAAAGCTCCTCTTCACATCTACTTTAATGTCCTTTCAGTGCCAAGCAAAGACAACTTTATTTTCCAAGGTTTTCAGATGCAAAATTAACCCTGCTGACTTTTTTTAAAGGCTGCTTTCATAATGTTGTGGTGTATATGCTATTTCATGCATTGACATGTTAATTGTTGTACAGTGGTACCTCAGTTTAAGAACAGCCTGGTTTAAGAACAATTCGGTTTACAAACTCCACAAAACTGGAAATAGTCTCCCGGTTTGAGAAATTTGCCTCGGTCTAAGAATGGAATCTGAACAGCGGAAGGGCACCAGCAGCGGGAGGCCTCATTAGGAAAAGCATACTTCAGTTTAAGAATGGTTTTGGTTTAAGAACGGACTTCCAGAATGGATTAAGTTCGTAAACCGAGATACCACTGTATTCCTTTTGTAAACCACATTTACAATTTTTACCCACAATACAAGGGTGAAGACTAAGTTATGGGTGAAGACTGAGTTAGTCCTCCTGAATTATTTTTGATGGCCATAACAATGATTCTTCCTTCATTTCCTCCAGGGCTCTGGATAGGGTTCCTGACAAGAAGGTGAAGCTTTTCCCAGTCTTGCGCACTCTCTGACTTCCTGGAAAATAAATTCACTTTTAAAAAGGCAAATATAATGAATAGTTGCACTTTTTTTGTTCAACCCGAGATGGCAAGTGGGGCAGCAGGGAAATGCAAATGCATTCTTTTGCAAGGAAAGCAATGCTTTGCTGCTGTACATGGAGTTTGACACTTCCAATATTATTCTGTGTGCTGCAACATTAATGTGCACTTGTATCTCTCTCTCCCATCTCAACAGGCCCTAGTTCAGGGGTGGAACTCAGGTATCCAAGTTAATGCTTTTCATGGGAAAGTGACTGCGAGTGTTGTGGCAGAAAAGCTACAGGTGTTCCTGTATGAAACTGGCCCTCTGGAGCCATTTCCATCTCAGTTCAGACCGGACTTTGAGACCAAATTGGTCTTTATCGAGAGAGGGACAAGGTAATTGTGACCTTGCTTCTCCAGCTTGATATCTCCATGACTTTTGATACCATGACACCCTCTTGTATACCTGAAGAAGCGTCTCCACCCCCATCATTCAGTGCAGACACTGAGGTCCAGCTCCGAGGGCCTTCTGGCAGTTCCCTCACTGCAAGAAGCCAAGTTACAGGGAACCAGGCAGAGGGCCTTCTTGATAGTGGCGCCTGCCCTGTGGAACGCCCTCCCATCAGATATCAAGGAAATAAACAACTATCTGACTTTTAGAAGACATCTGAAGGCAGCTCTGTTTAGGGAAGTTTTTAATGTTTGATGTTTTATCGTGTTTTTAATATTCTGTTGGGAGCCACCCAGAGTGGCTGGGGAAACCCAGCCAGATGGGCAGGGTATAAATAACAAACAGTAAATAATAATAATAATAATAATAATAATAATAATAATAATAATAATAATTATTATTATCTTGGACTGGCTCTTCTAGTCAGGTATCAATGATGCTGTTTTATGTGCTTCTAGTCATACCTGCAGGGTCAGTTCTAGGGAATGATTTTCAGCTTCCTGGCATTTGTTGCTGTGGGATGCTGATGGGCACCATTTTGTTCCCATTTAAATAGCACCATTTTGTGCTATTTAACATCTGTATGAAGCAGTTGAGGACTATCCTTAGGAGAATGGGAACAGTTCTCTTTCTCTCCAGATCAGGACTATTAACTATTAGCTTTGTTCTAGAGTCCTGCCTCAAATCCTCTGAGGTAGTTGTGGTTATGTAGACATCTCTGCCTTATGCCGACATATTTTTAGCATTGTTTCTTCTTCTGGAAAAACCCCCATCACCCACAATCCAGTCTGTTCTCTCTGGAAGTCCTTGCAAATGGATGAAAGAAAGATTTATTGTGAGCAGATCCCGTGGCAATTAGGAAGCAGGACTAATGGAACCCATTAATGCCGTCTCAACAATCGGATGGATTTTAAATCAATACGGCATATTAATAGATTGGAAGAGACTGAATATGATATAAACATATAGTAGATGAACAGTAAAGAAAGGGAAAGATGGGAAGGGCTTCCTACGTGTTTTAAAAACTACTTTCTCATGGGAAACACATTTTTGTTTCATACTTTTCTTATTGTAGGAACAATAAGGTTAAAGTTGATTATTGTACCTACTGGTTTTTGATACCAGAGTTCATTTCCCAATAAGAAATACAGCAGCTTTTAAACAATCAAACAATCCCTGTTGCAGCAGGGAAAATGCCTACTCTTTTCGGTATGTGACCTCTGCCTTTTTAGTATAAGTGACCTCTTTCTTTTTAGCACTGATACAGCCTCATAAATGGAGCAGGGGGTGGGTGGCTACTTAAGTTACGATCAGGGCTTTTTTTTCAACTGGAACTTGCCGGAACTCAGTTCTGGCCCCTCTCAAGTGGGTGCCATTGCCATTCTAAGAGAATGAGGGCGGAGTTCGTGGTGAGTTCCTGCACCTCTTTTTCTAGGAAAATAGCACCACTTACAATTGATAAAACAATTCCACTCTACCAAAACTGTAAAGGGAAACCTTAAAGAAGAAAGAAGAAACAGGTAAAATTGTACTATGGCCAGGATTAGCAATGTCTTAAAAAGTGGCCAGTCTTGCTCCCGTTATACCAGGATGCCATTCCGTGTCTATTAATAAGTGAGCTTAAGGAACTAATTATGATTTCAACTTGGAACTCATAGAAGTCCAATGATTCAAGGAGCTTCTCTTTATAAAAATGTTGGAAGGCTGTTCATCTCCTTTTCCCCCAAGATGGGTTTTTAATTGAAAGATATATTAAATTAGTTGCACTCCTTGGATGCCTTTGTGTCTTTACCTGAGGGAATGCTTATGAGACTAGAGGATGGTTTAAACCACAAGTCTTTGCATGGTCTCCTGCTCCCCATCCCCTTTTGCTAGCTTCCCTATAGCCTGCCAATGTGTTTTGAATTTTCAAAGCAAGAATCCATATTCAGGATCTCTTAACAGTTAAGGCAGAACTAATCTATGTTAAATGATCATGATCACACGTTTGCTGAGCATAAATGCCTTGCTGGATCAGACGGCGACCCTTATAGTCCAGCAAAAATACCAGTTGTGGGTGGTCTACCCCAAACTGGCCCACGGTCTACCACAATTTACCTTCTGCATGCTCTGGCATTAAACTATTGCATTCCTACTAAGAGAAGGGCAACAAACAGGGAGTGGGTAGTCCAGAGAAAGAGAAAAAATAAATTCATCTTCATCAGGAGAGAACAGTATGTTCAGCTATATATAACAATGGTTTATTTACTTATTAGCAACAGATCTTGGGAATTCTGTCTTCCAAAGCTTTATTTCTCATGGCTTGTTCCAGGTTGCTTCCCTGTGACCTGAGGACTGCAATATTAGGGTCGGTGAGGGACAGAGAGAGGGGATTGGAGACCAATTGTATATGCCCAATTCCAATTATTTGCTTCAGGGAAATGAAAACCTGTGGGGGGAGAGATTTCACAATCAAGTTCTCTTATCCTGGGTGTCTGGAGAGCAAAGCAAATGGAATGAGGCTGCGTCAAGATTCTTAGTGGCCTAGCTGCCGTCATTATGAATGTATTTTATAGCAACCTGGATACTAAGTACTTCCATTGATGTTTAGATTATGCTTCATGATTAGTTAAGTGTACCATTAAAACTTAGCATTACTGACACAGGCAATATTTATTTAATTTAATTGAGTGGCATATACTTCAAATGGTAAAAGGTAAAATACAGCCTGATCTCCTTGATGGAGGAAAGGTTTACTGCTAATGTCAAGAAAACTCAAGGTCAAGCGATCGTTCCCATCAATATAATGACTGTGGACATTTTGAGATCGGGCAGATTAATGAGAGCTGGCGATGTTGACCGCGGAACTGCCTGTTGGCCTTCCCATTCAGTCCTAACCCCAATGTAACTGCTCTGGTAATGCCCACTGACTATGAGTTTTCCTTGTTTCCTTCCAAACTATTGTCATGACTGTGGGAATGTTAAGGATTGTGGGAAAGGATGCATTGAATAAGTATTATCCTTCCTTCACTCATTCCCCTCAATATAACTGGAAACTAGTTTGCAAATTCATTTGAATCTCCTAGTTAAGATTATTTCCTGGTGTCCCCTTTGTTCCCTCTTAAAAGAATAAAGACACAAGAGTCTTTCTGTGCTGGTCCAGGGGGGAGGTTACCGTAGAGCGAGGTCCAGGACCTGAGTTGAGGGTCGGCAGACAGTCCTCCTCGGGCGAAGCAGGGTCCACAGCGAGAAGCCGGGCAAGGACAGGAACTCTGGGGGAACAGGAGTGGATGCTGGCCGAAACAGCTCTTCAACGACGTTGCTCCCACAACCTGGGACTGGCCTGACTGGCCTTTATCTTCTCTGAGGCCAGGGGTGGTCCCGGCCCCCAGGAGACCCGCCTCTCCTGGCCTTAAGGCGAGCACTCCTCCTGGGAGAAACCAGTTCCCTTCGCCTCTCTGCCCTGAGCCTCTGCAGTTCAGGAGAGGCTGAAGGGTTACTGGACCCAGGGGGAGACTCACCTGTAGGCACTGAGTCCTCAACCACCTCCGGAGCCAGAGTGGATTCACCTGGTGCCTGCTCCTGAGGATCCGGCACAGGTGCAGGCGCTTCAGAATCAAGGCCCTGCCCCAGTTCAGCCAGCCCTGGAGGCGGGGACTCCTGTGCAGGCTGGGATTCCTCCGGTTCAGCCTCTGAATCGGATTCCCAGGCCATCACACTTTCTGAGTAAAGTAACAAAAAGTTTACTCACATTTTAGTTCATGATTTGATCCATGAAAGGCAGGCTTTTCTTAGTAGTTACACAAAGAAACTGTGAGTTCATCTCATAAGGAGACTGAACTCATGTGCTGCTGGCTGAGAGCCAGCAGACATCAAAATTACATTTAGATAGCAAAATGGCTGCAGGAGAGCAGCATGGCAGCAAAAGAACAACAACAAGAGAGAGAATAAGACGACTGAGAAAATGGCTGCATGACTTGGTTCTTTTATGGAGTCAGCCACAGCCATGCCCATCTCCCAGGTCACATGCAGGGGGGAGGATGCTCCAGACCAGTGGAACAGGAAGTTACACTGACTGGATGTCCCCCTGCTTGTGCTCTAGGAAAATAAGGAATGTTGCATTTGACTGGACCAATGGATTACATCCCACAATGACAGGGAATGGATTGGTGTCAAAAGAAAACAAAGAACAGGAAGGATCTCTGCATTGTGTTTATAAAGCACTTCAGGCAGAGATGGTTCCATGTTTGAGGGAGTTTGGGCAGACTGGTCTCAACTAAGGGCCCATCCTTTGCCATTTAAATTCCCCTGAATGGTCTCACATACTCTCCAACATTACTCTGATTAAATTTGGGGTGTGTGTCTTTTGGTGACATGCTTTCGCGGGGAGCATGGCGCTACTGCAAGCTCATCTTGCTCCCCGAGCTCAGTGGTGGCGGCAGTGGGGGGGGGGAATAGGACATTCTAGGATCAAATCAGAAGCCAGGATGTCGAGAAAATGAAAATTAAATGTGTCTCACTCTGTGTGTGTGTGTGTGTGTGTGTGTGTGTGTGTTTGTGTGTGTGTGTAAAGAAGAACTGAAAAAGCCTGCAACACACATACAGTTGTACCTTGGTTTTTGAACAGCTTAGTTCACAAACAACTTGGAACTCGAATGCCGCAAACCCAGAAGTTGGTGTTCCGGTTTGCAGACTTTGGCTTAGAAGCCGAACGTCCGGCATGGCTTTTGTGGCTTCCGATTGGCAGCAGCACACTCCTGCAGCCAATCGGAAGCCACACCTTGGTTTCCAAACATTTCAGAAGTCGAACAGACTTCCGGAATGCACTATGTTTGAAAACCAAGGTATGACTGTACAGGGTTTTCATAGACATTTGCCTACAGAACATACAGAGAGCAAGTCCAGTCATTTGACACCACCTTCAGGATCACATTAATCGATAGTCCCCTCAAGGAATATTGAGCTAATGGTGACCTGTGGCAACCCCTGCCCACCCCGCCTCTCTTAACAGATGTGAGGGAAGGAAAACCAATTTTGGGAAAGCTATCCTATTTGACTGGCCCATTCATTTATCTTTTATTAATCCAGATCATTAATCCAGCTTCTCTGGAAGGGTTATTTGCTATATTCCCTCAGTTCTGAAAGCCCTTTTAACCTCCCACCCCTTTGCCCCATTTAAACTGTTGTTCCACTGTTTCCTCTATTTGTATACTTATTCAGTGACATTCAGTTGAGCAAAATGAAGTGGGAAAGTCCTGAGTTGTTAGAATGGACAGTCGTCTAACCCATCTGGGAGTGGATCTACACACAGGAAAAACTCTGCTTTAAATAACTCAGAAATTATATCATTATAGCAAAAGAAATGAAAACCCTATGGAAAATTGTGTAGAAAAAATTCTGCTCTCTGTCACCATCTGGTGCTGCATGTTTATAACAAATTCAAATAGTTGTTTTTGTTTCTTTACTAATGTATCTGAGTCCTGGGCTCTACTTCAATCTCCAGTGTGTGTAAACAAGGCCTTACTTTTGGGCAGTCCCAAAAAATACTCATTACAGCTTAGCAAATGCTTGAACAGGCTTCCTGTTACAGTTACAAAACTAAAATGAAATCTTCATTTCCCTCCCTTTCAGAAGCTGATTCTTTCCTCTCTAGGTTCTTCTTTTAAAGTTGCAGTAACATGCTAACAAGGCCAGTTTTAAATATAATCTGCCCTCCTTTAAAATAGGTTGGGCGCGCACACAATTTTACTGGAGGGAAGTGGCTTGCTAAACATCTCAAAACTTTGAATTCAAAACTTGTTAACTTCACAACAGGAATTCAAGTCAGTATATCATCCTTCCTCTCCTAAGTGTGGCTGGTTAGAAGAATTGAGAAAATACTGCTCACAGATCCAACAAATTACGAGAAATTACCAAACATTCAATTACATTTTACCAGAAAAAAATAATTCACAATATTTACTTTGGTTTCTATGGCAGTCTTCTTAAAATATAGTTCCACCTAATAAAATAGGAAACATGTGCTTATTCTATCATACATTTAATACCTACTCAGCTACAAAGTTCAGTGGGTGGCCTTGGGTAAGTTAATATCTCTCAGACCTTTCGGGGCAGAGATATTAGTGGGATATGCCCTCATCTTCAGCCCTTTCTCTTTCCATTCTGTGTGTTCTCCACTAGTGCAAGACTGTTTTTGAGCTGGCATTGACTCCTACTCAACAAGCATGGCATGCTTCCAGTGCTTGTGTTTGGGGGAATGTGGCTCAGCACCACCAGAGCCCAGCAGGGGGCACCTTGCAGAGAAGAACAGAGAATATTTACTCCAATTAAGAAAGACTCCTACATTAATGCAAAATGAGCAGCTAAGCCTGCAGTCCTATCCACACTTACCTGGGAGTAAACCTCAGTGAACTCTATAGGACTGACATTGGAGCTGACATGTATATGATTGTACTGCAAACAGCAAAAACCCTGGGATGTGGGGCATACTGCAACAGTGACAATGTGCAAAACAAATCAAATTAACAGGGGAGAAAAGGCTACCTCCTAAAAAGCAATAGCATCTTAAAATCTGAACCCAAAGGTCTCATTTGAGGTCTTTTGACCCAACTCCAATAATTTCCTTTTTCAATGGCAAATCCGGTGCCTATGTTCTGCCTCTACTGTCAGAGGCTAATAGTCTCTTCTTACTTTCAGCATTCTTCTTTTTCAGCATTCATCAGAGCAGATTAAAGTGTTACCATCGTACGTTGGGCCCACAGAATAAGGAACAAACAGCAAGGATACCATACAGCTAATTCCACAATTTTAACCATATCATCACTATGTCAGGAACTGATTAAAACATTCCTTCCCTGAGCAAATGTAGCTCATGTAGGCAATGACCATGAGCTCTGAACACCCTAGCTTCTGCTTCTTGGGTGTATGATATTTTGGAGGTCTTTGATAAATTCTTCATTTGCAACAGAGGGAGGGAAAACTATGTCCCAACTGTGGAAGGATGTGGATCCAGAATTGGCCTCCGCAGCGACCTATGGACACACTGTTAAGACCATATTCATGGAAGACAATCTTACTTGGCTACGAGTGATCGCCAAAGACATCACTAAGATTCATAGATGCTCTAGAAGTACTTTTATGCTCCACACTGATATCATATGGAAGGAAGGAAGGTGCAACTTGCCACTCTTAAGAAAAATTCTGGGGTGAGAGACTACTTAACAGCCCAGGTCATCTGGATTCAAGTCCCCAGTGGGTCCATGCAGTCAGTAAAAGGAAATTCCAGCCAAGCAATTTGGAGCAAAACAGCAGTCAGTAGACTTAGATCCTTTATTGTTGCACAACAGGTTCAAAAGCAGTGAGCGAACCCAGAGCATGGACGACATTGACTTTTAGAACTTTCCCACCATATCCCAGAATACAGTTTGCACAGCATCATCAATACATCATTGCTGCATCACTAAAACATCAGAAAAAAACAGGAGGGTTACATAAGATTAACATAAGGAAAATGTGTCAGGGCAACACCCAAGGATAGGATTAGCATAGGCAAACATGTCTTAAGTACCCATCAGCCAAAGAACAATAGATTTCCCTTGCATGTCTGGAGCCTGAGGCAAGTCCAGTGATGAGATTTGGCTTCCCTTGGAGAACAATGAGCCCAGCAATTCATAGAATCATAGAATCATAGAGTTGGAAGAGACCACTAGGGCCATCGAGTCCAACTCCCTGCCAAGCAGGAAACACCATCAGAGCACTCCTGACATATGTTTGTCAAGCCTCTGCTTAAAGACCTCCAAAGAAGGAGACTCCACCACACTCCTTGGCAGCAAATTCCACTGTCGAACAGCTCTTACTGTCAGGAAGTTCTTCCTAATGTTTAGGTGGAATCTTCTTTCTTGTAGTTTGGAACCATTGCTCCGTGTTCGCTTCTCTGGACACTTCTTTCTCCCTAAATCTAAAAGATGGATCAAACTGTGCGTGCTGTTAGGCGCGCGCCACTGCCCTGCAAGCTCTGATAAGCTCCTCCCACAGCCAATCACCTGCCTCAACAGAAACCCTGCCCCCTCTGACCTTTGCACAGGGAGAGCAGCTAATCAGCCACATTGTCACCTATGAGCATTTCCCGGGGTAGGAGGTGTGTATACATGTCTTCAAGCTTGGGGAGGTAGCAGGGGAAAGAGTCCTTTTTCCAAGGGCAAAATGGCGTTGGGATGGAGGAAACTGGCAATGGAGTTGATATTATATGATTTTTAAAGCTAGGTATCTTCCCTGAGCTGTCAAGTCGAAAGGATACATTCAGGCATAATATTTGTAACATTTAACAACTTTAAAGATGTGCCCCCCTGCCTGTAATTTCCATAACAGCACTAAGACAGACTGAATCACAGCACTCCACCATGGTGAGTCCTTGTATTTCCTCAGCTCCTGCCTCTGGTTATATGGCTCAGTCAGATCCCACCTGAAGCAACATAGCAGTGACAAAAGCAGCTACCACTTGATGGCTGTCCAGCAGTATCTGCAACAATGTAGTAAATAAAGGCTGCCTTGGTCAGATGAGAAGCAACCCCCCGACATCTGGCGCCAATTGATCCTTGTCTCGCAGGTGGTCTTGTCAGCAAATCATCTGGGTAAATGAAAAACACTCTTGCCATTACAGGTGGTCCTCATAGCTTATGCTCCAGCCACCTTGGCAGGGCTGCTGCTGTGGTTAAAGAGGCACTTTCTGCTGTGAGCATGCCAACACTGGCATCCGTTAAAAAGAAAAAGCAGATTATCAAGTCTAATGAGAGATGTATGTGGGGGAGTGTAGAATGTACTCTGGTGAGGTCTTCCTGAGAACACTGATATGCATAGCTCTGATCCCTATGAGCACATAGGGGAGAAGGGCAAGGATTTGGGGAGGTTTCTGGGAACCAGGAAAGGGAAAATGCAGTTGCTAAAAGGGTTCAAGGAGGCAGCAAATGGGAAAACAGGATGGAGAGTCCCATGCTACCAAACATTTGCATCGGGCACAGTCTTACCAAAGTTTGGCACTTTCAAGTCCCACTAATTTCAGTGCTTAGCTTTGCATATTGCAAACTCTCCATCAACAGAAAAACCAGCTGTGTCATTCTTGTTTGGAGATCATATGTACCACAAAGCCATACAAATAAAATACCTAGTGGAAGTTTTGGGGTCATTTGAAATGTTTTTTTAAAACAACAACAACAGTGTCAGATCTTCTTATAAACAAAACAAAACAACAACAACAACAACAATGTCCTGTTGAATTCAGCAGGGCAAGGTCCCCAGTAAGTGGGGTTAAAATTGCAACCTACATATTGATTTTTTATCCTCTAAACTTCTGCGCCACAATAAATTTGAAGAAAAGGTTTGGAACTGTGCGTATGTAGACATGAAGAGTAACTAAATATTTTAAACAGCATTTTGAAGGGTGATGTTGCCCCCCAAGCACCTTATATGCATTTTTTGTTTTCGCAGGCATTCCGTTTGTGGTTGAATTGACCACAACAGCTGTAAGAATAAAAACATCAATTTCCTTTTAGATTTAGATGTGGCAGGACAGTGTCCCTGAAATACCACATGGCAATTCACATTGTGTCATGGTTGAGTAATACGAGGAGCATGGAGTTGTGGAAGACTGACACAAATGTTTTATGACTCCCCCAGCCCCACCATGCTATCAAGGTGTGAATAGAGACTTAAGTCCTATGTATTATCAATGGAGCTTGATAATCATGCAGAGATTTCTTGATGTGACAGCAAAAAACTGTATTCTTCATCGTGCAGAAATGCATGCAGGTGTATGTCTCATAAAGACATCAAACACACACATACAAAGTTGGGAAACTTTGGCATTCATACTTCTGAGGGGGGGGGGGAATTTCCCACCCAATTGCGGCGATTCGAACCACCAACTTTCCAATCAGCAAGCCCAAGAGGCTCGGTGGTTTAGATCACAGCACCACCCGTGTCCCTTTTTTACCTTTTATTATCCATAATTGAGCAGATACGTAGGCATTTTAGAAATATTCATAACACAATGTGCCAGCCTTCTGATTAGTTTCTGATAGCAAACATAGTGGATGCTACCAGAACATAATTTAACTATGTCTTAATCCAATTCAGCTCAAAGCAGCATGTGTCAGACTTTCTGAACAAGGAAAGTTTTAAATTTCAGAAACTCAGAATCAGATAGCTGCTAGTATTTTCAATCCTTGTATGACAGGGACAATGCATGAGAAAATGTTTCTGTGTGTGTAAAGTATGTATTTTATAAAAGATGCACCAAATTAGCTGGTTTCTTAGCGGCTAACTACTATGGCTAAAGTTTGACACCTATTTACAGACAGGCAGTGTCAAAAAATGGGATTTTATGATGGATGATAGTGTGGCACCAAAACTCTAGCTGTTTGAGTAGTGCAACAACATTACTGCTGGTGCTGAAAATGAAAAGCAGATTTCTTGTGTATATCTACAAAAGACCCTCCATGTCACTCCCGTGATATATTTGCTTAACAGCTGCTGCCAGCTGCTTTTCCTATGAGACTCAAAATGAGAGTGAGCAGGGAGGATGGCAAGGCAATACAGCTGGTAGACCTTGTTTGGCACAATGAACTCTCTGCTCAAGAAGTAGCATGCACATGTGCTCCATACCAGTCTCAAGACTACATGCCAGGAAGCTGCCGGCCAGATAGGTGTGCAACATTCCAATGTCAGTGGAACAATTAAGCCACCAAGCTTGGGACTGCCAAGTTTCTTCTCTGATGCAATAGGTACATGTAATCTGTTACTAAATGCTCTTTTGGACCATTCTCCTTTTCAGGAAGGATGAAGAAAGCTCTAGTAGAAAAATCCATGGTCATCATAAGACTACTCTGTGATTTGTACAAAGGTCTCAGAGCAGGAGAATCTCTCTTTGCTGGTCTTAATAAGGATGTTCATATGGTGAACATATGGAAGAGCTGCTAGAATGCATCTAAAGGATTTTTTTGTCATGGGATACTGCTTTAGCAACTACAGTGCATACCTCTGTTTGTGTCTCAGAAGCCACAGAGCTGTTGATATTAACCTTTTCTTACAGGTGTTTGTAGATGGGTTCTGGGGGAGCAGGAAGTTAAACACTGAATGGCTCAATGCCACTGATTCCGACATGTACTCATGTTCCAAGGATTTTGAGATAGGAGAAGGGGGTGGGGAGGAAGTAGAGCAGATATTCAATATTTATACTGAATGTCTGCCTCACTCACTAAAAATTCTGGACTTGGGGGGGGGGGGAATATCCCAGCATTCCTTGAAATGCTGTGGGGACAAAGCATCTTTATCGACATGGTCATGACTGCATAGAGCTGTTCCACAATGACTTACAACACTCAGTTCCACTTCCAGTGGAGAAAGGCTGACCTGCCAGACCATTGGAATGAATGAGTTTCACTTTCTGGGCCAAAGAGTTCCTGGCAAGGTTTGACCAGAGGGCAGAACAGGGCAATCGCAAGGGATCAGGACCCTGGTCAGCTCCCTGTGGTACAAGCCTCAGAGGCAACAAGCTAGAGCAGGGTAGTCCAACTTTCCGATCAAGTGGGCCACAAGAGAACGAACCTGTGGGGTGCACACTGTCTTGTCATGCAGGGGAAGGGGAGAGTGAGGCCAAAATTGGATGCCCTCTCCAGTCCTTGCACTACCTTCCCAAAGCTAGCCAAATGAGCAGGGTCCTGGAGCCCTCCCACCTCCTTTCCAAAGCTGGGAAAGTGCTAACTAGACTGGGAAGGAGGCAAGAGAACTCCAGGACCCTTGCTTGCCCAGCTTTGGGAAGGCAGCATGAGGGCAGAGGGGGACATGTCAAATGTTGCCAAGGGCTTCCAAAATAGACCTTTAGGGCTCCATGCAGCCCTCAGGCTGTGCGTTGGGCCACCCAGGAAACCTGTTGTAAAGGTGTTGTCATTTATGCCTTCTGCCTTGGCTCTGGCAGGGTTAGGGAGCCTCCTGGTTCACCTGTTTGTAGGGTGACAGTGATGGGGAGCCCTCGCCATGAGGTGTCTTCCTTGGATTGGAGTAGGAGTTAGTCTGTCAGGTAAAACAGATATCAGAAAGACTGACTTCTGGGGCTCTTCTTTTCCCCCTGGGGAGTCTCTGGAAGGGTAAGTATTCCTGGGCTTCATTCTTTTCCCATGTCTTCCCCATCCCTTGTTGCACTAGAGTCTGAATCTAGAGCCAAAACGATGTGGTAGCTTCTGCATACTAGATCTATGTGTGTGCTCTGGAAAGTACCTACAGTTTTGGATCCTAACTGCATTGTGTATTCCATCCAGCTGACCCACATGCAGTGTTCTGCTCCCTGTACTGTTAAATAGGTCATAATTCAAACAAGGGTTTACCACCCATTAAGTCTGGCAGGCTGCTACCCGTTGTTGCTAAGTTTCCTCTACACTGTTGCGAGCACAAGGAATGTGAATTATAGGCTTTCATTTAAGGAAATATCCTTTCAGACTTGCTGGCATTTCTTTATTAGTTCTCTAGTTCTGTATCATCGGTGAAAACTTTCCCACCTCCTTTGAAGAGCTGTGTGGTTTCCTTGCTTGATCATCATTTCTAAGTCAGTTATATTACAAGTTCTTTTGGACATCTGGAGAGGCCATTTTGCAAAGGAAGTGAATTCGTTTAGGGAATTGCATTGTAATTCCTCTTCTCTCCCCCACTGTACTCAACAGGCGGGATGAGCAGGTTAGATTACCATTTTCTCAGGACAGCTTTCCAGCTGGCGCTGTCCAGGTGTTCTGGACTACAACTCCCATCAGTGTGCTGATGCAGTAATAGTAGCAAGTTAAAGATTGCCTGGATCATTGATTTTGCTGCAGTATTTTCATGTGTGTTGTTTGACAATTGAATATAGGTTCCATACACGGCCTTGGCTCTGTATACCTGAAGGAGCGTCTCCACCCCCATCATTCAGCCCAGACACTGAGGTCCTCCTCTCAGGGCTTTCTGGCAGTTCCCTCCCTGCGAGAAGTGAAGTTACAGGGAAACAGGCAGAGGGCCTTATTGGCAATGGTGTCTACCCTGTGGAACGTCTCTCATCAGATGTCAATGAGATTAAAAAACTATACAACCTTTAGAAGACATCTGAAGGCAGTCCAGTATAGGAAAGTTTTTAATGTTTTATGTTTTATGATGTTTTCGTATATGCTGGAAACTGCCCAGAGTGGCTGGAGCAACCCAGTTAGGTGGGCAGGGTACAATGATGATGAGGATGGTGATGTTTTGTTAACTTAACTGGTTTATGAACATAATTATACACAGCTCCCCTGGCAGGCTGCTACCCGTTGTTGCTAAGTTTCCTTTACACTGTTGCGAGGAAACTTTTTCTCAAGTTTGCTCACTGCCTGAACGGTGCCAGTACTTTTGTACAGGCTGTGTTGGCCAGCCTGAAGTCCTACTGTATATGAAGTCCTACTGAGGAAACTGAATGAAATTTATTCATTAAGTCAAGGATTCATTTATGGTGGTTATTTCATCTAGATCATGGTTTCCCAAACTCAGTTTGGGAACTCAGAAACATTTCACAATTCCCATCATTCCCTTAACA
The DNA here is from genome assembly GCF_964106915.1 of Podarcis gaigeae. NCBI lineage: Eukaryota > Metazoa > Chordata > Lepidosauria > Squamata > Lacertidae > Podarcis > Podarcis gaigeae. The sequence goes on from NC_139694.1 coordinate 18,869,058, forward strand.
CAGGCCTGAAGTAGGGTTGCTACTAGTCTTACCAAAGTGGGAAGGCTGAATACCTAAGGAACTGAACATAACACATTGTGTGTCCAAGAGGAGACTGTCAGAGAGTTATTAATGTTTGTGAATGCACCTTTGTATTAATCAGAGTAGTGTTCATATATTACTCATCTTAATAATTTAGAAATATGTGGTGGAAGCCAGTTAATGCAGCAAATAGATCCAAATTATGAGTGAGGCTTGTTTCACTAATACAGTAGGACTTCAGGCTGTACAAAAGTACTGGCACCATTCAGGCAGTGAGTCAACTTGAGAAGAAATAGGGCTGATGCTATTTTTCTATAAATACTAAATCAGGATATGAGAGAACTATGAGTCGTGTGGCAAATGTACAGAAAGTGAAAATATTCTCCCTCTTTTGACTATCCTATAAAATTGATGGGTAGTAGGTAGAAGCCAAAGAAATTTCTTCATCCAGTCAAGGATTCATTTGTGGTGGTTATGTCCTCTAGATCACGGTTTCCCAAACTCAGTTTGGGAACTCAGAACCATTTCACAGTTCCCATCATCCCTGACCACTGGTCCTGCTAGCTAGGGATGATGTGAGTTGTAGTCTGATCTCATTTTTTGACAGAATTACAAGCCTGATAGATGAAGGGAACACAGTGGATGTAGCCTACCTTGATTTCAGCAAGGCATTTGACAAGGTGCCCCATGATATTCTTGTAAAAAAGCTGGTAAAATGCGGTCTTGACTATGCTACCACTCAGTGGATTTGTAACTGGCTGACTGACCGAACCCAAAGGGTGCTCATCAATGGTTCCTCTTCATCCTGGAGAAGAGTGACTAGTGGGGTGCCACAGGGTTCTGTCTTGGGCCCAGTCTTATTCAACATCTTTATCAACGACTTGGATGATGGACTCAAGGGCATCCTGATCAAATTTGCAGATGACATCAAACTGGGAGGGGTGGCTAACACCCCAGAGGACAGGATCACACTTCAAAACGACCTTGACAGATTAGAGAACTGGGCCAAAACAAACAAGATGAATTTTAACAGGGAGAAATGTAAAGTATTGCACTTGAGCAAAAAAAAATAAAAAATGAGAGGCACAAATACAAGATGGGTGACACCTGGCTTGAGAGCAGTACATGTGAAAAGGATCTAGGAGTCTTGGTTGACCACAAACTTGACATGAGCCAACAGTGTGACGCGGCAGCTAAAAAAGCCAATGCAATTCTGGGCTGCATCAATAGGAGTATAGCATCTAGATCAAGGGAAGTAATAGTGCTACTGTATTCTGCTCTGGTTAGACCTCACCTGGAGTACTGTGTCCAGTTCTGGGCACCACAGTTCAAGAAGGACACTGACAAACTGGAACGTGTCCAGAGGAGGGCAACCAAAATGGTCAAAGGCCTGGAAACGATGCCCTACGGCAAAGGGAGCTGGGCATGTTTAGCCTGGAGAAGAGAAGGTTAAGGGGTGATATGATAGCCATGTTCAAATATATAAAAGGATGTCACATAGAGGAGGGAGAAAGGTTGTTTTCTGCTGCTCCAGAGAAGCGGACACGGAGCAATGGATCCAAACTACAAGAAAGAAGATTCCACCTAAACATTAGGAAGAACTTCCTGACAATAAGAGCTGTTCGACAGTGGAATTTGCTGCCAAGGAGTGTGGTGGAGTCTCCTTCTTTGGAGGTCTTTAAGCAGAGGCTTGACAACCATATGTCAGGAGTGCTCTGATGGTGTTTCCTGCTTGGCAGGGGGTTGGACTCGATGGCCCTTGTGGTCTCTTCCAACTCTATGATTCTATGATTAGTCAACTACAGCTGGAGACCTAAGTTTGGGAAGCCCTGGTCTAGATATACTAAGGATCACTAGTTTAAGTGACTTAGGAAGGTTGCAGTTACAGATAGGTAGCCGTGTTGGTCTGCCATAGTCAAAACAAAACAAAATTTCTTCCAGTAGCACCTTAAAGACCAACTAAGTTAGTTCTTGGTATGAGCTTTCATGTGCATGCACACTTCTTCAGATACACTGAAACAGAAGTTACCAGACCCTTCTATATAGTGAGAAGGTGGGGAGGGGTATTACTCAGAAGGGTGGTAGGAATGGGTGATTGGCAGATAGCTGTGATGAGCCTGTTGACGACTAGGAAGGTTGGTAAGTTTACATAGGATAGGAGATTCTTATGCCCATCACGTCTTGATCATGGTCTTACTAGGGACATGCAATTGACTATCATGGCAGACAAAACAAAAAGTTAGTGTTTGCAAATAGCCCTGATAATTTGCCTCTACTAACAGTCTTTGAAATACAGCAGGTGGCTTGTTTCTCTTCTAGGCGTTGAAATTAAATTGATGAGGAATAGTCTGTGTGAGGTTGGTGTTTAAGGGATAGGAACAAGACCTGTATAAATCTGGTAATTTTCCTTAGCACTGTTCCAACATATGCTGTTTGGCTTGGCCCACATAAAACACCTTTGTCCTGTGCTAAAAATGTACCCATTGCAGTTGGCTATCAGTGGGTTGTTGAATTAAATCTGTAAGAAGCATGCCTTCTTGACTTCCATGTCTGTAGTGTAACTTGTGTTTAATGTTTCTGTTTCAAATATCTGCAGATAAGTTTCAGAACCATTTCACAGTATATGATGGGGCAACTCTCTCTCTCTCTCAGTGTGTGTGTCACTGAGTTTGCGTGGTGAGTGGCACGTGTGAATGAGGGATCACAGATCAAACATGGCAGAAATTCCATGTCCCAAACTGCAATGCTTTGCAATGAAATCAGTTCACATTGTCAGCTATGAGTTATAAACAGATGGCAGCTTGAGTGATGTCCACTTATGTGTGAATCAGTGGTGTAGATATATGGTGCAAGTTCAAATAGAACGTCTTAAACATATGCCTAAAAAGGTCAAGGTAAAGGACCCCTGACAGTTAAGTCCAGTCACAAATGACTCTGGGGTTGCTGCGCTCATCTCACTTTACTGGCCAAGGGAGCTGACGTTTGTCCGCACAGTTTTTCCGGGTCATGTGGTCAGCATGACTAAGCCGCTTCTGGCAAAATGAGAGCAGCACATGGAAATGCCATTTACCTTCCCACCGGAGCGGTACCTATTTATCTACTTGCACTTTGACATGCTTTTGAACAGCTAGGTTGGCAGGAGCTAGGACTGAGCAATGGGAGCTCACCCCGTTGCAGGGATTTGAACTGCCGACCTTCCGATCACCAAGCCCAAGAGGTTTATACCACAGAGCCACCGACATCCCTTAAGCATCTTAAGCATATGCCTAGCAGTGTATAATTTGCATCCCTCAGACAGTTTGGGGAGCTTTGCAGACAGAAGATTCTCAAAGTGCAGCCTTATGAAATACACCATTCTTTGCAATGTGTCCTCCTGAATTTGGTAGTGTAAATTAGATGGGAAGAAAACCTGCTGCCCCTGGCACTCAGTGGAGCTATGCAATGCAGCTATGTAGATCTTTGCAAGGTTGTGCTAGCTGCTTGTTAATTAGGAACAGAGTGGTCCTTCTTTCAGAGTGCACCATAAAGAATATGCACATTTGCTGGCAAAGAGCATCTAATATTTCTTTAACACTGACTAGGTGACACCTCATTTAATTAGGTTGCGTTCAGCTCTCAGGACAGCCTGTACAAGCGATAGTTTTTCATGTCTGAATTCTTCAGCTGTGAAGACATAAAGCTCCTTAGTCAAATTACTAAAAACAAAACAAAACACCAAACCCACCAATTAATTTCCTTAATTTTCCTTTGGCTAGCTGCTGTATTTCTGTATTTTAGATTTAGTGGTTCAAATGAAGCAGCATTTCCTTCAGGCTCTCGCTTTCTGCCTTCTCGCTTGCCAGCTCCTTTCCTTTGGAATGGTTGTGTATTAATTAAGGTGCCGTGTTCTTAAATGTGGTCTTTTGCTTTTCCTTCATCAAAAACAGAAAAAAACACAAAACCATAAGCTTGTTAAAACTTCACTTCTGCTAGAAACAGATAGTGGGGCATTTTTATCCGAAATCTCCTTTGGGGTCATTTAAATATATCCAAATTTCTGAAGACAATAACCTTCAATTTTCTATTTAAAAAACCCAAAAAAAACCACTGAGAAAGCAAAGGTTGTATGTAATGCTAGTCATACCCAGGGGAACACCTGAAGACTGGTCAGGAATGCACATAGACTCCCTGAGCCCTCTAGGCGCTGTGGTCTAAACCACTGAGCCTCTTGGGCTTGCCGCTTGGAAGGTCAGCAGTTCGAATCCCCACGACAGGGTGAGCTCCCATTGCTCAGTCCCAGCTCCTGCGAACCTAGCAGTTCGAAAGCACATAAAAATGCAAATAGATAAATAGGTACTGCTCCAGCGGGAAGGTAAATGGCATGTCTGTGCACTGCTCTGGTTTCCGTCAAGGTGTCCCGTTGTGCCAGAAGCGGTTTTGTCATGCTGGCCACATGACCTGGAAAGCTGTCTGTGGACAATCGCTGGCTCCCTCAACCTGAAAGCGAGATGAGCGCCACACCCCATAGTCGCCTTTGACTGGACTTAACCATCCAGGGGTCCTTTATCTTTACCTTTTACCTAGATTCACACAATGGCCAGAAGGCAGAAAGGACTAAAGTTCTTCTGATCCATCTGTCCATCCATCATATGGTCTATGTGTATATGCATATGTGAGACAGTTTTCTATCTTTTCTTTGCTTGACACACTTTAGTGGGACCAATAAATGAAACCCTATATGGTGCTATATGGAAGTCAATAGAGTTTTTCTTTAGTTGTTCCTATTGAGGTATATCAGCTAGGCTTGCCATATTTCAAAAAGTAAAATTTCTGACACTGCCAGAGTTGTTGAGTTGTTGTTTTTTAAGTGTAAAAGTTGAATGAAAGTTGAATGAAGGAGAACTGGGGACACCTCGCCCACCTGCCTCGAGGAAAGGGCTAAATGTGGGGCTGAAGTCATGCCAGCATGTTCAGGATACCTGGAGAGGGGCATGTGAACTGAGAGGTGTTGGGCAGGGAGGAAGAAGAAGAAGAGGAGGAGGAGGAGGCAGAGGAGGAGGAGGAATTTGTTAATATTTATACCCCGCCCATCTGGCTGGGTTTCCCCAGCCACTCTGGGCTGCTCCCATCAGAATATTAAAAACACAATAAAACATCAAACAATAAGAAGCCACAGGTGGAGACAGGGACAACTCCCTCCTGCTGCTGCTGCTATGAGGTGGCCTAGAAAGACAGCCTCGTGCCCAGCCGAAGGCGGCAGTCCCCGACCCCTGTTCAAGGGACAGAGCACGAAGGCTTCACTGGAGCAGCAACGCCAGAGATGCCTTAAGTATTCGCTGACAGAAGATTTATTTATTATTTTAGCAATATCATTCTGCATAAAATGTACCTTATCAGCACGAAGGCCTCGCCAGAGCAGCGACGCCAGAGACCGGGCAGCGTGCAAAGGTGGGGAGCAAACCCAGAGACCTCAGCGGAGAAGGACTGAAGAGGCCCTCAAGGAGTGGAGACGAACCCCTTGTGGCCCATCCCGGGAGCCGAGAGAGAGAGAGAGAGAGAGAGAGAGAGAGATGCTCAAGGAAGGAAGGCACTCCATGCCTGGCGCAGGCTCTCCCTGTTGAGCGCTTCGCCTCACCCATGCCTGCGTGTGTCTACCACTCTCTTGCCTCCAAAGGTGGCAGTGGCAATATGGCGGGCAGGGCCAGAGTGTGTTAGGATATAGTTCCACTCCACCTTTAGAACAGGCATGTGGAGTTGTTGTATGTCACATGTCTGTTTACTTCCAGCACAGTCTGCTGGGAACTTCTGTTGTATATAGCTTTTGCCTGTGCTGTTTGCTTGGACACGAAGGGAAGCAGACATGTTTTCCCTTTGTCCTGATGCTGAATAAATGCTTGTAAATATGCTTACATATGCCTCTGTCCGCTACTTCTGCTGCAAAGAGTTCTTATCTCTGCTGGCTTGCGTGCTCAGTTTCTAAAGGTCTCTGCAGCTTGAGTCGCAGTTTTGATGCTGTTCTGAGAACTGGAGTTCGCCCAGCTGCCGGCCAGTGGGCTGGAGCCAGTTGGGGGCCTGCCAATTGCCCCCATCTCCCCGGACGCATTCCAGCAGAGTGATGGGCCAAGTGGATGTTCCGGGAGGTGAAGGACAGGACCAAAAGGAAAGCCAACGGCAGCTGAAGTGGGACACACACACACAGAAAGCTGGAAAAAATCATCTGGTTGCCATACATGTGGGAAATTCCGGACATCACTTAAAATTCAAAAAATTCTCCCCAATCACCATTTTAGGCATACGATTTCTGTACACGTCTGGAATTTTTCGGACGTATGGCAAGCCTATGTATCATCACCATCAAAAAAAGAACCAGCGAGAGAGGCAAAATGTGCCCTCCCAAGTGGGTTCACCAATTTACTGGTGTTCATAGTATCATAGGATCTTAGCGTTGGAAGGGACTCCAAAGGTCATTCAGTCCAACCCCCTGCAATGCAGGAATCTCAGCAAAAGCATCCATGGCAGATGGCCATCCAACCAATATGAATTACTGTCTGAAAGTGCAATGTGTAGAGTACACAGAGATATATTATGTCCCATCCCCCCCAAAAAAAACCTGTAATCCTTATAATATATAGACACACCTTAAAATGCTTTGCCCTACGCATATATTTTTAGTACATAAATGAAAATTAGTGTCTTGAACAAAGATACGCTAGTGGAAATTCATCATTAGAAGTGCAGTACAATTTGTAATACATAACACGCTGACTTTATGCTTAGCAATGCCTTAAGTATTCGCTGATGGAAGATTTATTTATTATTTTAGCAATACCATTCTGCATAAAATGTACCTTACCATTTTGTGACCTGTCATATACTTGGCTTTCACAGGCAATTCTATAAATTGCTGTTCCTCTGTAAATGGCTACATTTTTTTAAAGGGACATTTGTCTCGCTGCGGTAAGTTTTTGGATTTAGAAATACAAAAGTTTGACTCCAAGTTTTATCCATTCTAGCACAATGGTGAAATGTGCCATGCTTACTATTGAGCTTTTTTTAGACCAGGCAAAGGCAAACTCAGCCCTCCAGTGCTTTTTGGGACTACAATTCCCATCATCCCTGACCACTGCTACTGTTAGCTAGGGAAGATGGGAGTTGTAGTCCCAAAACATCTGGAGGGCCGAGTTTGCCTATGCCTGTTTTAGACAAACCCCAAAGCTGTTCGCAAAAAACCACAATTTTTCAATTGACTTGCCTAGGATCCGGGATAAACCACTGTCTTTCAGAATGCTCTCCCTGTTTTCTGCAAAGAAACAGAAGTGAAAATTAAGTACTTAAGTTTTGAAATACCTCATTATCCATAAATATATCATGTGGAACAACATACATATACCACTTTGGGTTCCATGACAAAATAAAAGTGGGGTAGAAATGTAAGAAAACAACTAGCTAGCTCTGAACATTAACCTGTATGCAAAGTGACCTTTGGTGCATATTGTGAACATGCAAGTCCATCCTTATAAAAAAAATTCATGGCTTATATTGTGTGATGTTGATAATTCTGATCTACTGCTGTCTCATGCTTGACAAGCCTGGATGGGTGTGATTTACAAAACTTTGACTGAACCCTTTAAAAAAACATGGGTTATGCGGTTCTAGTAATTTCACCTGGGACAATGCCAAAAAGTTACAGACTCTGAGAAAGGTGAAAATCTCCCTACAAAAAGAAAAAGAAAAAGAAAAAGAAACACAATTAATGCTGTCTCAACATTGTTAAGCTGCTCCAAAAGCGTTTGCAAACAATATCCCTCCATTTCTCTGCTGGATGCCAATAAATGGGGGTCAACATTAATCCAAGGAATTTGAAATATAGCAAAAGTAGAGGCTCATTTACTACATTTTATGGGGTTTCTTGAGTCTCCAAGGGGCACTTTCCTCTTTTATAATGTGGAACTGTTTCGTTTTGGCTTGTCGATTTACTGCTGTTGACTCAAGAGAAGAAATGGGAGAAATTGAGTGCCAATTTCTGTTTGCTAATTCTGTGAAAATATGCTTAAACTACCAAGGATTTGTAGTAGAATTCAACAGATTAGTATCTGGGTCAGTGTTTCGAAACCTACAGTGAATGCTCAGTGACCTAGTTCTGCACCTCATCTCTGTTCCTAATTCCCTCTGTGTACACTATGAGGGGTGTATATGATGGTAAACGTATGGTAGTAAAATAATACATTGATGCCTTTCTATTACAGACTATGGATCGGATCCACTCAGTGGCGTAGCGTTGGGGGTGCAGGGGGGGCCGGCCGCACCGGGCGCAACATGGGGGGGGGCGCTAATCTAGTGGAAGAGACTCGAGTGCTAAAATCCACGGGTTAGGGGGCGCAAATTACTTGCCTTGCCCCGGGTGCTGACAACCCACGCTACGCCACTGGATCCACTGCATGACTTCATGAAGCTTTTCCATAAGTTATGATGCATTTCATTTCATTTTCACGTCATTTTAAATTTACAAACCGCAAATTAATTTGTGTATACACAAAATATGCAGAAAAGGACATATACCTTAAAATAATCTGATCCAACACAAAAAGCCAGAATACAATGGAACAACATATTAAATAAAGTGATATTCAATAATATATTAGAATATAATAGTACACAATAGAATGAACTCTCAAAATATCAGCAAATAATAATTAAACAGAAATTCATTCTTAACAATTACAATAAATAATTACTAAACTATGAACTTTGGCTCCAAGCGAGGGATGGATGAATCCGTCAATTCCAATTTTTCTCAGTTTCCCAGTCTGAACTTCGGCTCCTGAAATTTCAGCATAGGTTTGTATTTTTTAAAAAAGAGAAGCCCTCAAAATATTTTTTTTGGCATTTTAGTACACATTGCTCATAATATACACATTTTGGCAAGCAATTTTGGCCTCTAGAATGCATTTTTGCATGTTGTTTTCACCAACATATGCATATTTAGTCATGCATTCCCCATAATGTATGCATTTTTGGACACATTTTTGATCGGAGAATTTTGCATTGCAAAATTCAGACAACTGTTAATTTTGAAGGATACCCATGTTGTTTCAGGGAGCACAAATTAGTCAGATTTGCATTAAAATGCAAACTGAACTGAAGTTTTCCTCCATCCTTAGTACAAGGTTACGTGTACACATATGTATGAAGAAAATAATACATGAGGAGTTATGTTGCAAGGTCCTTTGAGGAATGCACTATATCTCTGTACAGTCTGCACACAGGGACCTAATGCAGCCTTGTGGGGGAATCCTGTCAGCAGTTGCGGAATTACACTTTGGGGGGCTTCAATCTTGAGCTGGTATGGGGGCCCCTTTGCAACAGCTTTTACAACATCTATGCTACTGACTCTCAAACTTTGGGATTGTGGACCCAATTTTTAAAAAGCAATGTGGATGAAAATCACTTCTGAGTCACCTCCACAATTAGGGTCTCTGAAGCTTAATCTTCCTTAGTTTTATAGTATATCGGCCCCTGCCTGTATTGGAGGATGAGAAAGAATGTTTTACCCTCACAATAACCCTGTTCCCAAACATTTTACTTTTCACCACAGAAGTGGATGGCAATGATTCTGGTACAGGGAAGAAAAAGATATGCTTGGAGACTCTATTGGAGTGGAAGCGATACCTTCTCCTTCACCCTAGTGACCCCACCTATGTAGAATCATAATTGCATAATTTCATCTGACCGGTGACTGGGAGCAGCCGCTAGGACCATATAACACCGGTTCTGAAAGACCTACACTTGCTCCTAGTACGTTTCTGAGTACAATTCAAAGTGCTGGTGCTGACTTTTAAAGCCCTAAACAGCCCCCGCCCTGTATACTTGAAGGAGCATCTCCACCCCCATCATTCAGCCCGGACACTGAGGTCCACCTCCAAGGTTCTTCTACTGGTTCCCTCACTGCAAGAAGTGAAGTTGCAGGGAACCAGGCAGAAGGCCTTCTTGGTAGTGGTGCCCTCCCAGTGAGATGCCCTCCCATGAGATGTCAAGGAGATAAGTAACTATACAACCTTTAGTAGACACCTGAAGGCAGCCCTGTATTGGGAAGTTTTTATTGTTTTATAATGTTTTTGTATATGCTGGAAGCTGCCCAGAGTGGCTGGGGCAACCCAGTCAGATGGGTAGGGTATAAATATCATCATTCCAAGGCCACTTTCTTTGTGATCTAGCATGTGATGATGTGATGGAACATTGAGAGTGACAAAATGCTGAGAACTGGCTTTGACTAATTGATTTAATTCTGTGGTGTTGTGAAGCCAGCACCTACGCCATTTTTACTTTTGTGGGCTGAACATTTTAGCCAAATATTGGCTGGTGATGAGCCTAGAACAGGGGGAAGTTAGGGGAACATCCTTCCCTGTGTCCAAGACACCCCTTTCAGTAATGTTTGCAACTCCCCCACAAAAAAGGTACAAATCTATATGCAAGAATATAGCAGATGCAAGGGAAGGCAGGACATAAGCTGATGCACAACCCCATCTTGTCATAAGTAACTCTAAGGAAGTAAAAGTGAATCAGGGTGAAAAGTGCTGCTAGATGACACTGGTGGGCCATGAAGCTACCAGAAGAGCAGGGAAAGACAAGGAAAAACAGGGGGGCTGGCCTGGTTGCCTGGGCAATGGGGATGTGTCTCCCCCTTTCTATTGTGAAGACAATAGGATGGCTTTGTATGTCTTCAATGACTTCATCCTATGTGGCGCTGTGACATCAGCCAACCAGGGACCATGTAATGAACAAGATGAAGGAGCCCTTTAGTTAAAATAGGAAGAGTCCAAGGAGGAGCAGATGGAGAACGATGGCTGCAAAAAGGTGATATTTTTTTTTAATAAACATGTGTGTTCTGAAATGGCAGCCAATGCAACTTGAAGCCATGCAAAAAAGCACTAGTAGTGTAGAATTCCTAGATCTCCTGAGATCTGGGTTTCAATATCATTCTGTGGCTTGCAGATGTCTGTGGTGGAAAGATCTGGTAAAAGTTGAACTCTCCCTTATTCCCACTTACCAGTGGCTTTTCCAGATAAGGTAACTTTTTTAAAAAAAGAAAAGATAACAGCATTGTAATGATAATCCCATCCCCATGTTTTATGCTCACTTCTGAGCACAATTTAAAGTCCTGGTGCCTAAAGTGCTGGTGCCCTGTATACCTGAAGGAGCATCTCCACCCCCATCGTTCAGCCCAGACACTGAGGTCCAGCTCTGAGGGCCTTCTGGCTGTTCCCTCACTGCAAGAAGTGAGATTACAGGGAACCAGGCAGAGGGCCTTCTCAGTAGTGGCACCCGCTCTGCAGAATGCCCTCCCATCAGACGTCAAACAGATAAACAGCTATGTGACTATTAGAAGACATCAAAGAGATGAGTAACTATATAACCTTTAGAAAACCTCCAAAGGCAGCCCTGTATAGTTTGATATTTTACTGTGTTTGATGTTTTAATCTGTTGGAAACCACTAAGAGTGACTGGGGCAACCCCATCAGAAGGGTGGCATATAAATAAAAAGGTATTGTAATATTATGATTATATAAGGAGATGAGGCTAGCTTTACAGTCTGAATGTGACATCATGGTTGAGACAGACTTAAACAAACAAACATACATGCATGCATACATACATGCATAGGAGGTGCGTACTGCATTGCTGTGGAAGGTGAATGGATAGCCTTAAAACAAGCAAGCAAAGCATCAAGGGTATATAGCCAGACCAGCTTGTGAAGCTCCAGATCACAGGAGTGCCCCCTTGGTCCTGCAACTGTGGGGGCCCAAGGCTGTGGGTGCCATGCAGCATGCATGGCCCTGGTTCTGAAAGTTGTGGGTGCCTGGCCCCTTCATGGGGATTTTTGTGGGTGCTGGGGCCTCCAGGGAGTCGGCACCTGTGCCAGATCACATGCTAGCACCTCAATTAGTGCCAATAGTACTAAGAGAGCTGAAGTGTATGTTGCTGTTGTTAATTTTGCTGTCTGGTCTTTGACCGCAATAATGGATGATGGATGGATGGATGGATGGATGGATGGATGGATGGATGGATGGATGGATGGATATGAAGAGAGCTGTCTCCTGCAATAGAAATGAAAGGTGCTTCCTGTTTGGTCTGGGAACTGCTGCTTTCTTCAAACTTCTGTTGGGGTTTTTATTACAGTATAAGCGTAATCACCCTGTAAGGGAAGGTGATATTGTTAGCCTGGGGTGATATTGTTAGCCTGATTTAATAGCAAACCTGAGGTTTCCTAGTGCAACTACAGAATGTGCAAGAGTTCCTAGGACATGTAACAGAAATTCAAATTCTTTATTATTATCCTGAATACACACATTAGGAAGTGAAATCTCTCCACCAAATACACTAGTCATCTGTGATGTCATGGATTAAGAGACCCCTTTTTGGATTAAAAAAAAACTCTGCTCAGTCATAAAGTTCACTGGATAACCTTTGACAAATCTCTTTCCATATCATGGAGCTGTAAAGAAGTACATTGATGCAACAGACATTACTGATAATAACCAAAAGAGGAGTTTGGGAACATCAAGTATACACTCATATAGTACTGGAGATTGTAAGATTCAGGGAAATAGACATAACCAAGATTTTAAGATATTTATGTATTGGAGCGTAATATAGAATGATGACTAGTTTTTGCCTTAAATCCTCTCTTTACTTTCTGTGAGGCAATTCCACCCTAAATGTTGCACAGATTGTCTGCAATTAAGTCCTGAGATTTCAGGAGGATATACGTCTGAGCAATGAGTTTCATATCAGAGTGTCTGTCCGAGTCTGTAACTGAAAAGTTGCATGAAGACTAGATTAGGTTAATTGCACTGCATCCAAGGTTCCTTTCTGAAGGCGTTTGAGACGTGTCACTTGTGAGTCACACTCAGAGCTGGATGTTGGCCCATTATCACAGAGACTCGGCTGAGCAGTTGTTGGAGTCAGCAGAAATGAGAGGGCGCTCTGGGGCTGATTGATGGGAGCTCTCCTGTATGTGAGAGAAATAAGCTGCCTGCGGAGAGTCTCTCAGGCAACCTCAGGTTTTTTTTGTGTTTTAATTGGAAGAGGCCTAGTTGACAAAAGTCAAAACCGGAGAAGGATTATTTGGCTAACCTTAGAGCCCAGCACGAAGCAGAACGAGGATAAATTGTCTTTCTTTTCCTAGCTTTACCACTTCATCTGGGTGCTTCTGGTTTTAGCCATGGCTCAGTTCAAACACTTTGCTTTTCAATTCTAGGAACAGCAATTGGGCTTTCTTGCTTGCTTTGCAGGATACTTCTGCTATGCTTTTATTGTCTCCCCAAAGAGAATGCTGTGATTGGGGTTCATCTGCAGTGGCTGTTTCAGCCAAGGTGCATCTAAGGGGCAATTTATGCAGTCTCCCCCCCACACACCCAGATTGTCCCCCATTAGTCCTCCATTTCCAGGACTTGTTTACACCCAAATAAATGAGTAGTTAATTAAAATTTCCTTTACAATATTCCTTGAGCTGTCATTTCCAATATCTCAGGATGTATTGCCACTGAAGCAGTGAGATGAAGCTGTCTCCCAGCTTTGATGAATGGAGTTTAATTCTGAGTAAACATTAGAGAAGGATCTTGGCCATGAGAACAAGCATTGATGGTCAGGCTCAGGACTGGAAATGGAGCTTAGTATTGGTCACCTGAAAGCAGGGGTAGGCAACCTAAGGCTCATGGGCCAGATGCGGCCCAATCGCCTTCTTAATCCAGCCCATGGACAGGCCGGGAATCAGCATGTTTTTACATAAGTAGAATGTGTCCTTTTATTTAAAATGCATCTCTGGGTTATTTGTGGGGCCTGCCTGGAGATTTAACATGAATAAAATGCATCTCTGGGTTATTTGTGGGGCATAGGAATTTGTTCATTTTTTTTCTTCCAAAATATAGTCCAGCCCACCACATGGTCTGAGGGACGGTGGACCGGCCTATGGCTGAAAAAGGTTGCCAACTCCTGCCCTAAAGCAGTGTTTCCCAAACTTGGGTCTCCAGCAGTTTTGGACTACAACTCCCATCATCCCTTGCTAGCAAGTCCAGTGGTCAGGGATGATGGGAATTGTAGTCCAAAAGCAGCTAGAGACCCATGTTGGAGGAGTACCGCCCTAAAGGATTGGTGAGCACTAGAAGCCCTTTGGATCTGAGCTGGAGAAGACTTCCCAGCTAAAGAGCTGCTCTCGGGAAAATTGGAACTTGAGGCAAAATCCCACCTACCACAGGGGATGCTCTTCACTCCATATATCCCCCAGTGTATGTGGCTGACCCTTCCTTGCTGGCTGCTCCTGGAGAAATGTCTGTTGCTTTGCTAGGTGGCTGTATGAAGCAAAGGTGCTAGGTGAAGCATGGAATGAAAGAACTGATTCCAGGAAATCTGAGTAAGGGGCCAAAGACCTCCTCTGCAGGCAACCCTCATAGTCCAAGGTCTTCATACTCCATTTTCTCCAGGGTCAGCTCTCCAGTTCAGCTCCCTATGAAAGCAATGTAGATATTATCTTTTGCTTTGCAAAGCCAGACCTTTTGGCCAAGAGGATCCCCCACAAGAGGTGGGCTGATGGCTCTGACTCCAAATTTTCTTGGGCCTACTCTTCAAAGCTGAATCCTTTCCTTACTGAGGTCTGCCTTGAACAGCTGCCCAGACTGCTTCAGCAATGAACTGAGCTATGTAACCATTTGGAAATAAATAGCTCAATTGCTTTCTTTGCCAATCTGATGTGAGCTGAGGGGAGCTTGTCCATCACTAATTTCTGGGTAAGATTGCCAGGGCTTTTTTTCTAGCCGGAACTCACTGGAACTCAGTTCTGGCACCTCTCAGATGGACACTGCTGCCATTATAAGAGAACAATGGAGGTGTTCACAGAGAGTTTCAGAACCTCTTCATCTAGAAAAATAGCACTGAACATTGCACTATATTAAGTCCCAGTTCTGCTTCCAGACAACTGCAGAAAAGCAATGCCTCAGTAGCGCCAAAAGCACCAAACAAACCAAATATGCACTTTACATTTATTAAAGTACTTTTAATTGCACATTCAGTTGCTGTTTAGTTTAGTTTGTTTTATGACAGAGCTGTTTGTTTGCTATTTATGGGATTTGTTGGTATGCATTCTGTAGTTTTTGCATTTATTTTTTAAGTATTTCCCCCCCTGTATATATTTTTTAATTGTTTCCCCACTATGGGATTGAACTATTTAATGACAAGCAGGTTATAAATACTCATTAAAAAAATAAATACATGTCCAGTACACAGAAGCAAATGAGTGAAATTACCTTCGCATTTTCTGAATTCTCTAGGCTGTGCATGCTCATGGCAAGAAACAGGACATGACAAAACGAAGATCACCAGAGGGAAGGTGAGGGAACTTTTAGTCACTCCTAATGCATGCCAAGGGACGTGGGTGGCGCTGTGGTCTAAACCACTGAGCCTGTTGGGCTTGCCAATCAGAAGGTCAGTGGTTCAAATCCCCATGACGGAGTGAGCTCCCATTGCTTGGTGCCAGCTCCTGCCAACCTAGCAGTTTGAAAGCACATTGAAAATGCAAGTAGATAAATAGATACCACTCCGGCGGGAAGGTAAACAACGTTTCTGTGCACTGCTCTGGTTTCACCTGAAGCGGCTTAGTCATGCTGGCCACATGACCCGGAAAAACTGTCTGTGGAAGCGGACAAACGTTGGCTCCCTCGGCCTGTAAAGCGAGATGAGCACCGCAATCCCAGAGTCGTCTGTGACTGAACTTAACTGTCAGGGGTCCTTTACCTTTTTCTTAATGCATGCCAAGCATGCAGCATGGGATGGAGAATTATGGTAACTTCCGGAGAAAATGACAGAGGAAGTCTTTTGCATACAGAAACTCTCAGTTTCAACCCTCAGCATTTTCAGGTAAAGTTTGGAAATACTCCTATCTGACATCCTGGAAAGGCCTTGTCCAGTCCATGTAAGCAATTCTGAACTAGAAGGGTCAACAATACAAGGCAATTTTGTATGTTTCTGTAGCTGTCATTCTGCTTAAGTAAGTTATCAACAGGGCACAAATCTCTTATTAAAAATATGAGGAGAAACTCAGAAGCAGGAATGTCGCAGCTTTCAAAGCCAACTTATTACCCTCACGAATCACAACCAACTGCTGGTAGTGCAATATTCCTCCCTCCCCACATATGATCAGGAAGAAATAAGTCTTCCCAGGCAGGAGCAAATACTCAGCAACCAGTGGGGACGATGAACTTAGTTTACTCCCTTGCCTCCCTCTCCATTGCTGGACCACACCTGAAGGAAAGGTACTTTCATCATGTAACCCCACCTTGAAGAAAACTGTCTGGATTTCATTAAAAAAAGGGAATAACAAATGTTTATTTATGCCAAATAAAGGCCCTCAGCCAATGGGCTGCTTTGGAAGGAAGGGAAGGTATAATAATAATAATAATAATAATAATAATAATAATAATAATAGATTTTATGATGAAATCATAGACTGGAAATGTAAATAAGGCTGTAAGAAATATACCTATGTTAAAATAAATAGGGACTTACTTCAGAGAAAATATGTTTCGGATGGGAGCATTGATTTGACTGATAACTGATGTTTTCTTTCAGAAACCTGACATATTGGACAAAGCAGGCCGCTCCAGAAATGCCTTTTGCTCTTTCTGTGTCACATGCCGATATTTTATTCTGGAGCCGCCACTGCAACAACTACAATACAAATGGATAGTAGCTGTAGAATGAACAGCAACACAAGATTGCAATCCAAAGACTAAGGGAAAGTAGCATGCTAACTACACAAAGCACTGCTTTGAAGAATGGTGTATGGACTTCATGAAACAAATGAAGAACAAATGTATATTTATTGCCTAAATAAAGGTCCTCAACCTGGTGGTCTTCTTAAATCAACTCAGGCCATAGAGAATATAAAAGGTACTATGTAGTTTATGAAGAAACTTACTTTCAGTTTAATGATTACAGTGACACCTACTGTTCCCAAATAATCAAAATTATGTACATTTCATTCCGCAATATGTTAGGAAATTATTGTTCTGTAATTCCCATCTACAAATTTATTGCATGGATTTCAAGTGGATTTCCATCCCCTCTCAAACGGATTGCATTTTATTACTTCAGAAAAGCTTTACAGCACCGTGAAAAAGCACAACTTTTTATGAGTCAGTGTATTTATATTCATGGTCCCACTCAAAGAAGGAAGGATTTTATGTAGCTCAAGACATCTATAAATAGTAAAATAATATCTCATTATTTGCAGTTTATGGCTGCAGCACACGTCTGAATATTTTTAGTATTAACTGCCACCAGGCACAATCTGGCCAACCTTACGCACATCCGTCACATTTATCTCAATGGGAGAAAATTAAACACTTGAATATTTGGGGATATTTGCAACATTCACTAACCAGACCTTTTTGAGGAGGCACTTAGAAGGCTGCAATGTTTTGTTTTTCCAGTGGTTATTTTAACTTGTTTTGCCCCTTGAAGGAGAGATTATGTTCAGAACTTGGGAATGTATTTTGTTAAATAAAACTTTGCACACGCTCTGTGCACATCTTGTTGGCTTTGGTGCATTGTCTTCATGCTGCAGACATAGAGGAGGGGTGGACCAATAAGCAGGGGATCTTCAAAGGTTTGCTAACTTGTTGAACATCTGCATTCAGTGTTATTAACAAATCTTGCTCTAAGTTCAGAAAGAACAAGTTTGGTGATAGCAATCAGAGGAGCTCAGTAACCTATTTTTATTTTGTTGTGAATCTCTAGTGACAACTGTGTAGTAAAAGATTGCTTTGGTTAAAGGTGTATTTGAAAATAATAAGGGATTGTTATGTGTAAGGATGGGCAATGTTTTGTTAATTCCGGCTATGCTGTGTATCACATTTGTGGGAAGAAACCCAGTGGGTGAGCTCACTTTTTCTGCTTTTATTGGTCTACAGTTGGTTAGCTAATTGTAGAACTGGTCTGCTTTCATCAGTTGATGCTGGTAAATATAACACTTAAAACACTTTATTTGCTGTTGGGGTTGTGCCACAGTTATCTGAATTAACCAAGTCCATTTCAGGAATTGTCCCAATTCTAGATAATTAATTGTACCATCTGCCAAATTAATGTGACTTATCTGTCTCTTTTGTTTATTCCCTGAGCTTTCCCCTTAAATGTCTACCAGATTCATTAGTTTTTCTATTTGGAGATGCACTCATTGAGCGTAAACAGCTGTTTGATTTTTTTTTTTAATTGTTAAGGTTTGCAATCTCCCCTAGTCTTATTTAGTACCTCTGGGTTCCTAGAAATTTTAATGTACAAACATAAATTTGATTTTTCCCATCAAGAGTGAAAAACAATTTCCCATTATGATGAATATGGAATTCTAACGTAGAAAACCACTGTGAGGAATATGAGTTTTATTATTGTGTTTTGACACTTATATCCCAGTGAAGGCAAAAGACACTGAAGTAAGTAAGGTAAACAGACATTTAATACCATTTTGAGAGATTATTTGTCAAAGATGTGAAGGTCCTATCTTGGATAACGTGGTGTGTTAAGTATCTGCACCTGTTCTGTTCCCTCAAATGTGCCTCTACCACATACATTTGCCAGTTTCAAATGTTACTTGACTGATTCCATAAAATTCCTGCAAGCTCTAAGAATTCTGTATATGTAAGGAGAGGAGAGGGACTGTTGTGGTTAACAATTGTCCTCCTGGCAACCTTGTCTTCCTTAAGGTAGTCCTTAAGATACATCAATGCATATTTTCTGGCACTTTATTTCATGCACTCCTTTTTGGGGAGAAGAGAAACGCTCTTTGAGAAACTGCACCAGGGCTCCCAACCACCTTAATCCATATTTGGACCTGGGAGAGCTGTTAGTGAACACCAAGTCAGTCCAGAGTAAAGCATATACAGTGGTACCTCAGGTTACAGACGCTTTAGCTTACAGATCCTTCAGGTTACAGACACCCAGAAATAGTACCTCGGGTTAAGAACTTTGCTTCAGGACGAGAACAGAAATTGTGCTCCAGCGGTGCAGCAGCAGCAGGAGGCCCCATTAGCTAAAGTGGTGCTTCAGGTTAAGAACAGTTTCAGGTTAAGAACGGACCTCCGGAATGAATTAAGTTCTTAATCCGAGGTACCATTGTATCATTCATTAATTAAATGAGGATGAGCAGGGCCAGATTTAGGTTTGATGAGGCCCTAAGTTATTGAAGGTAATGGGGCCCTTTATATGTCCAACTGTCCTTTGTTAACAACAAATTGTTGCTTTTTTGTGTGTTGGATATATGCTTGTCAGGGGTTCAGAAGGAGAGACACAGGAGGGGGAGCAAATGGAGAGTGAGGAGGAGGAGTACGAGGGGGGCGCAGGCAGTGACAGTGGCCAGAGTTATTCCACAAGCCTCTCTAGCGAATCGGAGGACTCACAGAAGGGAGCGCCGGTGGCCAGAGCAAGGGAGATTCCAAGGGAGAAACCTCAAGAGGGAGGGGCCAGCGGGGAGTCCCTGAGCAGCAGCTGGAGATCAGGACCAGCGTCTCCACCAGAGCGCAGTGGGGAGGGGGAGTCCCAGGAGTCGGGACCAGTGTCCTCACCACCAGAGGGAGGAGAGGAGTCAGGTTTGGCAACACCCACATCAGGAAGCGGGGAAACGGTCAGAAGGAAAGTCACCGGCTGGGCGCGCGCGCCAAGTTCAAATGTACAGGAGCGCGGCACAGCGGGGAGCCCGGGAAGGGAGCCAGGTCCTAAAGCCCGCCGGAGGGAGGGGCAAGACTCAGGAGGCTCCGCGTCAGAGGAGTCCAGGAAGGAGGGAACCCCAGAGGGCAGAAGGACCCAACGCAGGAAAGAGCAGCGCAAGAGGTGGAGCCAGGCTAGAATCTTAAACTGGTGTGGGTGGAGCAGTGAGTCAGAGGGGACTTAGCCGGTCTAGCGTTAAGACGTGGGTCTGCGCGCCCAGAGCTTGGAAATGGAAACTAAACTTCAATAAAGACTTTTGTATATAATATCCACTGGGCGTTGGTCCTCTGTGAGCTGGGACCTAGCGGCAGTCCTGACAATGCTATATGGCAATTTATGGACCTAATAGGTATCTAAAACCATTTGCACATGTTGCCGTGCAACCAGTCCATGCAGACTGTAGGCACCCTATACATATAGAAATGAGCAAACCAGTGATATTTTAGGGAGCAGGCTAGCAAGCTGCCTATTTACATCATAGGAACCTACACAACACAAAACACTGTTGCTGTATAAAGGTTTTATTTTATGTGTTTTTTATCTTATATTTTGGAAATGTACATCCAGGTTTTTTTCCCTTTAAATTTTTTGGGGGCCCACAAGAGAGTGGGCCCCTAAGCTATAGCTTGTTTAGCTTATATGTAAATCCGGCACTGAGGATGGGGGCGGCTGTGGTCTGTGAGGATTCCATCACCCAATTTGGGATTTGATGCTGGCACCTGGTGTTGGGCACTAAGAATTTTCTTCCTTTTCATTTGCACAACTTTGCATTTGTCAAGTGACTTCATGAGTCAGCAGTGCTTAACATGAGTTAACAGTGTGATGCAGCAACAACAAAAACCCCTAATGCTTCATCAACAGAAGTCTAATGTCCAGAACAAGGGAAGCAATAGCACTGCTCCATTTTGCCTTGGTCAGACCATACCTGGAATGCTGTGTCCAATTCTGGGCACCACAAATTAAAAAGGATGGTCACAAGCTGGAACGTGTGCAGAGGAGGGCAACCAAGATGGCCAAGCGTCGGGAAACCAAGCCTTACAAGGAGTGCTTGAAGGAGCTCAGTATGTTTAGCCTAGAAAAGAGGAGGCTGGGGGGAGATATGAAAACCACCTCCAGATATCTCAAGGGCTGTCACATGGAAGATGGAGCAAGCTTGTTTTCTCCTGCTGGAAGGTCTGACTTGAACCAATTGCTTCAAGTTACAAGAAAGGAGATTCTGCCTAAACGTCAGGAAGTACTTTCTAACAGCAAGAGCTGCTTGACAGTGGAACGGTCTCCCTTGGGAGCTTGTGGAGTCTTCTTACTTGGAGGTTTTTAAGCAGAGATTGGATGGCCATCTGTCATGGATGAGATTCCTGTATTGAAAGGGGTTGAACTAAATGACCGTTGGGGTCCCTTCCAGCTCTATGATTCTTTGAATCACCTTAAAAGTAAAGGTAAAGGGACCTCTGACCATTAGGTCCAGTCGTGGCTGACTCTGGGGTTGTGGCACTCATCTCGCTTTATTGGCCAAGGGAGCCAGCATACAGCTTCCAGGTCATGTGGCCAGCATGACTAAGCCGCTTCTGGCCATCCAGAGCAGCGCACGGAAACACCGTTTACCTTCCCGCTGGAGCGGTACCTATTTATCTACTTGCACTTTGATGTGCTTTCGAACTGCTAGGCTGGCAGGAGCTGGGGCTGAGCAACGGGAGCTCACCCTATCATGGGGATTCGAACCCCCGACCTTCTGATCGGCAAGTCCTAGGTTCTGTGGTTTAACCCACAACACCACCCGCGTCCCTTTTGACTCACCTGAGGCTATACCAAATGTGATCCTATCCGTGCAGGACTGGCTTTGCTACTACAGTTATCCATGCACTAGTAACTTCCCATTTGGATTACTGCAATGTGCTACATGTGGGTTGCCTTTGAAAACATTAGCTCTTCTGTAATAATAACAATATTTTTTTATTTATACCTCACCCTCCTCAGCCAGAGCCGAGCTCAGGATGGCTATCACCCGTAAAATTACAATAAAAACATAATGGGGGGGGGGGACAATTTAAAATACGAGTTAAAATACAATTTAAAATGCAGCCTCATTTTAATAGTAGCCCATAGATCAAAACCATAAGGGGAGGGAAACATAAGGGTCAGACTGAGTCCAAAGGCCAGGTGGAACAGCTCTGTCTTGCAGGCCCTGTAGAAAGATGTCAAGTCCCACAGGGCCCTAGTCTCTTGTGACCGAGCGTTCCACCAAATTGGGGCCAGTACTGAAAAGGCACTGGCCCTAGTTGAGACCAATCTAACCAGACACAAGATTTACCCACGCTGGAGGAATGGCAATCACAGTTGATGGACTATATGGAATTGGCTGAAATGACTGGCAGAATCCGAGACCTGGGAGAAGAAACAATTGAGGAGGACTGGAAAAAGTTTAAGGACTATTTGAAAAAACACTATAAGCTGTATGGATGTTAAAAAAAATGCACCTTTCAGGAAACTCTAGCTTCAGCAAATGTAAGTTAATGGAATGAAAATTAAGACACAAGAATTTAGAGGTAAAATAATGAAATAACTTTATTGTGTTTAATACAAAGCATACAAGAATTGGGTTATAGTAAAATTGAAATCAGGGAACATGATAAAATGGAAGATACAATAAGTTTTGAAATAAGTTAACAAATTGCTGATGTTTTATACGACAGAGAACGCAGGGTTTGGAGGATGTGGGGAAGTCCTTTAGATTGGATGGAAAAAGAACATGGAAATTTGTTATTCTTCTATTCTATTTTCTTATAACTATCCTTTATTCTTTTTTCTGTATTTCTTAAAATTAATAAAAATATTTTTTTTTAAAAAAAGAGACCAATCTAACCACCTTGCGACCTGGACAGCAAAAAAATTCTTCTCCTTCTCCGTATTATAGTGTTATATACTGCTTTTTATTTACAAAAGAGAAAGAGGTATAAATACAATATAATATAAACATAATAAAAAACAACAATATCCAATAAAAATCAATAACCATCAGTTACTGATGGTTATCTGCGACCAGATACGGCGACGATTCCCGGGAGAAAACCAGGAGGAGGACAGGTCAGAGGAGTCCCAAGGGAAGAGCGGGGCAGTGAGGCCCATAGAGCAGGAGGGGCCAGCAGGAGAGGCAGAATCAGTAAATACAGAGAGGACCCGCAAGGCCGAAAGGACACCGGAACCAGAACCACGACTGAGCGAGCCGGTTGCGCCAGACCAACCAGCCCCATCACAGCCAGCATCCTTGGAACACGAGCCAGAACCTGAACCCCAGACCAGGGAACACCCCAGGCCACAATGCACACATAGGCTGTCGGCATACCTTGAGGACTATGAATGCGACCTCCCGGGCAGGACTGGAACTTAGAGGGGAGGGGTGTTATGTACTGAGTTGAATAGGATCCAAACTGCAGCAGTCTGATTGGTCCTAGAACAATAGGATCCAAACTGCAGCAGTCTGATTGGTTCTAGAACAATAGGATTCAGAATGCAGCAGTCTGATTGGTCCTAGAACAATGCAGCAGTATGATTGGTTGGCAGGAACCACCCAATCATGCTCCAGATAGAAGTGAATCCACAACCTGATTGGCTTACAGTAGAATTCCGGAATTAGTCAATCATGTGCAGCCCATTGTGTAAATAATGTATATAAAGCAGATACTGTGAGGGGACTTTCATTCATTCCTCCTCACCATTATGAGCTGAATAAAGAGCATGAAATCACTTTGCGACTCTGAGTATATTTCACAGGCATACCCCCAAAATTCAGGCCACTGTGAATTTGCTTCACCGTGTTATGTCATTGATGATCAGGTTTTTTTCTTCATCTAAGCACCATCTGCCTCACAGTCCAAATGTTAAAGTGGTGTTGGTGCAGAGTGCATCTCTGAATGCAGGAACAACTTTTGCATTGCTAAGCTTCACAGAGTCACATGTTCCACGGGGACTGTGACCCCTGAGTTCTTTCAGCAGAAACAGCTTTGGATCCAGAAGTCTGCAACTGGAGCATGACAAATCTGTGGTCACCTTGGGAAAGCAGAACTGTTTTTAAAGTAGCCTTAATCTGGCCAAACCAGACATTCCTTTTAGGTATTTTGTGTCTGAATGATCTATGATAATGTTAATGGGCTTTGTCATTTATTTGGATTCACCACTGTGCCAAGGGCAAGGCCTGTGGTTTGAAACAATCATGTTTGCATATACAGAATTTATCCTTTATATTCCTGCACTTTCTACTTATTTTTGTTTTGCAGTTATAAATAATTAACATCCCTTTAATGATTTTTTTTCAAATTGCTCTACCTTAAGGGCTGTATTTTTTTTTATTTTTTTTTGTATTTTTTACTCCAGGCACACGTGTAACCTCCAGTAGAAAATTAAGAGTTATGGAGTTATGTACCAGAGGAAGCTGTGTTCTTTTTAAAAAAGGGGAGAACCTCTTAAAAATGCAAATCTATGCAACACCGATGCCAAAATAGCTGCTCCAGTAAGTGAAACTAATGTGCTGAACTTGCCAGTACAATAATCCAAAATATGGAATGGATCCCAAACAGCAAAGTTCTGAATTCTAACTTTTCTCAGTAGTAAACAGCGTGTTACCAAAACAGCTAACTTTCATTCCTTGAAGATGCTTTATGCAGGAGTTGAAAGGAACTGCCCTTAAATGCAAATTTCTAATTCTGTAATGAAAGTTATCTATTGACTGAACAAATTTAAGTAGACTTTCCCACAGCACTTTGACTACTCAAGTGTGGTTGCTTCTTCTGCCGACTGCACTGGGGGCGTTCAGCATGACTGGCTTAAATGTCCCCCTGGCCAGCCAGGCATGAAAGCAGACAATGTCTGGCCAACCAGCAAGGCACTGACCAGCAATAAGGGCCTCTGATTGGCCCGTTTGAACTTAAGGGAATTTAGGCTTCCAGAGGCTTTCCTCTGACTCTATTCCAATATATAATATAGGGTTTATTCAGTCAACAAGCTTTTGTCGAACATCACCTTGATCTCAGAACAGTGTGAGATCCAGGCACTTACCCAGGGTCTGTGTTTCCTTTGGAAATGAGGCACAGAGGAGACTGTGGTGTCTTTATGTGATATGGCTTATTATTTACACATATAACCAACCTGAGCCTTTGATGTAGGGGTTCACAACATTAGCATTAACCCCAAGAGGTTCATCATCACCATCCATATATATATAAACACATTTAAAAGGCTGTAGCATGTTAATCAGTCAATGGCTTGGTAGAAGAGGAATGTTTCTGCCTGGCATCTAAAGATTATAATGAAGGCACCAAACAAACCTCCTTGGGGTTTCTGCCACAGCTGCATCCTTGGGTTCAAGAAGAAATCACCCATGGCTCTCCCTCTGCTTTTCCAGCCTTCAAGCTTTCTCCCTCTAGGTCACATCACAGCAAACTCTGCTCAAAACTCTGTCCTCCTGATTATCTAAGAGCTGGAGGAGGTGCCCCACCCATTTGCCCTCTGGCGCAGAGTCCCCTCTCTTCTGCTTTCTTAATGGCCCATCACCTTTTCCGTTGTTCTCTCTTAATGGCTCATCTCCCAGGCAATTACCTCATAAGGCAAGTGGCCTGCCTTGTCTTTTAACCCTTGCTGGATCCAGGGGATCAGGAGGCTTAATTAAATTCTAACACTTACTGGGTCCAGGGATTTAGGGGAGTCTGACACCCCCCAAACTCATAACAATATATATTACCAGGTTGGAAGTGGGTAGGCTGTGTGCCAGACCCTTCTAATGCCTTCATGGAATAGTCTTCCTGGTTAGGTGATGGCCTAGGAAATGGCCATTAAGGGAACAAAGGAAATGGCTTAATACAACCCGCTGCTCAACTTCCTGCTAGTTAGAAAGACGAATGCCAGAGTTGAGAATACAGCTTCTGGCAATTAGAAGTAATGATCAGATAAAAGGTGTAACGTTGGGTAGGAAAGAATATAAGGTTAAAGCCTTTGCGGATGATTTAGTATTAACTCTGGAAGAACCTATGAACACGGTAACAGAAGTGTTGAAAGAAATAGACCAATTTGGCCAGTTGGCAGGATTCATCTTGAATAAGAAAAAAACTAAAGCAATTACTAAAAATATAGATCCGGAGATTGTTAACAGATTACAGCAGCAAACTGAAATAGAAGTGGTTAAGAAAGTTAAATACTTAGGAGTTTGGTTAACCCCCAGGAGTATTGACTTGTTTCAGAATAATTACATTCCAACATGGAACAAGATCAAAAGGGACTTAGAGGTGTGGGGAAGAATGAAATTGTCATTTTGGGGAAGAATTGCAACAATAAAAATGAATGTGCTACCGAAGATGTTATTCTTGTTTCAAACAGTTCCAGTAATCAAAGGGGCAGCGATTTTTTAAAATTGGCAAAGAGAAATTTCAAGGTATATCTGGCAGGGTAAGAAGCCGAGGATAAAATTTAAGATATTGACAGACGCAAAAGAAAAAGGAGGCTTCGCCCTGCCAGACTTGAAATTGTATTATGAAGCATCTTGCCTCTGTTGGTTGAAGGAATGGATTAAATTAGAAGACACAGATGTGTTAGATCTTGAAGGTTTTGATAATAGATTCGGGTGGCACACGTATTTGTGGTATGACAAGAAACGGGTACATAAAGGTTTTGAAAATCATATTATAAGAAGGTCTCTGATTGAAGTGTGGGAAAGATATAAAAATCTGTTGGAACAAAAAGCTCCATATTGGTTGTCGCCGTTGGAGGCAATGAGTGTGAAGAAAGTCAATATGACAGGGGGATGGGTGACATATGAGAAGTTAATATGTAAAAGTGAAGGAAAATGGAAAATGAGACCATTTGAAGAAGTTAAGGACTATGTGAATGACTGGCTGCATTTTTTTCAAATTAATGAGATGTTTAGAAAAGATTTGAATCAGAGGGATCTTGCTGATAAAGAATCAAAATTTCAGACAGAAATACTGAATAATGACTATAAGATTTTAGCAAAAATGTATAAGATATTATTGGAATAGTGTACAAAGGATGAGGAGGTAAAATCAGTTATGATTGACTGGGCAAAAGATATAGGGTATAATATACAAATGGAGGATTGGGAAAGACTCTGGAAAGAAGGTTTAAGATTCACTGCATGTACAGTTATAAAATAAAATGTTATGAAAATGATGTACCGATGGTATGTAACACCTGTGAAGTTAGCAAAAATGTATAAGACAAGTAACAAATGTTGGAAATGTAAAGAAAAAGAAGGTACCTTTTTTCATATGTGGTGGGAATGTAAGAAGGTAAAATGCTTCTGGGAGATGATTTATAATGAATTGAAGAAAATGTTGAAATATACATTTGTTAAGGAACCAGAAGCTTTCTTACTAGGCATTTCAGGTAATGAGATAAATAAGAAAGAAAAGAAGTTATTTTTATATGCAGTGACAGCAGCAAGAATACTGATGGCCCAGAAATGGAAACAGGAGGAGCTACCTACGATAGAAGAATGGAGAACTAAAATGATGGACTATGCAGAACTGGATAGAATGACTGGAAGGATCCGGAATCGACAAGATCAAAGATTTACAGAAGACTGGGAAAAGTTTATCCAATATATGCAAAAACTGAGTGATAATCAAATTATGTTTGTAAGTTTTCAGGAAGCTCTGTGAGGGGAAATGGTTAAAATGGCAGAAATGTGTCAAAAGTAATAAAGGGAAGGAATTGCAGACAAATTGAGGGAAGTCAAAAAGAGAAGTAAGATTTAATTAAGATGTATGGAGTGTATAAACTTGTTTTTTGTATCTGAAAACCAATAAAAATATAATATTAAAAAAGAGAGAGAATACAGCTTCTGGCAGTTCAGCATCCAGTGAGAACAAACCAGTTCCTGTTCCTCTAGGGTAGGGTGAGAGTGTATTCATATGTAAACAAAACTGTATATCCTAAAGACCCCATGGTTTCTGCCTCACTCTGAAGGAAACTCAAACCCTGGGTGAATGCCCAGAACTTCCAACCACTCAGAGATTGCAGTGGCCTGCTGCAATGAGCTAAAGAAAATGTTTTAAAATACTTTTATTAAAAAACCAGAAGCCTTTTTATTGGGTATAGTGGGTGAAGAGATACCAAGGGAAGATAAAAGACTGTTTATGTATGCAACAACTGTGGCAAGAATTCTCTCAGCCCCAAAATGGAGACAACAAGAAGTACCAATGAAAGAAGAGCGGCAGATGAAGATGATGGACTTTGCAGAACTGGCAAAGCTGACAAGAAAAAAACCGAAACCAGCATGATCAAGTATTCCAAAAGAGTAAATATATACAATATCTGAAAGATTATTGTAAGGAATTAACATCACTAGCAGGGTTGTCTGAAGACTTGTAATGAGAATTTTTCTACCTTTCTGTATTTATTTAAATTTTGAGCTATTTTGTAATTAGAATTGGAAAACATATAAAATGCAATGATATATAAAGGTTAATTTGGAAAGCCATGAGGCGGGCGGGAAGGAAGTCAATAGGCTCTAAAGACCCAGAGAGGTGAAGTGGATAACGATGATGTGAATGCATATTATTAAATGGAAAATAAATAAAAATTGTTTACAAAAAAACAAAAAACAAAAACAGAGATTGGGGTGGCCTACAACAAGTTGGTTGCACATCAACTCAAAATATGGCAGGCATCATGTCCTGTATTTTCCTCTTTCCCCAGGTCTTTTTCTTCCAGAGCAGTGACGAAGAAAGTAGGGCAGCTGCTGGTGATGGCAACATAAATAAAATATCGAGGGGGGGGGGTATCAGGTAATCAGCCCTCCTGCATAATCACATGACAGGGCACACACACCATATGAATTACCGTGCCCATCAATTGGGGTGGGGGCAGTCCCCTCAAATAATTTTTTTTTGGGGGGGCGAAGACCCCTCGCCCCTTTGGAGTCGCCTCCTGCGGCAGCAGCCGCAGGACCATCTGGCCTCCCGCCGGCTTCGCGGGACACCTGGCGGCCCCTCCTGTTGCTGCTGCTGTTGTCATGGCTCCTTCCCAGCAAGCAGCGCCCGCTCCGGCGGCGCCGAGATAGTTGCCTGGCCGGGAGCGGCTAGGAAAGCCGGGGCCGGGGGAGGAGAGCCGGGCTGGATTCACCGGCCGGGAGCGCGTTTCTCCGAGGGCGCAAAAGGAGCCGAAGGGGACCTCGCCCGGCAGAGAGAAAGCGGGTCTCTCTCGACACCCGCTGCCTCTCCCCGGAGACGGACAAAAGACTGAACCTCAGCTGAACTTCGGGAGGGCGAGGGTCACCCTCGGCCCAGCCGGGCTCGGGGCGAGGCGGTGGGGCAGCTCGTCAGGCCGGAGGGGCGGCGCAAGCTCCTCGCGGGACCCGCACTCGACCACCGGCGCTGCTGCAACTGTAAGGCGCTGCGCAAACCCCTCCTTGGATCTCGCTCTTTCCTGTCTTTTGGGAACCTCCCCTCTCCTCTAAGGGAGCATCCCGGTTCGGTCGGCTGCGCTGCTGGCGGGGGTGGGGGGCGCCAGCCTCTCTCGGCCAGCCTCGTTTTTCCAGGGGGGGTGGAGAGAAGGGGGGTCGTGCGCGCCGCTGCGCCCGCGGAGGACTCGGCCAGGCCTGGCCTGCATGGGGCGGGGGGAGACCGGCTGGCGGAGCGAAGGCCGCCTGTTGCTTCTTGGGCAGGAGCTGCTGGCGCTGGCCCGGTTCCAGCAGCGGGGTCTGCCGGGGGGGGGGAGGGGAGGGGTCGGGTCTCGGTCCGGGTCTTCACTCGGCGGCTGGACGAGCAGGAGGGATGCGGCGGGCCGGTTCTGTGTCTGCCGCGGGTAGGAGGAGGAGGAGGGATGGGGAGGCCCACCAAAGCGCGCCTTCCCCGGCCTGGCCTGCTGGGCTCCGTCTCCCCCCTCCCTTTCCTCTGGCGAGGAGTTTCCTGCGGTCACGCTCCCTGCTCGCCTTCCCAAGCAGCTCTGGTTCCTACTCTCTGGTCTCCCCCCCCCCCGCTCTCTTGATCGCCCTGAAACACTTGGGGTTGATCATGCTGCGCAGTTAGATGCAACATCTTTGCTTTTTGGGAGGGGGGGCGGACCGGGGAGCGAGCATCCTCTCCCCTCCCGTTAGGCGAACTGAGGTGCTGCGAATGGGAAAGAACTTGCATTGTTGAGAAGGGTTTTTTTTGGTGGGGTGGGGAGATGTGTTCCGTTTGCATGTGCGGTGGAGCGGGCTGGGGGGGCGAAGGATGCCAAGGAAGCTCATCATCCCCAGTTGAAGGAGGTCTGGTTAGCTTCGCTTTTTCGCCCTCCTCCGTGGAAACAGCTGAAGAGGACGAAAGGGAGGCGAGAACTCCGCCTTAACCTGGGCTGGGCGTTGTTTAACAAGGCTGATGTTGGAAGTACGGCGGAAAGATGAATATAGCCCCTCTCTTTCGGTGCACGTGAATAGGTAGAGCTAGGTTTCTTCTAACCTGTTGTAATAGCTGGGAGCACAAAGATAAGGAGTTGATAATTTCTTCAGATACAATTAGCGTGCAATAGAAGAGTTTATTGGTGTGTAGGCAGGAGTAAAGTGAGCAAAACCGTACAGACATCCTGCACGTGCTAATAAATCCACTCCTTTTATCTCGCAGTGAAAATGCCCGATAATCAGCTGATGATCATTGAGGGGGAATTAATAGCAACTCCTCTGTATTAAGGAATAACTGATGTGTCAAATGGTCCTGATCAAAACCTGTGAATGAGCATAGTCCTCACTGCTTATAATATTTGTATCATGATGTGCCCATTCTGCTGGAAACATGATTTGGCAACGCTTTCCCAAAGCAAGAAGGGGCCAGTCTATGCAAAACACTATTTCTGTGTTTTCAAAATAAATGCATGTCTGTAGTAAGCCCCAAAGTTCCAGTTCAGAGTTTAAGTGCACTTCTGTCCACTTAGCTCTCCGTTGCATTGCAACTACGTATTGAGTTTTAGTGGTGCACTATCTATTTTAAATCATTAGCTTTCCTGAAAATCCCAACCACTGTAAACTCTGTGGTATTGTGTAGAGATTACCAGACTGCAGTGTCAGACACTTCGTAGGCGTACTTATATAAATTGACGTATTTGGCTATCTCTACAAGTGTCGATTCAGAATGATTTACAGTATTGCATACAATGGGTGAATTCTGACCTCAACTAATTGTGCAGATCTGTATGTGTTTTTCTGTAATACAATTAGAATGAAGCTTCAAATGCTATGTGCTTTTTGTTTCTGATTGTGGTGGTTCTTAGTTTAGTTTTTCTAAAGGCTTTTATGGACTAGTGAATAACTATAGTACAGTATAAACACTGCATGGCAGTACAGAGACTTTCTCTCTAGTGTTTTTACATATAGGAGGACAAGTGTCTTGCGTTCTGTGTATCATGACCCTGTCTTCAAAGATGTCTTGTATTTACTTGATAATATAGCACCTATTTTAAAGAAAGGTTCACATGACATTTTGGAGAAGTGTGCTTGATTATTTATGGCAGTCTCCTCTCCAGTAAGCATTTCAGTCCACTCACTGAAATGAATGCCAGCATATTAATGGATCCTAGTGTGGTCTAGTAAGTTTTCTTTGCTTTGCCAATGACAAAACTACACTCTAAACCTAAAGAGGAAAGGTGGTAGGTTGTAGTTGACTTGAAGTCATTTTGTATCTGTCTGTTTATCCTGCTTTGCTACAGTGACATGCTTTGTTACATTGCACAGATGGTGGGCATTGCAACCCATTGCAATTGACTTGTTGGGCCAGCAAATAGGTTTGAGCAAAGAGTTGTAAGAAGCCCAGATTATGGGTGTGTTCACATGTTATATTCAACACATGTACAATCTCTGCACCTGGATACACAAGCAGTTTAGGGGGTACATTTGTACAGTATTCACATGCAGAGTTCAGTGACTGTACAGTATATGTACTCTGGTGCAGAATTGTTGTACTCTTGTAGTTATTCACATGTCATACCCAACTGATGTAGTCTCTAGTTTATACTGCCAAGAAAAGAAAATTGCTTCAGTGACATGATTTAAATACATTAAGTGAAACCATTCCCTTTTATTGGCAACAAGGCAAGGCATGCTGAGACTGATATACCTCCCAAAGCTGTTTCCTACCAATATTAATTAATTAATTTTTATTTAATTACATTCATATCCCACTTTTCCTCCAATGACTGCAAGGTAGGGCATACAATTCTCGCCCTCCTCATTTTATTTTCACAACAACCCTGTGAAGGAGAAATGGCTGAAAGACTGTAAGTGACCCAAGGTAACCCTTTGGGATTCAAACTGGTCTCCCAGATCCTAGTCCAACACTCTTTTAAGTATTACACCACATTGACTGCCTTTACATTAAGTAGAAAAAGTTGTGCAGAAAGGGGAACATAGTTTTATTATTTCCATTTCTTTTCTGCAGTATCTTCTTTTATAACTAAAACACAAGCTTTTGAAATGAAAACACCAACTCCTGTAAGGACCATAATTATAGATATGAAAATATTGCAGATCAAAAGTTATATCTGTTATTCCCAATAATATTCATGGTTTTCTTTGATGTAAGCCTTTTACAGCAAAATCCTATACATGTTTACATTCCTTACAGTTCAATGGGGTGTACAGTAAGCCCACAACTTATACACATTCACTTTGTGCATATTCAGGTTTAAGCGCTTGTCAATTAATAATAACAATAACAACAACAATAATAAGCAGATGGAAAGTGGGAGGGCATCCAGGGGGAAAAAAGACTTTGGCAGTCCCACCCAGCATTGACCTCATTGTGTTTTGATTGAATGGGATTTTGGCTTTGGGCACAATCCCCAGATTGTAACCCCTGTGTTGTGTAATGGTTAGTGTGTTGGAGACCAGGGTTCAAATCCCCACTCAGCCATGAAACTCACCAGGTGACCTTGGGCCAGTCACCATCTCTTAGCCTATCCTACCTCAAAGGGTTGTTTTGAGTGGGACTGGAGATATATTGTCCAAAACCATTTTGAAATCCATGTTGCGACATCTGTTTAACAATTTTAGAAATGGATCACAAATCATATGCTTTTGTGTGTGTGTGTGAGCGCGCTATGCAAAAAAAATCACAACGTGGGGAAAACTGTGAAGCCAGCCCATGCTTCTACATAGTTCCATCCTTATTTCAGACACTGTGATATATCACTATATCACGATGCTATATCATGATGCTTAGCTGGTAATATATTGTGATGTTGAAAACCAGGTTTCGCCCAGCTGTAGCTGTGAGGAAGAAATGCAGAGGGGGAGAACCACTGCACCACCTTGAGATCCTTCTAAGATAAAAGTGCTCTATAAATGCAATAAATAAATTAAAATAAATTGCGGGTTTACAGTACCCCTACACAAATATGCATAACATCAGCCCTAAATGTACTGAATGAAAATATTTGGAGGAAGAGGCAGCATCATGGTGGCCTAACATCCTAAAAATACTGGAAGCAGCCTTTTGACCTACATAGACTGTTCTATGTAGAGCCAGTGTGGTGTAGTGGTTAAGAACGGTGGACTCGTAATCTGGTGAACCGGGTTCGATTCCCGGCTCCTCCACATGCAGCTGCTGGGTGACCTTGGGCTAGTCACACTTCTCTGAAGTCTCTCAGCCTCACTCACCTCACAGAGTGTTTGTTGTGGGGGAGGAAGGGAAAGAAGATTGTTAGCTGCTTTGAGACTCCTTAGGGTAGTGATAAAGCAGGATATCAAATCCAATCTCCTCCTCCTCCTCCTCCTCCTCCTTCTTGTTCTTCAGGCATAGTTAATGCTATGTATTCATTCATTCATTCATTCACTAAAACAGATTTCTATCACTGCCTGTTGATCAAATCTTGCCATGAGGCTCTCATAAGCCCAAAACCTGAAAGATTCCTAGAAGTTGAAAGCAGCAGCAGAGCAAGCAGCCAGCTGCATAATTAGCAGGATAATTAATATCCCGTTAAAAAAAATATACCTGGTGCTTCAAAGAAAACACTCTGGTCAGCCAGGCAAACTGGGGGCAGGGGTGCCAACTTGAATAAAATATTATTTTGGGGGGAGGGGGCGCAGGTAAGCCCCAGCTGGCATAACAGATCCCATGACAGGGCGCACACACAGAGCATCTGAATGGCTTTGCCCATTAACTTTTTTAAGGAAGGGGTCTGTCCCCCTCATTGGGGGTGGGGAGAAGGTAACCTGGCCCCTAGAAGATTGGGGAGGGGGTTTCAAAGTTGAGGCACCGTGACCGAAAAGTGGTCCCGGTAGCTACCCACCTAATGGCGAAATGGGGATCGGAGGGGGTGAATGAAGAAACTTCTTAACACGTGTTGGAGAGGAGAGCTGGGCCGAATCCGACCCTCGCTTTCTCCCTCCCTCCCGCCGCCCGCGCGCTTCGTTCCTCCCAGAGCAGCCTCGGGGAAAAGAGGGCAACTGCCGCCGCAGGATTCAGGGTCCGGGGAGCCGGCGCGCCTTTCTCCGAGGGCGGAAAAGGAGCCGAGGGGGCCTTGCCCGGCAGAGATAAAGCGGGTCTCTTTTGGCACCCGCCCCTCCCCGGAGACGGACAAAAGACGCCCCCCCTCCCCGCGACGCTCTCGGCCGAACTTCGGGAGGGCGAGGGTCACCCTCGGGGCGAGGCGGTGGGGCAGCTCGTCAGGCCGGAGGGGCGGCGCAAGCTCCTCGCGGGACCCGCACTCGACCACCGGCGCTGCTGCAACTGTAAGGCGCTGCGCAAACCCCTCCTTGGATCTCGCTCTTTCCTGTCTTTTGGGAACCTCCCCTCTCCTCTAAGGGAGCATCCCGGTTCGGTCGGCTGCGCTGCTGGCGGGGGTGGGGGGCGCCAGCCTCGTTTTTCCAGGGGGGGTGGAGAGAAGGGGGGTCGTGCGCGCCGCTGCGCCCGCGGAGGGCTCGGCCAGGCCTGGCCTGCGTGGGGCGGGGGAGACCGGCTGGCGGAGCGAAGGCCGCCTGTTGCTTCTTGGGCAGGAGCTGCTGGCGCTGGCCCGGTTCCAGCAGCGGGACCTGCCGGGGGGAGGAGGGGAGGGGGCGGGTCTCGGTCCGGGTCTTCACTCGGCGGCTGGACGAGCAGGAGGGATGCGGCGGGCCGGTTCTGCTTCAGCCTCTGCCGCGGGTAGGAGGAGGAGGAGGAGGAGGAGGAGGAGGAGGAGGGATGGGGAGGCCCATCAAAGCTCGCCTTCCCCGGCCTGGCCTGCTGGGCTCCGTCTCCCCCCTCCCTTTCCTCTGGCGAGGAGTTTCCTGCGGTCACGCTCCCTGCTCGCCTTCCCTTCCTTCCCGTCGCTCTCCCAGCTCCCTTTACTGTCCAGAAACACTCGGGATCAATGCGACGCCTTTGCTTTTTTTTGGGGGGGGGGGAATGGGGGTGGGCACCGGGGAGCAGCGAGCATCCAGCATCCTCTCTTCTCCCCTTAGGCGAACCCAGGGAGTTCAAATGGAAAGGAACTTGCATTGCTAAGAGGAGAAGATGCGGGGAGGGGGGAAAAGAGAGATGCGCTCTGTTTGCATGCGCAGTGGAGCGGGCAGGGAGCGAGGATGCCAAGGAGCGTCATCCTGATTCGGAAAGAGCCAGATTTGTCGCTTTCATATTCTGTGAAAGCAACCGGAGAGAACTAATGTAAGGTTACCAGACTTCCCCGTTTCCCGGGGACAGTCCCCGGATTTCCAAATCAGTCCCCCATACAGAATCCATTGAAGCTGAAAAGTGTCCCCGGATTCATTGAAAAATAATCTGGTAACCTTAAACGAGTCTGGTTTAACCTTAAACGAGTCTAACCTTAAACCTTGAGCGAGTCGAGAACTCCGCCTTTGCCCTTGTTGGGAGCGGAACAATGAGGGTTAGTTGTGGTTGCGGCTACACACACTCAGGATCATTTCCCTTGGCTAAGCGTTGCTTAACAAGGCTTATTGACTGGTTGAAAAAAAAAAAAAGGAGAGAAATGCACAATCCTCACACTTTTGGTGTGCGTGAATGGGTAGGGTTTTAGTCTGTTGGGAGCACACAGTTAAGGACTAGATCATTACTCCACATTGGATTAGCCTGGAGCAGAAGAGTATTGGCTTTGTGTATATGCAGGAGCGAAGTAAACAACCGGGTATAGGTGTTATCCTGCACACCCAGCTGCTTTTACATCTCATGCTGAAAAGGCCCAAACGTCAGTCGCTGCTCAACATATTAATTGCACGGGAATTGATATAATCCACTGTGTTAAAAGTACAACTAATGTGTAAAATGGTCCCGATCAAAGTCTGTGTGTGAACATAGTCCCCACTGCCCTTAATATTTGTGTGGCATGTTCCCATTCTGCTGGACACATGATGCAGCAAAGCTTGCTCAAAGCAAGAGGGGGGTCAGTAGAAGCAGTGTATGGAAATCACCATTTCAGTGTTTTTGAAATTAATGCAGTAAGCACCAAAGACCCAGTTCAGAGCTGAAGTGCACTTCAGTTCACTTAACTGTCTTTCACATTGTGACTGTTAAGTTAAAGTAATGCACTATTTATCTTAATCATTAGCTCTTTCTTTCTTTCTTTCTTTCTTTCATTCATTCTTTCTTGCCAACTATCTCTGTGCTACTCTCTGGAGATCATGTGGCTATCTTTAAAGTGTGGATCTAGAATAATTCACAAGATTTCAAATAAGGAGTGAATTCTTTCTTCAAGTAATCATGCAGATCTGTAGGTGGTTTGTGCAATACAATTAGAATCAAACTTCAAATGGTAGATGCTTTTTGTTTTTGTTTGTGGTGTTTCTTAAATTAGTTTTTCCAAAGCCTTTTATAGACTAGTGAATAACTATAGTACAGTATAAATACTGCATGGCGGTACCGAGAATTTGTCTCCAGCGTTTTTACAGATAGGAGGACAAGAGGCTTGGGTTCTGTGTAGCATGACCCTGTCAGCACAGATGTATTGTATTTTCTTGATAATATAGCACCTATTTTAAAGAAAGGCTCACATGACATTTTGGAGAACTGTGCTATTTATGGCAGTCTCCTCTCCAGTAAGCAGTTCAGTGCACTCACTGAAATGAATGTCAGCATATTAATGGATGTTAGTGTGGTCTAGTAAGTTTTCTTTTCTTTGCCGATGACAAAACTACACTTTAAACCTAAGGAGGAAAGGTGGTAGGCAGCCTTTTTTAAAAGCAAGTTAGGCTGTTGTAGTTGACTTGAAGTCATTTTGTATCTGGCTGTTTATTTTGCTTTGCTACAGTGACATGTTTTGTCACATTGCACAGATGGTGGGCATTGCAACCTATTTGCAATGACTTGTTGGGCCAGCAAACAATTCTGAGAACTGAGTTGTAAGAAGTTCAGATTAAGGACAAATAGTGGTATGTCCTGTACAGGGACAAGCTCCATGTACTTGGAAGTTAAACAGGCACATGCGTGCAGATGGACCTGCCTTCAGTATTGTATTGAGCAAAAATTCGTAGTAGCATGTTAGCTTTCTGCATGAGCAAAGATCAGGAGGATGTTATTTGTTCATAATACCAAACCCCCAATCCTAAACAGAATTAGGCATGGTTAATGCTTGAGCTCTACAGTGTCTTTGCAAGCCAAAAGGGCAGTTTCGTGTGGCTCCCCTTCTAAGTCAGGTGCTTTTTACCATGGTAGTAGATGGTGAGGGAAAGTTCTGAGTTTTAGCATAACTGGCATGCAAACTGCTTTGAAAGCCACTTTATCAAAATGGTTTGCTATAAAATTCCAGCAAACTTAGAATATGGCTGTGCTTTCATTTTAGCTATGATGCCAGAAAGTGTAGGTTTGAGTTGGGTTTTGTTGGCAAGAAAGGAAGACTGAAATTAAGGAGGCCTAGTTTTAGCGAAATGTTTAGGACTTTTTCCTTGGTGTGTTTGAAGTGAAGAAACCATTCTGTGTCAAAACAGAAACTTATGTTTTGTTAGATCGCTGTTGTTATCTGCGCTCTTTATAATTAACAGAGAAATAGACATTTACATTTATGAATGCCACTGAATTTGATGAATGCGTGCCCTGAACCTTCTGTTGACATGCTTTCCCATAAAGAATTGAAATACATTCTTCTTGTCTTGGGTTAAAATAGAAATCTGCATTAGGACAGCCAAAGTCAATATCAGCTTTAGGAAAGTAGAAAAGTGCCGCTCTGAATGCTGGTATAGATAGCTTTTACCTCTTGTCTCCTCCCTATGTTTTTTTTGACATCCATAGTCATGAGAGCACTGAACCTTTTCTATGACAATTTAGTCTGAATGTTTAGTAGGTTAGTATCTTCTAATGCCCAGATTATACTTTAATCTTTAGATTTAGGTTTGACCAGGCCCAGCTTGCAGTAATAAAATTCAAATTCAAACACTTATGGGTTTCTAACAAGAGTATTCATGAGAATTCTAACATGGTATTCATGAAATCAATTGGATTATGTAAATCAGCTGCTTAAATATTTTTAATGTGAATTCTTTTGATGTTTCATTATTGCTTTCTGATCCTAGAGCTTCTAGCAACAGTGCGCTGTGTGGCTATTAGTTTTTATAAGAAAAATATCTTCACTTATTTTGAATTTATTTATTTATCTGAAATTTATATATGCAGCTTTCTTTACTACCATCAGAGGTGAATGGAGATGTTGACTGGTTAAATCAATATTTAAAGAATTTTTTTTTTTTTGAACAGTAGTAAAGACAGTCTTACATTTATTACAGAACCCCAAATTAACTGTTAGGAAACAAAGCTAGCACAATCAATTATTAAAAACTGCAATGAATTTCTGCAAATATGAGTGTATGTTAGTGCTGTTAAGTGATCAGCTTTATTTGCCAGGTAGTTAGAAGCAACAGGATACTTTACTTACAAATTTTACTTTGGTGGCAGATTTTGTTTTATATTAAGCCAGATAAATAAACAAAAACAGAGCAAAGAAAAAGCAAAGCAGAAAAGTTCGTTTTGTAATGCAACTATGTTTCTAGATGGTGTGCAGGAGTATATTGGTGTGTATCCCTAAACTGCACAAGGACTCGGGAGCAAGACCGCTCACTCCTGCCTTTGCTGTTTGATGATACCATGATGGACATGTTTTGCTTCATGGAATTTTTGCCAGACATTTTCAAATGCGCTGAATTATCAGTAGGTTGTATTGGATGCAGTGGCGTAGCGTGGGGGGGTGCAAGGGGGGCCGGCCGCACCGGCCGCACCGGCCGCAACATCTGGGGGGGGGGTGCGCTCGCACTCGCAGCTCTCTGCCCCTACCTGGCTCACTCACTCACTCTCTCACTTGCCTTGCCCCATGCTACGCCACTGATTGGATGATATGTGTTATTGAATCTTATTCAGATTTGAAGTGAGTGTGTCATGCCCTCCTAAAACAGTTCTGACATTATGGGATAGATACTTGTGGGCATCATTTTTAAACAGAGCATATGGGTGAAAAACTCAGTGCACACAAGCCAGTTCATGTGGTTGATGTCACAGATACCAGAAAAAGGGACAGAATATACAAAATATCAGAATATTAAATATCAGTGGTTATTTAATGAATAAATCCCAATGGATTTTTCTCTTACTAATCAAGGGAATCTATGTAGACACTTGTTTTGTTTTGCTTAGCTTTGCCTACTGAATAATTTTACAAGGCTTTTACCCTTTTCCTATGCCTTTTATATTTGATTGGGGAAATGGTCAATTTTTGCCCTTCAGAAATTTCACAT
The DNA here is from genome assembly GCF_964106915.1 of Podarcis gaigeae. NCBI lineage: Eukaryota > Metazoa > Chordata > Lepidosauria > Squamata > Lacertidae > Podarcis > Podarcis gaigeae. Next base: position 18,908,491 of record NC_139694.1, read on the forward strand.
CTTAAATATCATTTTACTGGTTTTGATAGATTTATAGTAATTGTATGAACTCTTTTGTGTCATAGTTTAATTGTGTATTTGTGGATATATGTTTAAGCAGATTTCCCCAGATGCAGATCAGTTAAATGCATTGATAAATATATTACTTATATAAATACTGCACTTGTAACATTCCTGGTGTACTTTTATAAAGTGCATATAAAAGTAGGAATAAATTGGCTGTATAATTTGAGTTTACAATAAATTGTTTACAATAAAAAATATTTCCTATAACAATTAGAATGTTCTACAAGTATTGATAAAATAAGAAATAAAATAATAGTGATCATGTCTTTTATCTTTTATTTGTACTTTTGTGAGGCTTTTATTAATTACCATTAGCAGTTTTTAAAACCTTTTACAGCTCATATCTTGTTTTAACATCACAACCACTCTGTAAAACAATTCATACCCCCCCCCCCCACTTTTTAGGCAGTTGGGTTTCCAATATAGTGACTTGATTCAGGCAATTCATTTATCTATTAACTGTGATAAACTTTGGCTTATCACTGCATTTACTCTGCATTAGTTTAACCTCTCTGAGCTTTGATAAGACCAGTGACCAAGTTGCATTGCTTGTTGAGAAACAAGATAGTGGGCTCAAAAATTCTAGTTATGAGCAGAATCTTGTGTGTGTTTAAAGAACATGTCACCGCAAAAAATAGTGGCCCACGGTTATGCGAGGAACAATCAGTTACAGTATTGAACAGGTAAAGTAGCAACCATATTTCATGGTTATTATGCATCACAGTTTGAGAATAGATCATATTCTTGCATGTGCCTTAACTTTGGATGTAAAATAGTCACCATTTTATTAATTTAACCTGATGCAGCAAGGGGACCTATATGTCTAAACAAGTTTCCTTTTGAGTGTCATCAGCTGAAGCCACGGATGGGAATGCTCATCTGAGCGTGGGTGGAGCATAACTAAAGTATGCTTTAAATAGCATGCACATCTTAATGTGTCTCCACATCCTGATGCAAATACTCATGCACAGAAAGGTTTCTAAAATGTGATTTGAGCTGCGTGGGAGTGAGAATGAAAAAAGGAGGCTGTGAAAAACTTCTGAGATTTCAGTTGTGTTTAGAGTAGGGTTGTCATATCTTGAAGAGCAAAAAAAAGAGGACAGCCCGAGCCACTGCCAGCCTGAGCTGGGGAAATAGGCACACAGGGCTGCGGTGCCTGAGACCAAGTCTGAGCTACTCTGTGCCTGCACCAAAAACCCCATAAACAAACCAACAAACCCTGAATATTTCCTTTGAAATGTAAAACATCACCTAGGATGAACCTGATGCCCCCCCAAAAAAGAGGACATGTCCAGGATTTCTTGGACATAAACCCTAGTTTAGAGAAACATCTGGATTAACAGTACTGTCCTTGAGAATATGTATTGATTTTAGCAAAAGGGAGAAAAGTAAGGGTGCTCTCTCTGATCCCAAACTTACCTTGTGTCTCTGTTGGTGATGCAACAACATCCAAGCTTTGGGGTTCTGTTTTGCTTATGGAGATCAGGATTCAGTATGGCATGGGCAGCCTCCATCTCCACATTGGGCAGGAAGCCTGCTGATCACATAGGGTTCCCATTCAAGGCAGAGAGCATTGCACCTCAGCCACGGTGAGGCGTGCCTGGCCTGACCTGGTAGCAGAGAGTAGGGGGAGAGTGAGCAGCAAAGCTGGCACATGCTCTTCTTGGCCACAGCCTGCCCCATGTGCCCACCCCTGGCAGTGCGGGCATGCGCTCCACTGCTGTGCATATGCATCGGGGTGGGGCTGGTGGCCACAGGCCCAGCTCCACTCCCTTCCTTCATGAAATGGTTAATCATGTTGATCAAACCCTTGAATGGGGCTTGATGCTGCCAACCCAAATATATTTGCATGAAAGCATTTAACACTACAAACGAGTGATTGGCAAGGCAGACAAAATGTTTGTGTTGCTTTTGGGGCATCTCCCAGAAGGAAAGGCACATTGATTTGCTTTCATATATAGTATGAATTCATTTGAACTCACGGCAAAGTGTTGCTCGCAGTGGATTTAATTTATTTACAGTGGGTTGGGTCCAGAAATGTGTGAGCGGAGGTCTGTTCACAGAACGTTCCCCTGAATGGAAGGAAGAGGTGATTTTGGCCCATTTCCCCCTCCCTGTGCAGTTTTGCTCGTTCTCTGAAGTTCTGTTCTGGAGCACCTGTGTGCCTTCTAGAACAGTTCTACCTTTGAACTTTAGAAGATGTGCACAGTCATTTGTCAGTCTTCGGCTGTTTAGCTCACCATCACTTATCTCTGTAGTTGAAGGGCTAGAGGCTTCCTCTAAAACAAAACAACAAAAGGCAGCAGAAACTTGGTGGATGACCAGATACCAAGTTTTGTGTTTACATGGTGTGATCACAGATGCTTAATATACACACACTTCCCTAATATTGTGTAGCTCTATCTAGAAGAATCCTAGGGATGTATAAGTAGGACGCCTCACTTAATATCTAATTTCATCCTCTCATTTGATAATGGGGGCTCAGGTAAAGAAGTCTGACTGTATGTGTAAGGCAATTTGCATCTCAGTGTGAATGCCTGAATGGTTCATTCCTCTTTGTGTGGGCGATCAGCTTACAAATCTGTTCCTTTTGCCATTCGCTGGCCTCTGTAAAATTGATAACGTGGCACTCGCACACAAAAAGCTTCCTCTCTTCCATCCCAATGGGAGGTTGCTTCCCTGCAAAGTCCAGCCTACCTAATGAACACGTGGGGCCTGGTTGTCAATGTTAATTCCAGTAAGGCTTGAGAAATGCCATTGCCTGCAGTAAGGGCTGCAAGGCAAAGCCTGTTACTGCACCTTCTATCTTTGGCATCGCATGTTTGTTAATCTGATGCTGTAAGCCTTATAGTTCCCCCGAGGTATTTATTCGAAAATGGATTTGTGAAATATTAAGAGGACCGGTTTAATGAAGCGCGGTGAAACTTCTGTTTGGAAATTATGTGTTCAAGTACAAAAAGAATTCCCACAGCTATTGGAGGGGAATTGCAGGATACATGCCTTTTTAACGAAATGCCGAAGGTTCAGTCAAATAGCATGGGATGGTGTGTTGTAGGTAACAGAGTTGCAAAATTCAGGGACCTGCCCTGCCTTCATTAGTGATGGTGTTTTCTTTATATTATGTGTGTGTTGCACTTTCTGTATGTCTTTGCAGCTGTGTATAATTTCCCTTGAATTATTTCCTTTGGTGAAAAACGAGCAAAAAAAAAAAGTTGCCCAGTGATTATGGGGAGCATAGAAAAGCAGCCATATTGCTTCTGTTTTCTACAACTACATATTTCTGCAGCACCCCACTTTCTCTGCCCCTCTTTTCCTCCATATCTTCATGAGAGTTTGCATAGTGGGTTTTAGAACCTGCGTTTTGAATACTGCAGCATAATGTTTGTTAGCATTTAAATAAAAAGAAGCTATTGTTGTACGCCTGCGCTAGTAAATTGCTCAGGACAGGGTGCCAGTTCAATCTCTTACAACACAACATCACTGTGGTGTTGCAGTGACACGACAACTGCACAAATGTTTGAGATGAGGTATCTAATTAGCTTGTTGTTCACTTTTTGGACTACAACTAATACAGAAATAAGAAGCGATTGATTGAGATTCTGCTAGATCAGTCAGTCGGGGCGGGGGTATGGTTCTGACATAGTAGTTTTAAATTCCTGCTTTTACAGCTTAGTGTTTAAAATCTTTCTTCCTCCCACAGTTCTCTTGTAGGAAGACCTTGAGCTGCTGACTGCTGTTTGGTGAAGTATAAATTAAGCAAGTGGAGGCCATGTTTGAAACAATAGGTAAGACATGATACCAAAACACATTTACATACTTAACAAACCCTTTTCATTCTCTTTTTGAAGAGCTATGGTGAACTGTGTTTCCTCGTGTTTATCCAAATTCAGGAGAAATACGTGCGACGTTCATTGGTAAACGTTCACTGAGATGAAGTCCTGGTGGAGATTAATATCTAAGACTGCTTGCCAGAAATGCTTATAGATCTATATGAAGATGTATTATGCCAAGTGAGGTCATTGGTCCACTTTGCACAGTACTCTTGACTAGGAGCAGCTCTCTAAGGTCTTAGGCAGAGCTATTTACCAGCCCCATTAGCAGTGTTAGAAACAAATGGCCCTTAAACCAAGGTTACATTCGCCAAAATGGAATGTCTAGTTGCCATTTTGGGGCAAGCCAGCTCCAGTGTCTCATTTTTCAAATGATATACTGACTGTGATTGATTCTCAGTTAAACATCTGGCTAGCTCAGATGACTACCTTGAACTAGGTTAAGAACTTTGACAACCTAAAGCATGGCAGTGGGGTGGGGAAAGTGAAGTGAAGATGCACCTCTAGATGGTGTAAATGCCAGGTTACATTCTGGTACCCTGGCATCTTCATTGGGTCGCAAGTGACCGATATCCAGGTGCAAAATGCACCTGGTGCTTGGCTTATTTCAAACACTGCCTGTTAGCTGCTAATTTTTAGCTAGAGATTGAACCTGGAGCCATCTGCATGTAAAGCATATTCAGCTATCGCCTCTTGCAGATGTGTGTTGGTGTCCAAGGAAGAGCTGAAGTTGATCTCATTAGTTAAGCCAACACCTGAAGCAGATAGCAGAACAATGAAGCAAGGTGAGCAGGCCCTGGATGTGGAAGACAGCTGTGGCTCAGCCTGGAACAGAAGGCCAAAGGGCAAGACAAAATAAACAGGGGCCTTCAAAGGCATTTCGGATGGAACAAAGCCATGTCTCAAGTCGTATGGTTGGAAGGACATTCACATATATGGATAGAGGAGAATGATTAGACAATGTTATTGGTGCATCCATCAATCAGTGATTGGGCCATATGATTACTATTGTCTGGAAATTAGGACTATACATTCCTGAGCTTCAAAACAATGGTGCATCCATCATTTTGTGTTAGCTCCCTGATAAAAATTCATTCAGGAAATCAGAATCCATTTGGGCCATGGGTTAACTGTAGAAAGCTAAAATACAGTTACTTAAAAGTATAATTAAATGGATATTCTGCTGGCGTTGTACTATGACAGGGCAGTTGGATGCACTTTTCACTAAACCGGATGTTTAAAAAAAGTGTGTGGAGACATCCACATTTTCATCTTGTTTTAAGAGCTGATAAAGTAGCATGCAAGCATCTATGCCTAACAGTATATACGCATATTAAGGGTACCAAGTAATAGGGAATATTCTTTCAGATACTCACCGGGCCCTCCAGGCAGTGGAACGCCTGCAAGCTAAGTTACGGGAACGAGGTGATACAGCAAATGAAGAGAAACTGAGTTTACTGAAATCAGTGCTGCAAAGTCCTTTGTTCAATCAAATCCTCAACCTTCAGGCTTCTCTTCCACAATCAAGAGATCAGGTAGGATGGTAACATCTCCAGGGGAAAGAGGAAATGCCAATACGACTTTGTCAAATCCTTTTATCTGATAACACTCTGAACAGCTTGCAAAATAGACACCAAACAGTAAAAATGTCCAAAATTTTCCTTGTAACTTAGCAAGTTTGGCCTTCTTAAAGTTAATGTATGCAGTTTTCTCACTGAATACTGATTATAGGAAAACCTGTAAACTTTAGGAATACTGTTACTACTGAAATTAGGATCACTGGTATCACACACTATTTTCCCCAAGCTGTTTGTGAAGAACGGTGCCATTTAACCTCTGTCAGAATAGCTTGAGAGTTGTGGGGATTCTTTCTTTGACCTTATTTTTAGCTGTTGGAAATAAAAGAGAAGTTTTACATTTGAGCTGACATTGTGAGACAAATATATATATATATTTATTTCACAAAATTTGGATACCGCAAAGACCTCAAAGTGGTTTGCAGAAAAGATAAAACATTAAAATTATTATTGCTAAAAACGTTACAACCGTTTGCTAACTTGAACAACACAGAAGAATGCTGGTGTTAAGCCCTGCCTTGAGTTATGTGACGCATGCCTCTGGAAACATACCATTCGTAATGAAGGCCTGACTCCAGCCATTATCAGGAATGTGATAAGAATGGAATGCAGTTGTCATAAGGAATATGAATCGCTAACAGTGCAGAACTATACATGCCCACTCAGAAGTAAATCCCATTGAGTTCAAGGGGCCTGATCCTCAGTTAGGTGAGTGTAGACTTGTAGTCTAACATGCCTGGTTTTCACTCGAATGAGTGGAACACAAATGTGTGAGATGCTGGTCATAGTTTAAATCTAGAGGCAATTGTCACACATCTGTTTTATTTAGTTAAATCTGGTGCATTGAAGCGAGTATAACAACAACAACAACAACAACAACAACAACAACAACAACAACAACAACAACATTATTCTTTGTACCCCGCTCATCCGACTGGGTTATGACAAATTTAGTATAACATTAGTATTACTGCTATATATCTCAGCCATTGGCCACCTTTTGAAGAAATGAAAATATAAAAATCTTTCCCTTCTATTTTTTCTTTTGCTAGAAGCAACAACATCTTTGCTCATCCACGTATAACATGGCTTATTACATTCTGTTATCATTATTACAGTGCCTTTACTCTTCTGCGCTATGTATTTTTTTTAAAAAAAAACGTGCATTTTTGGGCATAGTTGGGAAAGAATTCCTTTGATGAGATATGGAGCTTCCTTGTCTGCATGCTAAAGGGCTGGAAGAACCAAAGCTTAAGGAGTTTTTAGTTATTTGTTTAGAACATTTCACTTAAGCGTGGATGTTTTATAACTGGCGCTCAGATGCCTGTTGATAGGTTGCCTTGTAAGCCTTTTCATTAAAATAAACAAGATTTGTTGCTTATGTTGAGGATTTTAAAATGCAAAGTAAGCAAGATAAGTAGGAAGAAAATCCCAACAGCTAGGGACTAAACCAAACTGAATCAATTCTCTCTTTCAGAGAGAGAAACTGGTACTTAGCCTTCAGCACTCATTTGCATGTCAGCACGCTAAAAGCAAGCGCATATTTTCCCTCTGAGCATTCCCACTCTGTCCGTTTTTCTAAGTCTGATGCCATAGCAAAAGCCCGGTGTTTGAAGATAAGGGAGCAACGACAAAACTAAAAGAAATAAAAATAAATTCTGCTCTTGTGATATAACGAACTTCTTAAGTCTTCATTTGGCTTTTGTTTATAATTTGGAATATTTAAATATTCAAATAAAAACAACCGCAACCACCACTCAGTGCTGGCAATCCAGCCTTCGCTCCAACAGTGCTTGCTTCCCCTCCTCCACTGGAAAAGCTCAAAGCTGTGCTAATGAGAAAAATCCCTTTCCTTGGCTGGGTGACATTCTTCAAATTTTTTTCATACAAGTTTGAAGATAGATTTTGCAGGGTGGAAAATTACTGACTGCAGTGTAAGGGGTCTAGCCTGTCTTCACGTGCACCCCTTTTATGTCCTGTTTCTACTTCCTTGGTTCTTTCTTTCTTTCTTTCTTTCTTTCTTTCTTTCTTTCTTTCGTGGCTTCAACCAGAGTTGCATTGAGATGTAACTATGCTTGCTTTCCTTTGATTTGTAGCCCGTGCACAGCCCCAGCTGGGGGGGAAAAAAGTGCTGGAGCTCATCTTGTGCTCCACTGGGGAAAAATGTGTGAAGAAAAAGAGCAGAACCGGCCAACTGGTTCTGTTGCAAGCAGTTCTGACGTTACTGTGGTATTATGCACACTTACTTACATGGGTCTAAGTCCCATTGAACGCAGGACTGATTTCTGAGTAGACCTACACACGATTCTGTAAATTGCAGAACTACTTAATTACCCTGAACACCAAACTATCCAGCATGGATCACACCAAATCCTTTTGCCATTGTCTTTCTACCCAGCTACAGATTGCTCTTGGTTCAGTGCTTCCTGCTTTTAAGCACCATGTCTGTACCAACGTTCCTTCAATTAAGACATTGAGCTCTCAGAGAAAGATATCAGAAGTCGGAAGTCCTCTGTTAAAATCATGGCACTGTGCTAAGCACCTTCTCCATCCTGGGGAAATTACCGTATTTTTTGCTTTATAAGACTCACTTTTCCCCTCCTAAAAAGTAAGGGTAAATGTGTGTGCGTCTTATGGAGCGAATGCAGGCTGCGCAGCTATCCCAGAAGCCAGAACAGCAAGAGGTATTGCTGCTTTTGCTGCGCAGCGATCCCTCTTGCTGTTCTGGCTTCTGAGATTCAGAATATTTTTTTTCTTGTTTTCCTCCTCCAAAAACTAGGTGCGTCTTATGGTCTGGTGCGTCTTATAGAGCGAAAAATACGATATAAACAGTCAGTGTAGAAGGTGCTGGACACAAGACTCAGCTGCAAATACAATGTTTTAAGAGTGTTTTGCATGCATTATACAAATGTGACACCAGATGGCATTAGTCTTATACATGGGGGCATGTTATACATGGAAAAATATGGTACTCCTTAGAGGCATAACCTTTCATGGAAGCCACTGTTGCCATCAGCTTGTTTAGGCTGGAAAAGAAGAAATATAAACTAGGTTCTGAGACCAGTTCAAATTTCCAAGAGTTTTGTGCAACTTCCATTGCTATTTTATCAGGTAGTCCAATTGCATAGTTTTCTTTATACATATAAGGCAATAAATTCAACCATGATCATAGTATCCCTGTTTTCAGCAGTGGACAGCGCTGTGGGGCTGCACCGCTTCCCTGAGCTCCCCTCAGCTGAGTTGCGTCTGCATACTGGGAGGGAGAGGGGAGCACGAGGAGGCAGTAAGTTTTGTGCAGGTCAAAGGCACCAGCAGGAGCACCGGATTGGCTCTCCTGGTGTGCTTGCAGCACGCCAGCTTCATCACTGCTTCACCTCTTGCCCTCTCCAACTCAATATGCAGCAGCAACCTGGCACAAAGGAGCTCAGGTTAAGTGGCACTGTTGTGTTAGTGCCCATTTTAAGCACAGAAACCAACCCCATCTTTATGTGTTCCTATATGCATTGACACCCTAGCTCCACCTTCCTAGCAAAACTTGTGCTCCTGTAGGTTGCAGATGAAATGCTTTACCAAAGAATGCGCTTTGAACAAAGAACAAGCAGGGATCTCCTAAATTTTATTGCCCTTGTTCTCCTTCTCTTCGCTCCTTTCAGTGCGAGTTAAGGCAAAAGTTTTTGAAATAAGTGCTCACTCTCATTTTGTTGCCTAAAATGCTGACATTCCATAAATGCAACTGAAGTAGATTTTTTTTTAATTGGGTGACATTTCAAACAAAATGCAGAAAGTAGCATTTGATTGCAATGAAAGTTACCCAAATGTACATTTTATCATATATTGTGGCATCGAAGGGTGGTGGGTTTTTTTTTTGTTTGTTTCCTTCCAAATTATGCCAATATTGCAGATGTTATATACAGTAAAAGGAAAGGCAATTGTGGCAAATTAGCTTAAGGCAATTTATAGAACAAAGCTATGCTCCTTTCATACAGTATATACATAATCACTTTGCTATAAAGCTACCTCGTCATGGAGTTAACGGTGGCTTTTTTTATTGTGTAGCAGAACAGTTTATATGCAATGAAAAATATGACTTACAACTACAAAAGGCATTATTGTTGTGTGGCAATGATCACTGAGCTACTTTAGAATATGTCACATCTGAACTGAATCACATGCAGATACACACACTCAGAGAGTCCTATTGTTTCCTGTGGAAATACTTAATCTGGATGAGCACACACCTGCGTTTCTCTCCCCCCCCCCACCCCAATTTCTTTTATTAAACTTCCAGAAATTCCAGCTACAATTCCAATACATATTAAAAAAAATATTCTTTTATATTATCGACTTCCCATCTCATTTTCCGAGATGTTTTTCTTATCCCCCTCTTGCTGCACCCTGTTTTCCTTCCTTCTTTTTTTTTTTTAAACAAAAATCTTAATACAACAGTCTCTAATTCTTTCTGTTACTCATAATTAAAATCCTGCTCATGGGTTCTTCACATTATAATATTGGTTCAAATAATCTGGAAAGGGCTTCCATTCTTCCAAAAATAAAAACAAAAAATCATCAATTGATTCTCTTATTTTAGCTGTTAGCTTTGTTGATTCGACATAGTCCATAACTTTGCTTATCCATTCTTTTTGAGTAGGAACTTCTTCCTTTTTCCATTTTTGAGTGTAAAGGATGCGAGTAGCTTTAATTACATACATAAACAACTTAGCAATCTTTTTTGGAATTTCTGTCCCTAGCAGTGTCAGGTTTTTTGGGCTTTAAACTTTTTTTTTTATGTCACCATATATCATTTCCCATAATGCCCTGCTAACCTACCAGTTCAAAAATGAGTAGATAAATAGGTACCGCTGTGGCGGGAAGGGAAATAGCATTTCTGTATGCTCTGGCACTCATCACGGTGTCCCGTTGCACCAGAAGTGGTTTAGTCATGTTGGCCACATAATCCGGAAAGCTGTCTGGGGGCAAATGCCGACTCCCTTGTCCTGAGGCGAGATGAGCGCCGCATCCCATAGTTGCTTTTGACTGGACTTAACCACCCAGGGGTCCTTTACCTTTACTTTCTAGGTAAAGGGGCCCCTGACCATTAGGTTCCATCGCGGATGACTCTGGGGTTGTGGCGCTCATCTCACTTTATTGGCCGAAGGAGCCAGCATACAGCTTCCAGGTCATGTGGCCAGCATGGCTAAGCTGCTTCTGGTGAACCAGAGCAGCGCACGGAAATGCTGTTTACCTTCCCACTGGAGCGGTACCTATTTATCTACTTGCACCTTGAAGTGCTTTCGAACTGCTAGGTTGGCAGGAGCTGGGACCGAGCAACAGGAGCTCACTCCGTCGTGGGGATTCGAACTGCCGCCCTTCTGATCGGCAAGCCTTAGGCTTTGTGGTTTAACCCGCGTCCCTTCTAGGTATTCACATGTAAACTGTAGCTGTGTGGTTCTGGTGCCCCTGACTCCAAGTGCATGTGAATAGGGCCAGGGAGAATCAGTTTGTGAGTAGGCAATGCCACCTTTTCCTTGACAGTCTGCCCTGAACTGGTGAATTTAACAGGCAGAAATTAATCAGACCATTTTTCCCATTCCCTGTGCAGAGAAAAATGGCACGTGTTCAGTTCCTTCTCATTTCTAAAGCTGTTGGGGATTTCTTGAGGGAAAGGTACTAATCCTAGCTGGAGCCAGAGTAGTACAGTAGGTCAAGATTCAGATACTTATGTGACTGTGACGCTCATGTGCTAGCTTTGGGCAAGTCGCTATGTCTCAGCCCTCACAGGGTGGTTGTGGAAGAGGCCAGACATGTAGGGCACACTGAATGTTGGAAAGTGTTACAGAAATGATTGGTGTATTCACTGAACAGGTATTTATACAAGAGTGTCATTCTGCATGACTTAAAGCTGTCATGCCACTTAAATTGTTTACTATTGGCCAATTGGATTCACAGTGACTAAAATATTTTTTTCCCCATACACCTGAGTTACTCTCTCATTTTTCTGTTTGGTTTGGTTTGACCCACCCCCTCTGCTGCCCTGTAATGCAGTAACCAGAAGCCACTTTGTCTGACATAGTCTTTTCACATTAAGCTAATCCCCTTTGAACATGCAACTCAATTTCTTTAATTAGCTTTAAGAATAAAGATCATTAGAGTGGAGTGCCACTATCAATTACTATGGACGAGTTCGTAGTCAATAATACATCAGAACTCTACCATAGTCTATACTAAAGCGTTATTAAAAAAAACAAGAAGAAGTCTTAGGGTCTTGAATTAGATGAATTAAGGTTATGTTTTCATTCTTCTCTTCTGCAGCTGATCTAAAGGCATCCTAGGAAGCTGTGCTCCACTTTTTCTAGGGTGGATTTGATTTAAATCATGATTTAAATCACTAGTCAGTAAGACTTGATTTAAATCTTTTTTCTTCTTTTTTTACAGAAGGGCATTCCTGCTGGTATAATCTTAATATTTACAACCAGATGAAGGTTTCATTTTTGGAATAATAATTTTTCAGAATAGTTTTTACAGTTATATAAAAAATTGCTGATTTGGTTATACTGTTAGAAATACATACACAGATAATTATGAAATTATTTTGAGGTTTAATAAGTTATCTGTTTATATTTGGACAACTTTTCTGCTGTACTTTATTGGAAGGAGAAAAATAATCATTTCATTAATAACAATTTAAACAATTTAACTCAAACAATAACATTATAGTATATGTATCCATGTTTGTTAACTGATGTGGTTAAACTTTTTTTAAAAAAACAGACTGAGTTTCAGCACACATGAAAAACTTAAAACAAATCCTTATTTCCTGATGGCCTTTGGACTATAATGTAACTTAAATAGAAAACTATCTTTAGAAAGATTTTTTCCTCCAAAAGCATTTTATTTTAAAAATCCAATTTAAATTAAAAAGATTGATTTAAATAAAAAAAACATTTTTTAATATATATATTTTAAAAATCATTGATTCATCCTGACTTTTTCCCATTCTACCTTTGGAAGGGTAGTAAGAGAGAAATATTTTCTTTCTAAAGCAGTTTTTTTGCATTAGCAGAAGCATGCTATGTTGTTCCCTAAGAGAGGGGAGAAGTATTAGTTTGATGAGCTTCCAAGAGCTGTGATTTGTTAAAAGCATTGAAGCCTGCCCCCATTTTATATTCCAAGAAAGATGGCCTTTGTTTTCCTTATGAGAACATTAAGCCATCTTTTCCAGCATTCTGTCTTTTAACAGTGGATGCACCCAAAATAGCCCTTAGGCTGCTATAGAATGATGTATCCAAATGATTTGTTTGTAATGTCTAAGATCTTCTCCTGGTGCTATAGTTCCCAAAGTTTAGAAATAATCCTACGGACCACTACTTCTTTCAGCTGTTTTCTGCTGGCTATAGCATTTGTAATGTGTCGTGCTAGATGCTATGTGATTTGTAATTGTAGTTTTATTGCTTCTTTTATTTCTTATGTTCCATAGAATTCAAATGGTAATAAAGGAAAATATAATATAAGGAATAAAAGAAGCAATGAAAATATAATTGAAAATCAATATGAATATTAAATGCAGACACACCACGGTTTGGGACCCCAGTTGTGTTCTTCAGTAATGTTGCATAATCTTTTAGGTACATGTTGCACCTTCTATCTCCTCATCTGGCGAACTCCTACAGCTTTCTCATCATGCTGCTATTGTGGAAACTTCACTCCCAAATGAATCCTATCTGTTGGCTCAGCAGAATGGCAGTCTTTCTAGTGGGCTAGAAGCAGCTGCCCGATCTCCTCAGATTATTGTGAAGTCTGCTAGTGATGACTTTGAACTACTGATCCGAAATATGGCACAGGTAGGACATCATAACTTGAATTAACCATCTGGCACTGTGGCCTTCTGCTAGGGCGGACATGTCAAACCGGTTGACCGCAATCTACAGGTAGATCCCTGGATGATCGTGGTCGATTGTGGTCCATCGTGGATTCCTAATCTATTCCTAAGAGGGATCCAACTGTAGTGGGCAATGAATGTATCTACCCCTTGGGCAGTCATTAGGTGCCCGCTGCTGGCGATTTGGGAGATGAAAGTTGGCTTTGTTGCTGTGTGCGTTTCAAAGCTGTGGATTGTTTGGTGTGCGAGTTATGGCAACCCCCTTAAAAATAACTCCACAACCCTGTGCATTAGTCCCCCAAAATAGCTCTACAGCTCATGGTACTCTTCCCCTAAAAAAGCTCATCAACCCTGTGCAATCATCTCTGCCCAACCACCACAAGTTTTCTCGATTTTTATGAGCTTTGCTTCCCAAATGTTAGCACTAACTGTAGTTACCCTAAATGCAAGTTCCCAACCAACTTTTGCATGGTTGCAAACTGTGATTTGGCTAGTGAACATGCTGGTGGATATGTAAATATGTACTTAGTCCCAAAGCTTGAAAGAGAAGGGTGAAGAGATGCTTCATTGTGGGACGCCCAGATTGCCTAACCACAGGACCTGTTCATTATGCCCCTCCTGGATTTATTTGTTGCCTGCCTGGTTTGTTTATTTGTAATTTGTTTTGTTAAACATGCACAAACTTTGAAACTATATTGCTTCTGAATTTGTTTCAAAATGGTGCTGGTTTTTCTTACAGGGACGCCTTGTTGAAACCATAGAACTTGTGAAGCCTCTAAGCGGTGGTCTAGGCTTCAGTGTAGTTGGCCTGAAGAGTGAATATAGAGGGGAACTGGGCATATTTGTGCAGGAGATTCAAGACGGAAGTGTGGCACAAAGGTGAGATTGCCAGGAACCACTTTCTTAGTCAGATTTTAGAGATGGGAAGAAATCTGTAAGAGACGTGCCTCTTTTAGTCATGAGCAATAGTATAACAGCTACAAAAGGATATATTGCTCACAACTGATAGCTCATTGGAAGTTATAAAGATTGTAATATTCATGCCATTCATGTACAGTTTGAATTTCAGATCTTTCTGAAGTTGTTCCTTTTCCAAATTGTTTATCTATTTTTTAATCATTGTGTTCATTTATACTTGTTTCAGTTTTCCTTTGTTATATGGCAAAGGATAAGGACTGCCCAGAAGGTTTCCCACCCTTTTAAATATTCTTTTGGGAGCTGCCCAGACTGGCTGGGGAATGAATGAATGAATGAATAAATATTCCTAAGTTCTTATGACCTCTATTTCCTCTTCTCACACTCTGTCCCATTGCAACAGTATACTGTTTGCCTGATATATTGTTAACTCCTTCCCCTGCCTAGTTTTTCTTTTTTTAACATGGTGAATCTGTTGGTTTCTATAATTTATTTGATTCTTGATATTTCTTTGTTTCATTCTTCTTCTGTATTGATGTGTGTATTCTGCAGGTTGTTTTGTACTGCTGTGGGAGCTTTTGGTTTGAAGGGCAGCATATAAATTAATAAAAATAAAAATATTTTTAAATTCTATTGATTTCAGCAGAAGAGAATTAAACATGAGTTTCATTCTCCCGTTGGAAGCAATGAAACTTGAAAGCACTTAGTTTGTGACCAGTATGTTTTGGGCACATAGGTTTTAAAGACTGTTTAATAAATTTATTGATCCTAAAAAGAAACATGGATTAGGCTCACAGCTTAGTTTTATTCAGTTTACTTTGACTCAAGTCTGAAGAAAGGCAGATTATGTGATTCCCTGAAAATAAATTCTCCACCAGCAAATGAATGAATCCCTTTCGTGATTAAGTTAAGAGCAGAAAGATGTCCCTTCCAATGTAGTTTCCTTCTTCAGTTTTAAAGAAGGAAAACTAGTCTCCTCCCCACCTCCCTCTTACACACCTGATGGCAGTGTTTGGTAAGTAAACTGTATGGATTGATGAATATTCAGTACTTGTACCGTGAATGAAGTAGAGCACATGCTCTGTTAAGCAGCAGGCTCAAAGTCAAGAATGAAGTTCCCAGGCTATAGCTGGAAGAGCTGGAAGCAACCCACTTGTAATATGCTTAGTCTCGGATGCGGGTGCAGGGAGAGGGAACTAGCTGTGGGGTGAAGCCAGGAGACAGTGGCAGTGGGATTAGCTTCAAAGAAAGCTGATCACCAGGGTGCCAAAATAGTTGCTCACAGCAAAACAGTAGGGAAAGATTTTTTTCTAAAAAAAAAAGTTTGGGTGGGGAAACAGAAAAACAGGATTAA
Source organism: Podarcis gaigeae (assembly GCF_964106915.1). Taxonomy (NCBI): domain Eukaryota; kingdom Metazoa; phylum Chordata; class Lepidosauria; order Squamata; family Lacertidae; genus Podarcis; species Podarcis gaigeae. Next base: position 18,924,109 of record NC_139694.1, read on the forward strand.
AAGAAACTATTTTGGAAAAACTGACAAACTAATATTTGGTGGCACTTAATTTTGATCATTTCTTTTACCCTTCGCTTGCCTACGATAGAGATGGAAGGCTGCAGGAAGCCGATCAGATCCTTGCTATTAACAGGCAACCCCTTGACCAGACCATCACACACCAACAGGCTATCGGGATCCTACAGAAAGCAAAGGATTGTGTCCAGCTGGTTGTGGCCAGGGGCGCCTTGCCTCAGCTTATCAGCCCTGTGATTTCTCGGTCCCCATCAGCTGCTAGTACAATCTCAGCCCACTCCAATCCAGTGAGTACACTGTATGAGCATTGAAAACAAGCATGCCTTCCTTTTCTTAGCTTGTTGGTGGTTGCAGTTTAAATGCTGTTTTCCGTAGTCTTGTAGACTAATCACCCCTTGCCTCAAGGTCAAGATAGTCATGCATAATCTTCTCCCAGAACATTAAGCAGGCGGTTGAGTGAAACTGCATCTCCAAGGGAAGTTTTCCCACGCTGTCAATTTGTCTCCTAGTGCTCAGACAACAATGTTCCTTCTGTAGGAAGGTCAGAGGTGCAGAATTTGTGGCTCTTCACATGCTGCTCCCACCTGGCTTTGAGTTCGCTTTAAGTTCCAGATTTCAAGATTTGCGGTAGGGTAGACTTGGTGAATCCACAGATAGAAAGATATATTCAGGCTCCAAGAATGATGACCAAGTGTCAATCAAGGTATCAGACCCATTTGGATTGTGGGCAAGACTCCATAGCATTCTACCCTTCTGGGAAGCGTCTACATTGAATCACAGCAGCAGCAAAGAACTCACATCAGTACTGCCCTCTAGACCAGTTCCACCCATCGCTGACATAACACTCCCTAAAGTACAGTGAATCATGCAAGAAGCCATCAGTCACCTAATAGTGATAGAGGCTATTAAACCTATTTCTCCAGAAGAAAGGTGCTTAGGCTTTGACTTAATCTTTTTCATCTCCCTCTTCTCCCCTTGCATACTATTCTGGAGATTCTTCTAACCCTCCAGAACAGATTTTTTTTGGGGGTGGGGAGTGCTCAGGGGGTATGCAGGGAAAGAGAGTCTTTTTTGTTGGTAGCAGGAATCATTGTGGTGGCTTCTGCTGGCACAGTAATTTAGTTGAATACCACCCCTAGTTGTGAAAATTCTGTCCTGAATTTCTTATAATTGACAAGTACATTGAGAAGATCTTGCGATCCAATATTGCCCACCAGTTGTCTCCTTTCTTCAGGTGCCTCATTGTCCCAGACATCCTTGGTTCTTGGCAATCCTGTAGTTAGCACAGTTGTCTTGCCGTTTTCTCCCAGCCAGGGTGGACCTTCTCTTTCAGGGCTCTGTCACACACCTAGATGCACTTAACAGAAACCTAACAGCACCATGGCTGCAGTCTGCCATTTGGAAGTTGAACCTCAGTCCCTCTTAGCTGCCAACAAGCCCCTTTTATATGCTGGTGTGGTGCATCATTGGAACATCCCTCTACATCAGCCAGTGCTATGGCCCACCTCTTCCAGCTCAGCCATCTGGGTGAGCCACGCAGAGGATGTTAGGGTAGCTGACATTTCCCTTCTTGGATGCCCTTTCCTGACAAACAAATGGGCAGTGAGGAATTGTGACAACTGAATATATCTGAATACACATTGAGGCATACTGAATATATCTGAATACACATTGAGCTTCTACCACCTCTACCATGGAGCTTCATTGGATTATGAGGTAGAAAGACATCTCATCACCCATGGCATGCATAATTTTATATCTTTCTGTTATATTGACTGCTTCAGAGCAATGGGTCTCAATTCCTTTTTCTATGCCTACATAGAAAAGAACATGCGTTCTCAGCTACAAGCTTTAATTTTGATTCCTGGTCCCATTTTGAGCTAATTCATTGAGACGGTAAACACTGTTGATTTGCCATTGAATACGCTCAGAATGAACAGCGCTGCATAGTGATTACTCATAGGCAGATTTCTAGAGTGAGGATACAGCCAATATTTAGCATGTTTACAGTTCTGTGCTCTGTTACACTAGAAACAAGACAAATGCTTGTCCTCTATTGTTGTTGTTGAAATTAACTTTCAATATTGATATTTTCAGGTTCACTGGCAGCATGTGGAGACCATTGAGCTGGTGAATGATGGATCGGGCCTGGGATTTGGGATAGTGGGTGGAAAATCAACTGGAGTGATAGTGAAAACCATCCTTCCAGGAGGAATAGCTGATCAGGTACACAAACTATGTTCTTGTTTATAGCACAGAACGATATAGAATTACAATTTATAAGTATTTTACCTACAATCGTACCTTGGTTTTTTAACAGCTTAGTTCTCGGGACGTTTTGTCTCCCGAACACCGCAAACCTGGAAGTGAGTGTTTCGGTTTGTGAACTATTTTTTGGAAGCTTTGGTTTCTGAACGTTTTGGAAGTCGAACGGACTTCCGAAATGGATTGCATTTGGCTTCTGAGGTACGACTGTAATTGGTACCCATCTTTTATTTTCTTGAAGTAAAATGAGGGGGTTAGCATTTTTGTGTGGGAAAACTGCTTCATTAATTAAGAACTGCCCCACTCCAAAAAACAGCAACAATATAAGCACATATCAAAAGGGAAGAAGGAAACGGTTGGAGCTGTGCTCAGTGCCACCGCCCACCCAAGAACAGCACTGCTGCCCTCCAGCAGGCGCAGATTCTGTTGCAAAATTATGACTCCCTCAGCTGAAGTTGCCGCCAGAGGTGGAGAGAGAAAAGGGATGGTCCACTCTAGCCTCAGCTTCTCTCTCTCTCTCCTTCCCGCTTCACCCCGCTGACTGGCAAGCTCTCTGGAGGTTTCCTCCTATTCTTCTTCCAGCTGGGCTGCCATCTACCAGAAACCATGAGAAGGGAGAGTGCTTCTACAGCTGCCTCCTCCATGGCCAAACATGAAGGTTTGTTTGCCAGAAGCATCTTAAAACCACGGGCTAAGAAGCTGGCTTGTTTAAACAAATCCTAGCTGATATTGGCCACAGTTTATGGTTTAGACAACATGCTAAACTGTGGTTTGGTGTTGTTGTTTGCGCTAAATCCCACTTCGTTTCTTTTCACTAAAACCCTACCAAGCAGTGCTAGGTGCAAAAGATGCTCCCAATTTTCGCTACTCTCTTCTCATCGCAATCCCCCCCCCCAAAGCTGCTCCTAAGAGTTGGAAGAAACCCTGGAACATTATGGGATGTGGCACAGAGGGTTTCAAAAGGCTGTATATTGCAATAGTGTATTATGCTTACTTTTTGAAATATAAACACTAGGCATCTTGGCATCGCTTTTACCTGTGTTTATTATTTTACTGCTGCAACAACAGATTATACATTAGAGCATAAACAAGTTTTTTGAATTCCCCTATATCGTTATTGTTGCAATACTAGTACTGTTAATGCTGTATTGTTTTTAATACTCAATTGGGAGCTGCCCAGAGCAGCTGGGGATACTCAGCCAGATGGGTGGGGTATAAATAATAAATTATTATAATTATTATAGTAATTTCTTGTTGGGGTGCATGTGTGCCCTCTCTATATATTTTGCCAGTGAAGTAATTGGTTTTTTTCCTCATCTAGCATGGTAGCCTGCGCAGTGGAGATCACATATTGAAAATTGGTGATACAGAGCTGGCTGGAATGAGCAGCGAGCAGGTGGCGCAAGTCTTGAGGCAGTGTGGAAACAGAGTGAAGTTGGTTATAGCCAGAGGCCCACTTGAGGAGCCCACGCCACCAGCAGTTCCTCCAGGAACACCAGTACAAACCTTTATGATGGATAACCAGGTAATGATTTGGCAAGGTCAATTTAAGAAGCTGCACTGGCAATAGAGACTTCAATGGTGGTTCATTATTTAGAGTTCATGGCTCACTATTTTCTTAATCCAAAGGCATATAAATAGAGTGTGCTTATCACCATACTTAAAAATCAATCAATCAATCCCTCACGGTAGTCAGTAGTGCATCGGTGCACTGGGAACTCTAAGGAGCCAGACATAAAAACATGCAAATAATTTCTAACCCACTAACCTCAATGTGCCACTTGAACGATGCTTCAACAACAGCTGAGCAATCAGTGTTTTGCAACACCTCCCACTTACTCTGTGGCAGCCCTTTCAGTCCAGCTGGATTATTAAAACAGTTTCTCCCAATATGCCTCTCTTCCTCCTGCCTCCCCCACCCACCTCATCACCCCCAGCAACCATCAGCCTTTCCCTTTCTGTGCCAGCCGGCACACAGCTGCAGCTCTTCACCTAGGTCAGCTGCTACAACTTCAGCTGCTGCTAGCTGTGTGCCAGCTAGCCAGCTGCCACCTTCATTGCATGCTGCATACCCTTCACTTCTCTGTTTTGCTGTTCTGGCACTCTTTCTTTGCTCTCTGAAAGGCTCCTTCAATTCCCCCGCCCCGAATCCCTCTGCGTTCTCCCGTTCACAAATGAGTCCTTCGCTTAATGTTCCGAAGGGATGCCAAGCAAGATTGCGGTTAGTAACGTGAGAAATGGGAGAGGCAATCTGAGGCGTTGGGTGTGCGAAAACAAAGAAATACCATGCAGTAAAACAACGCACATATTTTTCTGCGTCTTAAGAAAGAAAAAAATCTACAGTAACATGTAGAGAATCTCAGCACCCTGTACAGATAATCTGACAGCTGTCAAACTTGATGCATCAGTTGAGCTGATTTTATTCAGCAAAATGAGGTGCTACTCGGTGGAACTGTGACTGCCACAATTGTATACTGAAATAAATAAAGGAAATAAAGAGGGGATCAAGCTCAAACCTTTCTGCCTGGAGGCATGGCTTGTTCCAGTGACCTCACAGTTTTTCACTGCACTTTCTCCCCCTGCATTTTTAGGAAGAATTCCTGAACCATTGCTTCTCATCATATGCGTAAGGTTGGGAAACAGTCTTTTAGTTTATAAAGAAGCCTTTCTTTCCTTTAATAGTTGAATTTATACTAATAGCTATTTTTAGGGACAAAGAGTAGGCAGCACGGCAGCTTTGCCTATCAGCTCTCCCTGAAATCATCACAAAAAAGCTGCTATTAATTGTTACATGCCCCAGTTCCCAAGTTATTTTTACTTTGCCAAGTAGAATTTGCATTTGTTCAGTTTTACTCAGTGATCTTCCCCTCTCCCTGCCCCTAGAATCCTTTGTGCTCCCCTTTCTCTAGCATACATAGTATGTTACCCGTAAGTTATGTATGTTAAATCATGGCTCATCATTTAGTTATCATTATTAGTAAAGGAGGATTTTTTTTAGCAGATCCATTGTGCCACACTGGGTGTAAACAACTGGAGTTCTGCATGTGCAACAGGACCTCCCTGTTCTCTGTCTACAGCACCCCGCCCCACCAAATATGTTTTGAAGGTCTCTGGACATTATCGGATTCAACCCATATGTTATAGGCGAACCTTAGCTCTATTTCCTGTTGACTTTCATAGTATCAAGCATTATGGCTCTTGTTATGCCTACTGGCGTGGTTCCTTGAGAGCGAACAGGCAAGATCCCCACCGGTCTTTTCAAAAGGCTTTATCATTGGTGCAAAAACATTTACAGTGCAGAACGTCTCACTTCCATGTCTTGCTCAGTCACTAGCAGAATCTGAGAGTGGGCGGTCCTTAAACTTTCCCCAGCAGAGTAGTCTCTTGAACCCCATCCAACGCCTCCCCTCTCTGCGTGTAAACCTACTGTGCAGAGAGAGCATGGGTAAAGGGGGACCTGCCTCCCCCCCGCTTTGCTCATGCACGGTGTCTTGGCTCTCTTGCATCTTCTGAGCCCTGCATCTCTTCCCCACTAGAGGCGGGGCTTCCCTCCTCCGCGGAGGAAGTGCTGCTTCTCACGATCTTTGGAGGCTCCCTGTAACCCAGCTGCCCTTCCACCTCTCACCTCTGATCTGATGGCAGTTCCCTGACAGCTATTATTATTGTTGTTGCTGGCATATTTTGCACTCAGGTGTCTAAAAGTGAATTGCACAATGGAAATACAAACGACAGCGATGTTAAAATCAGATATGAAAGCAGCAGTAAGCAAAAACTCAAACACTTCTACTCACCACTTTCACTTAAAGCTACTCTGTTGAATATTTGTTTGTCTATGGTATTTTCAGTAAAACAATTTGGTCATATTCTAACTCTACCAGCACAAGGAGTTCCTCTTCTCCTTAAATCTGCTCCCTGAATTGATAGTTTCAGGACCAAGTTGTCATTTTATTTGCCTGAATCACATATCCTCTTGTTATTTCAATTTTAATATTTGTGTGCGTATCTTTTATTTTGAAACATTTCAGTAATAATAAAATTTACTCTGACCTTTAGTTTACTTCTCTTGCATGATAGTAATATCTGTGGAACTGAATCTTGAAGGACCTCAAAACTGCAAAACACTTCATGGAGCCCCAAACCGCAAAATTTTTTGTTTATTTATTTCCATTATCTTACTTATTTACAAACATTTCTTCACGGATAACATTTTAACAAATGTAAGGGAGGTGAACAGCATAAAATCAACAATAAAACAACATCAATAAAACAAGTGTAGAATACATCATAAATCTGTAAATCAGAATAGTACATCAGTATAGCTGGATTGAGCTGTATAAATAGGTACTTTGAAGAAAAGTAAAACTAACATTTTCAGCAGTTATTTTGGAGGGTTGACATCTGTACAACTATCATTCCAGTTCCATGCTATCTATTTGCAATTTTGGTACCTGAATTGGTTTGGAAAATACGTACCAAAATTTTTGTCCCTCATGAGACATTCTTTCATTTGTTTTTTTTTTGTTTTGTTTCGTTTTCTTTTTTCTAAGAGAGATGAAGAGACACAAGTTGAAAATGATGCTAATGGAAATATGTTTGATGTGGAACTCACAAAAAACATCCAAGGATTAGGAATAACTATTGCTGGTTACATTGGAGACAAAACCTCAGGTAATATTAAGACCAGATCTGTGGAGGGCTATAGCTTTGTGGCAGATGCCATGATTTACACACAAGAGGTCTTGGAGTCCAATCCCTGGTATCTCCAGGTATGGGTGGAAATGACTTCTTACTGAAACCCTGGAAAGCTACCGACAGTCATTATGGACAGGGCTCAGGCTATTTTAACCAATTTTCAGGCTCTTTAATGGTGGGCCAAGTGGGACTTCAAAAGCACCATCTTCAGGTACCATTAAAATACCAGTATCTGAAGGGGAAGGTAGCCAGACCATTACAAGCATCCAAGGTGACCAGGAACCTCCCCACTGCTGGAGAGGGTTAGAAACTTTAAAGAGCAGCTTGCTTAACCGCTCTCTAAAGCACCTCCCACTCTCCTTTAAATAGCTCACCTGGGCTACCAGCTGCTTTCTTGCTTGCTTGCCTTGTCTGTTGTTGCTCTGCAGTTGCATGACTGCCTGTTGGTGGCCGTGTGAACTGCAGCACGATGACAGTCTTACAATTTTATGTATATAGGAGGCTGCGCATGTTCAAAGAAGCCGGCATTTAACTGGGGCTGCCTCCTTGTATGCATCTATGCATTAAAATGTAAGCTTATATCCTGTAATGTGTGGTACAACCCTTAGGGGAAAACGTCTTCAATGAGACTTTGGACTTACATCATAGTACCTTGGGCGTTTTTTGGTATGATAGAGAACAGTGAAATGTCTCTGTGCTGTGTCTGGGATTTTGGACTCGGGTCCTAGGTGCTGATGTAGCAAGAGCTGAAAAGTAGTTTTAATTGCATGAGTTTTTTCCCTTTTCAACCACAGAACCTTCTGGTATTTTTGTAAAGAGTATCACAAAAGGCAGTGCAGTTGAACATGATGGTAGAATCCACGTTGGAGACCAAATTATAGCAGTAAGTAATCATAGAGGAGTGATTTTATTGAATACTTGCTTTTATTACCCTCACTTTTATGATCCCCATCCCACCCCGTGGCACAGTTGACCAAAACAATTGATTTATTTAGAACCTTACATACCTTTTGTCTAACAGAAAATACACCTTATGCTAAACATTGAATAGCCAGCCATAGGATTGGGCCATCTCCTTGGTGTGGAGACATGTGTCCAGCAGAAGGCTGATTAGATTCAGTGTTTGAAGCTGCTATGAATAGACTGCATAAAAGAAACTGGAATGGATAATTCACACGGGCCTGTTTGTAATAGCTCCATCATCAAATGCAGGTGTCTGTTCCAAAGACAGGTTTTTGCATGCCTGCTTTCATTGATCTGCACTTGGAAACATGGTTATTAATGCAATCACATTAGCTGTACCCATACAGAGAGAAAACACAATTGCTCTGTTCTTCCAGTTTTTCTTGTATCCATCATTTGGTCATCCCAGCTGTCACTGATGACACAAATATATCAAAGTGCTGTAGTTGGTTATCATGTGAACACTTATAACACCAGACTGTTACTCAGCAGTAGAAACCAAGAAGGAAAGTGACTATTTGGTTATGATATTACAAAGCTACATAAACCCAGTCCTTTTCTTTCACAGTGGCTTTGTATAAATCTAAACACTGAAAGCTAAATGAATCTGAATGTGGTTTTCTGGGATGCTCATATTTGGAGACAACAAAGCAATAATAGATAAAAGTGGCTGGAGACCAAAATAAGACATGACATTTTGCAAGTGGCTAAGATGAGATTTGGCTCATTTTGAATTACACACTTCTTGCACGTTTATCTTCTTTATAGTGGCCTGCTGGAAATTAAAACACATTTAATCATTCAGGTGGATGGAACAAATCTTCAGGGTTTTACCAACCAGCAAGCAGTGGAGGTTCTGCGGCATACTGGCCAAACAGTTGGACTCACATTGGTCAGAAGAGGCCTTAAGCAGGGAAATCACATTCAACCCCATGAGGACTTCAGTGGTGCTGTTGAAAAGGATTTAATTTTCCAAACGATGGATGTTGGCACAGGCAAAGGTAATTAAGAATGGCTTTGCTTCAAATGAGTTGGATTTTATTTCTCTTTCTACAGCTTATAAAACTGGGAAAAATGGGTTAAATTTGCCCTTAGAGTCTGCATTTCATTTTTTTTTTAAATTCATATAGGGCTTTCTCATGTAAGGGATTTGTGTTCTCATCCATAGCTTTTATAAAGATTTCCTCTTGGAATTTCAGAGCTAAATAAAGTGTTAGCAGGAAGCTCCCTGTTTAAGAGAGTCAGCAAAGATATGGATAGAGCAATGGGATATTGGAGATTATTCTTAGTGTTGAAGGAGAATATAGTGGTGTTTTTGTTATGTTAGATGGATGGATAGCACCACTGTCTGTGATCTTGGAAAGTTGCCATCAGTCAAAATAGACCAAATGGATTGATTGGCCGACAATATAGGGAACTTGATAAGTTAAAACACTTTCTCCACTACTTTACAAGTAAAACAACTGTACTGTATATGTGACGAACAGCTGAGCTGGTGATGCAGTGCCTTAGAATTCCACCAGAGGGCTGCAGCCTCTCTCTGATTGGTTACTAAGACAGCTAACCAGAGAGGGGTGGAGCCAGCACTTTGGGAGGGCAGATAAAAGGAGCTATTTCAGAGAGAGTGCTAGGATAGGGAGATAGTTTAAGAGAGAGCAGGAGGAAGAGAGAAAGGAGAGTTGCTTCTGGTCTGTGTTAGGGCTGGGCGATATCTGGTTTTTGACATCATGATATCTCACCAGTTAAACATTGTGATCTCCCAATATATCATGATGTCTGAAAGAAGGATGGAGCTATGTAGAGGCACTGATTGGCTGCATGGTTTTTCCCACATTGTGGTTTTTGCATAAAACACACACATACACCATGATCTCCAATATATTGCCAGGTCAAAAATTATGAAACCTATATCACGATATGAACTTCAAACCGGTTTTGGACAATGTATTGATATATCACCCAGCCCTAGTCAGCGTGTCAGATCCATTCTGAGGAGAATATTTACAGCTATAGAAAGGAGTCTCTCAGTTTAGATAGAAAGTGGCTTGGGAGAGTATTCAGACAAGAGTTAACTGGAGGGCTGAGTTTGAAGAAGGAGAAGTAGAAGCTGTGAGGGTGATATACTTTGGTCTTGTTTCAGTCAGGAGGGGAGAGATATTCAATAAATATTTAAGAAGGATGTGATGATCCCCTGAGTCTGTTATAATGCTAGAAGTATCTCAGGAGTATGATTGATAGAAGGTTGGGAATCTGACAGAAGGTACCACCTTGCTTAAGAACCAAAGTATTAAGCTGTAACACCTATGGTACAACTAAGTTAAGGAACTGAAGTGAAATAGCTGGAAATAAGCCAAGCATTTACTAATTAGTCTAGAAACCTGTAACATCTAACTGAAAACATGCAACTGAAGTTTAAAAGAAGCTGTGTGTTTGCTACCTTGTTGGAAGCCTGTAACATCCACTGGTTTTAGTATACCGGTAATTATTAAATAGTTGTCTGTTTCCTGAAATAACTTAATTGCTTCACAAATAATTTGTTTTACCAACTTTGTTGCTGTTTGTTCAACTTCTGCCTGAGTCTCCAAGTATTGAAGTTTTACCTCCCACAAAAAACATAAGTAAACTCGTTGTGGTTATATAAGGTCTATGAAGCTCAATATGCTTCATCCTAGAAGGCTTAAAAATGCAGCAATGTGACATTGACAAGGTGTTGCATGGAAATATGTTGCTGGATTCTAATCAGACTCTCTGAGGCATTAAGACATCAGCCTTTCCATGTCTTAGTAGAGGAACACTGCTTCTGCGAAGGAGAAGACCTTTTTTTGTGGTGGTGCCCAGACTCTGGATATCTTCCTATTTTAGAGTGTAGATTTTTAGAATTGTGTTAATTATTGTGTTTGTAGATTTTCAGGTTTTTATTTTGTTATAATTATTGGTTTTGAATTGTATTTCCATGGTTTGTGTTTACCCACACTTCTGTAAACTGCCCTGCAATCTTTTGGTGAAGGGTGCTTAAGAAATATCTGAAAACAAATAAGTAACTTTAATTTTGATAATATCGCCGTAAAGTGAGAATTTCTTGTAGCATTCGTGTGGTGACTTTTTCCTTCTGGCTTTAACTCCATGAGATAACTTCTGAGAGCTAATAAGCCCCGTACTGAGTTTCTGATAATTTCTGCAGTATGTTACATATCACCAGGTTCAGACAAAGCCTGTTCTCCTTCATGGAGAGCACGTGTTGCAGTGGGGGCTGACAGGACACTCCAAAGTTGTGGGGCGGGCTAATTGATCGTTGGCCACTGTTGTGATTGTGCTTCCCTTGTTGTTGGGAAGAAGTTAATGTTGCCATTTGTTGACTGACAGCCAGAAATGCTAAAACTCCCTGCACGAGGCGTAGAGCTTCCTCTTTTCATCCCGTGCATCGGATTGCTCGTCCCCCCTCCCTGTATTTAGAGTTGTTTGCTTTGGCCTTGCTATGCCTGTCATGGGGTCATCTGCTCTTGGGGCAGGGGCCCAGTAGGAATTTTGTCCATCTGGCTGATTGGCTGGGGCCATTTGGTTTTTGCCTACTGTGTAGCAAATCGTCACAACTTGTGAGGTTGGGGTTAGGCATTGGTTTATGGTTTAGTTGGTTGAGGGGCATGGATTGGCTGTGCCTGCCCCTCTAATGCTGCTGCTGCAAGGGATTTCATTAAAGGAATCGGGGGCTAACTATTCCTTTTGTCCACCCTGTCAAGGGGGCTCGGGCCATGCAAGAGCCCCTGGTTGTATTTGGGGAGGGCTGAGGGCAGGTTCCCTGCTCCGTCGCTACCCCCAAGTGTATTCCCCTTTTCTGACTTTCGCAGGCGTGCAGAATGTCAGTCTGTCCCCCATGGGGGGGGGGGCAGATAGTCACAACCAATGCCTAAGCAACCACTCACATTTTTGTATTGTAATAAAGCTGTGGCCAAAATTATGCCAAAAACCTTAAACAAAAAATTCTGTGTGATGTGTGAGTTATTGGGGTGGCCCTGGGGACCTCGACATGCAAATTAAGAAGACATATTCACCATAAAGCTGGGGTGAGAGAGATAAGCTTACAGGTCATTTTTTCTTCATTAAGAATAAACCATTATTGATGGATAATGCAACTGCAAGATTTATAATTTTCAGTGAAACTAATAAAAATATTAAGAATGCAATCTTATACATGTCTTACAGATGTTTACTTAGAAGCAAGGCCTGTTTAGTTCAGAGAGATTTACTTCCTAGTTAGTGGGCACGGAATTGCTGCCCAGTGCACATATTAATGTGAGAAATTGGCCGTCAGAGGACTTATTTGAGTTACTAGCAGCCTTTTAAATATTCTGATTGCGACTTGAACCTCTGTCTTTCCAAGCATGGTCAAGGCAATTGCAGGAAGGATTCTTCCCATTGTAGAATAAATAATGCACAGGCAAAACTTTTCTCACCTGTAACCCCCACTTACTCCCCTCTCTTTGGATGACATAGATTGAATATACAACAAGAAGAGTATTTGCCAACTTTATGTATCCACAGTATTTAACAGCAGTCTAGTGGTTAAAGAAACAGTGGAAGAACAGATTTATTGTTTCCAGTGATTTGGCAAACGTTTATAGGTAGAGTGATTATTAGAAACCTTGGAGTTCTGTGTTCTTTCCCCTTTATCTGAAACAAAGGAATAAGAAAAAAAAGGCCAGTAGTATGAATTATTTTGATAGCATACATTTTTTCTTCATGGCAGAAAGATTTAATGTTTAGATTATTATGGGGAGTTGTTCTTCATGTATAAAACTCTACAGTGATAATGCAGTATGTTATTTTAAAAATAAATAAATAAAAAGCTACTTTCATTATTATACACCTCTATAAACACAATATCTTGTTTGAAAAACACACCCTATATTTGGTCCAGGAGGGAGCTCTTACATGAAGCTGGATAACAAAAAAGGAAAGCAGGAGAACGTATTAATTGCACATCACAGAACAACGGGGTGCACAGAAGCTGCTCAGAATATTCTTCTTCTTTTCCAGAAAGCTGTGAAGGAGAACAGGAGCCTCCATCATTGTCATGCAGTACCAGTGTGATTCACACTGGAGAAGACGTTGGTCCAGAACAATCAGGTCCGAATTGAGAATTTATAATAAATTTTTTCCCCCACACCCATTGGAAGCACACTGGCATGCATATCTCAGCTTTTGCCTTAATGTGTGTGTGTGTGTGTGTGTGTGCGCGCGCGCGTGTGTGTGTGTTTGCATCCTCTGCCTTAAAAATCTGTGAAAACCTCACTGGAAAGAACAACAGACAAAGTCTGGAGCTGTTTCTAGAATTTACCTTTACAACATGTTGTTGTTGTTTTTAACTGAAATAAGCACCATACATGATATCCTTCAGAGGTTATGTTTCCATAGAACTTTTATTCACAGAAGCAAGTTTCCAAAACATTAATCTGGGTCGGTGCTTTATCCTAACTTCTTCAATGTAATCTCCGCTTTTTCTATTTTGCTCTTTGGGAACTTTCTAACTTCCTATCTGTGATGGCTTAATCTCTATGTTTAACATTGCTTTCTACAATAATAGCAAAAGCTGTTTTTATTTGCATTTTTTTCCATTTCTGTATTTTCTAATAGTATTTGAGTTGAGTGGCTTCAGACACAGCCTTTCATGTTCTCTCTAAATATTTGTCTTCTAACACATGTTCTTTCTTGTCAGTGCTACGTGACTAACAGTCTCTTAGAAAGTTTCACTAAAACATTCGTTCTGAGTCTCACAATTGGTTTTATATATATATAAATGCTTTTTAAAAGCACCCTTGTTTTATACTAGCAACAGCTTTCTACACTTTCAACTCATAAGTCATTTTGAATGATGTAGCTTTTAAAACATACAATCTGGAGAGTACACACAGACACAGATACATACACACACACACACACACACACACAATCTGGTGGCAAAACGCCCACTGATTTTTAACAGAGCCATTTTTATCCCATGAAGTATTCACACATCTGTGGGTGGTCATGGTAGAGCATGTCTTTGCTTTAACATAGGTATGCACTATTTCTGATGTGGAAACTTGAATGTATAGCACCCCACCAAAGGCTCTGCAGATCTCTTGGTTTTACTATCTGCTTTGGATTGCAGAAATGGGTGTGGGTGTTGCCATACATTTGGTTTCTTGCTATACACTATATACCTGGTAAACCATATTTTGGCGTGATAGGTTATAAGTTGTGCTGGTTTGATTTCCATTATTAAATGATCACATTTGTGGAGATCATTTCATATTCATGTCATAGTTAAATATTGCAATGTTCACACTTTTTCGTGGCACTGGCTGTGTACTGCGCATTCTCCTGTATTTCTTTAGCCTTGATGTAAACTCTTTCGAGTCATTCAGGTTTACTTTCCAGACACATTTCTTTTAGCATTTCCTCACTTCCCTTATCATCTTTCTGAAGAAACCTTCATGTTGTATATAGTATTATGAATTCGTGAGCAGGATTTGAACTATGAGCAACAGAAGGAATGAGAGATTATCAAATTATTGTTATGGTATAAGAGACAGAAGATAGGATGTGGCAAGGAGGAGAAATAAAAATCACCATGGGAAATGGGATGGGAAGTAAAAAATAAAAATAAAAATCTATTTCTTATTGGAACGTTTATGTGAAATTCCTGGAAATCTAATAAAATATATCTTAAAAAAGAGCGAAAGAAACTTTCATGTTGTAGTACTACACTACAGCAGCATATTTCTTATTTTTTTCCATGGGCTAAATATATTAGAAGTGCACATATGTTTACGAACTTGCATTCTTCCACTGCCCTCTAGGGACCATAATTCAATAGTAGCCTCTGAAACTTTTGAGTGCTAAAATCTCAAATCATTTGTGCATATCGAGAGAATGTTGGCTGTCTCTCTGCATTTTATATTAGGACATTTCTGTTGTAAGCAGAAGGTTATTTATTTGCCTATAATCACTCAACGGCAAGCCAATTTTAAGTATATTAATATCACCAAAGAAGTTTATGAAATTGTATAACTATAACTTGTGTGCCAGCTATTGAATCTGGAACTGGTGTTGCTTTGGATCTTGTAAAACTGGTCACTTAACAGTATCTAGCAACATAACTGCTGTTATAGCATAAATGCTAAGTGGTAGTTGCATTTTAAAAAGAAAAACCAAGACCTTTTATTATGTTGTTTTGATAAAGAGTTTTGGGGGAAAAAACAAAACCTCGCTATATCAATGTTTTGTGGTGTATTTTTTAAAGATACCACTTCTTATTTTGAACTGATAGAGAACATTACGGCCAGTGCTTTTTTTCTGGGGGGATGCAGGGGTATGCATATCCCTAAACATTTTGTAGATCTAAGTTTGTAAAGTAAGTAAGTAATTTTTTTATTTATACCCCACCCTCCCCGGCCAAGACCAGGCTCAGGGCAGCTAACATCATATATCAAATACATTAAAACACAATCAAACAGTTAATTAAAATACAGCTTAAAAATAGAATCAGGATAAAATTAAATGATTGCCCACAAATTACAACCATAGGGACCGGGAACCTCAAGTATTTATCATTTGGCCTCATTGAGGGGCAGTATTTCACTATGAGTAGGAAAAAGAGAGTACCCCTAAACATTTTTTTAAGAAAGGAAAAAAGCACTGATTACGGCCAGAAAAATCTCTTTATCTTATGGTTCTTAAAGTACAGGAATTTAATACGATGGTGAATGGGGGAAAATTGAGTATTTTGGACAACAGTTCTGCCAGATGAATACAGAAGCTGCACACAATTTCTGCGTTCACAGAGAGGAGAAAGTGCACTAGAGGGTAGCCAGAGAGAAACCTACCGGTAATTATTCAGAAAGCTAGACGAGTACAATTAGCATTCTTTGGAAGAGAGGAGATGAAAGAAGATCCTTGCAGTAATACAACTCTCATCTGAATAGCCAGGATAAGTGCTTAAAAGACTGATCCTCAAGGTAATGCAATTCCAAACTGAATAGCTAGGGTAAGTGCTAAAAAGGTACTTAGTTTAGTGTCCAATCTATAAACAAAGTGATACAAAAGCGCTCCCACAATAAACTGTTTGCCTTGCGACTTGCTAAGAGTTGCTACAGATGCAGTAAAGCGACGGCAACAGCAACAAAAGTTTCAGAGAGCTTTCGTACAACCTACTTTGATTTGAGAATAAAATACATTGTGGGAGTTACATTGAAGTTTCCATTTCAAATTTTCATTTATTTTTCTACATTAACAGGTTGTGTGCATTAATCACATTTTCTTCCCCCCCCCCCTTTTAAATAAACTGGCAGATAGATATGCACAACACGTTTTGTCACAGTTCATTTACTGTATATAAAAAATAAGGCTAAGAATAACACACGGGATTTTTCTTCTTCTATAGTTAACTGCCAAACTGCATCTTTTAGGTTTTCAGCTAACTTCCACCGATGAAGAAATATCATTGCAGAACAAATGGCAGTCATTTTTAGGAGCACATTATGAGGTGGTGGTAGGTAAACTTTTGCTTGCTGTTTATAGTGTGTGTGTGTGTGTGGAATGGGTGGAAGAGCTGTCCTTGCAAAATTCCAAAGGAAGTAAACATTATGTATTTGTCTTTCAGAATATTAAATCTCAAAAAATAAGCATAAAATGCCATGTTATGTACGCTTTAGATGAGAAAATAAAATGTGTTCTGGGCAAACAACAGTTCATAAAGTGCTGTAGTCCTTAGGAAAACTTGGTACTTGACTGATTCATAAGTTCACGGTATGTTATATTATGCTGTAGGTACACCAAGTTATGCCAAGTGCATAAATGGTTGTTGTTTGCCACAACTATATCATGCAAACATGAAGTGAGTACCTGAAGTGTGCCTTGAAAAATTTATATATAGTGAAATGAATTAGTGTCTGCTTTCATTCGTTTTGAGGTGGCCACTAAGCTACAGTGAAGTGAAGCAACCCTTATTTTCAGATCACTTTCAGATGCTATGCCCTTACAGTGCTACCTTGGTTTACGAATTTAATCCATTCCGGAAGTCTGTTCTTAAACCAAAGCATGCTTTCCCATAGCAGCGGGGGACTCAATTTACAAATGGAACACACTCAACAGGAAGCAGAACATGTCCTTACTCCAAGGCAAAGTTCACAAACCAAAACACCCACTTCCGGGTTTGCAGCGTTCTTAATCCAAGTTGTTCATCAACTAAGTTGTTCTTAAACTAAGCTACCACTGCATTCCCATTGTTTGTTTGTTTTTGCAAGAATGTGTACATGAAGTAGCTCTTACCTGCTCTGGAAGTAAGGGGAAAGGTAGGAGATGAAACCCAGTTATTTTTAGTTTACTAATTATTGTTATTTACATTATAGAATTAATTGACATGATTATAAAATATATATAAGTGAACTAAGAAACTTGGTAAAACATGAGTGATTTGCCATTTCATTTTGAAATTCAGGACAACACTTTTTTTGCGATCTGTTGCGCTGCTTTTTGCAGTGCATCCAATCCTCATATGATTACAACTGACAACAGAGCATCATCCCAACTTTCTGTGCAGCATTTGCTTATTGATGTTATTACACACTGGGCAGTGCTATAGCAAAAGTACTGTACCCATATTGCTGCTTTTTGGGGATTAAAACATAGTAGCTTGTTAGTCAATCCACCCCTTTATGTCATATGGTGCTCATCATAACACAGCCTTCGAAGTAAAACCTTGCTCTAAAAGCTTCTTTGCATGTAGTTGTTATTTCAAATGAAGGGCTTTTCAAAGAACCACCTTTTCTCATGAGGTTCTGCTCACCCACTAGATCACTCTGGCATCATGGATATGGTTCACAAGGATGCAGAACAAAGCCATTTATGTTGTAGCATTCCTCTCACACAAAATCCAATTGTCTGATGGTTAAAATGGTGTTGTTTCCTGTTTTTGGACTAGTCTGATTTCCGTCCCCTCCCGTGATTCTCTTACATTGGTTGATGATTCTCCGTTTTTTATTATGTGTTTGTCTCATGCTTAACTAGTCAGTTAAGCTATTTATTTTGCTGTTCATTCACGGCTGGTTGATGAGCAGGGGATGAGTAGTACATTTCCTGTGCTCTGTATTGTCCAAAGGAGCGATACAGTTGCCTGAGCACACATGGCACTCTGGGGTGGCGGCGGTATTTTAAATATAATTCAGGGTCACAGTCAGAGCTACAGTTCTCAATCACTGACTAGCACAGCTGTTCCTCCACCTGGGATTTAGGAAGCCAGAGGGGATTATATTGCCAGGTGTGCATCCGATCCATGCTTGACTGCTCCCAGAGGGTGACAGCAGCATGTACCAAATCTGGAATCCAGGGCTTTTTACGTTGCGCGGAAACACTTCCGTTTTAGAGCACTGTATTTTGCTACCCATTGTCCCTGTGGCACCCATGGAAGCTGACTTCTTGCATAACGGGAGGTGCGATTCCTTTGATTGTGGCATTTGTTTCATTTATTTGTGGCTTTCTCCGGCCGCCTTTCATCTCAGGGGCAGCTGTAGCTCACCAGCATCTGTTCCCCTTTGCAAAGGAGAATGGGACATTACGGCTGGCTGCCCCCTTTCAGCTTACATTGCGATTCCATCTTGTCTTGATGTGAGAAATCAATGGGCATGGATGATGTCTGAAAGAAGTGAGCTTGTAGCTTAGAAAGTAGAGCATCTGTGGCAGAATGTTAGGGTT
The DNA here is from genome assembly GCF_964106915.1 of Podarcis gaigeae. Taxonomy (NCBI): domain Eukaryota; kingdom Metazoa; phylum Chordata; class Lepidosauria; order Squamata; family Lacertidae; genus Podarcis; species Podarcis gaigeae. The sequence continues at coordinate 18,942,775 of NC_139694.1, forward strand.
GCTGCTTTTAAATCTACTATCCCTTTTGTCCGTGGGTCCGAGTGCAATTTTGAGAACAACTAATCCTCCAGTGTTCTGAAGAGCCATTGTGTTCCTTCTTTCTAGGTAGCTCACGTGAACAAGTTTAGTGAAAGCAGTGGCCTGGGGATCAGCTTAGAAGCTACAGTGGGACATCATTTCATCCGATCTGTTTTGCCAGAAGGGCCAGTTGGACGATGCGGCAAGCTGTTTAGTGGAGATGAATTACTAGAAGTATGAAATAATTTCTGTTTTACTTCCGATCCTTCCTTAAAGGCGATTCTGCTGAGGATTTCCAGTATTCATAGATACTAACATACTTTACCATATGAAATTCCTGCATGAAAATTGTATGGATAAATCCTACATTGGCTAATTGTATGCATCAATTTGTAATGGTGCACAATACACTGTAATTTTTTTTGCAGTGTAAACCCACCTCATATGAGTGGGGTTGTGCAGATCTGCACTCTAGAGCAAGCCCTGCCTCATTCAGCAGCATTTTGAGGATGAAAAGTTCCCAAAGGATTGTTGATAATAGTAAAAATGGATATGGCTTTCAGAAGCCCTTTCCAGCTGACATTTGAATTTGTGTTACCTGCTTTCTGCATTGTGCCTGCAATTCTTGCAGGGCATTGTGTTTTGTGTCATTCTGGTGCACTGTGCATCTTACAAATTTCATTTTAAATATATATATATATTTCTGTATAATATTTTGTCTTCTGTCGGCAGGTAAATGGAATATCTTTGCTTGGAGAAAATCACAAGGATGTAGTAAATATTTTAAAAGACCTGCCCATCAAAGTAACAATGGTGTGTTGCCGTGCAGCTCCACCTATTAGTCAGTTGTTAATGGATGAATCTCAGATGATGGAACAGGTAAATCAAAGCAAAGGCGTGGGTCTTGTATGTGTATGATGCTGTGAAGAAAGTGTGTGATCACTTGACTCCAAGTAAGGCTGTTTCAGCCTCTCTTACCCCTGTGGCAAATGGAGAGAACCAGAAAATCTTTACAGGCACTCTTTCTCTCTCTCCCTCCTCCCATTATACCTTGTTTAAGGTTCCACTCTGCACTCATTCTGAAACAGAGAGCTTTATTTCAGGCATTGCCAATGTTTCTGGGCCTCTGGGCACACTTGGGATGTTGAGGAAGTGCCAGTCACAAAATGGTTGCTGTGGGGTATGTGGCATAAAACAAAATGGCCGCCGTATTGAAAAAGAGCAGAAAAAAGGGACAGGACACAAAATGATGTGAACATTCCCTCCCTGCCCCAACCCCAACCCCCCCCCCAAAAAAAAATCAGTGTGGGGGGGAGGCACATCAGTCACTACCACATTCACTCACGGAAAAAAGCCCTTTGTTCTTCTCTATTCTGATCGGAAGGAAAGGTGGATGTCCAAATCTGGCATCCAAAGACATGTCAGCATATTTAAGGGGCCTATTGAATCAGTGTAAAAAAATCGAATAGGAAGAGCAAAGAGTGCATTGTGCATTGCAGATTTTTGAGAGGACACTTGCAGAAACCTTTTGTGGGTGCCACAGGAGGTATTGGTGGGTGCACACAGGCACCAATTTGGCAACTCTCACATAACTATATAGTGGGACCTTAGCAGTCCTTCTTCTTGGCTGAGTGAATGTGGGATCTTGTTGTAAGGACATACAACAATAGGCCTTGCATGCAAGATAATGCAGGCTTGACACTTCCTTGCCAGCACATACATTCACTTGAATGAACAACAGAACAGTTTTATCCCACTACAGTGGTACCTCAGGTTACATACGCTTCAGGTTACATAAGCTTCAGGTTACAGACTCTGCTAACCCAGAAATAGTGCTTCAGGTTAAGAACTTTGCTTCAGGATGAGAACAGAAATCATGCTCCGGCGGCGCAGTGGGAGACCCCATTAGCTAAAGAGGTGCTTCAGGTTAAGAACAGTTTCAGGTTAAGAACGGACCTCCGGAATGAATTAAGTACTTAACCCGAGGTACCACTGTACAGAGATGCTCAATTTGTGTGAGCAGTCTGTTTTACTGATAAAGCACCACAGTTGAGACTTGAAAAATTTCGCTTCTCCGACTTCAACAAAATATTCATTTCTTATCAGATAACACCAATGGTGGCAGCTAATAAGATGAGGCAGGACAATCCAGACGGAGGGGAAGCTCACATCTGTACCAATGGGTGGCTGTTGGAAGCAGCTGAGTCAGGAGCAGGGCACACAACACCATGCAAAGCATTTGGGGCACTCCCTCCCCTGGCTGCCTTCAACACATGCCCTTTTGGCTCACCTTTCAGTGGTGGAGAGCCACTAGCCATTTACTTCTTAACACTTTCCATTCTGCCTTTCATCGCTATTCAGAGGAGAGATAGTTGGTATATGAAGGCAGACCTGATGTAGAAGGGAAATTCAATCAGAAAAGTTTGGATGAATGAAATATATAATATATACATATATGGTGCAGCCGATCCAATCCAGTGACTGGAATGTTAGATAATATTTCCACCTACAAAGCCTGGTTTAAATACCTACTTTAGATTCTCAAAGTGGCTTTGGCCGTATTAGTGTGGTTACCTCAGAGGAAAAGTAAAAAATGTCTCCTCCCACAAAGCCATAAAATCGTTTTAGTTCTTTATCCTGGGGGGGGGGGCAAGATGTTGGCATTCAAGAAATGCAAGTCCAAAGTCCTTTAGACACACAGAACTAGTTGCATAGTTGTTTTTCACAATGAAGCAATTACCTCATAGGGTTTTTGTGAAGGGGGCAGGCTAGAGGTAGCTTGTCAAGCAGAAGTGCTGTGTAAACAACTCATTATTAAGAATATAGGAAGGTTGGTTAGAGCTGCAGAGCAGTGTGGACACAAATATATAGTTAGAAGCAAAATTAAAATGCAGGGGCTATTCCCTATGTGGCCTTAGAGTGGCTTCAGGTGTTTTGAATGTGGAGAGAATAGAGTAGCGGTTCTCAACCTGTGGGTCCCCAGATGTTGTTGAACTACAACTCCCATCATCCCTGAACTCTGGCCTTGCTAGCTGGGGTGATGGGAGTTGTAGTTCAACAACATCTGGGGACCCAAGTTTCAGAAAGGCTGGAATAGAGAGTTTAAATGACTTCCCTGTTCTCTGTATGTTTGTACCATCTGAAGTGGATCTTGCACTTGTCTCTCAGCCTGTCCCCACCATCTAAGCTTCTGCATTTGACGACTTCGGATGTTATAAAGATGCATGGGGAATAAGAAAAGTAAGTCAGTCATGCTTGCCATTCTCCCATCTCTCAATGTCCAGGGTTCCTTTTAGTCTCTTGTTATATGTGTATCTACTTGGAATCGAGTTTCAGTAAAAAATGTAGGATTTTCAGTTTTATTTATGGAAGTGAATCTCTTTCATTTTGCAGTCTGTTCTTGATCTTGATGGACTCCTTGGCTCTTCAGAGACAGAGGATGCTAACTTGGACATGGATAATATGGGCCAGAGTGCAGATGAGGTTCAAGGATCTCCTTTGGCAATGTGGGAGACAAACATACAGCAAGTTGAGCTAGAGAAAGGGAGCATGGGACTTGGATTTAGCATATTAGATTACCAGGTAATGTCCGAACTGCTTATTTTGCAGAATGAGAGTACTTACTGAGGGGAATTCTGTCCCTTTAAGCAATGTAATGTCAATTACCAGGCCTTTCCAAATGCTACTGTCAAACATGCTACATTAAGTAAACAAATCTGTCAAACTAATTCTATGGAGCATCATTGATTTTGTGGGACTTCAGTCTAATTCTATGGCACAGTGATCTCTGCAGCAGGTCAACTTGCATAAAGTCTTTTGCTATGATTCAGGAAGAATCTACACATTGCATAACAATAAAAAGCAGTTAACATTTATTAAGATGATAATGCAGAATTGTTGGCATGAGTCTCCACAGTTTAGAAACACTGATTTGATTTTCAACTCTGATTTGGTCATTCCTCTAGTACAGACATGTACTTGGCCATTTATGTCTGATTCTATTTCTTTTAGAAATATTACTATTTTTATCAGTGGCTGGACATTTGCACATTCAGCTCAAAGGAGAAAAATTGATATAATTAAACAAATTATATCCATTTTTCTCCTTTGAGCCAAATGTGCATATGCCCAGCCATTGATAAAAATAAGACCTACAAAGTCTTGCAAAAGACCTACAAAGCTGCAGAGGAGTGTGAAACAGATATGCTTGCTAACAGTGAAATTGCTTTTCCTAATGCTGCAGAGCTTGGTTAGTAAAAGTCTAAATATGTAAACATTCATAAAAGAATTGGACTGTGCCACATTAGTGGGGAATTGCTTTCACATTAAAACTCTTGTACTTGGAATGCTATTCCACTAGAGAGGCATTTAAGTCGGGTTTCTACCCTAGCGTTCTAGCTTTCCACGTGCTAGGACTTTCCGAATTGCTGGAAGGATTCGAATCTTCAGTCCCCACTGCATTCCGAAGTGGCAGAATCCTGTTTTATTAAAGAAGTTCAATAATCTCCTGAGCTAGAATCACAAGCTGTTATATCGCACAGCGTGATCTCCCAGTGTTACGTCATGTTGGGCCTGGATAAAATATTCCGATTGAATATATACAAGAAAGTGATCTCTGCAAACGTAGGAATTAAATATTGGGTCCTGGAGGGTGTGAGTGCTCCCTCTCCTCTTCAGTGCCCCAGTATACTGGCAGTTTTTGGTATGCCACAACTCTCATAAGATGTTTAAATATGTAGTGAAACTTTCTATTCCACGTGAGGTAAATGGAGCTTGGGGGAGGGATATCCAACTAATCAATGACCTAAAATCAATTAATCTCAGTGAGTCTTCTCTGAGTGTAACTGTCATTGGATAGCTCCCATTGGCTTGGATTCCTGAACTATTGAAGAAGCCAGTGTAACGTTTTTGTCTAGATTGATAAAGAGGATTTGGCATTATTTTATTCATAATATGCTTCTTTTATTTTCATTAATGAATAAAGCACCTCCTGAAATGTGTATTCCCCAGTGCTTTTACATAAACATGTTAGGGATCAATGAATACTATCTTTCCCCCTTGGTTCTTCTGACATAATTTGAGTTGGCATAAACAAATATGCTTAATTATAGGGAAGCACATAGCCATTAGAAGTCTTTCAGCAGATCACTGCCTGAAACTCAGGTTTTAGTTTTAGATTTTTACATAAAGATATTCCATATGCCCATGCCTAACACAAAAGAGGAGAATAAAGCAGTGTGGGCACTACTTATATTATTTGATGGAGCCTCTTATTTGCTGTAGCACAAAGCACAATCGAAATAATCTAGTGCAGGCATAGGCAAACTCGGCCCTCCAAATGTTTTGGGACTACAACTCCCATGATCCCTAGCTAATAGGACCAGTGGTCAGGGATGATGGGAATTGTAGTCCCAAAACATCTGGAGGGCTGAGTTTGCTTATGCCTTATCTAATGGCTGCTACGTAAATGCAGACATCTCTCATGAAAGTGGGGGTTCACCATTCACTGGGTTAGGGCTGGGTCATCCGCACCTTGAAAAGAAGCATAAAAACTTGCATGGGCTCCTTATTTATTGAGAATATGTTTTCCCCACTTTCCTCTTCTTTAAAAAGGACCCTGTGGATCCTGCGAATACGGTGATTGTGATCCGCTCTCTAGTCTCTGGGGGGGTGGCTGAACAAGATGGCCGGCTCCTCCCTGGAGACAGACTTATGTACGTGAATGACATCAACTTGGAAAACGGCAGTCTGGAGGAAGCTGTGCAAGCACTGAAAGGAGCGCCGATGGGAATGGTTAGGATAGGAGTCGCAAAGCCCTTGCCTGTAAGGAACTTAAATCTTACACATTTTGTTTGGGGTTTCCTATTTTGCCAAGAAACCATACAGGTTGCCTGTTCGCAAATGCATGCATTTCGTTTATTGACCCAGCAGCTGACAACACTCATTGTGGATGTGTGAACTAATCTCGTTTTGTTTTAAAGTGATGTAAAAAAAAAAATAGTTCCGTCTGTGGAGTTTCATCCGTAAAGGTCAGTTCACACATGTGTAAGTGATGTGGCTTTGGCTGCCATCAAGTGATAAGCATACACCTGTGAACCTGCCCACAGTGTGTCTGATTGCAAAAATAAATAAATAAAACAATAGCAATCTGAAGTGTATCTGAAGAAGTGTGCACAAACACGAAAGCTTATACCAGAACAAACTTAGTTGGTCTATAACTGCTACTGGATTTTTTATATTTTTTATTTTCATTTCAATAGCAATCTGTACTTCAGATACATCAGGGCAGTTCATTTACTCAATAGCATCTTGTTTTCACCCTAGCCATGGAGTTTCATTTGGGAATAGTATACATTGGGCATAGTAATGGGAAGAGGAGTGGCCATCCTGGTTTTACAGAAAATTCAAGAAGGAATTTGTTTAACTCCCATCTCTTGCGGGGGTGCAATTAGTGCCAGCACCATCCGTTAAGAGTTTGGGTGTAATCTTCGACACCTCCCTTTCCATGGAGGCGCAGATTGCAGCTATAACAAAGGCAGCATTTTTTCATCTCCGCCAAGCTAAGCAGTTGGCTCCTTACCTCTCTCGCCCTGACCTAGCCACTGTGATACACGCGACAGTCACCTCCAGACTGGATTATTGTAACTCGCTCTACGTGGGGCTGCCCTTGAGACTGACCCAGAAACTCCAGTGGGTGCAGAATGCTGCAGCGAGACTCCTTACAGGGTCTTCGCTGCGAGACCACATTCACCCAGTGCTATACCAGCTGCACTGGCTCCCGGTGGAGTACAGGATCAGGTTTAAGGTGCTGGTTTTAACCTTTAAAGCCCTATACAGCCTAGGACCCTCGTACCTACGGGACCGCCTCTCCTGGTATGCCCCACAGAGAAACTTACGGTCTTCAAATAAAAACATCTTGAAGGTCCCAGGCCACAGAGAAGTTAGGCTGGCCTCAACTAGAGCCAGGGCTTTCTCGGCTGTGGCTCCGATCTGGTGGAACGCTCTGTCACTAGAGACTAAGGCCCTGAGGGACTTGACATCTTTCCGCAGGCCCTGCAAGACAGAGCTGTTCCACCAGGCCTTTGGCCAGGGCACAGCCTGACTCCCTCCCTCGGCAATCTTCGTGGAGCTCTGGCACAATGGTTGCCAGTGGCTTGATTTGAATCAATTTTATAATGAATGATTTTAGAGTGTTGTTTGTACTGTACTTTTGTACTTTTTTATTTTTGTTAGCCGCCCTGAGCCCGGCTTTGGCTGGGGAGGGCGGGATATAAATAAAATTTATTATTATTATTATTATTATTATTATTATTATTATTATTATTATTATTAAAGCTGGTTTTCTTCCTAACCTCAAACACAGCATTTTTTATTTCAGTGCTCTTAAGTTCAATGGAGCTTACTGATGAACATTTGTGTTTAGATTCTGAGAGTAAGTGGGACTGAAGTCTGTGGGACAAAATAGGTTTAAATCCAATCTGTTATGCTCAGCTACATTGGTAATCGGGCTCTTTTGGTAAATATAGCAAAGTAAATATAAATCATCAGGGCTGAGAAAACATTCCAAATTCCCAGGTGCCAGGACTGGAGTATTAGATACTACCACTGTGCCCAGCTAAAATATTACTTCAAACTCATGGGCATTTCATTCTTCAGTGCTTTTCCTAGCCTTGTAAACCATTATACCTGCTCAGGGCTATCAGAATAACCTGCAGTTCTCTCTCTTTCGGAGGCTCCCATTCATTCCCCTTTCTAAAAATTCCCTCACGCTGCATGTTGTGAACATTAGCCACTATCCATCTCAAGAGCTTCATTCTCTCTGCAGCTTTCACCAGAAGAGGGCTATGTTTCTGCTAAGGAAGATTCCTTTTTCTACACTGCCCAGTCCTTTGAGGAGGAAGGGCCAGCTGATTCAGCCCTCTTCCATGCTGAGCTGGCTCTGGTTAGTGGCCACTTCCTTTCCATGATAATGTGTTAAAACCCTTTTGATCTTATGTTTTCATACCAAACAAAATTTTGTCTAGCGTCAATGGAGAAACAGCCTTGACATTGTAACGTAAAGACGTATTTTAAATTGCTTGCTTAACTTCTTTTTTTTTAAGGGCTTAAGAAGGTTGCTTTATTGGGTTGAGATGCTGATATCTAAATACACACACACACACACACACACACACCCCAAAAGCCCACAAACGCACACCCACAGTCATGAGAAAAAGAAAGTACACCCTCTTTGGTTTTACATATCAGGACATAATAACAATAATCTGTTCCTTAGCAGGTCATAGAATTAGGTAAATTCAACCTCACTCAGGCGAACAGCAACACATGACCAATTATACCGTGTCATGATTTATTTAAGAAAAAAAAAAAGGAAAATGGAGAAGCCACATGTGGAAAAACTAAAAATAAGACAGTAACTTGGATTGGATTTCAAAAATAAATTCCGTGTTTACACATTATCCTGTTTTGAGAATCGTACATCAATATAGGAAAAGGAAATTAAGGCTGCTGTCCTATGCTCTTCTGTAGGAGTAGTTAGTAGACTCACAGGTATTTGTTTCTGGGTAGAAACACAAGATTGGGTGGTCAACCACTTATACAAAACAAGTGGTATTGACAAGAATAAGTTAAGGGGATGTGTATACCACATTACAAAGTGAGGTTTTTTCTGCTGTTTTTCAGGTCATGTTATATCATCACCACACAGTTTATTTAGAAGCTTGATGGATTCTTAGTTGGCTGCAACTTCCATCATTCAAGCAAACTAATCACTTTTAAGTTTCAGTAGGAAGTTTTAATGCATGCACTTGAGATATCACATAAGTGCAGGATTTGTAACATCCTGGATACATTTTTATTGGTCATTAAAAGATTAGTGAAAAGTATACTAGCTTTGAAGTTGGACAATGTATGTATGTATGTATGTATGTATATATATGAGGGACGCAGGTGGCGCTGTGGGTTAAAGCCTCAGCGCCTAGGACTTGCCGATCGAAAGGTCGGCAGTTCGAATCCCTGCAGCGGGGTGCGCTCCCGCTGCTCGGTCCCAGCGCCTGTCAACCTAGCAGTTCGAAAGCACCTCCGGGTGCAAGTAGATAAATAGGGACCGCTTACCAGCGGGAAGGTAAACGGCGTTTCCGTGTGCGGCTCTGGCTCGCCAGATGCAGCTTTGTCACGCTGGCCATGTGACCCGGAAGTGTCTTCGGACAGCGCTGGCCCCTGGCCTCTTAAGTGAGATGGGCGCACAACCCCAGAGTCTGGCAAGACTGGCCCGTACGGGCAGGGGTACCTTTACCTTTACCTTATGTATATATATATATATATATGCAGGTTTTGGTGTCCTCGGGTGTCTTCCCGTGTAAAAGTTGGGGTGTCTAGGCGACGTTTCGACGAGGTCTCACTCGTCATCTTCAGGCTGGTGCTTTCGGCTTCTTGTTACTGGAACAGAGCGGGATCTCAATGTTTGAGTTCCTATAAATACTGTAGAGGGGGTGTGGTGTCTAGCCTCCAATGTTCTGGGCAGAGAGGAAGTTCCCAGGCTAGTGCGCCTTTTCTTCTTTTGTTCCTTAATTACTTGAGAGATACCTTGAGTGATTTCTTGAGTGATATCCTGAGTACCACTTAGGTGGGTCATTAGGTGTGGATTAGTTGCTAAAGTCTTTGTGTCTTGACCTCTTGAACTTTGTGAAGAGTTTTCCTGAGAAGATGGCTGTATTGCACTTAGTTGTGCTTTGGCTTGGCTTCGTGTATAGGGGCGAGCTGTGGTTTTGTGGCTTGTGTCAGCCAGATCTGTGTAGGGATTGCAGGGGGGTGCAGCATCCGGAGGTGCCACCATGGATTGGCTACTGGATGGTGTCAGTAATTCATCTGTGGAGAGGGTCTGGGTTTGGGTCTGGTGTGGTTGATTGGTGTTGGCGTTCTGTGTGCCTCTGGATCTGGTGTCAGTTTTTGTGGGGAGGGCTAATTTCCAGATGTCTGGCAAGCGGGATGTGTCGTCACGCTTGTTCATGTTGTGAGGGTGTTTCTCTATCTCGATGGCTTCCATGATTATTCTCTTGTGGTGATGTTCCGTGTTAAAGAGCAATTTGGAATCTGCAAAATTAATTTCGTGTCCTGTTTCTTTCATGTGTTGGAAAAGAGAGGAAGTTTTTTCTTCTTTTTTGACGGCATTCTTGTGTTCTGCGATACGTGCATTTATTCGTCTGTTTGTTTGTCCAATGTACGTGGCTGGGCAGACTTTGCAGGGTATTTCATAGATCCCTTGGTTTTCCAACTGGATTTTATCCTTGGGGTTTCTGAGGATATTGGCTATTTTTTGGTTGGTGCAAAAGGCTGTTTTGATATTGTGTTTATGGAGGATTTTGCTAATTTTATCTGTAGTGCCCTTGATATAAGGAAGGAGGGCCATGCCATTGTTTTCTTCTGTGTCTTGGTTTTTGGGGGGTGTTTCCTTTTGGATTAGCTTCGTAATCCTGTTTTGCTGGTATCCATTGGCAATTAACACATTTGAGAGATTCTGTAACTCAGTTGTCAAGTGGTCTTTGTCAGCCAGGCGTTTGGTTCTGGAGATGAGAGTCTTGGCTACGGAGTTTATTTGTGCAGGGTGGTGGTGTGATTGTGCATGTAAGTAGCGGTTGGTGTGTGTTTTTTTCTGGTAGATAGTGTGTCCTAGGGAGCCATCAGGTTTTTTGTAGATTAGGACGTCAAGGAAGGGAAGTTGGTTGTTGGCTTCTATTTCCATAGTGAATTGTATTTTGGGGTGTAAGTTGTTGAGATGTGTGAGGAAGCTATCCAGTTTTTCCTTCCCGTGTGGCCAAATTACAAAGGTGTCGTCAACATATCTGAGCCAAAGTTTTATCAAGGGCACTACAGATAAAATTAGCAAAATCCTCCATAAACACAATATCAAAACAGCCTTTTGCACCAACCAAAAAATAGCCAATATCCTCAGAAACCCCAAGGATAAAATCCAGTTGGAAAACCAAGGGATCTATGAAATACCCTGCAAAGTCTGCCCAGCCACGTACATTGGACAAACAAACAGACGAATAAATGCACGTATCGCAGAACACAAGAATGCCGTCAAAAAAGAAGAAAAAACTTCCTCTCTTTTCCAACACATGAAAGAAACAGGACACGGAATTAATTTTGCAGATTCCAAATTGCTCTTTAACACGGAACATCACCACAAGAGAATAATCATGGAAGCCATCGAGATAGAGAAACACCCTCACAACATGAACAAGCGTGACGACACATCCCGCTTGCCAGACATCTGGAAATTAGCCCTCCCCACAAAAACTGACACCAGATCCAGAGGCACACAGAACGCCAACACCAATCAACCACACCAGACCCAAACCCAGACCCTCTCCACAGATGAATTACTGACACCATCCAGTAGCCAATCCATGGTGGCACCTCCGGATGCTGCACCCCCCTGCAATCCCTACACAGATCTGGCTGACACAAGCCACAAAACCACAGCTCGCCCCTATACACGAAGCCAAGCCAAAGCACAACTAAGTGCAATACAGCCATCTTCTCAGGAAAACTCTTCACAAAGTTCAAGAGGTCAAGACACAAAGACTTTAGCAACTAATCCACACCTAATGACCCACCTAAGTGGTACTCAGGATATCACTCAAGAAATCACTCAAGGTATCTCTCAAGTAATTAAGGAACAAAAGAAGAAAAGGCGCACTAGCCTGGGAACTTCCTCTCTGCCCAGAACATTGGAGGCTAGACACCACACCCCCTCTACAGTATTTATAGGAACTCAAACATTGAGATCCCGCTCTGTTCCAGTAACAAGAAGCCGAAAGCACCAGCCTGAAGATGACGAGTGAGACCTCGTCGAAACGTCGCCTAGACACCCCAACTTTTACACGGGAAGACACCCGAGGACACCAAAACCTGCATTCCTGTACCCGTGAAAATCTACGAAAGCATATATATATATATATATATGCAGGTTTTGGTGTCCTCGGGTGTCTTCCCGTGTAAAAGTTGGGGTGTCTAGGCGACGTTTCGACGAGGTCTCACTCGTCATCTTCAGGCTGGTGCTTTCGGCTTCTTGTTACTGGAACAGAGCGGGATCTCAATGTTTGAGTTCCTATAAATACTGTAGAGGGGGTGTGGTGTCTAGCCTCCAATGTTCTGGGCAGAGAGGAAGTTCCCAGGCTAGTGTGCCTTTTCTTCTTTTGTTCCTTAATTACTTGAGAGATACCTTGAGTGATTTCTTGAGTGATATCCTGAGTACCACTTAGGTGGGTCATTAGGTGTGGACACCCGAGGACACCAAAACCTGCATTCCTGTACCCGTGAAAATCTACGAAAGCATATATATATATATATATTTAAAATACGAAAGCATATATATATATATATATATATATATATATATATTTAAAAACCCTATTATTTAAAATAAAATGGACCTGTTTAGACAAACTTAAGCAGTGTACCACATTCTTAAATTCAACAGTGGGACAGCAGGTAGAAAATTATAGGAAATCTTTTCCCCCGCTCCAGCATCAAACATCACCTGTTTATCACTTGATGTACTTGCAAATTCAGATCTAAATAATATTCTCAGATAACACTGGTGTATCATTGAATTTGATGATACAGAGACATAGGTGAAAATGGAAATGGGCTCATTGTGTGTCCAAAAGATTTTGTATGTTGGAAATCAAAATCAAAAAGAAAACTAAAACAAGGCACGGTAGCTAAGAAGTATTCATCCATAGATGCAAATGTTTGGGGCTTATGTGGTACGAATGCAGCAGATAGCCGGACTGATTAAATTGCCTTTGCTGTTAGGTGGATTCAAGTGAGGCAGATCTAGTGGAGGAATCCACCTTCGAATCGCACTATTCCCCAGACAATGATGGTACATTCCAGTCTTCAGTTTCAGCTCTGCATGGCAGCTCCTGTGCCGATGACCTGAAGTATAACCTCTCACTACCCTCTTCAACTCCCAAGGTAAAAAGAAAAATATGTATCATTTTATTGATTGCGGTGAAGCCCCACTGAATGTGAAGATGTTTGCGTTTGGCTGCTGTATTGGATGTAGCAATGACTAATGTCGCCCCGGTTGGTTCCATCTGCTCGTAGGTTTGTTATTAGATTAAAGAGCAATTTCATTTAGGTAGTGTTGACTGAACTCCTTTCAGAAATTTTGGAGACCAAATGCATTTTGTGCTATATGAGGAGGACAACATCGTTTTGAGGTGCTCTTGTTTCATTTCTTAAAAAAAGAAGAATGGTTTCAATGAATTTTAATAATACTGTGGGATATTTTCAAAAAGGTTAACGTAGAGTAACAAACTATTGCTCAAAAAATAACATTTCCACCATACAAGACACTGTTCATTTTCTCCGTATCTTTAATTGTAGTCAGTTAGTTACTATATCCCTTTAGTAAATGTGATGTCGCAGTTAGGCTAAAATTAAATCAACAGCAAAATAGCATCCCACATTCAATTTAACCATAAAGAACAAGATATTTTAAAAATGTTTTGATCCCATACCCAATCCTGTTCTTTAGCATGATGGCATCTTTTACATTTTCTTCCCCGTGTTAAGATTTTCCCCTCTTCCATTTCTTGGCAACCTGTTAATTTTTTTTGCCTAAGCTTCAATAATTTCCTGTGTTTTTTTTTAATACTCATGGTAGTTCTGGCATCATCATTGCCGGTGATGTCGATCCGTTTTCTTAGTTGGTTTGCAGTGTATATTCCTGAAAAAAGGAGTAGCTCATCTTTCACACCTGAGGTTCACCAGCTGGCTGTATCCCTTCTGGAATGTATTTCAGTCTTACTGGCCATGGGGCCGACAGCCGGAGTTTATCTCATAATGGAATTTCCTAATCCACAACAGAATGTACCTTTGCTGTGCCAATGAGACAGATTGCATTGTTTAACTTGGTAATTGTTACTTAAAGGGATTAGACAGAGAGCATGCTGGGAAATGTACATTCTGCAACACATCTGGTCTTACAGAAGACATCACATTGGTGTTCCCAAAGACTCTCTTTCTGTCTCTCTCTCTCCTTTTACATCTACCAGATGCAATCCTATATATGTCTTCTCAGAAGTAAGTCCTGTTGAGTTCAATGGGGCTTACTCCCAGGTAAGTCCTTATAAGACTGCAACCCGAGACTAAAATGCTAACATTCAAGCTTGGTAGCAATTCACGTTTCATTTTGCCCAGATAAAAATAGCCACACAGAAACCAATGCAATATACCATTTCAACTGAGCCAGCGACCTCTCTTCACACAGGGAGAGGTAATATAATAATAATAATAATAATAATAATAATAATAATAATAATAATACCCCACCCATCTGGCTGAGTTTCTGGGTGGCTCCCAACAACATATTAAAATACCCTTCTAGAAGCAGAGGGACATGTGAAGTAGGGAATATCCACCAAAGAAACATTTTCATCCTTAGAAAAGCACAGGAAGCCCACACAAGCAGACCTCGAAATCATAGATCTAAAGTTTGGAATACAGGCAGTTGCAACTCCAAATGACAGACACATTGGAGTTTCAGTACAGTCATTATTCTGAAGAGGGAGGGGGGGGGAGTTCATCTCAAATTTTACATGTTTTGGAGCCTTTCTTCACACTTGCAGAATGAAGCTTTTTGGGTAATTTATTTTAGATACAGTAGTTTGAGAGGAACATTAAAGCACTGATGGGTTAAGAAACGAGCGGGACATTAACTCCCTTATTGATAGACGTGCATTCAAATAATGCTCCATTAGGAGCAGAGTCTCAGGGTTGTATCAAAAGCAGCACCAGTGAAATTACTCTTTTGCAGTGGCAGATCAGGTCCACTTCCTGGTGGGGCCGGGTTGTGGTCCGGCCACCTAGCCACTCCTCTCAGCGTCGGGGTGGTACGGCATCTTGCGTCATGCTGGGGAAAACCCCGGCAACATCACGTTGCCAGGTGGCCAATCAGGTCACTTGGGGGGGTGTGGCCTGAGACAATTTAAGCCTCAGTGTGACTCTGTGGCTTCCTCTTCTGTTTCCTCTCCCTCCTCCCCCCCAGTCCTCCAACTCCAGCTGATTTGGAGGATGTGTGGAGGGCTGCAGGCGCGGAGGGAAAGCTCTGTCTTGCTTGCACAGGTCTGTTGCGCTAGTGGAGACGGAAGAGTGGTTATTGCCCTAGATTTTTAACTATATACATGTTCAGAACAGTAGGTGCTGTTCAGGATTGCTTATGCTGACTGAAATGTCTCATGCTCTTTATGAAATTGTCAGTGTAGTTTGGTATCATGTCTACTTGAAAATGTGCTGCCCTGAGCATACTCCCAGGAAACTGGATAGTAAGGTTGTATCCTTAGGGTGGTATTCAACTATGTTTACTTGGAGTAGATGCCTTGGAATTAATGACCATGACAAAGTTAGGTCTATGAATTTCAGTAGGACTATTTGGAATAAAATCTGGTTGAATACCCTTGGGTGCTCTTGCCTGGAAGCAAGCCCCACTGAACACAGTGAGATATACTTCTGAGTAAACATGTGTCGGTTTTGCTCTGATGGCCTGTAATTCTATGCACTTACTTACTTGGGGGTAGGTCTCACGGAACTGTGTGAGACTTAACTTCTGAGTAGATGTGCAGAGATTTTAGTTCTGTCTTGGTGATTGGAAAAGCATTTAGTCTTTGCTGAATTCACTTTCAAGAGATGGGCAGAACAATAACATTGTTGTTGTTTAGTTGTTTAGTCGTGTCCGACTCTTCGTGACCCCATGGACCAGAGCACACCAGGCACTCCTGTCTTCCACTACCTTCCAGAGTTTTGTCAAATTCATGTTGGTAGCTTCGAGAACATTGTCCAACCATCTCTCCCTCTGTCGTCCCCTTCTCCTTGTGCCCTCAATCTTTCCCAACGTCAGGGTCTTTTCCAGGAAGTCTTCTCTTCTCAAACAATAACATACCAAACTGTTATTCTAAAAGTCAAATAAACTTTTAAAATCTTTTTTTAAAAAATAGGCTGTTTGCAAAGAAAGTTCAAATGCCTCAGCTGGTTACCATTTACCGGACCAAAACTTGTACACCATGGATCTAATGCAAAGGGGAGCAGAGAGCAGATCTTCTGCTGATGTATGTGTGGAACAGTCTGCTGGGAGCACAAGAAAAGATCCAGTAACACATTCTCCTAAGAAACAAGCTGAACATGAAAACACAGGAACTTGGACAGCTGAAGCCTCACACAATGCAAATTTAACTTCTAGATTGAACCCTGATGCTACTGGGAAAGTAAGTGTTTCATTGCATATGTTTGTGCAGTAATGCCAGTATTTCCAGGGACCACAAAACGGAACTGATAGCCTTCCGGATATTACTGTGCTTACGAACTCCCTTAATAACTCTGCCAGCCTTGATAGCCTGGTGGAATAACAGGCTCCCCTTGCAACATGGTATATCTCCCAGGTGTCCTTCCAGCAGTGCTGGTTCCTCTTGTTCAGGGCGACCGAAGTGTCTGGCTTTGTTGTAAAGATGGCTATGTTGGTGATCAATTTATGGCCTAGGCCTGTTTCAAAGGGTTGTGCTACTACTGTCAGCATAGCATCCGTTCTGTAAAACTGTTCTGAGCGATAGTAAGTAAGGGCTAAGTTTGCAGAGAGCTCCAAAGTGAAAGGGTGCAGGGATACAAAGCATTTCTCTCTCTCGTTCTTCTAGGTCAGGCTGATTTGCAGCACAAGCATGCAGCAGGAGCTTGTTCTTGGACAGAGCAGGAAGACTTTGGCATAAAATCAGGCTTATACTCCTGCCTACCTCTCCAGAACTCTGCTGCTGCTGCTTGCACTGAAAAAGATAGTTTGCTTTATTTTCTTGCTTTGCTGCCAATGCACTTGCATAAATGCTGATGTTTTAGCAGTAAACCACCGTGTTACTTCTTTTTTATCCTTTTAGCGCAGTCATATTAATTTGAAGGGAAACAAGAGTTCTGTAAGCAAATTAGGAATTACACATTTTCTTATTACGTGAATGCCTAGCAGATTGGAAACCATCTGTAATTGGCAAATCACACGGAATCCAATAATGCTCTCCAGTTACTTGTCTCTATAAACTGACACTGTTTTTCTTCTTATCAGGATCACGTACTCTTGATGGAAAATAACAGCTTAACGCATGCTGGGAGGTATTCTGCAACCCTAAATACAAACAAAAACAAGTTTGAGAAGACGATTACTATTGCAAAAGGCAATTCAAGTTTAGGTAGTGTATCTGCATCACCTTTTCTGCCGTTGTTGTAATTTCTGCCTACTTGCTCCCCAAATAGAACTGTGTAATGGTATGAAAAACAACAACAGACAAACCCATTGAGAGTGTGGCTGCAGTGTAGGCAATCTGCAACTTTTCAGGTCCATGGTGCTGTCTCCAGGAATAAGTTTTTCCCAGGAGAGTAGGAAGATATTTCAACACAGGTGTTTTGTTTTGTTTTGCTAATTGGGTGGAATTCCTTCTATTGTTTTGCTCATGATATGGCATGAGATTTAATGTGAGTCAATAATATCAAACCGACCTACGTAATTCTAGTAATTAGTGGTGAGATGGGAAACATATGGCCCTTAAGGTATTTTTGGCTTTCAGCTCCCATCATTCCTAGTTGTGAGAAATTGTGGGAAACATGGTCCAACAAGACCTTTCCAAAGTGTTTGACACTGGGCAATTGGAATTAGTTAATAGAATTTATTGCTTGCATCTTTTAGCGAATACTTCAGCTAAGAGTTGTCGCAACCATGACCCTGAGTAAAGCCTCACAAGACTGTCTAATCTTCTTCAGAGGATGAACGAACAACAGCACATTGAGACTGCAGTCCTATATATACTGTTACTTGGAAGCAAATCCCGTTTATTTAAAATATTTATATCTTGCCCTTCATTACGAGATTTCCCTGTGGGGAACAATAAAACTCATTCTAAAACCACAAAGCCATTAAAAAGATGCAAGAGTGGGTCAGATTGCAATTAGCATCAGTTATAAAACTATAGAGCAACATCTATAAAAATCTCAAGCTGAGCACTTAACAGTTTCCAAATGCTTGAGTAAATAACTATGTCTTGATCTGATGCCGAACTGAGAGGTGATGGGTGTTCCACAACTGGGGCACAACCCCAGTGAAGCTTCTTAGGCCCTTGCATAGTGTATAACTCCTGGAAGCTGGACCATTTAAGTCAAGGGGACTTCATTCTGAATAGGATTACACTGTAAAAATAGCCATTCCTCAATATATCAGTGTGATGTTCAGAATGGAGTTTGTGCTAGACAGCTGTCAAGAAACAGAAGTCATGGTCAGGCTTGCAGCTTTGCATAAATTTAAATATCAGCATCTTGCTCAGAATGATTCTGTAAAAACGGCCTTATCCTAATATTATCAAATTTCACATGTGGTTTTATTTTTTATTCTGAGTGGGTGGGTGAGTGGGGAGGTTGTAGGTGGTGGTTTGCCTCTATGGATGCATATCTGCTATCGGCAAAAACACCTATGTATAAGGTTTAAGTTGCCTGTTTTTTGGGTCTTCTCATAGGCTGGAATTTGCTACCATATTACCTGTAATATTGGCTGCAAATTTATCTATTTTATTTTCTTCTACTTCTCCTTTAAGGGATGACAGTAAGTTCCAATAAAGATGGCTCTGGAATGATAGTCCGCAGCATTATCCATGGGGGCTCCATAAGTCGCGATGGGCGCATTGGTGTTGGGGACTGCATTCTGTCTGTCAATGAGGAACCTACCACTAATTTAACCAATGCACAGGCACGAGCTATGCTGCGGAGACATTCCCTCGTCGGACCAGATATAAAGTATGTAGAGTCAATTGGCGCAAGAACAATGTCTTCTGTATTTATTTATTTATTTATTTATTTATTTATTTATTTATTTTCTTTAAAAATAATCTCGAAGGACATCATATTCCACACTTACCTTGAAGTTATGTTCCGAATTCAGAATTTAAATGGCTAGAACAGGCACCCCCAAACTCGGCCCTCCGGATGTTTTGGGACTACAATTCCCATCATCCCTGACCACTGGTCCTGTTAGCTAGGGATGATGGGAGTTGTAGTCCCAGAACATCTGGAGGGCCGAGTTTGAGGGTGCCTGGGCTAGAATAATTCGAAATTGCCAGTCTGAGTCCAGGAAGAAAATTTCAAGATTGTGATTCTCAGCACGGCCTGCTCTGACCCAAGTTTACAGTTTTTAATGAGCATCCTTAAGATTTAAGTCTGATTTAAATCTACCAGTCCTCCCTGGGGTACATTTCTTTCCTTACTCCCACTCTGGGATCCCTTCAGATTCAACCTGTTAGGTGGGTTTGACATAAACATTTTATGTTCTCTTGCATCAGATTGCATCAGATCAGCATCAGATTGCCTTCCTTACATGGCCAAGAAGGGCTCCTTTTTTCACTAGTACACTTGCTGGTTTTCCTTCACCCTCACAAGGCAGCAAGTGTCCCAGTCCCCCCTCCTTTTTCACACAAACAGATTCCTCCAGCTTCTAGCAGATGCAAGCATGTTCCCATAGGACCCAAGTTATGCAGTGTCTTTCTGAGTGGAGAGAGCTGTGCCCTGTTATATTATGCTATGTGACTGCATGCTTGGTGCAAGAAGAGCCTCTCAGCTCCTTGCTCTTTGATGGGGAGAAAACTTGGATTGCGTACCACCTGTGACTGAAGACCTTTGCTCAGGAAGATAAACTAGGGAAAATGTTGGAATTTTTATAAGGGAAGTCTACTCTCTGTTTGCCAAAGATTCTTTTCTTTGAGAAAAATCTCAGTAGTGAAAAAGTGGCTAATTACAGAAACTATGACACATGGCATTAAGACAGAAGAATAATGTTTTAAAGTATAACTCTCAGTACATCTTTGACAAATATCAGGAAAGCAGTTTATCTTGTTTCTACATTTGTATTTCACACATGTAGACTTAGAGGCAGGGTAGCTTGTTACTTGAAAGGGGAACAAAAATCTAAAGCCTAGAAATAAAATACGCTGAATTGAAATAGTTTGCCGCCTGCTTACTCTCTGAAGACAACAGCAACAGGTGTATTATCTTTACTGCATGTTAGGTGTTCAGACACAAGATGCTTTCAGGTAACCCAGGTCATTTACAACAAACTGGTGTAACCCGTAACTTCCTGGACCTATTAGTGGTATCTTGGTCATTTGCTTAAATTGCATGTATATAGTAAAAGGTAAATGACCCCTGAATGGTTAAGTCCAGTCAATGGCGGAAGGTGAATGCATGTTGTAGGCCCTTTATGAATAGAAAAAATCCTCTTTACACATTGAGGTGTGCACAACTCGCATCCTAATTAGGGTCCTTAGCTTTCTATCCTATCCAATCAGAAGCAGACCAAAGGTTCAGTTCCTCTGGGCACGCCTGTCTTATCTATCAACTATCTATCTATCATCTATCATCTATCATCTATCATCTATCTATCTATCTATCATCTATCTATCTATCATCTATCTATCTATCTATCTATCTATCTATCTATCTATCTATCTATCTATCATCTATCTATCTATCTATCATCTATCTATCTATCTATCTATCTATCTATCTATCTATCTATCATCTATCTATCTATCATCTATCTATCTATCTATCTATCTATCTATCTATCTATCTATCTATCTATCTATCATCTATCATCTATCTATCATCTATCTATCTATCTATCTATCTATTTATCTATCATCTATCTATCTATCATCTATCTATCTATCATCTATCTATCTATATCTCTATCATCTATCATCTATCTATCTAATCTATATCTAGCCAAACATGTACATTTTTTTCTAAGCAGACAAGCAGATGTGTGGCCTCACTTCTCACTCCACCTTACAATTTCTGTAATAATATCTAGGGCTTTGCTTTTTAGCAGCAGTCGTAACAGCTGCTTGTAACATCTGCCAGATAATTACCGAGCTGATTCAGAATTCACCTGCCTTCACCGAACGTGTGGAGATGAATCTCTGATCAAGGAAATAAAAGATTGATTGCGGTTCCATTTTTCATGCTTGTTAATAATCACCGCTATACACTCCCAATAAAGAGCAGATGCTTTCTGTTGGGAGGTGTGGATAGAATGGAGGTGGAAAGGGGAGAAGAGGAGAGAGAATAGGAGTGCACACTTTTAATGGCGTGTGTGCGCATCTTGCATTCAGCACAAGTCACTGACATTTGTTAACACCATTGTAAAAAGATGCTGCGTCGTATGCTTCACATTCTAGATCTTCTCCAACACCTGCTGATGATCAGGCCCCCTTTTATGTGTGAGTATCAGTGATTTAAAAGCTCATTATAGCTCTGTGTTGCAACTTGTCTGTTAAACCATTCATGCTTTCATAACACCCAAAGTAGCTGGGATATATCCAGATATAGGTACAGCATTATGTACGCAGACTTACATGGCTGCCTTCATCCAATTAGTCTGTTACTAGAATTGACAAGTTGATTCATTACCCAATTACATTACAGTATACTGGCATTTTTGGAGGTATTTAATAAAGATAACTTTTTTTTGTCTTCTTAAATAGCACAGTAAAATAGGATATCGGGGGAGGGGTTTCATCTTCAAAGGGGAGAGGTCCATTTATGAGAAGGAGTTTGATTGTTAACAGTTTTCCTTTACTAGACAAGTCAGCCTGCCAACTGACAAGTATTAACCAGTCGCATGGGGCAGAGTATTTTTCTGGACTAAAACAGAAGACACGTTTCATCCTATGCTTAAAAAATCAAACATGCATATATTTACTCACATAGTTTCAGAGGGGGGGCGGTTAAGTGTAATTTATCTTCTTTACAACCGCTGGATAGCTGCATTAGTACAGGCAACCCCCGTTTTTGGTGTGACAGATATGTGTGCAATCACATACACGTGCTCAGGGCAGAACCTGGAAGTAACATGGAAACATCATAAAAGATGTCACTCAAGGTGCGAAACAGGTGGGGCAGTGGCGGAACGGGGTGTTTGAATTGCACACGATTTCACACAAGCGTGCAATGACCTGGAACGCAACCTCTGTGCAAATTGGGGTTTGCCTGTACTGCTTTTAGTTTCAGCACCCTACATTCCACTTTGCCCAGTCAGGATTCAGGTATAGGATTTTGCTTTCTGAAAAACAATGATGCTTTTCTAGTCGTCTGTGACACAGCTTCATCTGGGATTCCCAGTGCATCCTTGTTCCTCTCCTTGTGATGATGTATTGGCAGGGAAATACAGAATCATTGCTCGGAGTCTTTCCTCTTCTGATAGGCATAGAGAGCGGTTTGATACATGCAATATGCAGCGTAATTCAGTTCATGTGCATTCAGAAGTTAAGTCCCTTTGAATTCAGTAGGACTTACTCCTAGGTAACTGTGTATATAGGATTACAGTCGTAATGGTTTGGTTTTGCAAAGCACACTTCAGCAATTGTTATAGCACAGGACTGTGCTCCTTCTCACTGCATTTATGCATTCAATCTGATTATATATTGTGGTTTTTCAGCATTGCTATACAACTGTGTATCGCAACACTAGTAAAGATACCTGAACACTCTTTCCCAAGGTGCTAGTTACTGATACAATCATGGATGTACTGATATCTGGATTAATCTCACTGTCATATTTTCTGTGACACTAATGTTTTACTCTCTCCACTGTGTAACCAAAAGACTCTAGTTGCCAAGCCTGTTGACTGTATTGTAAATTGTCCTGAATGTGATCACAGATTTCTTTATTTGGCATATTTCCTATCATAGTATGTACAGAAGGCTTTTTTGTGTGGCTATAGAATCAAGCATGCAGTTGATTCCTTTTAGTATTGCATGCTGCCTCACGTTTACACCACTGTCCTCTGACTTTATTTAGCGCAGGATATGATTCATTCATTTATTTATTTTTGCTTACTTTCTGAGTGCCGAGCTGATGTGTAGTCAGTTTAGTCCTTTCCAGCTTCAGTTTTTCAGCCTTTCCTGCCAATTATGGAATCTAAAGTGGATGGGCTTGTGAGCCATCTCTCCTTTTATCATATCCTCCTTCCTAAATTGTCTTTCAACCAAAAAGAATGTTGTACAACTACCCAATTCTACTCTCATTTTCCATATAATCTAAAGATCTGAAGTTGTGACATCTGTTGGAATTTTTTTGTTGAATGTATGAATGAAGTTTCCCCTGCTCTGGAATCTCTCTCTATAGTGCTAGATTTTTTATTTATTTATCCATGTGATTTATTTATCAATGTGATACCATTTTCATTTCTAATGTTACCATAGCTTTATTCACTTTCCCCCCTAGTTACAATCATGTGTTTTGTTGCATTTACCAGTTTAAAAGAATCATGTTACCTCCATAAATACCACCATCTCTCCAGACTTTCTGACCACTACTACTTATTTCTCTCTAAAATGAGCACTTTAAAGGGATAACCTCCGAAACAACAAGGCAGCATTTTAGCCAGAATGGATGTCTGCAAACGGCAGGGGTAATTTTATCGCAGTCAAGTTGATGCAGTTGATATATTGATTGGCAGTGGGGAACAGTAATGAGGCATAAGGAATTTTTGTTTTAGTATTTTTTTTTTTAAAAAAATCAATTTTCCATATTTATGATTGCCTTTGTGAAGCACCCAAGTTGAGGTACAAGGAATAAAGCAAAAACAAGCCAATTATGAATATTCCAAACATTAAAATGACAAAAAACCTCAGCAGCATTAGCCGCTTTCATCCTTCCTGTTGTGTGTGCAGAACCTTCTTGGAGAGACTGCTCTACAATTGCGGTGCCATTGCTAAGACTATCCTGCTTTGAGTTGCAAGCCACCTAATCTCAGAGGAAGGAAAATAGTACCCAGAGGAAAGATATATCAGTTTGATATGAAAGGGGACGTGTGTAGCTAGTAGCAGTTTTTCACTAGTAGAAACTGCTTCCAATCATGCAAGGCAACACAATTTTCAAACTCCTACCACTGCACACACAAAGATGTGTTAAAGCCCTCTGTGGCTCATTCCCTGCTGTTCCAGAGGACCTTCCAACCTTCAGGAGCAGTTTCTTTTTTAGCAGACTGGGGTGGGCTGCAGTACTTAGGGAGAATTAGTGAGTACTGTGAGAGGAAGTGCTTTTCTCCAACACAAAACTATTATTGGTGGCAACCCAGAGAGAAGCAGCTCCTGAAAGTAAACACTGGATCCACGTGTTTCTGTCACCACACCTCTGAATCTTAGCTGTCATGCTTTTAGCATTTTCACCAGTTTTAGAGCCCAGCATGTATCATTCATTGTTATTTCTAGGTCATCCAATAAGATGAAAGGTTCTGAATCATGGCCTAGATCTTGGTATTGTGCTCTTGTTTGGAATTGTTGCACACCCCATTAATTCAAAGAGAGACTTTTGGCTCAAGAACCAAGTAGTGCGGATGGAGAAGGCCTTAAAATCGTGACTGCTTGTTACTGAGCTATTCCTCAGACACCTGCAGCATTTTAGGTTTATTTTTTATGTTTTATATTGCAGCATTACCTATGTGCCAGCAGAGCAGTTTGAAGAGTACCAGGTCAGCTTAGGGCAGCAGCTAGAAGAAAGAATGCCACTAGATGTTTTTCCTTCACATGTTGTCAGGTAATCTACTACACCATATTGCTATAATCCTTTCCTTTACCTCTGTTTACACATACATATGCTAATAGCATGAAAATTCTACCTCCATCCTTGCTGAAGCAAAAAACTTTTACTAAAAAACGATAGGCAAATGTCTGGCGTCTGTTTACTCTAGACGATAATATGGTGGTTGTGTTTTTTTTAAAGCACAGACAAAGAAATACTTAGGCTAGCCAATGATTTGCTTCAGAAACGTTGTTCACCATTGTGCAAATATTTTGGCTTGTACTAAACCAGAGTTACTGGTGTGGGCTTCATGGGGAACTGTTCTTGATAAAAGCCAGGACTGTCACAGCGAAGGCAGAGCATGATGGGACGAGGGACCAGCTCGTTTACAGCATAATAAATCATGGTTTGTTAAAGCTATGGTTTTCCTAGTAGTGATGTATGGAAGTGAGAGCTGGGCCATAAAGAAGGCTGATCGCCGAAGAATTGATGCTTTTGAATTATTGTGCTGGAGGAGACTCCTGAGAGTCCCATGGACTGCAAGAAGATCAAACCTATCCATTCTGAAGGAAATCAGCCCTGAGTGCTCACTGGAAGGACAGATCCTGAAGCTGAGGCTCCAATACTGTGGCCACCTCATGAGAAGAGAAGACTCCCTAGAAAAGACCCTGATGCTGGGAAAGATTGAGGGCACAAGGAGAAGGGGACAACAGAGGATGAGATGGTTGGACAGTGTTCTCGAAGCTACCAGCATGAGTTTGACCAAACTGCGAGAGGCAGTGGAAGACAGGAGTGCCTGGCGTGTTCTGGTTCATGGGGTCACAAAGAGTTGGACACGACTAAACGACTAAACAACAACAAAAATCATGGTTTTCCTCCCGAAGAGAAAATAACAGTTAATTGACTAGTCATTATTCTGCCTTCCTTTCCCCCGGCTCCCCATTCTTAACCTCCACCAGTGACTTTTCCTACAAATGAGAATAGGATTATTCCAGAGGAATTGTGAAATTGCAAGAAGGATTTATGATATTTAGCAATATGTTCACAGTTTGGATTTGGGTTGGCATAAGATATGAATGGATACCATTTTTGAATGAAATTGTCAATGTGACTTTGTGAACCGTCTTGTCCAACTGGTAATGCCTTCAAATGGAAGGCTGTTGTGTGTCATGGAGTGCTATTCTGGAATACCAGGGATGTGAGGAGGGGGGGGAGTCCATATGTAGATATAAAATACAACCTGCAGTTTTTGGATCTTGATTGATATACAGAATATAGAATCACCTCCATTTCCTATACATTTCTTATCCTTCTTCCTATTCTTGTGCCCTTGTTATTGTCTTAGTTGTATTTTTATTTTCTCAGTTTGCTTGCAAGGTTGTATTTTTTTTTATCTCCCAAAAGCCCCAAGAGTTCAAAAAACAATGCAACTGGAAATTGTATCCATTTCTAGTCTGATTGACTGGGGAAAGTGCTTTAGATTGTTTGATTTTTTAAAAAATGTGGAGCAAGGCTATAATCCTGGATTGTATTCAGTTAAGTTATATTCTGAGTAGACCCATTGAAATGGATGGACTAGAGTTAGTCACACCCATTAATTTCAATGGGTCTACGCTGAGTAGAGTTAACTTTGGTTATGACCCTTTGTCTTCAGTACTTCAGGATGGTGAGAGACATAGCTGTCAACTTACAGATTTGAAAATAAGGGACCAGCAGCCTTGAAAATAAGGGACCAGCAGCCAAAATAAGGGACCTGCAGCCTCACCTGCAGTCTGGTCAAACTCATGCTGGGTAGCTTCGAGAACACTGTCCAACCAACTTTGTAACCAGAGGTTCAACCGAATAGAATCTGAATCACATGCACCACAAGGCCTATGCAGCCTCAACTTAAGATGGCTTCCTGGCCTGGCTTTGCACTGCAAAGTTTGCAGCAGCATGTGCAACAAAATTACATCCAGCATTCAAAAAACCCCTCAGCTTGCATTAACTAGCCACACACAAGGCATGCAAGCTCCACCCCCAGTCATTCTTAGACTTTTTATTGGGTGAGCAACACAGTTGGAGCCTCCCTCCTCCCTGGCCAGCAGGGAGGGAGAGGAGCTGCTTCCTTTGAAATTTAAGGGACATCATTTAAGGGACATTTAAGGGACATCCATCAATAAGGGACAGCAGTGGGACATGGTGCTGCAATAAGGGACTGTCCCTTCAAATAAGGGACACTTGACAGCTATGGTGAGAGATGCCATTTGTAGGTTACTAAAGCATGCTGTACATGCCCTTGTTTATTACCAGAGAAATTCCAGAACTACCAGAACGGGAAGAAGGTGAAGGAGAAGAAAGTGAACTTCAGAATGCAGGCTACAGTAACTGGAACCAACCAAGGAGGTATGTGTGTTTCTGCTACTCAGATAACCCTCTTAGCAGTTTATTCTGGTTCAATGTCCAGTTTCTCACATTTTATTGATTTGGGGGCACAGCCAGAATGCCTGGATAACTGGAAATCAGGATAAATTGATATCTTAGTTAATTCACAAGGCATGTTTACCAAATCTTCACCGTGATCAACTCTTGCCTTGAAACCTATGCCCCACCTATGGAAAGACGTGTGGATCCAGAATTAGCCCCCACAGTCACTTATGGACTCATTATTAAGACCATGTTCATGGAAGACAATCTAACTTGGCTACAAGTGATTGCCAAACAAAGAAGACATGTACATGGAATTTGGATAATTTGGATAGTTTCATTTCTTGTGCAGTTTATTGATTTGTAGTCGGGAGAACTGGGAGTGCTTCTAACCATGGTTGGGAATTCTAGTTGGTGCCAACTGCAATAATGACGTATGAATGACCGCCATACTTAGGTTTGTTTCCAACACACCACTTGTGCAGTGGGACACACCCACCCCATTCCTTTCATCTCCTCATTCACTGCCAGAATCTGTCCTCAAACCTTCTGGAGCAGATTTTGAAAGTGCTCCAGGGACTGCAAGGAAGAGGACAGGAGTGGAAAGGTTTTATTGCACAAGCAGATGTCTATTGTGTAAGTGGAATGGCATTGCTGGATGCAGCCCTCGGCTTTGGAATTGAAAGGGCTTCCTACAAATTGAAAGGAGCAAAGGAGAAATCCTTAGACAAGGTGGGAGGAGATCTGGAGCTGCAGAGGTGTGCCTGATCATCATCACAGGCAGGCAGGCAGAATTACATCTCTGCCTGACCTCTTGAATTCCTAGATTGGTCTTTGACAGTTCTCCACAGAGGTCTTAACTTGTGTAATATTAGCAGTGTCGGATTTACATATACACTAAACAAGCTATAGCTTAGGATCCCACTCTCTTGGGGCCCCCAAAAAAAATTAAAGGAAAAAAACACCTGGATGTACATTTCCAAAATATAAGATAAAAAAACAAATAAAATAAAACCTACATACAGCAACAGTGTTTTGTGTTGTGTATGGACCTAATAGGTCCATAAATTACCATATAGCATATATTCAAACATAAAAAATCAGCAACAATTTGTTGTTGACAAAGGACAGCTAGACATATAAAGGGCCCCGTTACCTTCAGTAGTTTAGGGCCTCATCAAACCTAAATCCGGCCCTGTTACCACCTCCCATCACTGACACCATAGGAGGAAAAGGAAGCTGCAATCAGGCACCCGTTTGTCACCCCTGGGAGTAACCACTGTGTGAGCACAATTCTATATCATGCTGTCAATGCTTTTCTTTGTGTGCTTCTTCCACGTGAAGTCCAGAGGGTAGCAGCATGAGAGTGGGCCTTCTCTGTAGTGGCTCCCCGTATGTGGAATGCTCTCCTCAAGGAGGTTCGCCTGGTGCCTTCATTATATATTTTTAGGTGCCAGGCAAAAATGTTCCTCTTCAACCAGGCCTCCATCATTCTACCCGGACACTGAGGTCCAGCGCCGAGGGCCTTCTGGCAGTTCCCTCGCTGTGAGAAGCCAAGTTACAGGGAACCAGGCAGAGGACCTTCTTTTTAGTGGCACCTGCCCTGTGGAACGCCCTCCCACCAGATGTCAAAGAGAAAAATAACTACCAAACTTTTAGAAGACATCTGAAGGCAGCCCTGTTTAGGGAAGCTTTTAATGTTTAATAAGTTATTGTATTTTAGTGTTTTATTGGAAGCTGCCCAGAGTGGCAGGGGAAACCCAGCCAGATGGGTGGGGTATAAATAATAATAATAATAATAATAATAATAATAATAATAATAATAATTATTATTATTATTATTATTATTATTTAGCTGTTTTATTGTTTTGGTTTAATTATTTACTGTGTTTTATCTTGTATTTTATTCTGTGAACTACCCTGGGATCTTTTAATGAAGGCCGATACATAAAAAAATTAAGGAAGGAAGGAAGAAAAAGAAACTGTCAGTGGAAGTTGTTGTTGTTGTTACTTAAATCTTAGTAAGGTTGTGCGAGACATGCCTATTTAATTTCAGACCTGTTGTTACAAGAAACAAAAGCCCAGCTCTCTCCTAGGTGACTGCATTGTGAAGCGCTTGAATGAACAGTTTCTGATTTTGCCCATATTTGTTTTCCTGTTTAATGAAAGATTCTCCCCTCGACTCAAAATGGCACAATCCTAAATAGCAACCGAAAGTGACAAAGATTCTCTTCAGCCCTACGTTCAAGCATGCTGAGATGCAATTTGTAAAAGTTGCAGACCTGTAATGTAGATGCGCTGCATTTCTTAACGTATTTATAATTATAGGGTTGAACTCTGGAGAGAACCCAGCAAGTCCCTGGGAATCAGCATTGTCGGTGGACGAGGAATGGGAAGCCGACTGAGCAGCGGCGAAGTCATGAGAGGAATCTTCATCAAACACATTCTTGAAGACAGCCCTGCTGGCAAAAACGGAACCTTGAAAACTGGAGATAGAATAGTGGAGGTAGTAGATCACCCTGCACTTTCCCACAGTTAAAGCCCCCAACCTCCTTACAGACATTGAACGGGACTGCTGGTTGTTCTAAGAAGATTGACTTCCAGAAGTAGAATGCATGTTGTAAACAGCTTCTGGCATGACTGAACTAGATCTGTTGGGCTCAATTGGTAGAGCACGAGACTCTTAGTCTCAGGGTTATGAGTCTGAGTCCCCACGTTGAGCAAAAGAGTCCTGCATTGCAGGGCGTTGAGCTAGATGGCTCTGGTGGTCTCTTCCAACTATGATTCTATGAAATGATTTCTATTACTACTGTACATTTGAATTAAGTATTTTGTTCTGGTGCCCATGGTTTGTGTCCTGCAAGCACCATGGTTTCCACCTCTGGAAGTTTACAAACTCTAACGTTTGCCCATCTCTCCATGCTTTATAGTGGATTGTTTAATTCTCAGTCGTCTTATAAAAACTAAAGTGGTAAAGAGAGCTCTTCCCATGAGACTTCTAATGTTAAAATTGCAACTAACCACTAGCATGCTTTACCTTGGCTTCTAGCTTTAATAGTGACCGAAAATCCGAATTAACTTACTAACACTAATATTATAACCTCATTTTCTTCAGGTGCCGAAACAGCCAAAACAGTCTTAGACATCTGCACAAGTGGAAGCCCCCTTTCAGGAAGTGCTAAGTCTTGGCCTTCTTGGAAAGACTGCATTTTGCAGCTTTTGAGGGAGTCTAAATGGCAGTGTCTCACCTTTTCCCTTCCTTCCCCCTCCCTTTAAAATGAAGGTTGTACTTTATATGCATGTTAATTGAGCCTTGCAGGAATTCAATGAAGCATGTAAACACAATCTTGCTTTGGAAATACGATTTTCAAATTTTTATTTGCAGAAGCGTTTTAGAAATTCTGTTCGCTGCTTACAAATTATGACCTATCCTGAAACTTCTCTCTTTTTTTAAAAAAAAGAAATAAGTACACATGTAAATTGCCATACACAGGTGGTTTGTCTGCTGTGGATTGATAATACATTGAATTTGAGGCTGGGTCTATACACATTAAAAAAACGCGTTGCAGAAAAATGCGTTATAAAAGCTGTTAGTGTAAAACCCCACTAGCGATAGATCACAGCTCTACAACACCACCTGGTGTCACATGTTTATAATGCAGTTATAATGATATAGTTGATAAGTGTATCTGAGTCCTGAGTTTTCTCAATGATTCACATACATTTGTCTCAATATCCTTGCAGCAGCCCTGTAAGGTAGGTCAGGATTATTGCCCTCATATTGCGAAAGACGGTACTCAGGCTTGGATAAAGCCCTTTGCTTAAGGTTAAAGCTCATGACTGTAACAAGATTTGAACTACGGGCTCCTTATTTGCAGCTCGGTCTCCTTAACTCTGCACTATCCTGAAGGCCTGATGTCAGAAAAGACTGCCCCTAGTTTTTTGCTTGTTTGCTTGTTATGTTTTCACCATGACAAAGAGAAGTGAAATACATTTTCTAGAAGTTGCTGCGTTATTATTTTTCTAGCTGCGTGTACCATTGTGTTAAGCTTAGGCCTTACGATTTCAGGTGGATGGAATTAACCTCAGAGATGCAAGCCACGAACAAGCTGTGGAAGCCATAAGAAGAGCAGGCAATCCAGTAGTCTTTATGGTACAAAGCATTATAAACAGACCAAGGGTAAGCATATGAACTGTGAAAGAAAGATTTGCAGAACCAAAATATGCAGGGAGAAATTAAACATCCAAGGCTATGTTATTTTGGGGAGGACATTTCCACAAAGCTAAGGGTAGGATTCATAGTGGTTGCAATTAGCACACACATGCAAACTAAACAAAAAAACCAATCCTTGAAAACCTACTTTAGAATGGATTTGTAAGACAGTGCAGGTTTCTGGATCAAAGCGAGTGGTGGCAACCAAAAATATATATGTACATTTTGTTAGGCACCGTGGAAAAGTTCTAAGACAGGGTTTCCCAGTCTTGGATCTGCAGCTGGGTTTTTTTTTTTTTTTACTACAACTTCCACCACCCCTAGCTAGCAGGACCAGTGGTTGAGGATGATGGGGGTTGTAGTTCAAAAGCAGCTGGAGGCCCAAGTTTGAGGAACGCTGTTCTAACAGCTCTTCCACACCAAGCAATTGTTGAGATTATGAGACTGCTCATTCAGTTCAGAGACCCTCCTGCCCCAGAGCACCTGTGTATATCCCATCTTGATTACATGCTCGTCAAACATGGCAGCTGGAGACAGCTGTGGGCTGTGCATGGCCTGCACAATCTGCATGGGACAGAATAGTTGCAAACGCCCTTTGCACCCAAATGCCCCTTTTCGTTTCAACGCTTGTAAAGCATTAACCAGGAGGGACGGAAACTTCCTGTGCAGATGCACCGTTCAAGTATGCAGAGGGCCCTGTTTCGTTTTGCTTCACTTCACACTTTCAGTAACTTGCGCTGCATGGGCGACACAAGCACCTGCAAAATAGTTTTAATATAGTAGCTTGCATTGTTTGTAACGACACTTCCTCCTTGTAGATTCGCTGTAAGCTGCATGTCTTGATTTACAAGCTGTTTCACAAACTTTTTGTTTCCCAGCCAGAATCTCTCTATAGCTCTGTATCGTCCTCTGCTCCCAGCGGGCAGAAACCTAATAATCCATTTTACCACCAGTCGTCGCAGGTAAATTCGCATGGAGTAGCTTTGCAGAATATTGGTGATTGTGTGCAAGATGCTATTTGAGGCTTGTGCATTTGCTGTGGCATGGAGAAAAGCAGCGCTTCTAGTTTGTGCTCTTCGTTTGAAAACCGCCGTTGTGTTTTTAGAGCAAGATCCTATAAGGGGATTTCCAGTCTTTGGTCACAGACAGTAATCCACACAACTAACCGGGTCCTATAATGAGAGTTACCTTTTAATACAGCTTTGTTAAGAAAAAAAAAAGTATCCAGCAATTTAACACGTTCCACCAGTGCATGTTGTGGGTGGGAAATGGCTAAGTGTTACCTAGGGGATATGAATGATTACTGTGGCCAGTCATATATATTGTTTTGAAACAACTCTTAACTTGCTTGTTTAATAAGTTAAGTATTCCATTGTGCATTCCCCCCCGGTAACTTATTTGCAAAGGATGGGAGTCGCGTTGACAAACCTTTTCAGATTCTGCTTACCACTATGTTTTTATCAATATTTAAAGTATATACCATACTTTTCTGTGTATAAGACTAGGTTTTTTACTTTAAAATTATGTGAAAAACTGTGGGTCTTCTTATACACGGATAGTGAAGGGTGGGAATTTATTAAATTGGAGTCCCTAAAAATAGGGGGTGTCTTATACATGGGGGCATGTTGTACATGGAAAAATATGGTAATTTATTGTCTGTTGGTGTAATATTTTCGCCTTGTTAATTGTAACAACAGTGGCAACAGTTGTGCATTCAGATCCTGTCCTTTTTTATTTAAAAGTAAGTCCCACTGAGTTGAGTGGAATTTACCGTACTTCCAAATAAGCAGGCATAGGATTTGGTAGGAGATTGGGAATGCCCCATGGGCTTTGAAGCTTTCATTATCTGTTGCCCTTGTGTTGTGCACTCCTTCTTCATCACATCTTGCATGGAAATTTCCCCTTGTGTTCAGTGTCTGAGCTAACGATGACGTAGGACCAGGGTGGATTTGATTTAAAACAGAGTCAGTAAGACTTGATTAAAACTAGTCAGTAAGACTTGATTTAAATCATTTTTTTTTTTTACAGAAAGACTCACTCTAGCTGGTATAATCTTAATATTTAGAACCAGATGAAGGTTTCATTTTTGGAATAATATATTTTCAGAGCAGTTTTTACAGTTACGTATATCAGAAATTACTGATTTGGTTTTACTATTAGAAATATGTAGACAGATAATTATGAAATTATTGTGAGGTTTGATAAATTAACTGTTTATATTTGGACAACTTCTCTGCTGTACTTTATTGGAAGGAGAAAAACAATCATTTCCTTCATAACAATTTAAACAATTTATTTAACTAAAACAATAACGTTATAGAATATGTATCCATGTTTGTTAACTGATGTGCTTAACTTTTTTATAAAAAACCACACAAAACCTTAGACTGAGTTTTAGCACACATGAAAAACTTAAAACAAATCCTTATTTCCTGATGAATAGCCTTTAGACTATAATGTAACTTAAATAGAAAACTATATTTAGAAAGGTTTTTCCTTCAAAGCCATTTTATTTTAAAAAATCTGATTTAAATAAAAAAAATCTTTTTTTTTATTTACTGGCCACAGTAATCATTCATATCCCCTAGGTAACACTTAGCCATTTCCCACCCACAACATGCACTGGTGGAACGTGTTAAATTGCTGGATACTTTTTTTTTTCTTAACAAAGCTGTATTAAAAGGTAAATATCATTGATTTTTATTCACCCTGCATAGGACAACCTCTATAGCGGT
Source organism: Podarcis gaigeae (assembly GCF_964106915.1). Classification (NCBI taxonomy): domain Eukaryota; kingdom Metazoa; phylum Chordata; class Lepidosauria; order Squamata; family Lacertidae; genus Podarcis; species Podarcis gaigeae. The sequence goes on from NC_139694.1 coordinate 18,976,762, forward strand.
GCTAATCATGGTTATGTAAGACCACAGCTTCCAACCTACTTCCAGCTATGGCTGAAAACTGTGGTTTGGCGGTAACCATGAGGTCCTCCTCTTAATCCCTTATCCATCAGGCAGCTTTGTGCCAGGCATATGTTTATATTGTTTTCAAGCTACCTTTGCTGGATCACAGCTAGTGCTGTGGTTGCGCTAAGAGGCAACTCGCCCCCCTCCCCACTGCACTAATATAAATTACGGATGTGTGCACCTGCTTTTCTAATTTGGACTTGCAATGATAATGAAGGAATATTTGGAACAATCTTGGTGGAGTCCTGTTCCTTTTTGAGAGGCTTAAAACCATGGAGAGGTCTCATGCATAAAGGGTGGTACAAACGTGGATGCAGGTGCAACACTCAACATCCTTATTTATCAGTGATTCTCAGCTGGAATGTGTGAATTGTCATTGAAACGCATTGTGTCTGAAATGCTTTGCAATCACTCTGTGGTATTTGATCCATGACCACCATTTTCACACATGGATTTGATCAGGGGTCAGCAAACTTTTTTGGGGAGGGCGCTAGTTCACCGTCCCCCAGACCTAGTGGCTGCGGACTGCAGAGGGGGCTTCTCTCTCCCCGCCTCCCACAGCCCCTCCCCTCCCCCTGCCTACCTCCACCGCTGCTCCGCCTGCGGTTGGGAGCTGGTGGTGGTGACCGTGCCTCTCCTTTTGGGGCCAGCTTTCCTGGGTGCCATGCACAAGGCCAGCAGGTGCACCAAGCTCCAGCCCATGGGGAGAGGCTGGCAGGCGGGTGGCGAGGCTTCCTATCAAAGCCCAGCCCCCTTCCTCCGCAGGGTGGGGAGAAGCCAGGAAGAGGGAGGGAGGGAGGGAGGAGATGCCACCACGGTGAGGGAGGGAGGGGGAAAACCACCCAAAAAATGGTGCCCGAAAAAATTGAAAGAAAGTGGCAATCGCGCCAATCCAAGTGGTGGTTGCAGAACCATTTGCGGGCTAGATCCAGAGGGCAATTCGGCCAGATCCGGCCCACGGGATTTTTAGTTTGCTGACCCCTGGATTTGATGTTGGCTAATGGATGGTCATGTTTGTGTGGAAGTGCCCTAATGTATTTGCCTTTTGGTTAGCAAGCCCCTTTCTGTTTTTCTCGTAGAACCTCCCTATGCCTTACCTGCAGTACAACCCTTTCAGTAAGCCTCCTGCCTTCAGCAGCACTAACCCCTTTGTTGAGCCTCTACAGTTCAACACTAACAAGGTTGGATGATGCATGGATGTTTGCGATGGACTCAGTGAAAATTTATGTGTTCCTCTCTTTCTCTGCTCCTTCTCCTCTCCCTCACTTGATATTTTTTGAACAAACATCAATAAACCAGTGTCTTACTGGAGGAAAAGCATTCTCCTTATCGGAGATAGGTCCACCATACTCACCCAAAAAGCTTTCATTTGACCGTTGAACCAGCTGGTCCACAATCATAGTAAGACAGAGAGACAGACTGTTGTTTGGGGAAAGACCAGAGGCTGCAACTGTGTCATGCTTTGTATTTAACAGATAAACTGCTCACTAAAGCTACGAATCTTCATTGTAAAATATTACATGAATTGGTGTGGGTTAGGATTTTAAACATACACACACGTATACAATATGACCGCATTCCCAAATCTTTTTGAGAATATTAACAGAAATAGTTTGGCTCTTCTCCTCCCCCACCCTCCACCCTGCCCCAGTGAATTAGGAATATTAAGGAATGGTGTGGAGAATACAGAACACAAATAGCTAAGGTTGCAGTTCTGTAATCGCTTACCTGGAAGCTAGCTGTACTGATATCAGTGGGACATAGTCATGTGTCAGAGTGGACTGTAAATGAATTGTGTCTAGAGGCATTCTTGTATCACTGGTTGCATTGTCGCCGCCAGAACCTAGTCACAGGACAATTCTGTGATCAGTCCTGACAAAGTCAATAGCAGACCACTGCTGTCTGCAAGGGAATTCAGGCTACAGATCTAACTAACATTGATGCCTCAGTTGATAGAGAATGAGACTCTTAATCTCAGGATTGTGGGTTCAAGCCCCAAGCTGGGCAAAATATTCCTGTATTCCTGTCTTGCAGGGAGTTGGACTAGATGATTATTGTGGTCCCTTCCAACTCTACAATTCTACCTTCGGTTCCCATCCCAGATACTTTATGCTATCTGTTATTTGTTGCCATGAAAATAGGGGGGGGGGGGTGTCGTGAAGCTTAGTGGTGGAACATGTGCTTTAGATGCAAGAAGTTCCTCTGCCTAGTCTCTGGCTTCTTAGGCTGAGCTGAGGGAAAAGAAAACCTTCTGAAATCTTGGGCAGCTGCTGCCAGTCAGTTACTAGACACCAGTGGTTTCACTCACTATAAGGCACCTTCCTGTGTCTCCAAGGTGCCACATAACTGCTTAAATGCAAGCGTTCTGTCTCTACTTGGTGATATAGGTAAGGGCTATAGAAGTAAACTTACTTTTCTTTTAATAAACTAACAGCTTAGGTCAGAGGTCAGCAAACTTTTTCAGCAGGGGGCTGGTCCACTGTCCCTCAGACCTTGTGGGGGGCCGGACTATAATTTTTTTTAGGGGGGGGGATGAACAAATTCCTATGCCCCACAAATAACCCAGAGATGCATTCTAAATAAAAGGACACATTCTACTCATTTAAAAACACACTAATTCCTGGACCGTCTGCGGGCCAGATTTAGAAGGCCATTGAGCCAGATCTGGCCCCCAGGCCTTAGTTTGCCTACCCATGGCTTAGATTCTCAAAACAAACAAAAGGCAAGGGGTTCTCTGCTGTTCTCTCCAGTACTGCTGTTCTGTGAGTAGAAGCCACTTTTGCTCACAGAACAGGACTTAAACTTCCTTTCCTCTCCTCCCTCCTGCAGCCCCTGAGCCGCCTTCAAAAGCTAGTTGGGGGTTCCCCTTGAGCAGATTTTGGAGGGGCTGCTATGGCATTTCACTTCATGTACATCTGCATGCAAAAGTGAATTGATGCATAAATGTTTGTTCTCAGGTTGCAGAATTGTCTTTGTCAATTTTCTCCCAAGAAGGCTTTTTTTGCTCCAAGGCCTGTGCAAATACATATTGGATAGGGCCTATGACTGGTAATGATAAGCCATGTTAGGCCCTTTAAGAAATGTAGAGTCAATCTGATGTGATAAAAAAAATAAAGTTTATATAAAACCCATTCCCTATGTAAGAATACTTGTACAGTACAAAAAGTAGCATTCTTCCAAGGATACTGTAATAAACAGCCTGCTGTTTTCTGTTACCATAGGATATGCAGAATGCAATTAGATTTACCACCATTTGCTCCCCATGTAATCCCTTTGCTCCTACACCATTTAAGGTTTGTTTTAATTCACGGTTACTCTCCTAATTTGTAGTTAACTATCGTAGTCAGTGTATGTACTGCACTCCTTGTGTGCTGTCTGTCCTCAACCCCCCATTTTGCCCCCTTGATCATTTCAAAAGACCACGTGCTTCTTCCAAGTGTACCTGCTTCTTTCAGAGTGATGGCTGCTCTCTCTGTACTTACTGTCTCCCAAATTCGTTGTCTGAAACCCACAGGATACTATGGTGAAGGATTTGGGAGTTGCCACATTTGTATTTATTTCTGCATCTTTTATAGTAGTGATGGGGGGGTGTGGTTCTCCAGAAGTTGTCAGGCTGCAATTCCCATCAGCCCCCAGGCAGCTTGGTCGACCGTCAGGTATCATTGCTGGAATTCCAGCAATACCTGGAGAGCCAACTCTTCATAATTAAGGTCACCGTTGTTCTTATTAAGAGCTCCCTGTTCAGATCCCCGAAGACAATCATTATGCTCCCATTCACGCTTATAGGGTCTCTTCCTATGTTACCTTAGTGAAACCATTTGCCACAGTTAGGCCCCATACCTCTGCATACAAGAGGACTAAGATGTTGTTGTTGTGAGTGTTCAGTCGCAGGTAAAGCCAAATGTCTTCCGCAGCTTCTGATTGAGTGCAGGAAGCTCCTGCAGCCAGTCGGAAGTCGCGCCTTGGTTTTCGGTTGTGTTCGGAAACATTCAGCCACACAAAATCTGAAGCTGTGTGCATATAGTTATTATATATGTACACGCTAAGTATTGAAATAAAGTTAAATGTACACACACACACACAGTTGTTTCCAGAGTGTCCATTTGGCGAATGGAAGCTCCCAAAGGAGAGGGGAGGAGACAATGCCCACAATCTCTCATGCAGGTTCCCAAACCAACTTCTGCTGTGTTCTGGAGAGGTCCGCCAACTCTCTGTGGCTTGTTTCAAGAGGGCTTCAGGGACACAGAAGTAGGCATGTACAGTGAGAAGAGTTCTGTACATGGGAACTTTGGATCCAAACTAGTATTGCTAAAGCTTCGTGTGAGTTTCTCTTCTCCCCCTCCCCACCATTTGAACAAAGGCACTTTTATATGTGAATCCTCAAAACAACACATCTCGCCACTTTTCTTTGGGAATAGTAAAATTATCTCCCTTCCTTCCTTATATGATACTGTTTTTGGTTTTGGAAATACACTTTCACGTCTATGTAAGTCCTTGGTATGTAGGCCACCCAGCACATAAACCTTCACTGAATTTGGCTTTTAGTAACTGTCCTGCTTTGCTTTAAGTGCATTTGAACTTTCATTTACCATGCTGGTTGGTTTTTTTTTTTTCATCATCTGTGATTGCGTTTCCGTTCTATTATTGCACAGTATTTTAACTTCAAAGGCCCAGCCCTTTCTTTGTCATCACTTCATGCATTTTCTTTGCCCAGTGCCAGTCTGCACGTTCCCAGCCACTGCATTTTCCTTACTCTCCACAGGCATCTAGCCAGTCAGATTCAGAGCCAGAAAAGACTTCGTCTTGTAACCTGCTTCTGCCACCTCCTTCACTGTCTCCAGGAATGAGCAGTGAACTTTTGCAGCGTTCCAGCAACCAATACCTGGAAGAGCTGGATAAGGAAGATGAGTTTGGATACAGCTGGAGTAAGTTTGCTTCTTGAGAGAACCTTTCACAATTGTTTACATCTTCATATACTAAGTGAAGGTCATCTTCCTTTTTTTTTTATCTTGCATGAATAACTTGTGGAAACAACATTATTTTTTGCTATGTACATTTTGTTGTATGAATTCAGATTCTGTCTTTTGCATAATGGACAAGCATATTAAGCTCTATTCTCTGGTTGTCTTTTCCATTATAGTCCAAGTGAGATAATTGCTGCTATTAGAAAACATCTTAAAAACACAAATATGTGTGGGAGTTGTGTGTGTGTGTGTGTGTGTGTGTTTGTTTGTGTGTGTGTGTGAGTGTGTACACACACAGAGAGAGGCAGACTGTATAGAGCAGTGAGGGAGAGATTTTCTACTCTTCCATTCTGATAAATTGAAGTGCCTAGAGGCATTTTCTTCTAGTTAGAGAATTTTATTAGAAAAGAACCATAGATTCCTATTTGAATTGTTTCAGTCTGTGTAAGATTATGGGTTTATGACAACGACTGCTGAATTTCCAAAGTTTGTGTTCTTTTTAAGTTTTCGGAGATAAATTCTTCCCTTGCCACCCAATTTCTCTCTCCTTATGACTAGGAAAGATCAGTCAGCGGTATGGGCATCTGTCTGGAGATCTGCACATGATAGAGTTGGAGAAAGGGAAGACTGGCTTAGGACTCAGCCTAGCTGGGAACAAAGACCGGTCCAAGATGAGTGTTTTTGTAGTGGGAATTGATCCAAATGGAGCAGCTGGAAAAGATGGCAGACTGCAGATTGCAGACGAGTTACTGGAAGTAAGTGTCTAGTAATTATACTTAAAATGAAACATGCTAACTCTAAGGATGGGGGGTGGGGTGGGGACATTCGATTATTGGTGCAAAATGCAGCCTTTAATTAACAGCACATTCTTTTAATCAGTATTGCCTTTCTTTACAATCATACTGGCTTCCCGTTATAAATGTTATGTTTGTGGTCAGGATTGTTTTCCAACTATACTAGTACCGAAGAAGTAAATAGATGCTGTGAAACAGGAGAAGTAAGTACCTTTGCTATGGTTTTGAGAGAAAGAAAGCCATGATTTAATGAAACAGCAAGACTGCGGTCCTGTTCCACTTAATTGGGAGTAAGCCTCTTTGAGCTCAATGGGATTTATATATAGGGTTGTACTGCTAATATGTTGTCATTCATCCTGAAGCTTTTCCCTTAGGTTTTTAGTTATTTGTTGTCTGACGTCTCACTCCATTTCTCCTTTCTTGGTCTCCAAAGTTATACCAGGACTAATGTCACAGAAGTAGCCAACATCATCTCAGATTTCATAGTCTCAGATGAAGGAAGATACACAATTCATTTTATCATTCATTGGACTACTCTTTGGGTTGATAGAAGAAAATGGAAGCTTTTGAAGTATTCAGTACTCAGCACTAGGTCCTATAGGAGGTTTAGTGCTGGATGTTAGAATATAACAGGATTAGAATAGAAAAAGAGGTGGAATAAGATATAGTACATTTAATCTAGAGTTTATCCAGCCCACCATTTTGTTTCCATCAGTGGCCAGTCTGATTACTCTTATAGCTCACAAACAGGGTGTCAACATGGAAGCTACCCCCTCTACAATTTGTCTGCCACCTGTACTGTATATTCAGAGGTACAGTGAGCACCAGACTTTATTTAGCTACCTTGGCTAATGCTGATAGAGCTAGCCTCCACAATTCTGTTTAACCCTTATTTAAAAACTAGGTAGGCCAATGGTTATCACACGTATTATAGTAAATAAATACTGCAGGATAACTATATAGGTGTGGGTGTGTTTATTTATGAAATATATATATTTTTTAAAGCAAAAGATTTATGCATATCTCTTTCTGCCCCATAAATTGGGAGACACACCCCAGCCAGATAGCTCATGACAGTAGTTGAAAGGCACACAAAAAAATAACATCTAAAATAAAGTAAATAACAAGATTAAAAATAACTGGTAGGAAAACAAGTGTTCAGGAGCCAGCAGTGTCATTCAGTTTGTACAACAAAACCGCAGTGAAATGGTACTATTTTAACTATACATATTTTAACTATATATCAAAATGTCGGGGGCGGGGGAGTGGGGCACAGTCCATGGGCAACAACTGAAAAGGCCTCATCCTGTGTATCCAACAGCTATTGTTTGGACAGAAGCGATACATGGAGCAGCAGCACTCAAATACACATCAGTGGATTTTTCAGAAGACATTCTTTTAAATACCACAGTACCAAGCCATTTAGTGCTCTCAGGGTAATCATCACCAATGCTTAGAATTGGGCTCAGAAATGGTCTAGGAGCTTGAACAAATAGGGGGTGACATATTCTAAACAATGGGCACTAGTCAGTATAGACAGGCAGGAGCATGTCATAACCAACTGAAGCTTCCAAATATTCTTCAAAGGTAGCCCCATGTAGAGTCTGTTGCACTAAACTTCAGTGTGACCAAGGCATGTGTGAACATGGTCACATCTCCCTTTTCCAGGAACAGGTGTGATTGGTGCACTTGTAAAAGCTATGCAAAAGTGTTTCTGGCCTCATATTGAGGATTTACGCACACTGTTTAAACACAGTATGCAATAGCAGAACAATCCCATGTATGTTTAATCAGAAGCAAATCCTTACTCTGTTCAATGGGGGCTTCAGTGCACTCCAGGGACTGCATAAATACCTTTTATTTTCATTTCCATGCTCGTTTACAAAATGACCTGGTTGGAGTGGGCTGATTTACCTTTACTTGCTTGTATAAACCTGCTGTCTTCATGCCTTTTTTTCCATTTGACAAACAGTGAGTCACGAGGTGATCAATCACTAGTGGAAATTGATAATGATGTTCCCAAAGTCAGCCAGCCCACTGCAACCTAATGAAGGACGATTTCAGCCAGTCGAGAGCCAAATACAAACCAGCAGCTGTTTTATATATTAAAAAAGGAGATAACAATTGCAGTATAGAGATACAGGATTAGTGCATTGCAACCATAATGGTTGAATAGCAGTTTTAATAACAATAGTGACAAAGAAATCAAGTTTGCTTTTGTCTGTGGAACAAAGCTGGTATTCATAATTAAAGTAAGTATCCATCCCATTCTGATTTATCTAGATAAATGGACAAGTTCTTTATGGAAAGACTCATCAGAATGCATCTTCAATAATAAAATGTGCACCTTCTAAAGTAAAAATCATATTTATCAGGTAAGCAACCTCTAATGTTTGTATCTATTTTTAACATTTTGTAATATCTAAATGCATATTCAACAGTATCTTTCCCCATATAATTCAACTTTTGAAGCATTGCTAAAAGCTTCCCTGAATGATATATATGCTTTTCAGGATTTACCACTATTGTGGGTATGTCCTTCAAAAAGCAAAAAGCAAATGCTTTAGGTGTCGAAAGTATTGTAGAGTTCGATTTGAAAACTTTCTGCTCCATTTATTATAGAAACAAAGATGCTGTCCAACAGATGGCCGTTTGTCCTGGGAAATCAACAGAGACTTCACCTTCCTCTTCTGGGCTACTTCAGTATGAAGAGGTACAATTTGTATTTCATATTTATTTTCATGTGATAGAATTAATAATGGTAGGGATGGGGAAAAGGGGATACTCTTCAGTATGTTGTAAATAGCTTCTAAACAAGAGGGATCAAGGTAGATTTTAGCAAAACTTGTTTTAACAGAGGTACTTTAATATAAATCTGAAATTGGGGGTGGGGAGGGAAGTTTGTGTTAAACAAAATGTTGTTGCACAGAGCACTGCTGCTTCCAGAATATCCTGCTCCATTGCCCCTCCCACCCTGGCTTTTCATTTTTGTCCCTAGTAGCCAGTTAAGAGCTTGTTGAATAATGAACATGCCCAGTGGCTTCTTCCCCCCTCCCCCAAATACCTTATATCCTATGTGGACAGTGACATTTTGGCTCCATAAGGGCTAGCACACAGAGAAATGAGATTGCCATTAGTACAGGTGACCCCCAATTTGCGTGGGGATTGCGTTCTGGGTCATCGTGTGCAACGGCGAAGCACACATAAACCCGTTCTGCCCTGCCCCTTTCCCCTGCCACATCCATCTTGCTGCAATGCACGTGCGCATGAAGGGATGCGGGTGGCGCTGTGGTCTAAACCACTGAGCCTCTTGGGCTTGCCAGTCAAAAGGTTGGCATTTCAAATTCCCACAACAGAGTGAGCTCCTGTTGCTCTGTCCTAGCTCCTGCCAACCTAGCAGTTCAAAAGCACGCCATTGCCAATAGATAAATAGGTACCACTGCAGCGGGAAGGTAAACAGTGATTCCATGTGCTTTGGTTTCCATCACGGTTCTGTTGTGCCAGAAGCAGTTTAGTCCTGCTGGCCACATGACCTGGAAAGCTGTCTGTGGACAAACGCTGGCTCCCTTGGCCTGAAAGCGAGATGAGCTTCGCAACCCCATAGTCGCCTTTGACTGGAATTAACAGTCCGGGGGTCCTTTACCTTACCTTTACCTTTTTTTACGTGTGCATGGTCACATGTCAATTGGATGTGTGTAAATTGGTCGTTGCCGGGATGTCATTAGATGTATTGGTTCTGTGACCTCTATAACGAACATGGCATGTTATGTTTTTCTGTATTGATAAATTTTGATACAATATTTTTCTTTCTTTCTTTCAGGGTGAAGTGAATGATCCAAGCTCTATTTTTCCTATAGATTTGAGTTTATATAAGAATATTAAAAATGTGGAATTGCCTAAAGTGAGTAGATGCTGATGCAAATGGCCCCAAACAGAATTCTGTCTGTAATTTCTTTAGTCTGAAGGGGAAGGGACCATTTCCTACTCTGAATGAACAAATTTCTCTAATGGTCTCAGTTTTCAATCTTACAATCAACGCTCAGTTTCATTCTCAAGATTCACGTGTTTTCCCATTTTATATTGGATCGCATGGGGTTATCTGTGTGGTCATTATGTTGGTGCATAGTCTTAGACTTCCCAAAATCCAGCAATGTGTTTGGCTTCATTCAAAACATAACTAAACCATGAAAATGAGTTGTAGCAGGCCTCAGGCTCACACTCTCACTCTCCCTTTCATCGGTCCTCTGGTGTGGAGGAATTTGGATTTTCCCCCCCGCGGCTTACTTACGGTTACTTCCAGGTTTCGCTGCTCACTCAAAATGATGTCACACGCATGTGCAGAAGCGGCAAATTGCAGATGCGCAGATGCAGGTTGCATTCTGCTCATGTTGCAAACGGGGCTCTGGAATGGATCCCATTTGCAACCGGAGGTACCACTGTAATCAAACAAATTACAAGCATACAAAAAAATCCCTATTTATTCAAGAGCCAATATTCAAGAGCAACAAATGTCTAAACCATATAGATGCACATGGTCTCTCTGAATATGTTCCATAATTCTGTCCTTTCTGCATTAATCTCTGCTTTAATGCCACCACCAGTCAATCTCTCTGTCTCACTTTTTTAATGTGTCTTTTCTGAAATAAGTATTTAATATGCACCTTGCAACATTTAAACTGCCAGGGACGGTGCCACAAGTTTCAGAGGAGCGAACTTGTTTTGATCAATGCGTTTGAATGGTGCAGATCGTTTGGGCCATCTTTTAAAGAAATTAATGAAGATAGCACTCCTCAAGCATTCATACTTAAGACAGCTTTGATTGACATTCATCTATACCTCTGGGTGTCCTTTTGTATTTCTTAGGATCAAGGAGGCATAGGTATTGCTATTGGTGAAGAAGACACATTTAACGGTGTGGTTATTCAGAGCTTAACAGAGCATGGTGCAGCAGGAAAGGTAAGGCTGTTAAATTGTGACCCATTCAGAGAAGAAGGTAATAAGTGTATAGATGGGAAAACCTTCTGCCCCCCCATCCCATCCCAGTGTTGTTATTTTTATTTCAGGATGGCCGAATTAAAGTTGGAGATCAGATTCTGGCAGTGGACGATGAAGTTGTTGTGGGGTATCCTATAGAAAAGGTACTTGAGCAATTCCTTACAGCATGCGACTTACTGACGCCTGTTCTATACAACCATTTAAGGGCATAAAAATACAGATACCAGGATTCTGTTTAGGCATTTAGTCAGGGTGCTACGGGACCAGGGATGCTCTGTCTGTTTCAGGAGGGTTGCTAAATCTTTTCTCTTTCTTCTCATTCTTTCCTGTCACACTTCTGAACCCAAAATAGCACTTTATGTTGGCTTTTTTGGGAAGCTGAAGTGGCTTGTGGGGCATATTATTTAGCTGTGAGGATATTTAAATGTTTTTAATCCTGTTTTGTTGTTTGCTGCCCTGGGGTCCTTTGTTAGGAAGGGCAGAATACAGTGGTGCCTCGCAAGACGAAAAGAATCCGTTCCACGAGTCTCTTCGTCTTGCAGTTTTTTCGTCTTGTGAAGCAAGGCCATTAGCGGCTTAGCGGGCTTAGCGGATCAGCTGATAAGCGGCTTAGCGGCTTGGGAAAAGGGGGTGGGGAGGAGGAAAAAAACCCCGCAGGAACTCGCAAGACATTTTCGTCTTGCGAAGCAAGCCCATAGGAAATTCGTTTTGCAAAGCACCTCCCAAACGGAAAACCCTTTCGTCTAGCGGGTTTTCCGTCTTGCGAGGCATTTGTCTTGTGGGGCACCACTGTAAATATATACCGTATTTTTCGCTCCATAGGACACACTTTCCCCCTTTTAAAAACTAAGGGGGAAAGTCTGTGCGTCCTATGGGGCGAATGCAGGGGGAGGCAGGCAGGAAAAGCCCCCAAGAGCTGCACACAAGCTTTGTGCGGCTCTTGCGGGCTTTTCCCCAGGAGGGAGAAGGGACTTGCACGGCCAGTCAGTCCCTTCTCCCTCCTTGTAGAAAAGCCCTCAGGAGCCGCACACTCCTTAAAGGGTGCATGGCTCCTGTGGGCTTTTGCAGGAGGTGGGGGAATTGCCATAGCCGTGCGCAGCCTCTCCAGCTGGGAGAGGCTGTGGAAGGCTAAAGAGGAAGCCAAGGCAGCGAGCGGGATGGATAGCACTCACCGCCTTGGCTTCTTTAGCCACGCTTCTTTAGCCTCACTGGAGAGGTTTAGCTCCCGGCTGGAGAGGTTGCGCGGCTATGGCAGAAGCCAAGACAGCCAGCGGGATGTATCCCGCTGGCTGTCTTGGCTTCTTTGCTCTTTGGGGCTGGGGAAGAAACCCAGGCTTCCCCAAGCAGCCTGTCCACTGCTCTTTGGGGGTGGGGTGGGAATAATTCCCCCCCTTGATTTCCCCCTCTAAAAACTAGGTGCGTCTTGTGGTCCGGTGCGTCCTATAGAGCGAAAAATACGGTATATATAATTAATAAATGGAGCACTGATGGTTGCATGTGTATTTAGCCTATTAACTGCAGTTCTTGTGATCAGCTCTTTGGAGGGGAAGGGCAGAGCAGGGATTCCAGCTCCCTTTTTAAAGCAGCTGAATTTATCATTTCATTATTATTTATTAAATTTCTACGCTGCCTTTCACCTGAGGATCACAGGGCATTTTAAAATATAAAAAACCCCTCAAGTTATGTGTTGAAAGAAGAGGTGTCTACCATGACTTTAATAAAATATATGGGGGGATGCAGCACCCCACATAATCAGTTAGAAGATGTGGCACATGCACCATTTGGATAGCAATACCCATTGACTTTGGGGGCCCCTGGCACCCTCAGATTTTGGGAGGGAGCCAACAGGACCTCAGTCCCTGGGACTTGACTCCTATGCATGCTTTTGGAAATCTGTTACAATATGCCTGCTATACGATTTTCTGTACTCTAGAATGAAAAAAAAAATAATGTATCTATAATGGTTTGTTACATGGAAGTTCTTTTTTACTGTTCAAGTTTATCAGTTTGCTGAAGACATCAAAGCCCACTGTGAAACTCACAATCAATTCGGCTGAAGAGGAGAGTCAGACAGCTGCTCAACCACAAACACCGATTTACAGTGCTACTTCGGGTGAGAGAACTAATATCCAACAATCAGCCGTTGTTTCACCTTCTGAATCACCAGAACCAGAGTCGGTTAAAAGTAAGAATCTTCTAGTTACCCCAAGTCTTGGAAAAGAATTCAGTGACATTCATTCGTAGAACTAAGCCATTGTCTGTTTTAGCCCATGGTTTTGTTCACCAAACCACGAGACAAATGTGCAGAGAAGACTAGAAACCACAGCTTATTTATTTCTCCAAAGCTTGGTTTATTTTCAAGCTGCTGTTTCCTTGGGCCTCTTTCCCTCTTAGTGAGTGTCTAGGGTGGGATGGCCAAATAAAGGATGTCTAAGCAAAGCTATTACATTTAGATAAAATTACAAAACATTGTTAAAACAAGCTATGGTTCATAAGCCCAGGAACAAGGCTTTCTGCATGGAGGCTTGTCAGAAACCATCTTTATTTTTATGCAGGAGGCAAAAACTTGCCTTTTTACCCAGGCTTTGGGGCCTTAATATGAATTACTCTAAGTACTGCATTAGTGTGGCAGATACTGTAAGACCTGTCTTTTGTCTGTATAAATGTGTTTTTTAATTGGCTTTGTTGTAATTGATTTTAATGTTTATATATTGCCATAAGTCGCTTTCTGACATTATTATTATTAGGGAACCTGCATACCTGTAATTTTGCCTAGCAAGCCAAAGGCACTTAAAAATTATTAGTTTTCTTCCAAGTAGGGAAGTTTACTTATCATCAGCTGGATGTAACTCTGTGATTTTAGTGCCCTTCACTTCACCAGTTTATGGCATGAGTCCAAGCTGGTTGAATGAGCAGGCATGACTAGATCACTGCAGAAATCCAATTTAAGTAGTCTATTAAGGAATAGGAAAATAAGAGAAAAATCATAGGTTGCATTTTTTAAAACAAAAACAAAAGCATACACTAGCTGGTCCTTGGCCAAAGCAGTTGAATAAAGTAATTAAAGGCCCTACAAACAAAATATGATGTGCCCTCAGCCAAAGTGGGAGTGGCAGACATCCCACATGGAAAAAGTTGAAAACAACATCTAAAACCATCCCATTTTATAGTTTTTTCAACATTGATGCATCCAGCCAAATGTGTGTGTGAGAAGAGATGGTTTCTCTCAGATAAGTTGTATTTCTGAGAGATTTCAAAGAGAACTTTGTATTTCTGAGAGATTTCAGACTTTGCAGGAGAGAAAGAAGCATGCAAGAATTCAGGTGGCATCTCTGTTTCTTGGGGCCAGAGCTCATCACAGTTTTTCTTATGTGCATTGAGGCGAACCGTATATGTGGGTATTTGTTGGGGGCGGGAGAATGGACAAGAAAAGCCTTCTTCACCTTAATGAATAAAAGGATAAAGTCCATAGTAGACAAGGATTTTTAAGGAGGAGAGCAGCTATAGCTATAACTAGTCGGTTTTCTGTTTCTAGACACAAGCAGGTCCTCAACTCCAGCCACATTGATATCTGACCCAGCTACATGCCCAATCATCCCGGGTTGTGAAACGACAATCGATATCTCCAAGGGACGCACCGGTCTTGGCTTGAGCATAGTAGGAGGAGCCGATACTTTGCTGGTTTGTAACAAATGCCTTTCATAACCCCAAACTAAAGAAGGAAAATGCTTCTTTCTTTGACATACCATACTTTTCTGTGTATGACTAGGGTTTTGTCTATAAAAATCATACTAAAAATTGGGGCTCGTTTTATACACAGATAGTGAAAAGGGGGGACGTGGGGTTGGTTGCTGCCGAGAGCCAGAGATTGTTAGTGTGTTATTTGAAGTGTGGTGGTTGAGTGAATTTCGGCAATCTCCTCCGAAAAACCTAAACAAGTATGGGCAATCCTCCCTAAAAGAGTTTAGCAACTCTGGGCAATCTCCCCCTCTCCCATTTTCTTACTTTGGAGTCCCAAAAATAGGGGGTATCTTATAAAAGGGGGCGTTATACACGGAAAAAAATATAGTATACAATGTGACTCAAATAAATGGATGGGAACAATTGATCTCTAAGTTGGGGGATAAAATTTATGTCCATAATTGCACTAGGCAGGGGTGTCCCCCCGCAATTCTGTTTGTTTGAGTGTGTGTATTGGAGCATTATTTTTAGCATCTGTACAAGTGTTACAAAGTTTTTTAATGTATTTGTTGCCACTTGCCACATAAAATACATTTTAAATAATGGGTTTCATCCTTATTATGTTTTATAAGCATTTTAACATTTTTTCTGAAGTGTGAAATGTTGCTGTTCTAATCTGTAGTGCTCCTGAAGAAGGGTGCTTTGAAATGTATTACCGTATTTTTCGTCCCATAGGATGCTCCGTCCCATAGGACGCACCTAGTTTTTTTGGTGGGAAATAAAGGGGAAAAAAATTCCCTTTATTTTCCCCCCAAAACTAGGTCAGGGAAACCGAACCAGGTTGAGGAACAGCGGGATGGCGGCGCTGCGCCTCCTTGCTGTCCCCCGAGCTTGTGGGGCTGGCCAATGTGTGTCCAGCGGGCAGGGCGCTCTGCTTCAGGGCGCCCCTCACGCCAAGCGGCAGGCTGCTATCCGCAGCGTAGGGTGCCCTGCGGGAACTCCCGCAGGGCTCCAACATGCTGCGGATGTCTGTCCGGCGGGTGGGACGCTCTGCTTCAGGGCGCCTCTCGCGCCGGGCAGCAGGCTTCTATCCTCAGCGTAGGGAGCCCTGCGGGACCTCCCGCAGGGCTGCCTAGGCTGCAAATGTGTTCCCAAAGCGCCGGGCACTCTGCTTTCAGGGCGCCCGATGCTCCGGGAAGCAGGCTGCTATCCGCAGCATAGACAGCCCTGCGGGAACTCCCAGCGGGCAGGGCGCTCCGCTTCAGGTCGCGCCGAGCGGCAGGCTGCTATCCGCAGCGTAGGGTGCCCTACGGTAACTCGCGCAGGGCTCCAACACGCTGCAGATGTCTATCCGGCGTGCAGGGTGCTCTGCTTCAGGGCGCCCTTCGCGCTGGGCGGTAGGCTGCTACCCGCAGCGTAGGGAGCCCTCCGGGACCTCCCGCAGGGCTGCCTAGGCTGCAGATGTGTTCCTGAAGCCTGGAGAGTGAGAGGGGTTGGTGCGCACCGACCCCTCTCGCTCTCCAAGCTTCAGCGAAAGCCTGCATTCGCCCCATAGGATGCACCCAGATTTCCCCTTCATTTTTGGAGGGAAAAAAGTGTGTCCTATAGGGCGAAAAATACGGTATGTAAATGCAATCTTTATTTCCGTGCACCATTGAAATTTCACTCACTCACTCTCTCACACACAAACATTGGTGCTTTCCCTCTTTTTGTTTTTCTTGACCACACACTTTCATCAGGACAGCAAATGAAAACTTATTTAAACATACATTTTTACTTTTGTACCGGAATTTATTCTAGGCACCACTATTCATGTGTATTACTTTGTGTATGTGTGTGTGTGTGTGTTTTCAATTTTTCAAATACTAACAAAAAAAGACACCCCCCCAAAAAAGGGCAAAATACAAACAATGTATCCCTTTGGACTCCCCCCCCCCCTTTGTGGTACCTTTTGTTATTGTTTTCCTTCTGCATCTTCTCATTAATTCCAATTATTATAAAACCTTAATCAGTCCATAATTAATTTTTTTTTACTACAAGATTTCTGTCAAACCTCCTAAAGTGTGTAGTCCTTTACAATAATTTTTCAGATACATTACGTACTTTCTCCCATTCATCTGTATTCCTTTGAGATCTCCATAAAACCCCCTTTTATTCTTTTCTTAGTCTCAAAATAGTTGAACTGAATGATGAACGAAAATGTCTAGCAAGTTTTATATTTTGCTTTTAAATCCACAGGGCGCAATTATTATCCATGAGGTGTATGAAGAAGGAGCAGCGTCCAAAGATGGAAGGCTCTGGGCTGGTGATCAAATCTTGGAGGTATAACATTGTGCAACGTACAAGCCATCCTTACATTGCATACTTCTGAAAGTGGGAGTGGCGGCGGGGGGGGCAAGGAGAAAGGCAGGAGTAGAGGGGGTCCTATATGCTTCTGACATCTGCCATACAATTGAATCCCAGGTGAACGGAATCGACCTAAGGAACGCAACACATGACGAGGCCATAAACGTTCTCAGACAGACGCCTCAGAAAGTCCGCCTCACTGTCTACAGGGACGAAGCCCAGTATAAGGAAGAAGACATGTATGATGTGCTCAGTATAGAGCTACAGAAGAAGCCAGGCAAAGGACTTGGATTAAGTATTGTTGGGAAGAGGTGGGTACATGAGGAGAATTTCTGGAAGTCTGTTTGGTCTTTGTGTGCAGTGCCGGATTTACGTATAAGTTAAACAAGCTATAGCTTAGGACCCCTCTCTCTTGGGGTCCCCAAAATAATTTAAAGGGAAAAAAACCTGGATGTACATTTCCAAAATATAAGATAAATAACAAATAAAGTAAAACCTACATACAGCAAATCGAATCCCCGCGGCGGGGTGAGCTCCTGTCATTCGGTCCTAGCTCCTGCCCACCTAGCAGTTTGAAAGCACCCCTAAGTGCAAGTAGATAAATAGGTACTGCTTTATAGTGGGAAGGTAAACGGCGTTTCCGTGTGCTGCGCTGGTGCTGGGTCGCCAGAGCAGCTTCGTCACGCTGGCCACATGACCCGGAAGTGTCTGCAGAGAGCGCTGGCTCCCGGCCTCTTAAGTGAGATGAGCGCACAACCCTAGAGTCGGACACGACTGGCCCGTACGGGCAGGGGTACCTTTACCTTTACCTTACATACAGCAAAAGTGGTTTGTGTTGTTATGTTGTTATTTGTTATGTGCAAAGGGCTTTAGATACCTATTAGGTCCATAAATTACCATATAGCATATATTCAACACAAAACAGCGACAATTTGTTGTTTACAAAGGAGAGCAGGGCATTTAAAGAGCCCCATTACTTTCAGTAGCTTAGGGCCTCATCAAACCTAAATCCGGCCCTGTTTGTGTGCAAGCTAATGAGAGAAGGTAAAATAAGAATCGCCTCCCTTAGCGTTTGAACCTAATGCTAAGGGAGGGAATTCTTATTTCACCTTCTCTCACTAATGTTGTTAGTGAGTGCAACTTTGACCTGGGAGAGATAGTTCATCTTTCTTTCTTTCTTTCTTTCTTTCTTTCTTTCTTTCTTTCTTTCTTTCTTGAAATGTGAAATACCTTTATTTATTTATTTATTTGGAAATGCATTATATTAAGGTTTATAGAGAAAAATACAAAGCTTAATATCTCTCCCCCCCTTGCTTTTTTTCAAACAAACCAAGATCTAGATACAATAAAAACACAAAAGGCAGGGGGGGAGAAATAGAGAAAGGAAAAAATAAATAAATAAATAAATAATAGAAAGAGTAGGAAAGAGGTTAAAAGAGAAAGATAGAAAAATAAGATTCAGAAAATAAAGAACTTCTGATTATACATATGTCCGCTATATAAATGCAATATTCACTTTGTCTAATCCAAGATAAGACCCAACAAAGATATCGTTTCAACACACCCCTCACCTCTTGCTTAGCCATGCTGCAAGTCAGCTTCACTTCCTCATTTGTACAACTAAAATAAGAGCTGTCTACCCTTACTGCTTAGGGGTAAGGAAATGTTGTTCCCTTTGGGACTGCATCTGCTATTAGGTCTCTAAGCTTCCTTGTTTGACTAGATAGCAAACTTGCTCAGAAAAGGACAAGACAAAGAAGATCCTTTTCTTCAGCACCCCACAAGAACGAAGAAGCTATTGATAGATGCATTACTCCTAAGTCTCTTAACACAAATGTAACCACTGGAACATAACATTTTTAGATGCACCAATCAGGTGATCTGAAAAGAAGAAAAACAGCTGCCTTGGCAAAGCACTTTTAGACAGCCTCACACTCCCTGGCTCATACACACACACATGCACACATAATTTTATTTGCCCTTCCTCTATTCAAACCATCGGTTCAAACCATCCTCAATAATCCCACTGCAAAAACCTCCAAATAACACCCTGGCCCTAGAGTCTGTTAAGCAGCTTCAGCTTTTGTAGTTGGAGTCAGTCAGAGCCATACCCTCCTTCCCAGACTGGAAACGGCCTCCAAGGCAAGGAGCAGGTCTTCCAGGACTCACAGCCAAGATGGTTCTTGTTTGAGCCACCAGTTCCAACAATAAGGACTTCAAAGCACAGCATCACCTGATGTCATTGTGACATCAGATAATTGACAGGTAAACAACCCTTTCTACCTGTCAGACTTGGCCTGCCAGGGAATCTGGCCCACTAGTCCCCTCTGCTGACATACACGAACCATTCTTACTAAATTCAGCATGTTGTCATTCTTAGTTTCCACCCTTTATGACTGCAGAAATAAATTCATATTTGGCGTAAGGAGCAATTGTGTCTACGGCATTGTTACCTTGGTCTCCCTTATTCACCAGGACATAATATTCTGCTGTAAGATCTGCATATGAGAATCCTGTTAGGTTGTATCTCATGAAATCTCATGTTACCCACCAAAATACTTGTTTGATCATTGCTTTTAAAAGCTCGTTCTTAACCAGGTAACTATGTAATGAATACATTCATAAGTTCATAGTAAACCACCTTGGAAATGTCTTCTTGAAGGGCAATATATAATGTTTTAAATAAAGAAACCCAACAAAATATACTTCCTTTATTTTGTTTGCAGGAATGACACTGGAGTGTTTGTGTCAGACATTGTCAAAGGAGGCATAGCAGATCTGGATGGGAGACTGATGCAGGGAGACCAGATATTAATGGTGAACGGGGAAGATGTTCGAAATGCTAACCAGGAAGCGGTGGCCGCTTTGTTAAAGGTAATGGCAGAACGATAGAGAAAAACATAACTGCATAAATGGATACTGGGTCCTCTCTTTTTCCAAAACGAGAATCGCAAACGGGAATAGTGCTGTTGCACTCCCATCTGGCTTGCAGACTTCCCATAGGTATCTGATGGGCCTCTTGCCTGATGTAACAGGGACTTCCTCGTAATTCTAGGGACAAGTCTTGTGCAGGGGGGGTTGGTGAGGAGAGGTTGCCACTGTGCACAAGGGCCTCCTGGCAGTGGAGTTGCTGCTACTTCTTGGAAGAGAGGGTGATGGGAAGCTTGGCACTACAACAACACATTGGTAGGAGGGTATCAACCTCCCCACCAGCATTCCTTTAAGTGTGAGTGACTCTGCTGCTGGGAGGCCACCCCTACTGATCATTCCCGGTCTCTTCTGGTATTTTCTTAAGGGATGCTAAGGTTGGCATTTTTTAACGTTCCATATTCGTAAAGCAAATGAAAGGCCTAAGTTAAGCAGTTCCTTTTAGGTACGTTTGCACACCCACCCACCCACCCTGCTTTCATTGTGCGTTCAGCACATACAGAACCGACAGACTGGGGATTAAAAGATATTCACTTGTTCCAGGGGATTAAAATATGCTGCTACTTCTGATTTAGCACTGCAGTGCACGGCCAGCAGTGGAAACAAAAGCTACTGTTTCTAAATGAAGTTCCTTTATCGTTCCTACTTGTCAAAGTCAGGATTATACGTTGTGCTTTGAAGCAACTTGCAAGCATCATGTTGCTGTGGCTTTTTCATAGATGGGGATGAAAAGGGGGGGGGGAGAGCATTAGCGCTGGGTTATGTGATACTCTGGGCAGAAAAGAAATGCTAGCTAGATGTTAGAAGGGCTAGGTTTAGCCACTTAACGTTGGGGTCACTGAAGACATCAATAGTGGATGTCCTTGCTGAGGGTTAAAGTAGGGACTAATGCAAACTTCTGTTGGACTTGGAATGTACAGAAGCAAAGCCTGGAATGGCTGAAGGTGGTTTTGCTTGGTTTTCCAAAACAGGTTTCGGGTCACATTCCTTATTTGGTGAATACGTCTTCATTCTCTGTGTATTTTGGAATTGATTCTTCTCACATGCCATTCAATGTTGCAGTTAGAGAAGAGCTTCTCCCACTTAAAGCACTCAAAGTATAATTTTGTTACCTTGTCCAAACAGCAATTTGTTAATGGGCATAGCTGGCTGTGAAATACAGCTGATGTACCATCATTATTATGCCATTGCTTCTGTAGGGACCTCCCTCTATGTCCTTGTTGAACCAACTGGCAGGCATGGACAATGTGCAATCTACATGCTCCTTTGTGATTTTAGACAAGGTTCATGCAATTTTCTCAGCACGGGTGTAATCACACAATGGACAACACTTACAGAAGGTTCAGCTAAGACTTGTGTGAAATGGCCCTTGATCTTCCTTTAACTAAGATATGCCTTTACATCATTATACTCTGGGTTAAGGAATCTGTGTCTTACAAATAATGCCTGCTCTCTAGTGCTCATTAGGTACAGTCAGACTAGAAGTTGGAAGAATAAAGGCAGGCCCATTCCATTCGGAGAGGAGAACGTCTCAGAGCAGCCAGGTTTGTAATTGCTTGCATTGGCTTCATTTGGAACCATCACAAGCATTGTTAAAATTATATAAGCAAATAAAAGGGAATTGATTTCGCAGTGGCAGTGATTTTTCTGTAGAGGCTGAACAGAGATGAATAAACTCCAAGTCAAGTACATAAAAGGCAGTTTTATGTACCCATAGCCATATTGGGTTTATTCTAGCTTTTTTTTTTAACAGCTTAGATCCTCAAAGCTGCTGTATAGCACAGCCCTGTTCCCAATGCTGTGTAAGACAAGGCACATCTACAAATGTACTGAAAACTAAGTTGGGATTTAACTGTATGATTTTTGCTGTCACAACTAAACATTTGGGGTATGATCTAGTCCCCCTCCCCTCCTTTCTGTCTCCTCCCATGTACTATGTTGTGCCTGAAGGGATGTTCTGGTGCTAACCCCTCTTCTCACTGTTAGCAGCTGTACTGCATCCATAGGAGGGCTGTGCATGCCTGATTGGTTGCTCTGCACAGGGAACAGAATTGACCGTTGTCTTTCTCTCTGGGTAACTTGGTTACATCTCCATTCAAGATAGCTGCTGAGAAGTCTGATTTAGCAGGGAAAGAGAGTACAATATCTCACATATCTGGAGGGTTCTTTCACTCCAGAAAAGTGCTTCCTTCTACCGGTACACAGTATTTTTACACCAAACAAGATACTCTGCCAAGCTCTTGCTCTGACTGCTCTAATATGCTGCAAACTATTAAGTTTGCCATTCATACTTGTACTTTCACTCCCATAGGGGGGACCATGTCCTTGAGCACAACTGGCAGACATGGTCCAAGTAAAATATTACTTACGAAATATGAGACAGTAGTTGTACTTGGATGATAAAATATCAGCTTAGTGAGCCAAGTTATGAACAAGCTACATGCAGCCACTTTGCTCCTTCCTCTGCAAAAAAGCCGGGAAACAAGTTAGCTATAGTTTCCTGTTGCATCCTAACTAGGAAACTGTGGTTAATGGCTTCCAAAGAAATCAGGATATTAAACAAACTTTAAACCTTGGTTTCATATCCTGGCTTGTATGAAGAGAGGAGTGACTTAGCTGAGTGTGGTTGCACAAAGCTTGTTGGTATTTTGGATTATTAAGCTGGACGTCTGAACATGCCATTGTTGATGTAGAAAGAAAACTGGACTTAAGGGATTCTAGTAATTCTCAGTGGTGTAACTCTTTAAGGTCAGCGAGGGAAGCGGCAGCCTGTCATCATTCAGTTTCCCAGGTTCGGGATCCAACCCACCAGAAAGTTATGAAAGTACTCTGAAGAAGAATTCCTGTAAGTTTCAGCTGCTGCTGTTCAAATTCTGTAACTAATATCTTCTCAGTTATTTCTGTGCTGTTAGATACATGTTGTTCTCCCAGCAATCACATTGCATTTTGTGCTTTCATGCTCACATGTATTGGTCATGTTCCAAAATTTAAAAAATATTTGTGTGTCGGCAGTCACACGTCAGTTGGATGCTTCTAAAATGGTCGTCAGCTGTGTGCAGGAAATGTCGAGCTATGACTTGCCATTAGATCCCTTAA
Source organism: Podarcis gaigeae (assembly GCF_964106915.1). Taxonomy (NCBI): domain Eukaryota; kingdom Metazoa; phylum Chordata; class Lepidosauria; order Squamata; family Lacertidae; genus Podarcis; species Podarcis gaigeae. The sequence continues at coordinate 18,999,629 of NC_139694.1, forward strand.
TTGTGCTTGTGTCTGTGAAATCCAGTAGTTCCAATGGAAGAATAAGGAATTATTACTCACCTTTTAATAACAGTAGGAATTTCCATTAGAAGGCAGAACTTGAAAAATAAAGATAATCCATTTATATCAGATTATTTCCTAAGAATGTGGGATAATTTATATATAAGATAAAATTAACAAATTTGGCCAGTCAGAGAAGGTAGACAAAAAGAAAACCGATTGATTGAGAAATGGGGCATTTTCATACTGTATTGGAATTTGAAAGTATGGGATTCTATAAAGTGGTACCTTGGGTTAAGTACTTAATTCGTTCTGGAGGTCTCTTCTTAACCTGAAACTGTTCTTAACCTGAAGCACCACTTTAGCTAATGGGGCCTCCTGCTGCCATGCCACCGGAGCACGATTTCTGTTCTCATCCTGAAGCAAAGTTCTTAACCTGAGGTACTATTTCTGGGTTAGCAGAGTCTGTAACCTGAAGCATATGTAACCTGAAGCATATGTAACCCAAGGTACCATTGTATATCCATATGCATTACTGTGAGTAATTTAGTAATCCTCAGTATTGTTTCGGTGGTATTTCTTTCCTTCTATTTATTTTGCCTCCACACAATTCAGATAACAGTTGATATTTCATTATTGTATGAAAATATAACAAATTATCTTATCAATTGAAAGTATACATATAGAAAGATTTTGTGCACTGGGGATGGAAGCGATATTCATGACAGAACCTCAGTGACTTCAGAAATAAACAAAACAAAACTCTCTTCTTGTTTATTGCCCATTGATTAAAATTTCCCTCTAGGAATGAAATGTTTAAGCCAGGGATGATGGGCAGATTTTGATCTACTAGAACTACCAGATATACCAACCAGAGACTGTGGTTAAATTTTTTGCCCCCCCCCCAAGAGAGTGGGGCCCTAAGCTATAGCTTGTTCAGCTTATATGTAAATCCAGCACTGAGTAGATCCCAATCTTTCTCATGCCCACCCTAATTGAAACAATCAAGAACCAGCTTTTCTTGTGGCAGTATTCAACAGTATGGGAGTACTGCCACCTCTTTTTCTGTTGCCGGGGCAGCCATTTTTTTGCTGGTACCCACAACACTTTTATCAAGATACATTTTTTATTTTTATTTTACCAAAAAAAGCACTGGTTATTTCTGCGGGAAAAAATCAAGCAAGTTCCCCATTGCCTCTGATGTAGCACATAACCCTGACTTTCCAGCAGCAACTTAATGACCAAACAAATGTCATGAAGGAAAGAGGGAGATGTGCTTAAGGAAAAATTTAGCATTTTTGTTTGCTTTTAAGTAAACAAGCAAACCTAGAGACTAGCGCTACCAGGTTCCTTAAATTGCTTTGAAAACAATGTAAGCTTTAACAGTGATTAAAAAAAAATGTTCTGGAGTGCATGGAAAATAATGTTTCAAAGTGGAAAACACCAGTCATAACAGTGCTGTTTCCCTTTTTAACAGTAGCATCTGAAATACAAGGATTAAGGACAGTCGAAATAAAAAAGGTAAGTAGAACCTAGAAGCTGGTATAAAATTAAGAAGAATTGATTACTAACTTGAATAGATGCAGGATTGCATCATGCATCAATTTGGCTATTCTGCTTAATGGAAGATTTCGACTGCATTATATTTTATTAGTTTTGTGTTCTTTTTATCAATAGACCTCTCACACATATTTTGAAGTTACATAACACAAATTCCCATTATTTATCCAAGGAAAGAAAGTTAGGTTTGGAGATTTGAAAATTGCTTCTCTGCCTGATTTTTGGGTGAACCTATCAGTAGTCTTATTTACTTAGGAATTGCAGAATCTGAACCTTCGGAATGTTTTGTATATCTTCCTTTTACAAACATACCGCCATTTGCATTATGAATTTATATCGTGCTTTTGGTTGGAAACCAGAGAGCTCCTGCTGGCATTCTGAAAAGCTGAGGCATGCCCAGTGGGCAGGTTGGTTTTGTTGCTTTCCTACTTTAAAATAATCCCATATTACTAGCTGCCTTTGTAAGCACCTTCTGTTCCAGAAACAATTTGCCACAAGGCATGGAGATGGACATGTTGTAGAAGAAGCACAAGCCCAAATCTCCCTTGATCATGCACATTTATTTACAAAGCTGTTCCTTATCCTCATCTTTGTCAGGAATCTTCAGATCATTTCAAAACACAAACACTGAGCTTCATAACAGGAATAGAATAAAGTAGGTGCAAGAGCTGTGTTCAAATTCCACTTCCTGCGATGAACTTTTAAATAAAGGTTTTAAACTGCACAAAACAGCAAGGGGAATAAAACTGGACAAGCGATGCTCTCCAGTGTGGAAACTTTAACTGACAAGAATGCTTGCTTTGCAATGCAGTTGCTATGAAACATGCAGGAAGACGCAGCTGCTCAGATAATGTGGCCCCACGCCATCTGGGCCTTGAGATGCTGACGTTAAAATCCTTGAGCTGAACACAATGGCTAATAAAGCATCAAGTTGAGCTCCTACAGAAGATGTGGGATACAGTTGCAGCAGCGAAAATTCCTCACAGAAAACAAGCCTATTAGACTGTGCAAAGTTGCAGCCATTAAATACTTAATGCTAAAGGCAGCATTAAACAAAGTGCAAGATTCACAGATTGCCGTGCTATTCCCCCTCAGCAGGCTCAGAGATTGGACGTTATAAGCGCAAAGAAGCACTAGAGGGAGCTTGGCTTTCTTTATATAGCTGTTTCATTTTTACTTCCACATTTTAAAAAACCCACTGGTATTGCAGATAATGGTGTACTGATAAATATGGGTATGTTTGTTTATACAGTGGTACCTCTGGTTGAGAACTTAATTTGTTCTGGAGGTCCGTTCTTAACCTGAAACTGTTCTTAACCTGAGGTACCACTTTAGCTAATGGGGCCTCCCGCTGCTGCCGCACCGCCGGCATGCAATTTCTGTTCCCATTCTGAGGTAAAGTTCTTAACCTGAAGTACTATTTCTGGGTTAGCAGAGTCTGTAACCTGAAGCATCTGTAACCTGAAGCGTCTGTAACCCGAGGTACCACTGTACAGTAGACTAGGGTTCATTGGATTGGTTACAAAGAATTAGGGCAGTAGGAATAGAACAAAGGTAACAATGAGATGCTAACTTGGCTGAATCAAGCCAATTCAAAGTGTTGGTGCTGATCTGTATACCTTAAGAGCGTCTCCATGCCCATGGTTCAGCCCAGACACTGAGGTCCAGCTCTGAGGGCCTTTTGGCGGTTCCCTCACTGTGTTAAGTGGACTTACAGGGAATCTCGATAGTGGTGCCCACCCTGTGGGTCACCCTCCTGTCAGATGTCAAGGAAATAAACAACTACCTGCCTTTTAGAAGACATCTGAAGGCAGCCTTGTATAGGGGAGTTTTTAATCTGTTATCAAGATAGCCAGGTGACAGCAAAAACTGCAAAAAAAAGTAGGGACAATTAAGATATATTATTTGATCAACTTTCTAACATTGCTCAGGTGTTTTTTAATCAAAAGAAAACCTGTTGCTTCACATGTCTTAACTGTGGTTAAAAGATTATGTATCAGTTCTGTCATTTGTATTGATGATACGTCTAGAATGTATTTCATATCTAAGCATTTAGCTTTATCCTCAGTATATTGTATTTTATTTTATTGCTATGGCTAGTGGCTGATGCAAATAAAGTTTCTATGTCTTATGTCAAGCTGTTTGAAGCAGCCAGAGTAGTTGGGGCAACCCAGTCAGATGGACAGAATAATAATAATAATAATAATAATAATAATAATAATAATAATGTGGAAGTTAAGATGGGAAGCCTTTGGCCGTAGATGGGGATGAAGGGAGTTGTAGCTCTGATTTTACAACTTGCACAAAACGATTCGAGTGTTGAATAATAGCAGCTTTTCTTTTGTTGTTGTTGACTTTGTGTTACAGGGCCCTTCAGATTCCTTGGGAGTTAGTATTGCTGGTGGCGTCGGAAGCCCTCTTGGAGACGTTCCGATTTTTATAGCCATGATGCATCCTAATGGAGTTGCAGCTCAAACTCAGAAATTGAGGGTAAGAAAAGAGTAAAACAAAACCTTGAAAATGAAGTGTTCTAACTTCAAGATAACAACTTCAGTTGTTGCTTTTCACCATCAAATAGGTGTCTTGGGGGGGGGTGTCTAGCAAATGGTGTGGTAAATTCCAGAAAGGCTGTAGACTCACTTCAAAGGAAGAAGGCAGGGTCTTTTCATTTCTTGGCCCATTCCCACATTGAAACTACATCAGTTGCAGAGCACATTGAACATCTCAGAAAGGATGGTGTCGAATGCAGAAACCTGTGAACCCCTCCCACTTGGTTGGCTCAGAAATCTTAAGACACTGCATGGATGGATGAAAATTTCAAGCAGGGGCGCTTGATGGTGCAAGCAGAATAAAGGTGGATCCACCTCAGGTTGACTCCCCAACTTGATTCCCCCACACCCTCACAAGCAGGCTCCCCAACTCAATTTTGTTTACGCACACCAGCTGCTAGTATGTCATTTGTTTTCAAAAGCACGGTTTTGACGGGCCGCATTCAGGGAAGTTGCTAGAGAAGGAATTTTGCCACAGAAGTCTTTTGCATGGATGGGCATTTGTGCTGAAGCAGCAGTTTTTCATGGTGCAGACACTGAAATAGGCTCCCAAGGGAGGGAAGCACCTGTGAATGTAGTCTGTGAACCCACAAACACCTGGCTTGTGGCCAGATTGTACGTTATTCTCTCTCTCTCTCTCTCTCTCTCTATATATATATATATTTGATTTTCAAAAATAAAGAAAAAAGAAAATAAACATGCATCCAAAGATTATACAGAATCCACATATCGAGATTACTCTGAATCGCCTGACTTCCCCCTCCCATCCCATCCATGGGTCCTCTTAATTCTGTTTTCAACTGAATATCAATACTTCTCCATATTTTTCATCTTCCTAAGTTATCTGTACTTTCTGTTATATTACAAGTTGTATTTAGAATCCTGCTCATGTTTTGACCTGTCTGCAATGATTTTGCATATGCATTATAAAGATTTCCCATTCTTTTAAAAAATATCTTGTCCTCTTGGTTCCTGAGCTTCCCAGTTAATTTTGCCATTTCGGCATAGTCCATCAACTTGATTTGCCATTCTTCTTTGGTTGGGTTTGTCTCTTCCTTCCATCTCTGGGTGAGCAGCATCCAAGCGGCCATTGTAGCATACATGAACGATTTCCTCTAGTCTTTTGGGATCTCGGTACCTATAATTCCTAGTAAAAAAGCTTCTGTTTTTTTTAACAAAGGTTATTTTAAACATTTCCCCCCCATTTCATTATATATCATTTCCTTTATATATTTTTTATTACATTACTATTCCACCACATGTTATACTCTTCATGAGCGACCTTTTTAAAGACCATCTTCCTTGCCTGCTTATAATTCCGGAGGCAGGAGCAAGTTCTCATTTTTATTTATTTTTTTGCTATTATTCCTGCAATCAGCAAAGGCTGAAAAACCCTTGAAATATACACTTGTCCCTTGTCATCTTCAAAACCCTCACAATACAATGAAGCTTCCAGCATCGTCACAAAGGGAAGAAGGGAATCACTACCGAGAATTTTTCCATCTGTCTTTGCAATGGACAGGAGAAGCTGAGCACAAAATAAACCACCACTTGAGCAATACCTTATTTTTAATGGTACAGACATAAAGTGCTTTCCCGAGCTGCAGTTCTGTGGCAAGCACTTGGCAATGCAGAATGTGTATCTGTGGTGATCTGTACTTAGGGAAGCAGTTTCAAACCTGCCTTGAAATGGGAAGGGGGTTGTTAAAAGTCCTCTTTGCCCAGTGACTTTCAAGAGGCCAACTTGATATCATTGACATCTGACTTCTCTTTCCTCACCCTTCCCTCTTTTATATTCCAGGTAGGGGATAGGATCGTTAGCATCTGTGGAACACCAACCGAAGGAATGACTCATTCTCAGGCTGTCAGCTTGTTAAAAAATGCTTCTGGCACTATTGAAATACAGGTAAAAAAACCACAACAGAGACAAAAATAAAGATTGCCCGCAGAGCTATTCAGAACATTTATTCAAACTTTGTTTTCAAGGACAGAAATTATAGCCTTCAAGGGTCTGAGGAGAATTTAGCTTCCAGTGGCTGTAATTTAATATATTTTGTCCATGGAATGGTTTATCCATTTTGATGAACGGTTAGTAGCCACAATGTTTCATTGTTATTGTTTTTCACACGGTTTGTAATCAACGTGTTTCCTGAAATAGCTTTGGGCTGCAATTATTGGCAATGCTATGCATAGGGGAGAACTGGAAGCATAACTGAAGGTGTTTAGCAGCTGATCGCATGGATGAACAGGCAAGCAATTCCCTGTTAAAGGGAATAGCTTTTTACCCAGTCCACTGTGCGAACTTCTGTTTGCCCAGTCCACTGTGTGGCTGGTAGCAGGAGGGGAAAAAAATCTAAACAGCTTTCAAAGCACAAATATTACTTTCTGAGCCATGGGAGCCCAGGTAGTTTCTTTATGTCACACATGCAAGCCATAATTGGATCTTCATGGGCATTCAAGATATCAGATGGTCCAAAAGCCATGGGTACACTTGGAAACTTGTCAGTTCTTTCCAAATTCAGGCCTGTTTGCTTTAGGACATTTCCACATAAAGCACAGGACATTAAGGGTCTCGGTGTGCATAGGTGTGAGCCTGCTGTGGTTAGATGTGCAACCTCTAAGCATCAGGCTCAGTTGAGATGCATTATTCCTCTTTGCAGCCACATGAGCTGTGCACAGCCCTTATAAGTTACCTTTGTGGCACTATTCTAGAAAAGTGTTTCAAACTTTTTTTTTTTTTTAAAAAAAAAACCTGATCGGTAAAAAAAAAAAAGGGAGATGGCACTGAAGAAATGTTAAACTTGCAAAGCACTTGAATAAATTTAACCTGTCTGAAGCATGCGGGTGGGACCAAATAGGAAATGAAAATCATGTTGGTAAGATAAAAAGCCAAGCTTGCTCCGAAGGAAAACACAAGCACAAACTGACCCTCATGTTTTTAGGCAGTGTATCTGTGAGTCTTAACAGAGCAATTGCTCTCAGAGTTCTGAACATAGCTGTCAACTTTTCCCTTTTCTTGTGAGGAATCCTATTCGGAATAAGGGAATTTCCCTTTTAAAATGGGAACGGTTGCCAGCTATGGTTCTGAGTGGAACCACAGGTGCAAATCTGTCTCTGAAACAAGCATGTATGAATTAAAGAAAACAATAATCGGAAACATTTGGCGAAGTGTGTGTGGCTTCAAACACTATATAGTTCTCGGGGTGCATTTGGTAGAAAAACAATGAAGGATACAGAAACATTCAGTTGATGTTGCCCCATCTGTTTTAGTCCATTTCCTGCTACAAAATCTTGTGCATTCTCACAAGAGCAACCCTGTCCATATCCAAAGCAAGGCACCATTTGTCTGGCTTGGGAACCAGAAACAGTAATGCTGCTATTGTGTTTGTAAATCACCTAGGAAGTGCTTCATATTTCCATCTGCATCTTAAAAATGTCCTGGCAAGCACATGCAAAAGCCTCAGATCCTGTTCAACACCTGAAGTGGAGACTTGCACACTTCTCCCAGTGATGTGCTCAAGCTCCTTGGGCTTCTCCCTCTGAGGAACACACACAGGTCAATCCTTTGGATTTTGCAGGGAGGAGAAGCAAGTGAGAAAATAACAAGCGCAACTCTCCCACTGATTCTGACATCCTCCACTCTCTTGCCTGCCCATAACAACTGTGGGGCTTCTCTGCATGCCATTTTCATGTGATAATCTGTGTACTCGTTTCATTTATATTTAAACCGAACCTGCAGGTCGTAGCTGGTGGAGATGTCAGTGTCATAACTAGCCAGCAGCAAGATCCACCAACATCTAGCCTTTCGTTTGCTAGCCTAACAACAAACAGCATCTTTCAAGATGATTTGGGGTGAGTGGCTATGCTGAAACTGGTATCTTAACGGGGGGTGGGTGGGTGGGGTGGTCCCATCCATTGGCATATGTTCCTGTGACCAACCAGTCACCTCTTCATGTGACCTTTGGAGCAAAAAGATCTGCCCATCCTTGATTCAGAGTGGCTGTTGCTGGACTTCACCTTTCCGCATCTTGCCTTACAGACCTCCACAGTATAAAACCATCACTCTGGATCGGGGACCCGATGGCTTGGGCTTCAGCATTGTAGGCGGGTATGGAAGTCCTCATGGAGATCTGCCCATTTATGTTAAGACTGTGTTTGCAAAGGTATGCGCCAAGATCAAATTTTTGCTTTAATTAAGTTGTTACTGAAGATTTTATTGTGTTACTAAACAAACAAGGAGAAATACATATAGCGTCTCCACTTTCAATTCATAGAGGTTTTTTCACAGCTCGTTCACATTTGGTATGAGTGTCATAAACCTCTTGCAGTTGGGAGGAAAGAAAGGGGGAAGAAAGAGAGAAGGAGGGTGATGGGGGGTTGTCATTTTGTTCCATTGCATAGTGTTAGTGCAGGGCAGGCATGTCCAACTAGTCAATCATGATCTACTCGTTGCTATTTCCCCTCGCTGCCACCAGTGCTGTTGTGAATGCCTTGCAGGCAGAGTGTGTGAGAACTCACTCCCCCTAAAAAAAGCTCAACAACTATGGGCAATGACAATGGGTAGATCACCCCCTGTTTCCTGTTTTATTATACTGGGAGTAGATCACTGTCTCTATAGAGTTGGACGTGCCTGGTGTAGGGATAGATCATTGTCTTTTTGTGTTGTGTATGTGATAAAGGGGAACCACACCTGGGTGAAGGTGTCCTCCTTTGCTTGTCCCCGTGCTAGTTTAAATTTATGACTCCCACTTCTCGGAATTAACATTTCAAATACAGAAATACAGTTTGTGTTTCAATTTATATCTTTTCTAATTTACTCGTGGGTCAAAAACAATCATCCCAACTTGTGTGTGTGTTGTTGCTGTTTTAATTGCTGTATAAACTTGCTGCTGGTGCTGCAGTAAGCTGCAGGCACAATCCAGTACTTGGCTGTTTTTCAATTTCAGGGTGCTGCAGCAGAAGATGGGCGCTTGAAGAGAGGGGATCAGATCATTGCCGTCAATGGGCAAAGCTTGGAAGGCATCACACACGAAGAAGCGGTTGCTATTCTGAAAAGGACGAAGGGAACGGTGACCCTGACTGTTCTCTCTTGAACCCTCTTCCCCGAAAATTCGGGTCAGCACAGTTACTCTGTCCACATTCCACACAGCAAAGAGAATGGAAATGCTTATATCGTTCTCTTGCTTACTGCAGCTGCCAGATTGTTTGACATCATAGGTGGAAAACACAACAACAACAACAAATGATCTTATTTTTATACGCAGTAGAAATAGTTTCTTGCTGTCAAGGTACAGAGGTTGGTTTCTGTAGCATAGGACAGTGGCAGGAGAGCTTGAGAGCAGTACTAATAGAATCAAAAGGGGAGGGAATCAATGAAAGGAGAAAAAGATAAAGTAATTATGAGACACTTGATGTGTGATGGTGGGCGGGGAGGGTATGTTCTGAAATTCCAAAAATGTGTGATCTTTGGCTTTGGCAACGTTAAATTTCCAAACATCAGTTAGCCAGTCATGACCTCTGACAACAAAGGAACCTCTCAAGGCTGTGTGTCAGTCAGTCTGATTTAAGTTTACCACTGTTCTTTAGCTGTGTCCATCTGTGAAACTTAGACAAGTTCCTTTCTGCAATATTATTGCTAGGGAGCAACACTTTTAAAAGGGTCGTGTTGGAAGCTTGCTGGATATTCATGAGAATCATAAGACTGGATTGGACTGCCTGGCCTTTTTTTAATGGTAGCAAAACGTCAATCACTGAATAGGATATGTGTGTGCTAGCAAAGATACAGTGCAACTCCTCTCCCTTCCCTATGGAATCCCTGGCAGTGATAGGAATGCTGTCCAGGATCAGAGGTATAGACTTTGGGGAGGGGCAGCTTTAGCCCCTTTCAGTGGTGTAGCTGTTTGTTCTGTCCCACAGAACTAAATGGGGCTCTCAATATTTCATGCCACGCTCCAGATTTCATTTCTTAAGTCTTGGAGTGTAATAAACCTCCACAAGAACTCTCCCTATAAAACACATGTCCTAACAGTCATCATGGAAATTGCTAATCCTTAATTAATTTTAAAATTAAAGCATTCAGTATATGGTTGCAGAGAGAGAGAGAGATGAGAAAGTTGACTGTATTGCTGTTAGCAGAGGTGGCTCTAGGGGTATGGCAACTGGGATGGTCACACTGTGCACTGAGCTTTCAAGGTGCCGGAGCAGGCATGCCAGTATTACTCCAGTGGACAGTGAGAGGCGACGGCGGCACGTATTTGGGTGATGCACAGGGTGCCACTGAAATTTGAGGTGGTAAGGTCCGCCACTGCTGTTAGAAGAAAAATTTAAAGGAAACGATTTGGAAATACCTAGTTGTGTCATTGTGGCACCTGACTTAGAATATTTGGCAAGCCTAATTAAGAAAGTATGTATAGCGGCATGCCAAATAGGTGTCTGAGGCAGCCGCAGTTAACAAGACTCTAAGCGGAGTTCCAGAACTCCAGAAATAATCAAGGAATGAGATGTTGATCTTTTACAAGAATGTTTTCCATCTCGAGAGATTTCATCAAAGCAGTTAGTTAGCTGCTATGTAAACCTGTCTATCAGAACAGTTGTAGTCTTCACTCCAAATGCATAATGTCTTTGCACATGGGAGCCTCTTAGGGTACAAGAAACACCAGGGCAACACAGTTTCTGCAGGAAACAAGGGACTGCCCTTGCTACTTTGCTGTACTTAAGTTCTCTGTAGGAGCCATGGTGACACCTGTTCATGATGACTGGAATTTGGGCTTAAGAAGGATGTTCCTGCAGCTGAGATGAACTAGCTTTCCTTGCCTCTGAAGCATGTGAATTTGATTCACTTGCCTAGGCTCTAAGGCACAGGTAAGAAACCTGTGGCCCTACTACTCACATCTCTGACCTGGGGCTGGAGGGCCACCATGGATGTCTTCCCCCAGCCCCAAGTTAATGCCTCATATTAAGTCAGACTCTTGGTGCATCCAATTATATACTGCCAGTGCTGACTGTGGCTCTCCTGGGCCTCAATCTAGGATCCATTTAACTGAAGACCCCAGCATTTAAACCTTTAAACTTTCTTTGGACAAGGCATCTGCACTGCCATTGAACTCCTCCAACAGTGAGCCAAAATGGAGTCATATACCCAGCTGCCACCTTCTTGTTGGCATCTGCTTTCTCTTTATAATACCCAGTGGTCTTAATGACATGGGCTAATGTGTGGCAGCAAGTCAGGCTGGAGGAGGCTTCTGGGAAGGGGTTGTATTAGTTGGTCCCTGCAGTCCCTGCCAGCCCTATGATCTCATGCTTTCACTCTCAAGAGTTTGTCTTATGGACCTGTGAAATGTGCAATACAGGGAAAACTTGCAAAATGCAGCAGTGGTTTGAGAATGCTGTTGCTCCCACCAGCAGAAGTAGAAAAATCCAGGGGTCACATCCAGTTTGAGTTTATAGAGGATTAGATTGGCTAAAGTCTGCCCATGCCTGCTGTTTTTATGTTGTGTATACATGAACATACTGCAGATATCTTGTACACCCTGTACTTGAAAGATGAATTCTGTTCTTAATCGCTGCTCTGCTTCAGAGTTTTTTTATGCAGAAAGTAGTACTTCATAAGAGGTTGTACTAACTTTCCTATGAACAAATGTCCCGTAATGTCCCAAATCCCTGCCACTGTCCATGATGTTGAATGCTTGATCAGAATTTAGTTCTTTGAGCATTGTGAACAAAACTGGCCCAAACAGCCCACAGTTTTGGGGAGTGAAAGTGTGAGAAACACTCAAAGAGTAGCACTAGGATGCTGAAAGTAAAAAAAGGAAGACTCACGCATTAGTCTACAAACAGGAGCTGCTGTTTGTTGGATGGAGGATTTATCAGGAAGAATCAGGTAAATGAATCAGGTAAAAAGTAAATAAACATCTGCTAGCACAATCCTAAACGTGTTATAACTCAGAAGCCAAACCTTAAGTTTAAGCCTGAGTTAAGTCCCATTAAACACAGTGGAGCTTACTTCTGAGCAGATATGTAGGATTACTCTCTCATGTCTTTATACTTGTGGCCTGCAAAACATTCCCTACTCCTCTAACAACACCCACCCTCTAAGGCCTCTCCTATAGCGCTCCAATTTCCTTCACCCAATATCTTTGTCCACTCACCCAAGCAGGGAAGGTTCACATTTTGTGAACCTCTTTTTCCTCCTGTGATAGATGCTGCCCCTTCAGAGATTTTAGGTGTGTAGGCTTCTTTTTTTGTGGGGGAGACACTGCAGAGGGGAAAACACCCACCATGCATTCAGTTCCGCTCCACGTCTAGGCAATGTTTCCATTGCAAGCCCTTTCACAGTCTAAGCAAACTTTTTCAGCAGGGAGCCGGTCCACTGTCCCTCAGAGCTTGAGGGGGGCTGGACTATTTTTTTTTTTGGGGGGGGGGGTGGATGAATGAATTCCTATGCCCCACAAATAACCCAGAGATGCATTTTGAATAAAAGCACACATTCTACTCATGTAAAAACACGCTGATTCCTGGACCGCCCGCAAGCCGGATTTAGAAGGTGATTGGGCTGCATCCGGCCCCCGGGCCTTAGTTTGCCTACCCATGGTCTACAGCAGGGGTGGCCACCTCCCAAGAGACTGCAATCTGCTTTCATAATTAAAATTTTAAGGGGTTCAGCTCAAAGTTGTTGAGCTTTCTTTGGGAGGAAGGCAGGCCCTGTTTTTGTGGGGGGTCAGGTCCAGGTTGTTTGGCGGGGTTAAGGTGCAGGCTTTCTTGGGGAGGGGAGGTCACTCACATCGCTATGGATGAAAACAGTCACAAAGACGGGAGCTTCGTCTTCCCTTCCTGAGTTCAAACAACAATGCAGGGCGGCCCGAGGGGGCAGGACTGGAGTCAGATTTACCAATGCAGAGGAAAGGGAGCCAAAAATTTACCACTATCTAACAAAACATTGCAGGGATCTACCAGTAGATCGTGACTGACTTGCTGGACATCCCTGGTCTACAGCTTTGTTGTTACACCTTGACTGAAAGTGGCATTTTTTCCTTCCTAATAACAATGTAATCATGATGCAGAAAATCTGATTTGGCTCTGTAATGTTACTGAGAGGCATGGAAGAGTGAGTGAAATTCCTATTCCAGAAGTACTGCTCATTCTGAATTAGATTTGTCAGCCCCCATCAACTTGCTGTGCGTTGACGTTATTGTTACTACAAAGGAAGGCTAGTTTTAAAGCAAAAATTTGCACCGCAACTGCAGCTAGTTGTGGCAATGAATAGCACTGAATTAGCATTTTTAAAAAATAGCTTTTAGAAGTCTTTCAGGAAACACTTTGCTCACCTTTGCAAAACACCCTTTTCACACTGGAAATGTCTGTCAAAGAACGTTTGGTTCTGCACTACACTTTAATAAAACTTTGCAACTTTTACAGCTGAGTTAGGTAAAGCTTAATGTGTGCAACAGAAATTTTCAAATGGTAAAAAATAGGTTCTCTTCCTGAAGCAGTATGTTGTGTTTGCTGTTGTAGCAACATTAAACCACTTGGTGCAAAAAAAAGGGGGGGAAGGAAGATGTTCATACATCTTAAGAGCACAGGTGTTCCTTCTGTTTTCCACTATTTCAAGAAAACGCCAGAAGGCTGTTGAATTAGAATATTTAGGAATACATCCACTTTTTCTCAGAATAAGAGAAAAATAAAATTAGGGAATTTTCCTCAGACATTCTTAGCCGGTAGCTCAGCGCAGCTTAATTAAAAAGAAGTCCTTTGGTATCATTAATTACTTTCAGATACTACATGGGTGTAGAGACTCTTCATAAAGTACTATAACTGGAAACAAACAGTGTTGAATCATTGTCTTGTATGTACTAACAGCTTAGAGTGTGTTATACCTACCTTACCGTATGTGAAACCACTTGAAATATTCTCTATATTTGTAACAGATGTAGTGTACAGATATTTTATTATGGCGTTCATGTTTAAATGCAGATTTAGTTTAATAAATGTGAAGCTATCTATGGTGAACAAGTGAGATTTCAGGTGTCTTGGTTGTTCCTATAAGGATAAGGTGGGCAACAGAATGGCGAGCAGGTGCAAATGTTCATTCCACAAACACCTGATGGGATACCTTTGTCCCCATGCTTATTTAATAAATGCAATATACAGATGTCACAAAGAATCCATTCTTGTGTTACAGCCCCTATATTGAAGGCAATTGAGTAGAGGTAGACAGATTTATAGAGGACAAGGCTAATGCTCCTGTTGCTCGGTCCCTGCTCCTGCCAACCTAGCAGTTCGAAAGCACATCAAGTACAAGTAGATAAATAGGTACCACTCTGGTGGGAAGGTAAACGGCATTTCTGTGTGCTGCTCTGGTTCGCCAGAAGCGGCTTAGTCATGCTGGCCACATGTATGCTAGCTCCCTCGGCCAATAAAGTGAGATGAGCGCCACAACCCCAGAGTTGGTCACAACTAGACCTAATGGTCAGGGGTCCCTTTACCTTTACCTTACATCTTGTGGCAGTCAGTTCCATAGTTTCACTATGTCTGATGAAGGAATTTCTTTTGTCTTGAATCTTCCAGAAGTCAGCTTTATGGGATGGCCCTGGGTTCTAGTATTATGAGGGAGGGAGGAAAACTCCTCTTACTCCATGACACACATAATCTTACACATCTCTGTGCTATCCCTGCATTCCGTTGTTGTTTGTTGTTGTTGTTGTTGTTGTTGTTGTTGTTTTTACATGCTTAGGATTCTTAAGACTATAGCACATTCAGTATTTCCCATGGCCAAATTCCTCGACACATTTGCTAGTGAGGGGGGGGAGCAGATTTGTGAACTAGACTACTGTTTTCTAGCATCCGCAGCTCTCAAGAAGGTTGCAGGCTACTCAGCTCAATTAACATTTGCCTTCCCATCTGCATTTCACATGGCATCACCTGCTGTCAGCTGCAAACATTTCAAATCACTGGCAGTATGGAATTACTATCCAACCAACTGAGAATGTATTGAATAGAGGTGGCGGTAGGAGAAAGCTGTTCAGCCTGAGGAACTGATGAATAGCCCGTGTTGGGAGATTAACCTGCTGTTTTTTAAGTGAGTTTTCAACCACAAGCAACAGCAAGCAAGGAAGCCATGCTCGCCTTCAATCAATGGGATTTAAATGTTTGTGTTTTGTGATTTTTACAAAAAACACACACTAGAGAGCAGTAGAGAACCAAGCTTTGCTTCCCTAATCCAGTTACCTGGTTAAAAAACAGTAGCAATCCTAAAACTTCTTCTTTGCTATGGTGTTGACCCAGAAACACAGAAGAGCAGAAAAGAGTTGTCCCATAAGCATTAATTACTCACGTACTCGGGAGTTTCATCAGTGGGTGACTTTGTATTCGTGATGTGTGTAGAGTGTGGAATTTTCATTT